>NW_027361695.1:1322500-1922500 GCF_039654945.1 Dendrobates tinctorius
TATTTATAGCCATCTATCTATATATATTTATCTCTATATCTATCTATATATGTCTATATTATTATTATTATATCTGTATATCTCTATCTATTATCTATCGCTATCTATTATCTATCTCTATCTATTATCTATCTCTATCTATTATCTATCTCTATCTATATATCTATCTATCTCTATATCTTTCTATCTATAGCTATCTATCTCTATATCTATCTATCTATCTATCTATCCATTATCTATTTTCTATCTATCGCTATATCTATCTACCTATCGATCTATCTATCTATCTATATTTCTTTCTATATCTATCTTTATATCTATCTCTATCTATCTCTATGAATCTTTCTATCTATATCTATCCATTATCTACTTTCTATCCATTATCTACTATCTATCTCTATATCTATCTATTTCTACATCTATCTTTCTATCTATATCTATCTAACTCTATATCTATATAGCATTATACCCTATGAGGGGGTAGTATTATACCCTATGAGGGGGGCAGTATTATACCCTATGAGGAGGCAGCATTATTCCCTATGAGGGGGGCAGTATTATACCCTATGAGGGGGGCAGTATTATACCCTATGAGGGGGGCAGTATTATACCCTATGAGGGGGCAGCATTATTCCCTATGAGGAGGCAGTATTATACCCTATGAGGGGGGCAGTATTATACCCTATGAGGGGGCAGCATTATACCCTATGAGGGGGCAGTATTATACCCTATGAGGGGGTGCATTATTCCCTATGAGGGGGGCAGTATTATACCCTATGAGGGGGGCAGTATTATACCCTATGAGGAGGGCAGCATTATACCCTATGAGGGGGCAGCATTATACCCTATGAGGGGGGCAGTATTATACCCTATGAGGGGGGCAGTATTATACCCTATGAGGGGGTGCATTATTCCCTATGAGGGGGGCAGTATTATACCCTATGAGGGGGGCAGTATTATACCCTATGAGGGGGTGCATTATACCCTATGAGGGGGGCAGTATTATACCCTATGAGGGGGGCAGTATTATACCCTATGAGGGGGTGCATTATTCCCTATGAGGGGGCAGCATTATACCCTATGAGGGGGGCAGTATTATACCCTATGAGGGGGGCAGTATTATACCCTATGAGGGGGGCAGTATTATACCCTATGAGGGGGTGCATTATTCCCTATGAGGGGGGCAGTATTATACCCTATGAGGGGGGCAGTATTATACCCTATGAGGGGGTGCATTATACCCTATGAGGGGGTGCATTATACCCTATGAGGGGGGCAGTATTATATTCTATGAGATGGCTGCATTATATTCTATGAGATGGCTGCATTATATTCTATGAGGGGGCTACATTATATTCTATGAGGGGGCTGCATTATATTCTATGAGGGGTCTACATTATATTCTATGAGGGGGCTGCTTTATATTCTATGAGGGGGCTACCCCAACTCCTGCTACATAATTAAGACATGTACAACCTTATATTATACCCGGATATTAGCGTGTTTTACCGCACAATTGGTGGTCTGGTATTTAACTCTATGCAGCTACATAGTGGGCCCCAAGAATGATTTTCTCTGGTGGGCCCAAGGTGTTCCAGTCCGACGCTGGATAGATAGATAGATAGATAGATAGATAGATAGATAGATAGATGATGCAGAAATTTATGCAGCATAAAACAATTCAAATGAGAATTCTCCTCCTTGGTTCGGTTTCTCTCGTTGTTTTCTGGCACCAACTCTTCTTTTTTTTCCCGCACAGTTCTCGGCGGCCATTCATCGCTCGCTCACAGAAATTATGATGTCTGAAACATTTTCTTCTTTCCTTCGCACTCAAACTCCAGATGACCTTCATGGAAGAAATAGCGCTGAAGTTTTACATTACGTCTCCGAGGAAAGTGCCACCAACAAAAAAAGTGTCAGAATGATGTCAGATACAGGGAAGACCTGGAAAGGAAGGAAAAAAGGTTTCCTAGCAGCTACCACTAGAGGGAGCTCACTGCAAACAGTTTTTAATGAGTTCAGTGTATAATCAGTAGGTAGAGAGCTCCCTCTAGTGGTGGCTGCCGAGAATGGAAAATGTAAACAGTTAGTTCTACATCTATGCTAGGGATTTGGAGCTCTGCTTTTTTGGCATGATGTTTAAGGGTGGACATTCCCTTTAAGGGTGAACATTTGTATTTCTTCCAGGAAGGTGCTCAGAGGGAATGTGGTCTGCTTCACTCACACGGTGCCATATATACTTCTCATATTTCATTCCAAGCAACATAAATAATACCTAAGCGCCGTTACCTTTCAGACTTGCTGTGAGTTACTTTCCCGGATATGGGAAAAATAAATCACATTTTTTCCTGGTTACACCCGGAGCTGCTGTCACTGTTCTGCTGTTACCTAATGTATTGAACTCCAGTTGCAGCCAAAGCTGCAGTCACTGTTCTGCTGTTACCTAGTGTATTGTACTCCAGTTACACCCAGAGCTGCTGTCACTGTTCTGCTTTTACCTAATGTATTATACTCCTGTTACAGCCAGAGCTGCAGTCACTGTTGAGATCTTACCAAATGTACTGTACTCAAGTTACACCCAGAGCTGCAGTCACTGTTCGGCTGTTACCTAATGTATTGTACTTGTACTCCAGTAACACCCAGAGCTGCAGTCACTGTTCTCCTGTTACCTAATGTACTGCTGTTACACCCAGAGCTGCAGTCACTGTTCTGCTGATACCTAATGTATTGTACTCCAGTTACACCCAGATCTGCAGTCACTGCTCTGCTGTTACCTAAGGTACTCCTGTTACACCAGAGCTGCAGTCTCTGTTCTGCTGTTACCTAATGTAAGGGAACTTCAGTTACACCCAGAGCTGCAGTCACTGTTCTGCTGTTACCTAATGTATTGTACTAGTTACACCCAGATCTGCAGTCACTGTTGTGCTATTACCTAATGTATTGTACTCCAGTTACTCCCAGAGCTGCAGTCACTGTTCTGCTGTTACCTAATGTACTGCTGTTACACCCAGAGCTGCAGTCACTGTTCTGCTGTTACCTAATGTATTGTACTCCAGTTACACCCAGATCTGCAGTCACTGTTCTGCTGTTACCTAATGTACTCCTGTTACACCCAGAGCTGCAGTCACTGTTCTGCTGTTATCTAATGTATTGTACTCCAGTTACTCCCAGAGCTGCAGTCACTGTTCTGCTGTTATCTAATGTATTGTACTCCAGTTACTCCCAGAGCTGCAGTCACTGTTCTGCTGTTACCTAATGTATTGTATATGTACAGGACTGCGCCTGTGTAATGAGCGACGCAGCAGTGATGCCTTTTACGGCTGTAATGTGCCTGTACCAGAGGCGTATCCAGGGGGGGCAGCCGGGGCAGTTGCCCCAGGCGCAGCCAGCAGGGGGCGCAGTCGGGCCGCCTAATGCAGCGGTCCGCAGTGTCTCCCCCCGTCGGCTGCGTTCTGCCGCTCCCCATCCTGTGACTGTGAGTCGGCTGTTCTCTGTGCAGTGGCGCAGAGGAGGCCCCGCTGGCTCCCAGGCAGCAATTGTACTTGGCGTCTATACAGACGCCAGTACAATTGAAGCTCTGACCGCCAGGTCAGAGTGACGTCAGCAGCGTGATCATGTCATGTGATCACGCTGCTGACGTCACTCCCCGGCGCCCAGAGCAAACGCTGGTGGTAAGTGTGCTCCTCTATGGAGCTGAAGAACCACCGAAGATGGGAGATGGGGGGTATTAATGAGTGGGGGGGTTTAATGTGGGGATGGGGGTTAATGTGTGGGGGTTAATGAGTGGAGATGGGGTTAATGAGTGTGGGGGTTAATGAGAGGAGATGGGGGTTAATGTATGCGGGTTAATGTGTGGGGGGTTAATGTGTGGGGATGGGGGTTAATGTGTGGGGATGGGGGTTAATGAGTGGGGGGTTAATGAATGGAGATGGGGTTAATGAGTGTGGGGGGGTTAATGAGTGGAGATGGGGGTTAATGTGAAGGGGGTTAATGTATGGGGGGTTAATGAGTGAAGATGGGGGTTAATGGATGGGGGTTAATGTGTGGGGGGTTAATGAGTGGGGATGGGGGTTTATGTGTGGGGGGTTAATGAGTGGGAATGGGGGTTAATGTGTGGGGGGTTAATGAGTGGGGATGGGGGTTAATGAGTGGAGGGGTTAAAGAGTGGGGATGGGGGTTAATGTGTGGCGGGATTTGGAGTGGGGGTACATAATGTTTTTTGGGGATTTGGGAGTAGGGACGAGGGGTTATTGAGTGGGGATGGGGGGTACTTAATGTGTGTGGGGGATTGGAGATGGGGGGATTTGCAGTGGGGATGGTATTTAATGTGTGTGGGGAGATTTGAGGACAAAAAATGAAGAGTATGTATGCATGAGGGCATGTATGAGGAAACAGTATGGGGGATGGGTTCAGACAGTAAGGGGTGCGAACGGGTGAATGTATGTGGACACAGTATGGGGAGTGAGGGTGATGGGATGTGTGCAGACACAGTATGGGGAGTCGGGGGTATGTGTGAGCAGACAGTATAGAGAGTGAGGGGGTAAATATATGAGGAGACAGTATGAGGAGGGAGGGGAATAGTGTGAGGCGACAGTATATTGCAGACATTTTTATTCAGGAGCATTATAATGACACTTCTATCTTTAAGGGCGTCGTGTGGAGATTTGCTGCAGAAGACCGGAGAAGATGGAAGTCTGCAGAGACGAAATGTGGATGAGAAAACTCATCATGGGGTTTGGACAAGAAGAAGAAAAGGAGAACGAATACAGAGACGACGTCATATATAAGGTACCTGGATGTAAATGTTATTTGTGACACTGACTTATTCTCATGTTTTTATTTGTTAGGAACATTACAGGAGTTGTCCAGGTCTGTGCTGAGTCTGCAGACATTCTATGTGACTGCAGACTTCTGAATTCTCACAGTGCTCACTGAACGCTGTCAGGATTCTCTCGTGCCGGTAATTTACATACATGCGGTCACATGCTGACTAGACATGTGTGGCCTCACTCAATGAAAATGAACAGAGCGAGGCCGGGCACGTCTAGTCGGAATGTGGCCAGAAGTATATAAATCACATACTTGTGCTGACATGACTGTACATCGGCAAGGGAGAATCCTAAATGTGTGCAGTGCATTCGTTGTGAGAATTCAGAAGCTGCAATGTCAGGATTCAGCTCTGCAGGTTCCAGTAGTCATCACACGGACACTTCACTCATATGCGATTTTCATAGTTATAGTCTTGTGACAACGAGCTTCTCTTCCTGCTTTCAGTTTTTTACTGAACATTGAGAGCATTAGGGAGAGCAGCTCGTGGGTACATGGCTAAGTGTGCAAGTCGCATATGTACTGGGGGGGGGGGGGCGCAAAACCAAATTCTCGCCCCGGGTGCCAGAAAGCCTAGATACGCCTCTGGCCTGTACAATAAGCAATGCAGCCATGTTGCCGCGACGACTAAGCGACTGTCGCTGATTGGTCACGGTCTAACTGCCGCGACCAATCAGCGACGCAGGATTTCGGTTACAGACAGACATGATAAGACAATTATATATATAGATAATAATAGTGGTAAAATAATAATGACGGGAAATGATAATTTATTAGTCTCCGTCCTCGGCCCATATGGAATTATTTAGAAAGAAAAATGATTCTTTGTAACTAGAGACTAATGGTAGAAAGCTGCTGCCGTAATAATGCGGGTGCTCAGGGCCGGGGGTTGGCGCAGTTCTCTGTGGTTTGCAGTTGGATTAGCAGCAACTCTCAAGATCAAGAACTTCTAAAGGGGGATTTTTTTTTCCTAGAAAATCCCATTCATTCAATTCTTACTGAGACCCGAAGTCTCCATTTTATTCTAACCAAACAGTATTATCAATGGCAGCAATGTGGCACCAAGTCAAATCATAGCGGCGCCACCTGCTGGGCGATATATATGGCAGTGGTGCAGCGAGGGGTTGGAGCAAGGCAAATATTGTCCCCTAACTCAGAAATAATGCCCCTGAGTGCCCCCATAAAACAAATAACACCCCTGAGAGACCCCATAAAACAAATAACTCCCTGAGTTCCACCCTAGCACAAATAGTGCCCCCATGAAACAAATAACACCCCTTAGTGCCCCCATAAAACAAATAATGCCCCCTGAGTTCACAGCTCAAGCTGTCACAGTGATGTCCTTGCACCGCTGGTTTGAGCTAAATTTTGGAGTGAGTGGGCAGCGCTGGGCCCCCTGGTGTTCCCTCGTTAACCCCATTAAACCATAGCCACCATTAGCAAGAGTTGGCCGATGATGGATGCCAAGACGTAAGGTCAAGACGAGATCTGCGCAGTGCAGTCAGGGCAGGCAGAGATTATTCAGTGCAGTACCCAAGCAGATGTCCACTCAATATGAAAGACTGGCCGTAGGTTTTGGTTGGTCCGAATACAGGAATATTGGAATACACTTCTGCAAACTCAAAAAACTATAGTGCCTAATTTTAGGGCACAGATCTTTGAAGTTGGATCTCTAGAATTTCCATGGACAGCAGAGAATTCATTAGGGAAAATGGGCCAAGGTGGGCCCTTTAAGAGATGAGTGCCTGTTGAGGCAGTATGGGGCCATGACTGTTGCAGAGGTTTCTGCAGAGCATCTAGCGTTCCCTGTTGGATTACCGTGTCTGGACGAGTGGGGCCCATTACTGTGTCTGGACCAGTGGGGCCCATTATTGTGTCCGGACCAGTGGTTCCCAATATTGTGTCTGAACCAGTGGGGCCCATTATTGTGTCTGAACCAGTGGAGCCCATTACTGTGTCCGGACCAGTGGGGCCCATTACCGTGTCCGGACCAGTGGGGCCCATTACTGTGTCTGGACCAGTGGGGCCCATTATTGTGTCCGGACCAGTGGTTCCCATTCTTGTGTCTGAACCAGTGGGGCCCATTATTGTGTCTGAACCAGTGGAGCCCATTACTGTGTCCGGACCAGTGGGGCCCATTACCGTGTCCGGACCAGTGGGGCCCATTACTGTGTCTGGACCAGTGGGGCCCATTATTGTGTCCAGACCAGTGGGGTCCATTATTGTGTCTGAACCAGTGGGGCCCATTACTGTGTCCGGACCAGTGGGGCCCATTACCGTGTCCAGACCAGTGGGGCCCATTACCGTGTTTGGACCAGTGGGGCCCATTATTGTGTCCGGACCAGTGGGGCCAATTATTGTGTCTGAACCAGTAGGGCCCATTACTGTGTCCGGACCAGTGGGGCCTATTACCGTGTCCGGACCAGTGGGACCCATTACTGTGTCTGGACCAGTGGGGCCCATTACTGTGTCCGGACCAGTGGGGCCCATTATTGTGTCCGAACCAGTGGGGCCCATTACTGTGTCCGGACCAGTGGGGCCCATTACTGTGTCCGGACCAGTGGGGCCCATTACCGTGTTTGGACCAGTGGGGCCCATTATTGTGTCCGGACCAGTGGGGCCAATTATTGTGTCTGAACCAGTGGGGCCCATTACTGTGTCCGGACCAGTGGGGCCTATTACCGTGTCCGGACCAGTGGGACCCATTACTGTGTCTGGACCAGTGGGGCCCATTACTGTGTCCGGACCAGTGGGGCCCATTATTGTGTCCGAACCAGTGGGGCCCATTACTGTGTCCGGACCAGTGGGGCCCATTACCGTGTCCGGACCAGTGGGGCCCATTACTGTGTCCGGACCAGTGGGGCCCATTATCGTGTCTGGACCAGTGGGGCCCATTACCGTTTCCGGACCAGTGGGGCCCATTACCGTGTCCGGACCAGTGGGGCCCATTATCGTGTCTGGACCAGTGGGGCCAATTATTGTGTCTGAACCAGTGTGGCCTATTACCGTGTCCGGACCAGTAGGGCCTATTACCGTGTCCGGACCAGTGGGGACCATTATTGTGTCTGGACCAGTGGGGCCCATTATTGTGTCTGAACCAGTGGGGCCCATTACCGTGTCTGGACCAGTGGGGCCCATTACCTTGTCCGGACCAGTGGGGCCCATTGCCGTGTCCGGACCAGTGGGGCCCATTACCATGTCCAGACCAGTGGGGCCCATTGTTGTGTCCGGACTAGTGGGGCCAATTACTGTGTCTGACCTAGGGCTGATCGGAGGATCCGCTGACATTGTGTTGTGCCAATTTGGCCCTTACTAAAAGTTTTTCGTTTTCTAGCGACCAATCAGAATTGATGGCTTATTTTTTTAAGAACATTTTCGGAAACCAAATTCTGCGAATAACACGGCTCATAGTGCGTCTATGGATCGTGACTCATTTTATCCCACAGCGTCTCTGTCAAGATACAAGGAATTGAAGCAATGACATCCGCTAATTAGCAGACAAGTCATTAACGATCTTAGGAAACAAGGCTGAGGCTGAGGATCTTCTATGCGGACACTGCACTACTTGTATGGCAAATAATAGATGCCGGGTCCAAAGAATGCTAATCAGAAGGAATGTGATCTGCAATGGTCACCGACGGATAGTATTGCTTCAAGGTGCCTCAGTCTCAGTCTCCTTGTGCCGATATCTATTTTGTAGCAGATTGGTACGGACCAGTTTAAATAAAACTTAACTTTTAATGTACCTTTAAAAACATATAACAACAAAAAGTGCCATACAAAGTGCTCGTGCTGAAGTGATTATAAAATAATTCAATGCCGCCTGAAATCACCCATATGGAACAATGGGGCACTCATTATATCATTTTATCTTATTTAAAGCAACCTCACAGTGTTGCATACGTATCGGGCCTCAGACCCTAAATACAGATATTATGAAGAATGGTCTATGGCCCCACATGTAAATTGTCCTTTTATGGTTAATACTATTCTCTAGGCTCTAAAACAGTCCGTATAGGACATAAATATAAACAGAAAAGTGAGCCATGGTACATACATCAGACACCCTCAGAGAGGAAATGTATAGAGTCTCCTTTAGATTACTGACCACAAATCACCTCTCTAGAGTGTGAATAGATCATAATGTACTTATCTCAGATAACGTTGCTTTCCATGACGGTACCCAAATACTGCTCACAGCTAGGGGGCTCCACATATCAGCGCATCGCTGGGAAGCTCGATTCCCTCTGTATGTCCCCAACGCGTTTCATCTACCACAAATTCATCAGGGGAGTAGTGGCATATAGTCCAGTGGCATTGCGCGCCATATCGCGCTCTCGTTATCTTTTAAATACTTTCAGAAGTCCCGCGGTCTATCCCCACTTCCGGACGCCGGGGTTGGCACTTCCGGTTTCCATCTTGTTCAGGCCCCTAGGCTCTTCTCCTGCCCCACTTCCTGGGCATGTCTAAGGGACGAAACGTCACATCCGGTGACGCGTATTGACCAGATCGTATGCCCCACTTCCTGGGTTCGTCTGGACGTCAATAGCGTCACATCCGGTAAAAGCGGCGATGTAAACACATCGCGTTCATGTGACTCGCCCGTGCCCATAGCAACCAGCCGCTATTGTACATGTCTATCTAGCGTTAGGCATCTCCTTCTAGAGAGTAGGGCTCGGGCTAAAAAAGAAAATTATACAACTATTCCCATTTAGATAAAACTAGTATCAATGCATTAGAGACGTGTATAATAACAAGAGATCAGCAAAAAACATTTTTTATTTTTTGCTGATAACCCAAACAAGGGACATTTTCAGTGCATTCCTAAGTCCAAAAAACAATTTTTACACCATATTCAGGATGAAAAACGTATGATTAAACTTTCCAGAAAAAATAGTCATTTGATCAATAGATGTTGCATGGTAAATACTGGACACCACGGAACTTTTTAGGGAAGGATAGAGAAGGGTGCTCACTAGAACTTACCCTATTATACCCAAGAGAGAGTTCAGAGTGAGAGTGGGAGAGCATCATAGGGATATCATAAACAAACGAGATACACCAGTGGCGAATCACATCAACCAGGCCCACAATGGGGATGTTAAGGCTGTCAGTTTCATAGGCATTGAAAAAGTCCCAAAAAATCAAAGAGGAGGTGATTGGGATAAGCGAATCCTCCAGAGAGAAACCTTCTGGATCTTCTCACTACGAACAGTACATCCCAAGGGACTTAATGAACTTCTCACCTATTCTTCCTTCTTGTAGGGAGTACTTTAATAGGGCCATCAAAGTATAGGGAGAGCCGCCGTTGAGTGGGGGCGCCATTTGCGCAGGAATTAGGGTGCCAACCTCCGCGTTAGGTAGGTGACATATAGAGAGGGTATAATAGGGTAAGTTCTAGTGAGCACCCTTCTCTATCCTTCCCTAAAAAGTTCCGTGGTGCCCAGTATTTACCATGCAACATCTATTGATCAAATGACTATTTTTTCTGGAAAGTTTAATCATACGTTTTTCATCCTGAATATGGTGTAAAAATTGTTTTTTGGACTTAGGAATGCACTGAAAATGTCCCTTGTTTGGGTTATCAGCAAAAAATAAAAAATGGTTTTTGCTGATCTCTTGTTATTATACACGTCTCTAATGCATTGATACTAGTTTTATCTAAATGGGAATAGTTGTATAATTTTCTTTTTTAGCCCGAGCCCTACTCTCTAGAAGGAGATGCCTAACGCTAGATAGACATGTACAATAGCGGCTGGTTGCTATGGGCACGGGCGAGTCACATGAACGCGATGTGTTTACATCGCCGCTTTTACCGGATGTGACGCTATTGACGTCCAGACGAACCCAGGAAGTGGGGCATACGATCTGGTCAATACGCGTCACCGGATGTGACGTTTCGTCCCTTAGACATGCCCAGGAAGTGGGGCAGGAGAAGAGCCTAGGGGCCTGAACAAGATGGAAACCGGAAGTGCCAACCCCGGCGTCCGGAAGTGGGGATAGACCGCGGGACGTCTGAAAGTATTTAAAAGATAACGAGAGCGCGATATGGCGCGCAATGCCACTGGACTATATGCCACTACTCCCCTGATGAATTTGTGGTAGATGAAACGCGTTGGGGACATACAGAGGGAATCGAGCTTCCCAGCGATGCGCTGATATGTGGAGCCCCCTAGCTGTGAGCAGTATTTGGGTACCGTCATGGAAAGCAACGTTATCTGAGATAAGTACATTATGATCTATTCACACTCTAGAGAGGTGATTTGTGGTCAGTAATCTAAAGGAGACTCTATACATTTCCTCTCTGAGGGTGTCTGATGTATGTACAGTGGCTCACTTTTCTATTTATATTTATGTCCTATACGGACTGTTTTAGAGCCTAGAGAATAGTATTAACCATAAAAGGACAATTTACATGTGGGGCCATAGACCATTCTTCATAATATCTGTATTTAGGGTCTGAGGCCCGATACGTATGCAACACTGTGAGGTTGCTTTAAATAAGATAAAATGATATAATGAGTGCCCCATTGTTCCATATGGGTGATTTCAGGCGGCATTGAATTATTTTATAATCACTTCAGCACGAGCACTTTGTATGGCACTTTTTGTTGTTATATGTTTTTAAAGGTACATTAAAAGTTAAGTTTTATTTAAACTGGTCCGTACCAATCTGCTACAAAATATACATCTCATCATTGGTAGATATACCCCTGCTAATAATCTTGTGCCGATATCTACCCTGGTGCCATCTTCCCCCACCCTTGCTGTGTATCAGTACAGCACCCACGCACCAATCACACTACAATCACACAATAAAACACCCACACAGCTCAGAGCAGCAAATACAGCACTGGGAATAACCACACAATGCTAATGCTACACACATAAAAATCCTATAACACCGCCAGACGATACAGATACAACACAATATCAAAACATCACACGTCTACACAGTCCACAAACAACATCCACACCGCACACATACAGCATGCATACAATACACATAAGAACCCACACCGCACAGCATGTATACAGTACACATAAGAACATACACTGCACACATGCATCATCTATACAGTACACATGAGGACTCACACTGCACACATACATCATCTATACAGTACACATGAGGACCCACACTGCACACATACATCATCTATACAGTACACATGAGGACCCACACTGCCAGAGGCAGCCACACAAACCCAGAACATCTTTGAGCCTCCACCATATTTGACTGTAGGTACTGTGCTCTTTTCTTTGTAGGTCTCATTTCATTTTCAGTAAACAGTAGAATGATGTGCTTTTCATAAAGCTCTGTCTTGGTCTCAACTGTCCACAGGATGCCTTCCCAGACAGATTTTAGCTTACTCATGTACATTTTGGCAAACTGCAGTCTAGCTATTTTATGTCTCTGGGTTTCCTGCAATAGGGTTTCATTTCATTCATATGTCTACCGATAGTTCACGCTAACACAGATGCACCCAGGGTCTTTGAATAAGTCTTAAAGTAATGTCATTAGTTCATCAGACGCAAGTGGCCGCATGCATCTGGAGAATTATTATAAGATGTCATGTGTGACAGACATTGTGTGCCCATATATAGAACCGTAATAATAATGGATTACAATATAGGAACAGCAGTGGGACCAGTGATCTAATATTAGCAGCAGAGACCACAGGACGCCAGATGTGCAACAGAGTTTACAACAAAGGGAACAAGAAGATACATAGATCTCTGACTTGCACTTACAGGTCTCCGGCTTCTCGGGCCTCTGTCCCCCCCCTTCGCCAGCCTCCTGCCAGTGATTGACAGGTCACTCTTCTATATAACCTGGTCCCCCTAGCAGATATCTTGCACAGGCGGTGTCATTCCCTGTTACGGAGTGTGCACAATATCATGCTGATGATGTTACAAGAGACGGACCACCCATCTGTGCATGCGCCGGCCCCGGGTATGACATCTCCTGTCGAGACCTCAGGCGGGGGAGCAGGTCACAGAGACTGATATTTTCTCGCAGACAAGGTCATTCCCAAGTAAAATGTGTCTGTGGTGCAAACTCTGCAGACAAGCCGTGCTTGTAAGAAGTGTTCATGATGGTCTGGGCTGGGTGGAAAAGATGGGAAAAGTGAAAGGACGTGACTTGTGAGTAACAACATATATAACTCTACTATAATCACTTATGCAGCCTCCAAAGCTGGTATTTATCACTGTACGGATGCTGTATGGCGGTAGAATTGGTCTTTCTCTTTGTATAACAGCGTTGTAGTCCCAAGAGGTGCCCACAATACTCGCTGCCTCCATCATTGTAAATATCTATCCACCACTCATAGAAAGATGGATGGAAGATGTCAATAATCTTCCGGTAGAGAGGAAACAATGTAACACGTCTGTGGATAGTCTGCGTCCTTCTGCGCTGCGGTCTCGCTGTAGTCTGGTGTGATGTCACAGGACTCCACACCTCTGTACTGTGACTTCTCGAGGCTCGGGGAGAGGTGCTGAGGCCGTGGGAAGAAGGCTCCTTATTGATGTTGGCAGCATGGATGCATTGATGTGTTCTGGAGCCGCCGAGGCTTTTTCTGGAATAACAATAAACACGCTCGCACATACAGATCGTTACCGGTTGTTGGTTTGGCCCGAGCTCCTGCTATCAATGGGAACAAAGGGTCCCTGAATCTGGACCAATTGGAAACACTACTGTTACTCCACCGGGAGACATCGCTGCATAGTTAGGAAGGCGACAGACTGTAAATATAGCATAGAGTCTGTACGGGAAGAAAGCGGAAAAACAGACGCGACCATGAGCTTCCCTCACTCAGTCTCTGTCTCACACTCTCTCTCTAACCATACAGTCACCTGCTCTTTCACCTTCTCTCTCTTCCTCTCATTTTTCTCCTCTGCTCTCTCTCCCCTTCCCTATCTCCTTTCCTTTCACTTCTGATTCACTCTTTTCTTCCTTTTTCCTTTACCCCTTCTTTCACTGTCTCACTTTCTTCATTTTTCCCCACTATCTTACAATCTTTCTTTTTCTTTAACTCTCACATTTCTCCTTTCCCTGGTTTTCCCTCTTCCTCCATCCCTCCCTGTGTCTTGTCACGCGCCTGGATTTGATCCGTTGAGCTTGTGTTCTGTGTTCGGCTTCCCTTTCTGCTGAGACGCAGGAGTCGCAACTTTTCTCTGAGTGTTTGGGTTCTGTTTTCTGGCTGCATTCTGTCTAGCTTAACATAGGTGTTTTCATTTGGCTGTCTATCACCTTTAGGGTGCAGCTATATATTCTGTCCCTTAGTGGGAGCTTCCTGCTGGCGATAGATTTATTTGGACATTCTGACATTGTCTTGATGTTTGGAGCCAGTCTGTGAGATTCCAGCTAGGGATTTTCACTTTACGATTTCTTTGCTATACTTTTCACAGATCCTCTGCTTATCTTTTGGAAGCAGGCACGGTATATTTGGTAACAGTACTTGCTTTATTCTTTGTTTGGTATTTACTAATAATAATCTCTTTATTTATATAGCGCCAACATATTCTGCAGCGCTTTACAGTTTTTGCACACATTATCATCGCTGTCCCCGATGGGGCTCACAGTCTAAATTCCCTATCAGTATGTCTTTGATATTTCATTATTTTCTTTACTCACTCTGGAATCTTTCCTTTGTTCAGCACACTTCTCCTCTTATAGGTAATTCACACTCTGTTCTGCCCTCTGATTCTCTAGGAGGAACATGAAGCAAATTGACGGCCGTTTAGGCACGTTAGATCCGAGTTGCCATCTCCTATTCTGTGGATAGGGCTATTAGTGGATCCAGATGGATCTGGGTGGTCTGTGTTTTCTTGATGCTCCTCTTCTTCTTTCCGTATGAGCAATGATTTGTAAATTTCAAGAATTTTTTTGGTGGATATTGATTTGTTGGACTGAGATACGTGTAGAGAAAAAAACAAATATGTAGGTACCTTGACCCTGGCGGGCGGTGGAGCTCCAATTTTCATTCACTCTTTTATAAGGAGAGATGGTTATTCCACCTGGGAAGCAGCACCAGGGCTCGGAGCAATAGGCAGGGGCCCAGGCCTCACATAAGAAAATATATTTGGAGTACACAGTTATCGAGTAATGATCCCCATGGATCTGAATTACTGGTGCATTAGAAAACCAATGAGAGGCGAGCGAGATGTGATTCTTCTTCACGGCTGAAGTACTTGTCCACCAAGGGTTGGGCAGGTGACCTCACTCCCTTGTGAATTATCTATAGATGGGCCAGCGGTTGTGGCGGATGGTGCCTGTTTGCAGGCAGAAGCGTCTTTGTAATTCACATGGTTGGTCTCCAGTCAGGCGATGAGGGAGATGTAGGTCACTCGCTGCCTTTGGGGTGGTCACATCAGGGCTGATTGTATGTGCCAGCATGGCCCCGAATAGCTTCCAGCAGCTGCAGACGGAGACTTGTGGCTCAAAACATCTCTGCCTCTCATGGTCGAATATATCTGCAAAATACATAACTATCATAGGCAGTGAACGGAGAACTAGGGTTAACTAGGGAGGTATAATGGCATTTATCTATCCACCTATCTACATTATCTATGTACCCCGCAATCAATCTATTATCTAGCTATCATCTATTTATCTATCTAATATCTATCCATCTATCATCTATCTATTATCTATCTATCCATCCTCCATCTAGGTCTTTAGAAATTCCTCTCCTCTTCTCCTTCTTCACCTTTACATAACGCAGAGAATTAAAAATACTCAAAACTGAAAATAGACGGAGATTAAAATCAAACTTGAATGTAAATCATCTAAGAAGCAAAAGAGATTTAGGAACAAAGTGTCTGCGGGCGACCGGCACGGAACGGCACAGAGCGCCGCAGCCAATAAAAAGGGGATTTTTTTTCTCCAACAATGTAAAGCAATGTAATAATCCAGAAACCTCTGGAGATCTCCAGTCCAGGAATAAGTGAGGCTGTCTGTGGAATTAACTCCCTCAAAACAAGGAGCTGAAATGCAAAGTACAGCAGAAAATCCTGCTGGAAAGAAGTTAGTAGTATAATAAACTTCTGAGACGCTGGTATCATGTAGTCCGGAACGTCTGATAATCTGGGACAGAAAGGCAACCTAATCTGGAATATTAGCGCATGAGCAGCAGAATCCATAGATCATCAGTTATGAGGCGTCTGGAACGAAGAATGAAGTATGTCACTGTGCTACTTGTCTGTGATCATCTAATAATGCAAAAATGTTTTAGGCTATGTGCACACGTAGTTTTAGGTCCTGAGGATTTTTACGCGCGGATTTGAAAAAATCCGTAGGTAAATTCTCAGGTCAAAAGACCTGCGGTTTACCTGCGGATTAGCCTGCTGTTTAGCCCTGCGGTTTCACACCTCTACAATGGAGAATGTGTGAAACCGCTGCGGATTCCGCACAAAGAATTGACATGCTGCGGTTTTGAACGCGCAGAAAAATCCGCAGCCTGTGCAAAGCGTTTTTCAGTTTACCATTGAAAACAATGGTACTGTACAACGCACCTAAATCTGCTGCGGACCCGCGGAGCCTGAAACGCTGCGGATCCGCAGCAGAATCCGCACTGTGTGCACATGCCCTTATTATAATCAGGCATGTGCTGCACTATCAGGTTCAATAGATACCACAGTGCTGCCATCTAGTGGAAGCAACATAGAAGTCTAATTTAGAAGCAGATACCTTACTCCCCACTCTTCATTTATGACTGATCAGTTGTTTCTAGTCACACTCATGTGTCTACCTGTGAACCAGTAATAAAACAGTAAAAATGTTCTAATTCAAACTACAAAACGCTCCAGAGCTGCACTCACTATGCTGCTGTGTACAAACATTACATTACTGATCCTGATTTACATCTTGTATTATACCCCAGAGCTGCACTCACTATTCTGCTGGTGTAGTCACTGTGTACATACATTACATTACTGATCCTGAGTTACATCCTGTATTATACCCCAGAGCTGCACTCACTATTCTGCTGGTGCAGTCACTGTGTACATACATTACATTACTGATCCTGAGTCACATCTTGTATTATACTCCAGAGCTGCACTCACTATTCTGCTGGTGCAGTCACTGTGTACATACATTACATTACTGATCCTGAGTTACATCCTGTATTATACTCCAGAGCTGCACTCACTATTCTGCTGGTGCAGTCACTGTGTACATACATTACATTACTGATCCTGAGTTACATCCTGTATTATACCCCAGAGCTGCACTCACTATTCTGCTGGTGCAGTCACTGTGTACATATATTACATTACTGATCCTGAGTCACATCTTGTATTATACCCCAGAGCTGCACTCACTATTCTGCTGGTGTAGTCACTGTGTACATACATTACATTACTGATCCTGAGTTACATCCTGTATTATACTCCAGAGCTGCACTCACTATTCTGCTGGTGCAGTCACTGTGTACATACATTACATTACTGATCCTGAGTCACATCTTGTATTATACTCCAGAGCTGCACTCACTATTCTGCTGGTGCAGTCACTGTGTACATACATTACATTACTGATCCTGAGTTACATCCTGTATTATACCCCAGAGCTGCACTCACTATTCTGCTGGTGCAGTCACTGTGTACATATATTACATTACTGATCCTGAGTCACATCTTGTATTATACCCCAGAGCTGCACTCACTATTCTGCTGGTGTAGTCACTGTGTACATACATTACATTACTGATCCTGAGTTACATCCTGTATTATACCCCAGTGCTGCACTCACTATTTTGCTGGTGCAGTCACTGTGTACATACACTACATTACTGATACTGAGATACATTCTGTATTGTACTCCAGAGCTGCACTCACTATTCTGCTGGTGCTGTCACTGTGTACATACATTACATTACTGATCCTGAGTTACCTCCTGTATTATACTCCAGAGCTGCACTTACTATTCTGCTGGTGCAGTCACTGTGTACATACATTACATTACCGATCCTGAGTTACATCCTGTATTATACTCCAGAGCTGCACTCACTATTCTGCTGGTGCAGTCACTGTGTACATACATTACATTACTGATCCTGAGTTACATCCTTTATTATACCCCAGAGCTGCACTCACTATTCTGCTGGTGCAGTCACTGTGCACATACATTACATTACTGATCCTGAGTTACATCCTGTATTATACTCCGGAGCTGCACTCACTATTCTGCTGGTGCAGTCACTGTGTACATACATTACTGATCCTGAGTTACCTCCTGTATTATATCCCAGAGCTGCACTCACTATTCTGCTGGTGCAGTCACTGTGTACATACATTACATTACTGATCCTGAGTTACCTCCTGTATTATACCCCAGAGCTGCACTCACTATTCTGCTGGTGCAGTCACTGTGTATATACATTACATTACTGATCCTGAGTTACCTCCTGTGTTATACTCCAGAGCTGAACTCACTATTCTGCTGGTGCAGTCACTGTGTACATACATTACATTACTGATCCTGAGTTACATCCTTTATTATACCCCAGAGCTGCACTCACTATTCTGCTGGTGCAGTCACTGTGCACATACATTACATTACCGATCCTGAGTTACCTCCTGTATTATACCCCAGAGCTGCACTCACTATTCTGCTGGTGCAGTCACTGTGTACATACATTACATTACCGATCCTGAGTTACATCCTGTATTATACCCCAGAGCTGCACTCACTATTCTGCTGTTGCAGTCACTGTGTATATACATTACATTACTGATCCTGAGTTACCTCCTGTATTATACTCCAGAGCTGCACTCACTATTCTGCTGGTGCAGTCACTGTGTACATACATTACATTACTGATCCTGAGTTACATCCTGTATTATACCCCAGAGCTGCACTCACTATTCTGCTGGTGCAGTCACTATGCACCTACATTACATTACTGATCCTGAGTTACATCCTGTATTATACTCCAGAGCTGCACTTACTAGTCTGCTGGTGCAGTCACTGTGTACATACATTACATTACTGATCCTGAGTTACATCCTGTATTATACTCCGGAGCTGCACTCACTATTCTGCTGGTGCAGTCACTGTGTACATACATTACAGTACTGATCCTGAGTTACATCCTTTATTATACCCCAGAGCTGCACTCACTATTCTGCTGGTGCAGTCACTGTGCACATACATTACATTACTGATCCTGAGTTACATCCTGTATTATACTCCAGAGCTGCACTTACTAGTCTGCTGGTGCAGTCACTGTGTACATACATTACTGATCCTGAGTTACCTCCTGTATTATATCCCAGAGCTGCACTCACTATTCTGCTGGTGCAGTCACTGTGTACATACATTACATTACTGATCCTGAGTTACCTCCTGTATTATACCCCAGAGCTGCACTCACTATTCTGCTGGTGCAGTCACTGTGTACATACATTACATTACCGATCCTGAGTTACATCCTGTATTATACCCCAGAGCTGCACTCACTATTCTGCTGGTGCAGTCACTGTGTATATACATTACTGATCCTGGACTGATCCTGAGTTACATCCTGTATTATACTCCAGAGCTGCACTTACTATTCTGCTGGTGCAGTCACTGTGTACATACATTACATTACCGATCCTGAGTTACATCCTGTATTATACCCCAGAGCTGCACTCACTATTCTGCTGGTGCAGTCACTGTGTATATACATTACTGATCCTGAGTTACCTCCTGTATTATACTCCAGAGCTGCACTCACTATTCTGCTGGTGCAGTCACTGTGTACATACATTACATTACTGATCCTGAGTTACATCCTTTATTATACCCCAGAGCTGCACTCACTATTCTGCTGGTGCAGTCACTGTGCACATACATTACATTACTGATCCTGAGTTACATCCTGTATTATACCCCAGAGCTGCACTCACTATTCTGCTGGTGCAGTCACTGTGTACATACATTACTGATCCTGAGTTACATCCTGTATTATACTCCAGAGCTGCACTCACTATTCTGCTGGTGCAGTCACTGTGTACATACATTACTGATCCTGAGTTACCTCCTGTATTATATCCCAGAGCTGCACTCACTATTCTGCTGGTGCAGTCACTGTGTACATAAATTACATTACTGATCCTGAGTTACCTCCTGTATTATACCCCAGAGCTGCACTCACTATTCTGCTGGTGCAGTCACTGTGTACATACATTACATTACCGATCCTGAGTTACATCCTGTATTATACCCCAGAGCTGCACTCACTATTCTGCTGGTGCAGTCACTGTGTATATACATTACATTACTGATCCTGAGTTACCTCCTGTATTATACACCAGAGCTGCACTCACTATTCTGCTGGTGCAGTCACTGTGTACATACATTACATTACTGATCCTGAGTTACATCCTGTATTATACCCCAGAGCTGCACTCACTATTCTGCTGGTGCAGTCACTATGCACATACATTACATTACTGATCCTGAGTTACATCCTGTATTATACTCCAGAGCTGCACTTACTAGTCTGCTGGTGCAGTCACTGTGTACATACATTACATTACTGATCCTGAGTTACATCCTGTATTATACTCCGGAGCTGCACTCACTATTCTGCTGGTGCAGTCACTGTGTACATACATTACAGTACTGATCCTGAGTTACATCCTTTATTATACCCCAGAGCTGCACTCACTATTCTGCTGGTGCAGTCACTGTGTACATACATTACTGATCCTGAGTTACCTCCTGTATTATATCCCAGAGCTGCACTCACTATTCTGCTGGTGCAGTCACTGTGTACATACATTACATTACTGATCCTGAGTTACCTCCTATATTATACCCCAGAGCTGCACTCACTATTCTGCTGGTGCAGTCACTGTGTACATACATTACATTACCGATCCTGAGTTACATCCTGTATTATACCCCAGAGCTGCACTCACTATTCTGCTGGTGTAGTCACTGTGTATATACATTACTGATCCTGGACTGATCCTGAGTTACATCCTGTATTATACTCCAGAGCTGCACTTACTATTCTGCTGGTGCAGTCACTGTGTACATACATTACATTACCGATCCTGAGTTACATCCTGTATTATTCCCCAGAGCTGCACTCACTATTCTGCTGGTGCAGTCACTGTGTATATACATTACTGATCCTGAGTTACCTCCTGTATTATACTCCAGAGCTGCACTCACTATTCTGCTGGTGCAGTCACTGTGTACATACATTACATTACTGATCCTGAGTTACATCCTTTATTATACCCCAGAGCTGCACTCACTATTCTGCTGGTGCAGTCACTGTGCACATACATTACATTACTGATCCTGAGTTACATCCTGTATTATACTCCAGAGCTGCACTTACTAGTCTGCTGGTGCAGTCACTGTGTACATACATTACATTACTGATCCTGAGTTACATCCTGTATTATACTCCAGAGCTGCACTCACTATTCTGCTGGTGCAGTCACTGTGTACATACATTACTGATCCTGAGTTACCTCCTGTATTATATCCCAGAGCTGCACTCACTATTCTGCTGGTGCAGTCACTGTGTACATAAATTACATTACTGATCCTGAGTTACCTCCTGTATTATACCCCAGAGCTGCACTCACTATTCTGCTGGTGCAGTCACTGTGTACATACATTACATTACCGATCCTGAGTTACATCCTGTATTATACCCCAGAGCTGCACTCACTATTCTGCTGGTGCAGTCACTGTGTATATACATTACATTACTGATCCTGAGTTACCTCCTGTATTATACTCCAGAGCTGCACTCACTATTCTGCTGGTGCAGTCACTGTGTACATACATTACATTACTGATCCTGAGTTACATCCTGTATTATACCCCAGAGCTGCACTCACTATTCTGCTGGTGCAGTCACTATGCACATACATTATATTACTGATCCTGAGTTACATCCTGTATTATACCCCAGAGCTGCACTCACTATTCTGCTGGTGCAGTCACTGTGTACATACATTACATTACTGATCCTGAGTTACATCCTGTATTATACTCCGGAGCTGCACTCACTATTCTGCTGGTGCAGTCACTGTGTACATACATTACAGTACTGATCCTGAGTTACATCCTTTATTATACCCCAGAGCTGCACTCACTATTCTGCTGGTGCAGTCACTGTGCACATACATTAAATTACTGATCCTGAGTTACATCCTGTATTATACTCCAGAGCTGCACTTACTAGTCTGCTGGTGCAGTCACTGTGTACATACATTACTGATCCTGAGTTACCTCCTGTATTATATCCCAGAGCTGCACTCACTATTCTGCTGGTGCAGTCACTGTGTACATACATTACATTACCGATCCTGAGTTACCTCCTGTATTATACCCCAGAGCTGCACTCACTATTCTGCTGGTGCAGTCACTGTGTACATACATTACATTACCGATCCTGAGTTACATCCTGTATTATACCCCAGAGCTGCACTCACTATTCTGCTGGTGCAGTCACTGTGTATATACATTACTGATCCTGGACTGATCCTGAGTTACATCCTGTATTATACTCCAGAGCTGCACTTACTATTCTGCTGGTGCAGTCACTGTGTACATACATTACATTACCGATCCTGAGTTACATCCTGTATTATACCCCAGAGCTGCACTCACTATTCTGCTGGTGCAGTCACTGTGTATATACATTACTGATCCTGAGTTACCTCCTGTATTATACTCCAGAGCTGCACTCACTATTCTGCTGGTGCAGTCACTGTGTACATACATTACATTACCGATCCTGAGTTACATCCTGTATTATACCCCAGAGCTGCACTCACTATTCTGCTGGTGCAGTCACTGTGTATATACATTACATTACTGATCCTGAGTTACCTCCTGTATTATACTCCAGAGCTGCACTCACTATTCTGCTGGTGCAGTCACTGTGTACATACATTACATTACTGATCCTGAGTTACATCCTGTATTATACCCCAGAGCTGCACTCACTATTCTGCTGGTGCAGTCACTATGCACATACATTAAATTACTGATCCTGAGTTACATCCTGTATTATACTCCAGAGCTGCACTTACTAGTCTGCTGGTGCAGTCACTGTGTACATACATTACTGATCCTGAGTTACCTCCTGTATTATATCCCAGAGCTGCACTCACTATTCTGCTGGTGCAGTCACTGTGTACATACATTACATTACCGATCCTGAGTTACCTCCTGTATTATACCCCAGAGCTGCACTCACTATTCTGCTGGTGCAGTCACTGTGTACATACATTACATTACCGATCCTGAGTTACATCCTGTATTATACCCCAGAGCTGCACTCACTATTCTGCTGGTGCAGTCACTGTGTATATACATTACTGATCCTGGACTGATCCTGAGTTACATCCTGTATTATACTCCAGAGCTGCACTTACTATTCTGCTGGTGCAGTCACTGTGTACATACATTACATTACCGATCCTGAGTTACATCCTGTATTATACCCCAGAGCTGCACTCACTATTCTGCTGGTGCAGTCACTGTGTATATACATTACTGATCCTGAGTTACCTCCTGTATTATACTCCAGAGCTGCACTCACTATTCTGCTGGTGCAGTCACTGTGCACATACATTACATTACTGATCCTGAGTTACATCCTGTATTATACTCCAGAGCTGCACTTACTAGTCTGCTGGTGCAGTCACTGTGTACATACATTACATTACTGATCCTGAGTTACATCCTTTATTATACCCCAGAGCTGCACTCACTATTCTGCTGGTGCAGTCACTGTGCACATACATTACATTACTGATCCTGAGTTACATCCTGTATTATACTCCAGAGCTGCACTTACTAGTCTGCTGGTGCAGTCACTGTGTACATACATTACATTACTGATCCTGAGTTACATCCTGTATTATACTCCAGAGCTGCACTCACTATTCTGCTGGTGCAGTCACTGTGTACATACATTACTGATCCTGAGTTACCTCCTGTATTATATCCCAGAGCTGCACTCACTATTCTGCTGGTGTAGTCACTGTGTACATACATTACATTACTGATCCTGAATTACGTCCTGTGTTATACCCCAGAGCTGCACTCACTATTCTGCTGGTGCAGTCACTGTGTACATACATTGCATTACTGATCCTGAGTTACATCCTGTATTATACTCCGGAGCTGCACTCACTATTCTGCTGGTGCAGTCACTGTGTACATACATTACTGATCCTGAGTTACCTCCTGTATTATATCCCAGAGCTGCACTCACTATCCTGCTGGTGCAGTCACTGTGTACATACATTACATTACTGATCCTGAATTACGTCCTGTATTATACCCCAGAGCTGCACTCACTATTCTGCTGGTGCAGTCACTGTGTACATACATTACATTACCGATCCTGAGTTACATCCTGTATTATACCCCAGAGCTGCACTCACTATTCTGCTGGTGCAGTCACTGTGTACATACATTGCATTACTGATCCTGAGTTATATTTAGGGGTCCATTCTAGGTCTCTGGTTGTTTAGGGTCTGGGGTCTGAATCTGCTTTGGGGTCAGGATTGGGGTTTGTATTTCTTTAAGAGGTTGGGTTCTGAAATTATTTAGTGAGTGAAGAGTTTTTTGGGGAGAGAAGGGGGTCCCGCACTATACTGATAGGGAATTTATACTGTGAGCCCCAATGGGGACTGTGATGTTGATGTGTGTACAGCGCAGTGGAATATGATGGCGCTATATATAAGGGGGGATAAACAAATCTCCGCTTCTCAAATGCAGGCAAGTAAAATATATCATTTCTTATACAATGTATCACACAGAATAGAATATTCGGAGCCCCCCGCCCCAAACCCCTGCACGGCTCACAGATTTCTAGAAGGAAGGGTCGGACATGTACATAAATATACATAAGATGAACACCGTTCCTTGGGTGCGGTAGGAAATCGGACCATTTCCTTTAACCAAATTCCACAGCTTCCAAAGTAATGGGGAAAACGTGCGGCCGAGCGATCAGGTTCTCCGCGGCCGAGCGGTGGGGATTCTGGGAATAATACAGAAATATTCCAGGAGGATCCTCAGATTCCGGACCAATCAAAAGGGATTTTTTTTTTTTACTTTACTAATATTGTAAAAAAGTTAACCCCTTAAAAGTTTTTTCTCATTGGCGGATCATTGGCGGCTACCCCTTAAGATAAGTCATTGATATTTGATCGGAGGGGTCTGACTCCTGAGACCTCTAGATAAAGCGCAGACGTTGAACCTCGGAGTTTCCTTTTATTACGGCAGCTGGCTCATGTTTGCAGATAAAGGATTTGATTACACAGGACGTCACGTCCGGCACCTGCTCTGTATCACCTGCTCCGTGCCGTAGAAAAGGCCGGTCAGTGCTGACGCCAGAGCACCTACGACAGCTGCGCCGGGCGGCTAATGCGGAATCTGAAGACATTTAAAGGGGATGGGTCGGTCTTTCAAATATACTTTGTATTATTATTTATTTCTTTTTTTTAAATCATTTTCAATACCTCTGCATGCTGTCAGTGAACGGAAACATTAAAGGGGTTGTCAAAGAAGTATATTGATCACCTGTCCTTTGTGTGCCGGGTATTGAGGTGAGAGACTCGCGCAAGTTTCTCGCATTGCACTCGCAAATGTGACCCCGGCCTAAGGGCGCAGTCAGACGGCTGTATAAATCGGAGCGAGATCGAAAAACAGTGCACGGACTGGCTGGCAGCTCTCCTATGCAGCTGTCACGCTCAGGTAAGGAGAGCCGCCAGCCAGTCCGTGCACTGTTTTTCGATCTCGCTCCGATTTATACGGCCGTCTAAGATCGGTTATCAATATATAAATCTTGGACTGTCCCTTTAAAAACTAAGGGGCCTGAAAACCCCATCGTAAGCGAGTTGCGTTATTTTATGTGATATAATCTGTTACAATGTATCAGCGTGGCTAAAATATATTTTTTAAATTCACCAATAAATGATCATTTTCTAAAAATAAATCGGATTATCTGTAACAAAATGGAATTTTATATTAAAGAAGAGAATTTTTGTCCCAAATTTTAATCCAAAATGTAATCTCACGCCATCTAAATTGCCTTTACAAAATGGATTTTGTGCTATAAAACACTCATACATTCACTTTATCATTTTACTTTGGTTTCATACCGGTGTGGGGAAGGTGACTTGACGGACAAACCTGACTGGAAGTAGGAGGGGACGATTTGTGTACTACAGACGGAGATTGGCAATGACAGAAAGGTAACAGCAGGGAAAGACAGAAAAGGGAGTGCGGTACCGAAATTTGGCCAAAAAAAGGCAGGGGGAGTGTAGTTCACGACTTAACATCAGCTTACGGCTATAGAAACTGCTTAGTCATGGGGGGCAGGGAGATAGGAACCCAGGAGGGAAATTCCCAGTGAGAGAGGGGATAAATAGGACTGGTTGGGGTTCCAGAGGCTAGGCTAGTCCCAAGAGGAGCTCAGCAGAGGAAGATTCAGGACAGAAGATGGAGATCAGTCGACCAGGGGACTGACAGGAGAAGACAGTCAGGAGGGTTGCCCTGACACGACGTACCGCAGGACAGACGAGGCCCCGGGGGTACCGATTGGATGACGAACCCGGGCAGGTGAAGCGCTGGCGGTAGATTGGCCTAGGACAGCCCCAGTGAAAGATCCTCGAGGGACGTCATCACGACTAAAGGAAAGGTGAAAGGTACCCGGGCCTGGAAACGGAGAGCTTAAAGGAACTGCGGTGCATGGCTAAGGTCGTCAGGAGGACGGCCAATAAACCCGGATCTGTTACAACTAAATTCTGCCTCTGTCTCGTCTTTGCATTGTCCGGTCGTGGTAAGCAGTGGACCACCCCCCAATCTGGCCCCCTACCATATTTGGCGTAGTCGGCAGGATGCAGTCTCCGAGATTTCTTTGGGGGCCATGCTAAGCAATCTACCCAGGTTCTCCGGCAGCAATACTATGCTGTGGAACTGGACGGAGCGAATGCGTGGGTTATTCAGGATGCATCCACTTACCCCTGACCTAGAGGCAGAAGTGACCCTGATGGCGTTGGACAGGGAAGCCCGGGATACCGTAATGTTGAGGCCCCAGGGGCAGCGCACCACCTTCGCCCGGATGTTACAGATCTTAGAAGAGGCCTATGGGGACCCGACCGATGTGGGGGAACTGAGAACCCAGATGTTTAGACGCATGCAGAAAGAGGGGGAAACAGTGACCCAGCATATGAATGTTTTGCAGGAACTGTTTTTAGCCATTGAAAGGAAGGACGGAGTCGGCGTGGGGACCGTGGACGTAACATTAAGTGACCTGCTAGTGACTGGGTTACGAGACACCCGGACAAGACAGGCTTTGCGAGAGTGGGTGCGAGTGGACCCACGTCTGACCTTTTCAGGGATAGGGAAGGAGGCACGGGTTCGGGAGCAGGAGCAAGAGGTGACGGTTCCCGTGGGGATGGCTCGGAGTATCGAAGCATCCGTAAACGCCCTGAGCGAACCCCACTGGGTACGAGAGCTGAAGCAAGAGATGCAGAGTATTAAGGGTGAAATGGCCGAAGCCAAAAGAGCGGCCACAAGGAGTCGGCCAGGGCCGGGTGAAGGAGGCATGAACCATCGTAGCCCCCACCCAAGTCGGTCCCCATGACCATTTGCCTGTTGCGATAGTGGAAAATTGGGACGCTCCACCCGAGAGTGCCCACGTTCCAGGGGGGAACCTGCCCCGCTGGCCAAGAGGAGCAGAGGACCCTGAGCCGGGGGGGACGCCGCCCGGAGCTGGAGCTCATCACACAGGGTGGAGGAAGTCACGAAGATCTGGTCATGCGGTGCCCAGTGGTATGGGCAGAGATCGAAGGCCGTGCGATACCTAGTAGATACGGGATCACAAGTTACGACCATGCCAGAGACTTATTTTTGGCAACATTTTCACGAAGCAGTGAGACCTCAGTGGGGGACAGTGATAAAGTTGGTAGCTGCCAACCAGCTACCAATTCCTGTCGTCGGAGTAGCCTGGATACAGATTTCAATAAACGGCAAATCACTAGGCCGCCGGGGAGTGGTCCTGACTCAGGGAGACACAATCAGCAAACATCCGGTTATTCTGGGTATGAACGTACTACGAGAGTTCGGCCACCTCTTCCTCAATGAACCCACACAAGAGACTCTGAGCCACTGGGGTTCTCGCACGGCCCAGGGGCAGGTCTTCCAGCGGTTGGTATGGGAGGCGCGAGTGCTCCAGGAGTGTCAGGAGGGTGAGGCGCTGGGCACGGTCATCGCGCCGGCGAGCCCCCCGCTCGTGCTTCCTCCGGGGCAGATGGTGGTAGCTCTGCCGATCCGCGCTCCGATAACACTGTAGGGCGTAGAGGTGCAGGTGGAACCATGTTACGCGGAGCGCCTGCACCCTGACATCCTGGTGGCCCGCTCCCTGGCCACAGTGTGGGAAGGGACTGTTTTGGTATGTTGTGTCAACCTGGAAGATCAGGATATCGCTCTGAAGCCCCGGGCAGAAATGGCCAAACTTGTAAGACCATTGGAGGAGATGCTGCCGGACCCCGCGGACCAGTTGAAGGTGCAGCCAGAAAATCCTTGGGCAGTAACGGTACGAACCCAACAGACTGCTGTATCCTCGACCCAGGAGAAAAGTCGAGCCATCCTGGAGAGAATGCGGGCCGAACTTTCCGGCCTAGCACCAGCCCAACTTCTCCAGGTAGAGACACTTCTCAGACAATTTTACAGTGTCTTCGCCAGCCACGAGGACGACTTCGGATGTACCACAGCCATCATCACGCATGGGATCCCCACGGCAGGAGCGGCCCCCATCCGGGAGCGATATCGGCAAATACCACCGCAGCTATACGAGGAAGTGATAACTCTGTTAGCCCAAATGCTTCGGAAGGGGGTCATACGAGAGAGCCAAAGCCCTTGGGCGGCCCCTATTGTCCTGGTTCAGAAGAAAGATGGCACTTTGCACTTTTGCATGGATTATCGGAAGTTGAACGCCTGCACCATGAAGGATTCGTATCTACTGCCCCGCATAGAAGAGTCTCTGTCCGCCCTGGGGAACGCAACCTGTTCTGCACCCAAATCGAGTACCTGGGGCATACCGTCTCGGCGGAGGGCATCCGACCATCCCTGGAAAAGGTCGCTGCCGTCCAGGGGTGGCCTATCCCCGAGACGGTGAAGGACGTGCGGACCTTCCTGGGGCTGGCCGGCTACTACCATCGGTTTGTGAAAAATTTTGCATGCCGAGCTCGAGCCCTGCAGGACCTGCTGAAGGGGGCTCCCGCCGGGGCGAATGGTCGGAAGATCCAGTGGCAGCAACCGCAAGAGGATGTGTTTCAAGATCTTAAGGCTGCGCTCTTAGACGCCACGGTATTGGCATATGCGGATTTCTCACAACCGTTCATCCTACATACCGACGGGAGCCTTCAGGGACTAGGAGCTGTGTTGTCACAGGTGCAGGACGGCTGGGAGAAAGTGATCGCCTACGGTAGCCGGTCACTGCACGACTCAGAACGTAACCTGGACAATTACAGCTCCTTTAAGCTCGAGCTCCTCGCGGCAGTGTGGGCAATGACGGAATGATTCGCAGAGTACCTGGCGGGCTCCGAAGTAGTAGTGCGGACCGATAACAACCCGTTAACCCAGTTGGAGAATGCCAAACTGGGGGCCCTGGAGCAGCGGTGGGTGGCTCGGATGGCCAAATTCTAGTATAAGATCATCTACAAACGGGGTGCTGAAAACGTGCACGCCGACGCGCTCTCCAGAATCCGACACACCACCCCAGGGCGAAGTCGAGACGACGAATTAGAAACAGACGAGACGCCGTTCACCCTCACTCCCGCCGCCCCTACAGTCAACACGCAGGAAGTGCCTCATCCAGGGTTCCTAGGAGGGATGCTGGAACAGCCCCGTGACAAATGGATTCAGCAGCAACAGGAAGATACAGAAGTTGGACTCCTGCGCCGATGGGTGGCCACCGGTAAATTGCCCACGGGCTCTCAGAGACAGGCTTTAACCCAAGATATGTTGCTAATGTTGCGACAGTGGGAAAGACTAATCATCAAAAAGTGACTTTTTCATCGAAAAGCCGTGTCACGAACCACGTCGGCTACGATATGGCAGGTGATCATGCCGGGAGCCCATCTCAACCAACTGGCCCGGGAAGCCCACGAGAAGGGAGCTCATTTTGGGGGGGCTCAAAAGATTTTACAGTGGTTGCAACAGATAGTATACCACCCACGCTTGCACGCTGCTGTAGAAGAAGTTTGTCGAACCTGCCGCCTGTGCGACCGCGCTAAACCCCCTGCGCAACGAGCCCCGGTGCAAACTATCGTAACATCAGCCCCTCTGGAACTTCTTACGGTAGACTATCTGACTATAGGTCCGATCCATCAGGGGTATGAACATTGTCTCGTTATGGTGGACCATTTCACCAAATTCGCCGTGGTCACCCCCACTCGAGACCAAACAGTGGAGTCGGCCGCCTATGCGATTTGTAAGAACTTTATTCAAGTGTACGGCTGTCCACAATGGATACATTTGGACCAAGAAGCATGCTTCCTAGGAAAAGTCATGGAAGAGCTACACCATCTTTACGGCATCGATAAGTCGCGGACTACGCCGTACCACCCACAGGGAAACGGAGCCTGCGAACGATTCAATCGCACGCTAATCCAAATGCTGCGTACTCTAGAGGGCGACCGCAAGGTCCGCTGGCCTGAATATGTCCCCGAGCTGGTGTGGGTATACAACAATCGGGTGCATCGAGTGACTGGTTACACCCCCTACTCATTGTTGTTCGGACGGGAAGGCAAAGGAATTACGGAGGTGGAGTTGAACCCGGAGGAGCCCCTACCCTGGACCGGGGTATCCTCGTGGGTCCAAAACCACCGGCACCGGCTGCAGACCGTTCACCATATCGTCCACACGAAACTTCAAGATCTAGAACGCCGGGGGGAGCACTGCCCCCACTCATTGACTTTCAGACTGGAGATCGGGAAGTTAGAGCCACGGTGGGAGGTGAATCCGTACCGAGTGTTGCGCCGAATAAGCCCTGACGGGCCTGTGTACGAAATACAATCAGAAGGAGACAACGCGCCTCTCACTCGAGTTGTGCACCGCAACATGTTACGACCTTGTACGCCTACCGATCCCCCGCGGCTCGAACCGACCCTCCAGGTCCCCGACCCCCTACCCACAGTCTGGGACCTGGATGACGAAGAGGACTCCCCCGTCACATCTGTGGGTCACCCCAGTAGTGGCACTCCAGTAGACCCGGACATCCCACCAGAACCCACTATACGACCACCCTCCACCACCCCAGAAGACTCCACGATACCCGAGCTTCGACGCTCCGAGCGGTCAACAGCTGGCAAACCCCCTGAACGTTATGAACAGGACCAGTTCGTATGGCGACAAGGACTGGCGTCCCGAAAGACTAGCCCGAGTCTACAAAAACCGTCGCCCGAGGACTGGCAAGCATACAGGGCAGGGGAGTGTGGGAGGAACGGCCCCCGTCGAGTGCCCGGGCCAGAACCATGGGAGCCGTCATCTGGGTTCCGGGGGAAACTGTCCCCAGGGGACAGGATTCAGGGACGGACCACTGGGACAGACAGATGGGCTGGGGGAGGGACCAATATAAAGAAGGTGGGGAATTCCGGGGGCGATGAGTCAGCCCTGCGAGGGCATCCCGTGTTCCCCCTTTATGCCGGTCAGGCCGAGCCTGAGGAAAGTCACCTCTAGGCCCATAAACGTTATTATAAAACCACCAAACTGTCTCGCGACTCGTCACTGCATCCTGCGTACCTGCTAGTACCACATCAGTGATGGCCGCAGGCGGTGCTGTACTTGCCGCGGCCACTCGTGAGGACAGGGCGGCTGCCGGCGGCGGGGAATAGGCCGCCGACGCGGGCTCAGGCGGGACGGCAGCAGCCGCAGGTGACCGCGAGCAGGCCGCAGCCGCGGGCTGAGGGGAAGCGGCCACGGGTTGGACTAGGGCCGCAGTGGCCGCGGGCTGGAGCGGGGCAGCTAGTCCCCGATAGTCGCCTTGGTACCGTCCCTCTGGAGTCCTCGGTGAGCGTCCTCCCTGGCACTGGTGAGTCGCTCTCCCTTGCAGCAGCTTCCACTGTCTCCTGCTCTCTCTGTGTCGGTCTGCTGACTCATCGCCCCGGGAATTCCCCACCTTCTTTATATTGGTCCCTCCCCCAGCCCATCTGTCTGTCACAGTGGTCCGTCCCTGAATCCTGTCCCCCGGGGACAGTTTCCCCCGGAACCCAGATGACGGCTCCCATGGTTCCGGCCCGGGCACTCGACGGGGGCCGTTCCTCCCACACTGGTATTTTCTATTTCTTTTGTTTTGTATTTTTTTTGTGTGTGTTTTGCGTTTTTTTCTATCTTTGTTTTTTTGTGTTTTTTTTTCTTTCCTTACTTTTTGTGTTTTCTATTATTTTCTTTCTTTTATACTTTTTTTTGCTTTGCATTTTTTTTCTATCTTCTACCTTTTGTTCTTTTTTTTTCCTTTTTTGTTTTGTATCTTTTGAGTGTTTTCTACTTTTGAGTGTTGCAATTTTTTTCTATCTTCTATTATTTGTGCTCTTTTTTTCCTTTTTATTTGTGTTTGTATGTTGTATTTTTTTCTGTGTTTTCTACTTTTTGTGTTGTGCATTTTTTCTATCTTCTATTTTTTTGTGAGTTTTTTTTCTTTTCTTCTTTTTTTTGTGTTTTGTTTTGTAAGTCATGACAGATGACTGGAAGAACAATTATCCCACACGATTCTCGCAGTTTCCGTACCAGCATCAGATAAAAATATAAACCCAGACGTACAGTGAATTAAACAAAGACGATTCCTCCTGGACTGGTGAGCCTCTTTCTTTCTATGTTGGCAGCTCCTCGCAGTGAGGGGGCGAATGACTCCAAAAACAACTTTCTATCCAATTGTGAGATCCTACAAGACAACAAGGGGGTTAGATCCTGGCAGTAATGTTCCTATAGTCCGGAACAAAAGTGAAGATGTTTTAATCTATCTTCGCCTGTCATCTACGCGATTTATATACTTTTTCTTAAAGGGGTAGTCCCATCTTATACAGATTCTAGGATATGCCATCACTTTATGATTAATGGGGTCTGATCACTGGGACCTCCACCCATCCTGAGATTAACATAGGCACAACACTGGTGTTGCAGTCAGGGCAGACATTGGGAAACAAACTGGGCAATTGCCCAAGTCTCCTACTCCTATTTTTGCCCCCATTTACATTCTTTCGTTATGTGTGACTGCCCATGGCTCGTCCTATAAGGCTGCTGTACATTTATGGGTTTTCGACTTTAGGATTTCTGCGACTTTTACAACCCTACAAAATCGTCCCCATGGCATAGCTGCTGCGGGTTGCTGGGTTTCCGCCAGCGCGGGGCACAGGGTAACAATTAATTTCATCCCTCTGACAAGTATCAGGGTCTAAAACTGAAGTGCTTGTTAAGACAGGAACCATTTTCCATAGTAACCGGCCCCGGGGGGGGGGTTATAGGGTCTCTCCTGTACACCACCGGGTTTTTAGAATGCCTTTCTGCCACTGAAAAAGTATTTGCACCCAAAGGTCTTATGATATGGATACTGGCTCAGAACAAAATAATTGCATAAAAATATTATATGATGTAGCAGAGATAAACCTGTCATTCAGCTTTATGGGGTATTTACAAAAAAAAAAGGTTTTCCTAGGTAACGTCACTTCAGGAAATTGCCTGCTGTGGCAGCTTCTTTTTGCCATACTTTCCACTATAATGGAGTAAGCATACTACTTGTTTTGACCGCTTCATGATTTTTTTTTAACCCTGAAGGAGTTAAAAGAAGTAAGAAAAGACGGAACATGTGAACAGCAATATCGTTTTTACGTTGCCGCGCATTATGTTCATTTTTAGTGGAAGTTTCGCAGTGCTTCTTCAGGGGGGCTCCACCTGAAAAAGACGTCCTGCACACCTTGCCTTAGTTGGTTTGTCTTCGAAAGTTCTAGACACCTAATTTCAGGACGGAGCCCTTAGGAGGATCTCTAGATGGACTAATGTTACCCGGATAGAAGAACTTCGCTGGAAATCACATGAAAGAATCTCGATGACATCCTAAGAGACGAATAATCACCTAATGGAGGTGAATGAGCGGAGGGTGAAGCTATAAGCTTCCATCTTGTTTTGCGGAAGAGATAATGAGGGTGATTTACGTTAAGTGGTTCCCTCTTCAAAGTGGGGCACATTACACGGCAGGGTCATTGTAGGGGACATGGTGGAGCATGTGTTCTGCAGAGAGGATCTGAAGGGCTTTGATGTAAGATATGATGGGAAAATGACTCCGATAGGGGAAGAAATGAAGCGTCCAAAAACAATCTAGAATGAAGTCATCAAGATTCTGTCTCAAGGACATCTGCGTGACGGACAATATGGCAGAAAGTAGGGAAACTTCAGGGCAAGGTGACCTGCTCTTCACATGTTGGGAGAGCCGGGTGATGGAAGCTGTACGCCTAATAAATGTGGCCCCCTACCTCTGGTATGAGGGCCCAAAAATAGCGGCTACCTCAGTACCCCTATAGTTATGTCCCCCCTGCTCATTATTTTGGGGGAAGAACTTGGTGACATCCTATTTGGCCTCCATTTCAGCCAGGGACGGCTCCATGTCTATATGGACCATAGAGTCCTCTTCACTGATTTTTCCTCCTTGCTTTCCAATAGTTAAAACCTTTTTATTTTTCGTTCCATATACTTGTATCACGGATTGTTTTTTACTGTACGAGCTGTAATTTTTATCATTATCATTTTGGGGTCCGTACAACTTTTTGAACTCTTTTCTCCAATTTTTGAAAAGTGACTAAAAAAAAGTGACTAAAAAAATAGCATTTCTGCCATTTTTATTTTTTCGGTGTTGACCTTATGGGATAATTATTTTAACATTTTGTTAGTTCGGACATTTACTCGAGCGGCGATACCAAATATGTTAATAATTTTCACGTTCTGGTAAATGGGGAGTGATTAATACTTTTTTTTTTGTTTATATTTTTCCTATTTTTTCTTTTACATATGTTACCGGTCCACCAAGAGGACTGCAACTTGAGATGAGTGTACAAACATGCCCCTAGTTGTCACTGCAATGCCATCTGCACACCGCAATTATGATAGGTGCTGGGGTCCCCTGAACTAAGGAGTGCAAAGTCTCGTGTGTGAATGGAGCTGTAGTGAGCATGTGCGACCACCCATCCTATAAGGAGTGAAGAGGAAATGGTCGCACATGCTCACTACAGCTCCATCCACACAGAGGACTTTGGGACCCCCTGTTCTAGATTCCACACAGATATCATAAATTGATCACCAAAGACATACTGATAGGGAATTTAGATTGTGAGCCCCCATCGGGGACAGTGATGAAAATGTGTGCAAACTGTAAAGCGCTGCGGAATATGTTAGCGCTATATAAAAATAAAGATTATTATTATTATTATTATCACCCATGCTCTGGAAAGGTGATAAATATTATTTATGAAACTGTCCCTTTAAGGGAACTATTTTGTGACTCATAGTTCCAAAAATTATCCCGATCCCAAGAACGGGCCCAACTTAACTTGAGCTCCGTCTGTGGGCCAAGAAATAGCAGAGTGCAGTACTCAGCTCTCTCCAGCAGTCCTATAGACAGTGAATGGAGTGGAGTGTGAACATATGCACCACCGCTACTGGGGGGTCCTAGCAGGCGGACCCCCAGTGATTAGTAAATTATAGGGGATAACTTTAACCCCTTTAACACTGTATTCAAAGTCCTAAATAAGGCGCCTACGGGGAATCTCATTTAGCTTTTTTTATATATATTTTTTTTTACACTTTGATTTTTTTTTTTCTGTATATTTTAATTAATTTATAAAAAAAAAAAAACACAGAAAATAATGAATAAAAAAATCATCGAAATTGATACCAAATTATAAATTTAAAAAATAAATAAAGAAACGATCACTGACATTATCATCCGGCTGCTGCATTATGAAATTACCTAATAATACCCCCTGACAAAAAAATACCACATTGATTTTTTTCAATTCTTGACCTTACAACAGGATAAACATGTCAAAACACATCGAAAAAAAAATCCCTTGTCCTGAGGCCACAGCGGGAGAGCGGGGCTCTGCGGTTATTCCTGGCCCGGGCATGGATGAACCCAGCGTGAAGTGCTTACGCCTGTCAGGCTGTGGCCCACGTGGCCTCCCCGGTAATCCCTACATGGAGAGGATGACCCATAATGCTGCCAGGGGCCGGCTCCATTCAATTAGGTGCCTCATTATCTCACGGACGGCAAACCTCGCTGCTGTATACATCACACAACTCTCCGCCGGACGCCAGAGCTTCCAGGGAGCATTATCCGAAGATAATACCAATATACGCTCCATTCCCTGCAGGTAGGAGAGGCGGCTTTCCTGCATTAATTCTATGACGTTTTTATTCACTGACAGCAAGCGGAGTCTGAAGAAAGGCTATGTGCACACGCTGCGGTTTTTGCTGCGGTTCCGCTGCGGTTTTGGCCCTGCAGAACTGCAGCAGTTCCGCAGACATGGTACTGTACCATGTTAGCCTATGGGTTTTCAAAACCGCAGTGCTCACGCTGCGGTTTTTTCCGCGCGGTTTTGCTGTGGTTTTTTTCCCGCAGCATGTCAATTATTTCTGCGGATTCTGCTGCGGTTTCACACCTTTAACATAGTAGAGGTGTGAAACCGCAGGGCAAAACCGCAGGCCAAACCGCAGGTCACTTTACCTGCGGTTTTACCTGCGTTTCCGAGCGGAAAAAAACGCAGCGGAATCCGCAACGTGTGCACATAGCCTAAAAGAAATTTAAAGATACATTTCATCTTTAATAACTAGGGGTCTCGATTCTTTATTTGCGCTTTTTTGGTTTTTTTTTTTCTACTTTTCGTTTTTTTCTTTTTTTGTATTGCGGTTTTCATCGTTTTTGTTTTTTTTTTGCACCCAATTCTTGATGGTTGATAAATTTTGCATAAAACCAGAATTTCTCTCTTTAGTCTTTTTTTGAGCCTTCTGGGGGCCAAAAAGTCGCATATTCTGCAACAACATTTTGGACCCTATGTGTATTCCCCATAAAATAACCTGAATTTGGTGATGTGTATTATGTTATTCCTCCTGGAAATGCATGAATAACTAAACAGATAACAGTGCGGTACTATTTCTCTTTTTAAAGGGGTTGTCCACACCTGGGTCCAAGGAGGTGAAAAATATTTTAAAAAATTGATACATCCCAAATCGGCGCTGCTTCTCCTGTCATGTGAGCGCTGAAGTCAATCTGGAAGGACAAAGTATGGACGCTGCAACTTATCACAGCAGCGACTGATTGTCTGCAGCGCTCAAATTACCCCAGTAGATCAGTGGGGGACAGAGATACAGCACCGATGCGGGAGAGGAACATCAGTTTTTCACTTTTTTTTTCACCTCCCTGCACCAAGTAGTAGGAAAAAAAAACTTTAATGGAAGTGCGTCCTTCCACAGTCGTGACACTAACAATGTGCAAGGACCTGGGAAATGGTAACACCCAGTTGTCAATTTGCTCATTCATTTCCAGGAGGAATAAGAGAGAAATGGAACAAAAAATATTCTTCATAGAAAATACAAGTATTTAGGTAAAAAATAGACTTTTTATGAGAATTGACAAAAGCAGCAAAGCATACATTTTTGCAAAAACGGCACCGTTTATGTAGTAAGCACGGATCGGCACCGCCACGAAATAAAAAGCGGAAAACTAAATGTAAAAAAAATAAATAATAATAAAAAGTGCTTTAAAGTGGACTGAGCAATTGTCAGCAGTTTCTTCCCTGCCCGTCACGGCCCCTTCTATGAGTAATGTCCCAATTGCTGCTATTAGTGCCGTACGAAGCCGGTGAGTAATGTTGTGTCACCGGTGACGGCCTCGGCAGCTGTGCCCACTGATACCAGGCCGAGCGTCCATTTTCTCCTACAATCCAGGAGATAATGCGATAGCTGAAATTCCTCCTCCCCGCGTACAATGGAGCGATTTATCAAAGGGGGTCATTCACTAAGATGACACAGAAATACCAGCAGAGGGGATCGCCGGGTGGAGGCCTCATAGATCCGGGATTGCAAGGAAAAAATCATCTATAACCCGTCACCAGGCCCTTCTGAGTCCGCCCCATAGAGTGACGGTGATAGCGGCATTACGTAGTCCGCACTCCGGCCTGACTGCTGAGATAACCCCCTTACATGCAGCTGTCGATTGCGTCCGCGGCACTTAGGAGGTTGGAAATGGCGTGCAGATGGAGCTGTCATGGCAGCCAGGGGCCTACTGAATGTCTCTGTGTCCGCCATGTTAATACACCTGCGGCTGAGCTTCATAGGAGAACGGTAATTTTAATATACATGGAAATGTTACAGTACGAGGAGGAAAAATCGAAAGCAAAGAGCGTCGAGTCGGCCGTGCCCTCAACAATCACTTTCCGACAGGGATGGCCTCTGATGGAACAACCCCTTTAAGGCTATGTTCACATTGACACTGTGGGCCGCGATTCCTTCCAGACAAAATGGCTGAACCCTGATGGACCATATTATAAATCAGTGGGTCTTTGGGTGCTGTTGGCATAGTAAGACGCCGTGACGCAGATCGGATCAGATCTCTTTCAGTGGCCATTAGTCGTCACAGGATAAAATGGCGGCCATGCAAGTTTTTTGGGGACACTGTGTAAGTCTGGATTCACAGTTGTGTCAGAGATGTATTGATGGTCGCTGTGTACAGGCGACTCATCTGCTTCTGAGGCGGTTACCATAGCAACCAATGAGCCTCCATCTTACCTTTCTCCTCACCAATAATAGACAACCGATCGACTGATGCATCTCAGAGGCCAATGTGAAGAATCTAAGGACTGAGGTAAACAGTCGGTCACTTGCCTTACTGTCACCATTGCAACCAAACAAGATTCCCTCTCACATTTGCTTGTGCCAATAAGATGTTTGGCTGGTGGGCCTCCGGGGGGCCATTTTGAATAACAGGACGGAAGAAACAGTCAGTTAACAAAAGAGGACGGTGAATTGTACGTGGAGGTTAAATAATTGGGTGACAAGTTACCAGGTCAGCGGACGCGAAGCAACAGCAAAACCAGGGTTGGGATTTCTGGTATAAATGCTACTTTGTGCAGTGGACACTGCTAGGGTTCTGTTGCCGCCATTTTGTCATGGTCCATCATTGTGATGTGAGGAGGAGCGATTCATGCTGAGCTATTCGTCTTATGAAATATGTCACCTCTGATGTAGATGAGGACACGGCCGTAGAAATACGCTAGTGTGACGTCACAGAACCCCCCACGTCTCTTCTCTTGAAGACATTTGTGGAATGGTCGCAGCGGTTTCACATAACACGTGTCAGGAGCGTGTTCGGCATTTGTAACAGGTTTTATGTAAAACCGCCGTGACCATTGGGTGATGAGTCAAAGCCCATGTAACAGCTGCCGCAGGATGGTCGCCCTGCTCCTCGCGTGACGTGTCCCACCCGTGTGGTTACTGAGAATGATAGATGGACGTATCATCTTCTCCCCTGCATCGCTTACGTTACTGAGGAGACAGATGGATATTCTGCCTAAAATGGATGGAAAACGCATCTGTCCAGTTGTCGTTGGAAGCAGCTGAGAACTCCGATAGGGGGCACTTAGTATTTCCATCCTCAAATCACAATAATGTGTCTGCTATAAAGACTTGCTGATCTCCGGTGGTCCCAAGACTCTGGGGGCTCTTGATCCGGAGAACCAGGCTTGGCAACATGTTCCTCCGCTCAATTCATTGTCTATGGGACTGATGGCAATACTGCACTCGCCAGTCACATAGACAATGAATGGAGTGAAGGTCGAGCATGAGAGCCTTGGGTCAATGCAAGACAGAGCCCTATTTTAGGTATCAAGAGGTCCATTCTTAGGATCATTGGGGATCCCAACAGTTGCACACCCCCCAGTGATCCTATGGATAGGACATAACTTTGAATCCTGGGAATGACCAGAGCAAGCTTTGCCCAGACACTGAGCAAGCAGGAAATAATTTTTTTTTTCTAGATTTCAGCTCTGAAGCCTGCTGAATTGTGAATATTGCTCTGAAGCACAATACAGATTTTCTATATTTTAAATGTGAAAAGTAATTCCTCATATGATATTTGTGACCCGATCAGGCGCTGATCTGCATTACTTGGTAATGGCCGCTACACATTGAACGGAGTATGGATGCCATGGGAGCTAATAACAGTTGATCAGATATTGATGACCTGAGGGATAAGTCATCAATGTCATATGCTCAGGGAACGCTTTTAAAGTAGTAAAGTGGTGGCATATTGATGGGCTAGGCTGCTACTTTATGTTTGATTGGGGTCCGACCTCTAGGACACTGCATTGCACAATCTTTTCCAGCACAGTGGTGCCACCTGTTGGACAGGAGGACTGCTGCATTCAAGTAAATGGGGCTGATTGCACAGCTAAAGGGCTTTGCATTGCAAGAAAAAGCAGAGAAGGGGTTGCATCAAGTCGGTGCTTCACCCCCTTTTATACACAGGATACAGGATTCTTCTAGAGGTCAGACCCTCACTACTGCACCACCCTTTTATTCACCTAGAGGTTAGACCCTCACTACTGCACCACCCTTTTATTCACCTAGAGGTTAGACCCTCACTACTGCACCCCCCTTTTATTCTCCTTGAGGTCAGACTCTCACTACTGCACCCCCCTTTTATTCTCCTTGAGGTCAGACTCTCACTACTGCATCCCCCCTTTTATTCTCCTAGAGGTCAGACCCTCATTACTGCACCCCTCCTTTTATTCTCCTAGAGATCAGACCCTCACTACAGCATCCCCCCTTAATTCTTCTAGAGGTCAGACCCTCAACGCTGCACCCCTCTTTTATTCTCCTAGAGGTCAGAGACCCTCACTACTGCACCCCCCTTTTATTCTCCTAGAGGTCAGAGACCCTCCCTACCGCATCCCCCCTTTTATTCTCCTAGAGGTCAGACCTCCACTACCGAACCCCCTTTTATTCACCCAGAGGTCAGACCCTCACTACTGCACCCCCCTTTTATTCTCTAGAAGTCAGACCCTCACTACTGCACCACCCTTTTATTCTCTTAGAGGTCAGACCCTCACTACTGCACCCCCCTTTTATTCTCCTAGAGGTCATACCCTCACTACGGCATCCCCCTTTTATTCTCCTACAGGTCAGACCCTCACTACTGCACCCCCCTTTTATTCTCCTAGAGGTCATACCCTCACTACTTCATCCCCCTTTTATTTTCCTAGAGGTCAGAGACCCTCACTACTGTATCCCCCCTTTTATTCTCCTAGAGGTCAGACCCCCACTGCTGCACCCCCATTTTATTCTCCTAGAGGTCAGAGACCCTCACCACTGTATCCCCCCTTTTATTCTACTAGAGGTCAGACACTCACTACTGCACCCCCCTTTTATTCTCCTAGAGGTCAGAGACCCTCACTACTGCACCCTCCTTTTGTTCTACTAGAGGTCAGAGACCCTCACTACTACACCCCCTCTTTTATTATCCTAGAGGTCAGAGACCCTCACTACGGCATCCCCTTTTATTATCCTAGAGGTCAGAGACCCTCACTCCTGTACCCCCCTTTTATTCTCCTAGAGGTCAGACCCCCACTACTGCACCCCCATTTTATTCTCCTAGAGGTCAGAGACCCTCACCACTGTATCCCCCCTTTTATTCTACTAGAGGTCAGACACTCAATACTGCACCCCCCTTTTATTCTCCTAGAGGTCAGAGACCCTCACTACTGCACCCTCCTTTTGTTCTACTAGAGGTCAGAGACCCTCACTACTACACCCCCTCTTTTATTATCCTAGAGGTCAGAGACCCTCACTACGGCATCCCCTTTTATTATCCTAGAGGTCAGAGACCCTCACTACTGCATCCCCCTTTTATTCTCCTACAGGTCAGACCCTCACTATTGCACCCCCCTTTTATTCTCTTAGAGGTCAGACCCTCACTACTGCACCCTCCTTTTATTCTCCTAGAGGTCATACCCTCACTACTTCATCCCCCTTTTATTTTCCTAGAGGTCAGAGACCCTCACTACTGTATCCCCCATTTTATTCTCTTAGAGGTCAGAGACCCTCACTACTGCACCCCCATTTTATTCTCTTAGAGGTCAGAGACCCTCACCACTGTATTCCCCCTTTTATTCTACTAGAGGTCAGACCCTCACTACTGCACCCCCCTTTTATTCTCCTAGAGGTCAGAGACCCTCACTACTGCACCCCCCTTTTATTCTCCTAGAGGTCAGAGACCCTCACTACTGCACCCCCCTTTTATTCTCCTAGAGGTCAGAGACCCTCACTACTGTATCCCCCCTTTTATTCACCTAGAGGTCAGACCCTCACTACTGCACCCCTCTTTTATTCTCCTAGAGGTCAGAGACCCTCACTACTCTATCCCCCTTTTATTCTCTTAGAGGTCAGACACTCACTACTGCACCCCCCTTTTATTCTCCTAGAGGTCAGACCCTCACTACTGCAACCCCCTTTTATTCTCCTAGAGGTCAGAGACCCTCACTACTCTATCCCCCTTTTATTCTCTTAGAGGTCAGACACTCACTACTGCACCCCCCTTTTATTCTCCTAGAGGTCAGAGACCCTCACTACTCTATCCCCCTTTTATTCTCTTAGAGGTCAGACACTCACTACTGCACCCCCCTTTTATTCTCCTAGAGGTCAGAGACCCTCACTACTACACCCCCTCTTTTATTATCCTAGAGGTCAGAGACCCTCACTATGGCATCCCCTTTTATCATCCTAGAGGTCAGAGACCCTCACTCCTGTACCCCCCTTTTATTCTCCTAGAGGTCAGAGACCCTCACTACTACACCCCCTCTTTTATTATCCTAGAGGTCAGAGACCCTCACTATGGCATCCCCTTTTATCATCCTAGAGGTCAGAGACCCTCACTACTGCACCCCCCTTTTATTCTCTTAGAGGTCAGAGACTCTCACTACTGTATCCCCCCTTTTATTCACCTAGAGGTCAGACCCTCACTACTGCACCCCCTTTTATTCTCCTAGAGGTCAGAGACCCTCACTACTGCACCCTCCTTTTATTCTACTAGAGGTCAGAGACCCTCACTACTGTACCCCCCTTTTATTCTACTAGAGATCAGAGACCCTCACTACTGCACCCCCCTTTTATTCTCCTAGAGGTCAGAGACCCTCACTATTGAACCCCCTTTTATTCTCCTAGAGGTCAGACCCTCACTACCGTACCCCCTGTTATTCTCCTACAGGTCAGACCCTCACTACTGCACCCACCTTTTATTCTCTAGAAGTCAGACCCTCACTACTGCATCCCCTTTTTATTCTAGAGGTCAGACCCTCACTGCTGCACCCCCTTTTGTTCTCCTAGAGGTCAGAGACCCTCACTACTGCACCCCCCTTTTATTCTCTTAGAGGTCAGACCCTCACTACTGCACCCCCCTTTTATTCTCCTAGACGTCATACCCTCACTACTGCACTCCCCTTTTATTCTCCTAGAGGTCAGACCCTCACTACTGCATCCCCCCTTTTATTATCCTAGAGGTCAGAGACCCTCACTACTGCACCCCCCCTTTTAGTCTACTAGAGGTCAGAGACCCTCACTACTGCATCCTCTTTTATTATCCTAGAGGTCAGAGACCCTCACTACTGCATCTCCCCTTTTATTCTTCTAGAGGTCAGAGACCCTCACTACTGTATCCCCCTTTTATTCTCCTAGAGGTCAGAGACCCTCACTACTGCACCCCCCTTTTATTCTTCTAGAGGTCAGAGACCCTCACTACTGTATCCCCCTTTTATTCTCTTAGAGGTCAGAGACCCTCACTACTGCACCCCCCTTTTATTCTCCTAGACGTCATACCCTCACTACTGCACTCCCCTTTTATTCTCCCAGAGGTCATACCCTCACTACTGCATCCCCCTTTTATTATCCTAGAGGTCAGAGACCCTCACTACTGCACCCCCCCTTTTAATCTACTAGAGGTCAGAGACCCTCACTACTGCATCCCCTTTTATTATCCTAGAGGTCAGAGACCCTCACTACTGCATCTCCCCTTTTATTCTTTGAAAGGTCAGAGACCCTCACTACTGTATCCCCCTTTTATTCTCCTAGAGGTCAGAGACCCTCACTACTGCACCCCCCTTTTATTCTCCTAGACGTCATACCCTCACTACTGCACTCCCCTTTTATTCTCCTAGAGGTCATACCCTCACTACTGCATCCCCCCTTTTATTATCCTAGAGGTCAGAGATCCTCACTACTGCACCCCCCCTTTTAATCTACTAGAGGTCAGAGACCCTCTCTACTGCATCCCCCCTTTTATTCTCTTAGAGGTCAGACACTCACTACTGCACCCCCCTTTTATTCTCCTAAAGGTCAGACCCTCACTACTGCACCCCCCTTTTATTCTCCTAGTGGCCAGACCCTCACTACTGCAGCCCCCTTTTATTCTCCTAGAGGTCAGACCCTCACTAGTGCACCCCCCTTTAATTTTCCTAGTGGTCAGACCCTCACTACTGCATCCCCCCTTTTATTCTCCTAGAGGTCAGACACTCACTACGGCACCCCCCTTTTATTCTCCTAGAGGTCAGACCATCACTACTGAACCCCCCCTTTTATTCTCCTAGAGGTCAGACCCTCACTACTGCACCCCCCTTTTAATTTTCCTAGTGGTCAGGCCCTCACTTCTGCACCCCCATTTTATTCTCCTAGAGGTCAGACCCTCACTACTGCACCTCCCCTTTTATTCACCTAGAGGTCAGACCCTCACTACTGCAACCCCCTTTTATTCTCCTAGAGGTCAGAGACCCTCACTACTGCACCTCCTTTTATTCTCCTAGAGGTCAGACCCTCACTACTGCATCCCCCCTTTTATTCTCCTAGAGGTCAGACACTCACTACTGCACCCCCCTTTTTTTTCTCCTAGAGGTCAGACACTCAGTACTGCACCTCCACTTTTATTCTCCTAGAGATCAGAGACCCTCACTACTGCATCCCCCCTTTTATTCTCTTAGAGGTCAGACACTCACTATTGCACCCCCCTTTTATTCTCCTAGAGTTCAGAGACCCTCACTACTGCACCCCCTTTTACTCTCCTAGAGATCAGACCCTGACTATTGCACCTCCCTTTTATTCTCCTAGAGATCAGAGACCCTCACTACTGCATCCCCCCTTTTATTCTCCTAGAGGTCAGGGACCCTCAGAACTGCATCCCCCCTTTTATTCTCCTAGAGGTCATACCCTCACTACTGCACTCCCCTTTTATTCTCCTAGAGGTCATACCCTCACTACTGCATCCCCCCTTTTATTATCCTAGAGGTCAGAGATCCTCACTACTGCACCCCCCCTTTTAATCTACTAGAGGTCAGAGACCCTCTCTACTGCATCCCCCCTTTTATTCTCTTAGAGGTCAGACACTCACTACTGCACCCCCCTTTTATTCTCCTAAAGGTCAGACCCTCACTACTGCACCCCCCTTTTATTCTCCTAGTGGCCAGACCCTCACTACTGCAGCCCCCTTTTATTCTCCTAGAGGTCAGACCCTCACTAGTGCACCCCCCTTTAATTTTCCTAGTGGTCAGACCCTCACTACTGCATCCCCCCTTTTATTCTCCTAGAGGTCAGACACTCACTACGGCACCCCCCTTTTATTCTCCTAGAGGTCAGACCATCACTACTGAACCCCCCCTTTTATTCTCCTAGAGGTCAGACCCTCACTACTGCACCCCCCTTTTAATTTTCCTAGTGGTCAGGCCCTCACTTCTGCACCCCCATTTTATTCTCCTAGAGGTCAGACCCTCACTACTGCACCTCCCCTTTTATTCACCTAGAGGTCAGACCCTCACTACTGCAACCCCCTTTTATTCTCCTAGAGGTCAGAGACCCTCACTACTGCACCTCCTTTTATTCTCCTAGAGGTCAGACCCTCACTACTGCATCCCCCCTTTTATTCTCCTAGAGGTCAGACACTCACTACTGCACCCCCCTTTTTTTTCTCCTAGAGGTCAGACACTCAGTACTGCACCTCCACTTTTATTCTCCTAGAGATCAGAGACCCTCACTACTGCATCCCCCCTTTTATTCTCTTAGAGGTCAGACACTCACTATTGCACCCCCCTTTTATTCTCCTAGAGTTCAGAGACCCTCACTACTGCACCCCCTTTTACTCTCCTAGAGATCAGACCCTGACTATTGCACCTCCCTTTTATTCTCCTAGAGATCAGAGACCCTCACTACTGCATCCCCCCTTTTATTCTCCTAGAGGTCAGGGACCCTCAGAACTGCATCCCCCCTTTTATTCTCCTAGAGGTCAGACCCTCATTACTGCACCCCCCTTTTTTTCTACTAGAGGTCAGAGACCCTCACTACTGCATCCCCCCCTTTTATTCTCCTAGAGGTCAGACACTCACTACTGCACCCCCCTTTTATTCTCCTAGAGGTCAGACCCTCACTACTGCACCCCCCTTTTATTCTCCTAGAGGTCTGACCCTCACTACTGCACCCCCCCCTTTTATTCTACTAGAGGTCAGAGACTCTCACTACTGCATCCCCCCTTTTATTCTCCTAGAGGTCAGACCCTCACTACTGCACCCCCTTTTATTGTCCTAGAGGTCAGACCCTCACTACTACACCCCCCTTTTATTCTCCTAGAGGTCAGACCCTCACTACTGCATCCCCCCTTTTATTCTCCTAGAGGTCAGGGACCCTCACTACTGCATCCCCCCTTTTATTCTCCTAGAGGTCAGAGACCCTCACTACTGCATCCCCCCTTTTATTCTCCTAGAGGTCAGAGACCCTCACTACTGTATCCCCTTTTATTCTCCTAGAGGTCAGAGACCCTCACTACTGCATCCCCCCTTTTATTCTCCTAGAGGTCAGAGACCCTCACTACTGTATCCCCCTTTTATTCTCCTAGAGGTCAGAGACCCTCACTACTGTATCCCCTTTTATTCTCCTAGAGATCAGGCCCTCACTACTGCACCCCCCCCCTTTTATTCTCCTAGAGGTCAGACCCTCACTACTGTAGCCCCGTTTTATTCTCCTAGAGGTCAGACCCTCACTACTGCACCCCCTTTTATTCTCCTAGAGGTCAGACACTCACTACTGCATCCCCCCTTTTATTCTACTAGAGGTCAGGGACCCTCGCTACTTCATCCCCCTTTTATTCTCCTAGAGGTCAGACCCTCACTACGGCACCCCCCCCTTTTATTCTCCTAGAGGTCAGACCCTCACTACTGTAGCCCCCCTTTTATTCTTCTAGAGGTCAGACCCTCACTACTGCAACCCCCTTTTATTCTCCTAGAGGTCAGACACTCAGTGAGTTAGACCCTCACTACTGCATCCTCTTTTTATTCTAGAAGTCAGACCCTCACTGCTGCACCCCCCTTTTTTTCTCCTAGAGGTCAGAGACCCTCACTACTGCACCCACTTTTATTCTCTTAGAGGTCAGACCCTCACTACTGCACCCCCCTTTTATTCTCCTAGAGGTCATACCCTCACTACTGCACTCCTCTTTTATTCTCCTAGAGGTCAGAGACCCTCACTACTGCACCCCCCCCCCCTTTTAATCTACTAGAGGTCAGAGACCCTCACTACTGCATCCCCTTTTATTATCCTAAAGGTCAGAGATCCTCACTACTGCATCTCCCCTTTTATTCTTCTAGAGGTCAGAGACCCTCACTACTGTACCCCCCTTTTATTCTCCTAGAGGTCAGAGACCCTCACTACTGTATACCCCTTTTATTCTCCTAGAGGTCAGAGACCCTCACTACTCTATCCCCCTTTTATTCACTTAGAGGTCAGACACTCACTACTGCACCCTCCTTTTATTCTCCTAGAGGTCAGACCCTCACTACTTCACCCCCCCTTTATTCTCCTAGAGGTCAGACCCTCACTACTCTAGCCCCCCTTTTATTCTCCTAGAGGTCAGACCCTCACTTCTGCACCCCCCTTTTATTCTCCTAGAGGTCAGACCCTCACTACTGCACCTCCACTTTTATTCACCTAGAGGTCAGAGACCTTGATTACTGCACCTCCCTTTTATTCTTCTAGAGATCAGAGACCCTCACTACTGCATCCCCCCTTTTATTCTCTTTGAGGTCAGACACTCACTGCTGCACCCCCCTTTTATTCTCTTAGAGGTCAGAGACCCTCACTACTGCACCCCCTTTTATTCTCCTAGAGATCAGACCCTCACTACTGCATTCCCCTTTTTGTTCTCCTAGAGGTCAGACACTCACTACTGCACCCCCCTTTTGTTCTCCTAGAGGTCAGACCCTCACTATTGCATCCCCCTTTTATTCTCCTAGAGGTCAGACCCTCACTACTGCACCCCCCTTTTATTCTCTAGAAGTCAGACCCTCACTACTGCATCCTCTTTTTATTCTAGAGGTCAGACCCTCACTGCTGCACCCCCCTTTTGTTCTCCTAGAGGTCAGAGACCCTCACTACTGCACCCCCCTTTTATTCTCTTAGAGGTCAGACCCTCACTACTGCACCCCCCTTTTATTCTCCTAGAGGTCATACCCTCACTACTGCACTCCCCTTTGAATCTACTAGAGGTCAGAGACCCTCACTACTGTACCCCCCTTTTATTCTCCTAGAGGTCAGAGACCCTCACTACTGTATCCCCCTTTTATTCTCCTGGAGGTCAGAGACCCTCACTACTGTATCCCCCTTTTATTCTCTTAGAGGTCAGACACTCACTACTGCACCCCCCTTTTATTCTCCTAGAGGTCAGATCCTCACTACTGCACCCCCCCCTTTTATTCTCCTAAAGGTCAGACCCTCACTACTGTAGCCCCCCTTTTATTCTCCTAGAGGTCAGACCCTCACTACTGCACCCCCTTTTATTCTCCTAGAGGTCAGACCCTCACTACTGCACTCTCCTTTTTTTCTCCTAGAGGTCAGACCCTCACTACTGCACCCCCTTTTTATTCTCCTAGAGGTCAGATCCTCACTACTGCACCCCCTTTTATTCTACTAGAGGTCAGGGACCCTCACTACTTCATCCCCCCTTTTATTCTCCTAGAGATCAGACCCTCACTACTGCACCCCCCTTTTGTTCTACTAGAGGTCAGACCCTCACTATTGCATCCCCGTTTTATTCTCCTAGAGGTCAGACCCTCACTACTGCACCCACCTTTTATTCTCTAGAAGTCAGACCCTCACTACTGCATCCACTGTTTATTCTCGAGGTCAGACCCTCACTGCTGCACCCCTTTTTTGTTCTCCTAGAGGTCAGAGACCCTCACTACTGCACCCCCCTTTTATTCTCTTAGAGGTCAGACCCTCACTACTGCACCCCCCTTTTATTCTCCTAGAGGTCATACCCTCACTACTGCACTCCCCTTTTATTCTCCTAGAGGTCAGAGACCCTCACTACTGCACCCCCCCTTTTAATCTACTAGAGGTCAGAGACCCTCACTACTGCATCCCCCTTTATTATCCTAGAGGTCAGAGACCCTCACTACTGCATCTCCCCTTTTATTCTTCTAGAGGTCAGAGACCCTCACTACTGTACCCCCCTTTTATTCTCCTAGAGGTCAGAGACCCTCACTACTCTATCCCCCTTTTATTCTCTTAGAGGTCAGACACTCACTACTGCACCCCCCTTTTATTCTCCTAGAGGTCAGACCCTCACTACTGCACCCACCTTTTATTCTCTAGAAGTCAGACCCTCACTACTGCATCCACTGTTTATTCTAGAGGTCAGACCCTCACTGCTGCACCCCCCTTTTGTTCTCCTAGAGGTCAGAGACCCTCACTACTGCACCCCCCTTTTATTCTCTTAGAGGTCAGACCCTCACTACTGCACCCCCCTTTTATTCTCCTAGAGGTCATACCCTCACTACTGCACTCCCCTTTTATTCTCCTAGAGGTCAGAGACCCTCACTACTGCACCCCCCCCTTTTAATCTACTAGAGGTCAGAGACCCTCACTACTGCATCCCCCTTTATTATCCTAGAGGTCAGAGACCCTCACTACTGCATCTCCCCTTTTATTCTTCTAGAGATCAGAGACCCTCACTATTGTACCCCCCTTTTATTCTCCTAGAGGTCAGAGACCCTCACTACTGTATCCCTCTTTTATTCTCCTAGAGGTCAGAGACCCTCACTACTCTATCCCCCTTTTATTCTTCTAGAGGTCATACCCTCACTACTGCACTCCCCTTTTATTCTCCTAGAGGTCAGAGACCCTCACTACTGCACCCCCCCTTTTAATCTACTAGAGGTCAGAGACCCTCACTACTGCATCCCCCTTTATTATCCTAGAGGTCAGAGACCCTCATTACTGCATCTCCCCTTTTATTCTTCTAGAGGTCAGAGACCATCACTACTGTACCCCCCTTTTATTCTCCTAGAGGTCAGAGACCCTCACTACTGTATCCCCCTTTTATTCTCCTAGAGGTCAGAGACCCTCACTATTCTATCCCCCTTTTATTCTCTTAGAGGTCAGACACTCACTACTGCACCCCTCTTTTATTCTCCTAGAGATCAGGCCCTCACTACTGCACCCCCCTTTATTCTCCTAGAGGTCAGACCCTCACTACTGTAGCCCCCCTTTTATTCTCCTAGAGGTCAGACCCTCACATCTGCACCCCCCTTTTATTCTCCTAGAGGTCAGACCCTCACTACTGCACCTCCACTTTTATTCACCTAGAGGTCAGAGACCTTGATTACTGCACCTCCCTATTATTCTTCTAGAGATCAGAGACCCTCACTACTGCAATCCCCCTTTTATTCTCTTTGAGGTCAGACACTCACTGCTGCACCCCCCTTTTATTCTCCTAGAGGTCAGAGACCCTCACTACTGCACCCCTTTTCTTCTCCTAGAGGTCAGAGACCTTGATTACTGCACCTCCCTATTATTCTTCTAGAGATCAGAGACCCTCACTACTGCATCCCCCCTTTTATTCTCCTAGAGGTCAGACACTCACTACTGCACCCCCCTTTTATTCTCCTAGAGGTCAGAGACCCTCACTTTTACACCCCCTTTTATTCTACTAGAGGTCAGAGACCCTCACTACTGCACCCCTTTTATTCTCCTAGAGGACAGACCCTCACTACTGCACCCCCCTTTTATTCTCCTAGAGGTCAGACACTCACTACTGCACCCCCCTTTTCTTCTCCTAGAGGTCAGACCCTCACTACTGCACCCCCCTTTTATTCTCCTAGAGGTCAGACACTCACTACTGCACCCCCCTTTTATTCTCCTAGAGGTCAGAGACCCTCACTTTTACACCCCCCTTTTATTCTCCTGGTGGTCAGACCCTCACTACTCATAAAGTGATGGCATTTTTCCACTTTCTAAGATAGGAATACCCCTTTAACTAACGTATAATAAAAAGTTTGAGAACTTTCAATCCCAGTGTTATTTTATTTCTTGAACTTTTCATGATCCAGCACAAAGAGGGTGGAATAAATAAAACCCAATATGTGTCACAGCTGAGGACTTGTTACATTTGTATTCAGAGTAAACAGAGGCTCTCTCCTGTTACAATGTATCAGACTCATTGGCTCACAGAGGATTGCTGTGATATCAGATTAGATAGAAGGATTGAAGCCAGAATGTTTCTATTCACTGACAGCATGCTGAGATCTTGTAAACCACAAGGAACTGAAGCACAAAGTTTATTAGAAAGCTGCAGAACTGGCACGGTGCACGGCAGGGGTACATTTGTGGGATTGTCTCAGCACAGGAACATTTTATTTAAACACATCCAATTGTGGAAATTTATTATTATTCCAAGATCTATTGATTAAAATCAACTTTAAAGTTAAAAAAAAAACAAAACTGCAGAAGTGGGGCAGAATTTCTACATTCTTTCCTTACAGTCACCTCCAAGTTTCCGTCTCTTTGTTAAATGACGTCTGAGCGGAGAGTGGGGGTAGTTGTCGTCCCTCTTTGATCAGGATACGCTTTATGGATTTGGATTTTAAAATTTTAGAACACATAATGATAAAGCCGTAGAAGTCCCCGCTGCCATCTCTCGCCCGCTCCCAGGCTTTTCCAGGAGTATTTGCTCCTTGTTTTTCCTGGCATGTAACTAAGAGGAGGTTAAAAAGTGGCTGAGCAGGAAAGAGGCAGCTCTCCAGCTCCAGCAGAGGGTTTTCTTCTCTCTCTCTCTCTTTTTTTTTTTTTTTCTGGCTCAGTCAGATTTGGAGGTGTAACCCTGAGCTTTATTATGCTCTGTGCAGATTATTGAAGCCACTTGGAGGGAGGAAGAGAAGCACAGTCAGACTCTGGATCCGAACACCATACATCAGCCTCATTCATTCTCCGTTATTTGGGAAACATCAGCATTTTTTCGGACACCAACATCTGGATTACTATGCATTTCGCAGCGGCGGAGGGTTATATGGTGTCCTAGAAGAAGGTAAGATCCTTAGATGTAGCATAGCTGAATACGTAAGATGCATTACTTTCTCAATATTGTCACTGTGCCAATGAGCTGCGCCAAGTGACAAGCCCGGCCGAGCTCTGGGATCATACAGGTGGCTCCGGGTATGGGATACGTCCGCAGCGCTCCATGTCTCATCCGTAGATCGCTGACAGGCAGCATGTATACAAGTAATCCTCCTCCGCCACCTCCTGCTGAAGCCGTAGCCCCTGGGATCAGTTTTTGGGGATCCAGAGTTAGCAGATGGAAAGCCTCCGTGTGTTCTGATTTGTGATTCCGATTTATTTGACATCTTTAAGATATTTTTTGGAACATGGTAAAATAATTATAGAAATCCTGACAATTTGAGGTGTAATGAAAAATGATGGCAGAGGGGCCATGGTTCTACGAGGCGACCTTTTATCAAAAACCGTATTTTGGAGTCCTACGCAGGGGTGGACATACCATTGATGCAACAGGTGCCCAAGATGTAAGGGGTCTACTTTCACCTCTAAAGTAGGTGGAATTGTGCGTTATGAAGAGTTATTGGACTGCACTGGGCCCATATATTGTTATTGCACAAAGACCCTCTTCTGTCTGTATCTGCCCCCTGGTCCCAAGTGAACAGTTCCTTGAAATTTTGGGCTCTAGAATGATGGCACATTGACAATTGTAGGCACTGAAAATAGTTAGACTGACTTCTAGAAAATACAAGAAGATATTTGGAGTTCTGGAAAAGAAACAGAAGTTTGGGTTTAGTAAAAAAGTTTATAGGTACTTGGAGTTCTAAAAAAGCAGCACATTCATGCTTTCTAGAAACAAAAACAAAAACCCACCACATTGACATGTCGGGTTCTTTAAAAAAATAAAACCACAAAAATAATAATAAAAAACTAAATATAAAACTACATCACATGTAGCACTAGAAGTAGCAGCATGCTAATAATTGGTATTCTAGAAAACGAGCACGCTGATCTTTGGGGTTCTCGAAAAGCAACATATGGACACTTGGGTTCTAAAAAAAGAAGCACATTGACATATTGGTTTCTTAAAAGAAACCCGCATACATATCATGTCAGAAGTAGAACCAGAAAAGTGACAAGCTGACACTCAGGGTTCCAGAAAAACACTACTTCAACACTTGGGTGTTCTAGAAAAGCAGGACATTGACACATGGGACACATTCAAGTGTTAGGCCCATTCAAGAAGCACATAGACATTTTTATTTCTTTATTTTTTAAGATGTAGAACAAAAGAAGAAATTCACCGACACATGAAGTTCCAGAAAAGCAGCATGCTGGTATTTGTAGACACGTGTAGAACTAGAAAGCGGGACATTGACACTTGAAGGTTTATAAAATCAGGACAAAGACCACACATAGGCACCAATTCATCAAGACCGGCAGCCTTTATAATGAGGCGTGCTGGAACCAGACGCTCCTGAATTGAGGCGCGCGCCTCTGAAAAGTGCTGTCAGGCACAAATCTTAAGGCCTCGATTCCGCAAAGCGATTAAACCAGAATTCTGACATAACGGATAGGGCTATGCTTGTAGAAAACCAACACACTGAAGATTGGGTTCTAGTAAACTAGCAAACTTACACTCGGGGTTCTAGAAAGGGAGAACATTGACAAAAGTTTCAAGACAATAGTTTGTCAAGTTTAAAACTAGAAAAGCAGCAGACATGCGGTTCTCGAGAAAAGCAACGCACATGAGATGTTCTAGAGAACTAGCAGAATGACAACTTTCCTTCTAGAAAAGTAGAGGACTTTCCACGAACTTGTAGAACGGTGACACTTTGCCACTTTCTTGAATTGCGAGGATCATTCTCATCGACCCTGGTGTCGAAAGAAAAAGAAACCCCCTTAACATGTAAAGCTCTAGAACAGCAGCACTTGGAGGGACTTTTCACAAGAGACATTTTTTATGCAATTTTTGAGCCAAAACTAGAGGTGGGTTAATCCCGAAGAATCTTCCCACATTATTTTTTTCCTCTGTATTATTGACTCCTTAATTTGACTTTAAATACCTGCAATATGGCACGTAAGTCCCACGGAAACAGCTGGAGGTTCTAGAAAAGCATAAAGGGATCTACTAAAGCTATAGAAGCAGAGCAGTGAACTAAAGTATCCCTCTGAGTCCTGGAATTCTAGAACAGCAGTTCTTTCTGATACACGAGAGTTGAGAAAAGCACCTGGTAGCCCTCGCATTGCCACTTGGGATACCCGGTTGTCATTTGGCGGAGCACCACCATCCTAGCGGCTGCTGCCGGGGATTAGCTGGATAGCAGGTATAAGCTGTGACCTTTGATGTGCCGTCTCAGACACCACTCTCTCTCTCTGTCATTGAACCTGTAGATCAGGTATCTGGAGATAAGTAATGGCGCCCTGAAGAGGATGTGATGTGCCGTACATCCCGCTGGCTCATCTCTATAGGAGCCAGGACGGTTGACCCATTTGACCGGTTGACCCATTTGACCACGTATAATGCTGGCACTAAAAGCTGGTTATCTTCACGGCGTCCTGAACAGATCATTGCTGTTCATGCTGGTTGTACGGAGCAACCGGCTGGATCCAGCCCTAAATACACTATCATCAACCAACCTTTGACCTAGATTTTCATTTTATGACTACTCCATGCACCACAAACCCAAGTTGCATGGCACTGGCAAGAGCAAAAGTCATCTTACCTGCAGGCATTGGGCGCAACAGACCCCTCCAGCTCTGCATATAGTGACCATACAGGGGCACCGTCCCTTCAAACAATGCACTAATTACCATAATCACCACCTCAAAAATGGGCTATTAAGAAAGCAACAATACCAGAAAAATAGTGAGTGCCCACCCAGAAAAAAAAAAATATCAGTGCCCTATACTGTGACACAGGCAATGAAATAACAGAAAGCCCCCTTCTGTAGTAATCATGAGGCAAGTGCCACTTGTAAAGTAACGATACCCCCTTAAAAAGTAATAATGCTTCTTGAGTTTTCATAAAGACCATTTAATATTGTTCCCTAAGTGCACCTCAAAAAGTAAAAATGCCCCCCTGAGTCCTCCACAAATAGCAATAATGCCCACTGAGTCCTCCACACATAGTAATAATGCCCCCTGAGTCCTCCACACATAGTAATAATGCCCCCTGAGTACTCCACAAATAGTAATAATGCCCCCTGAGTCCTCCAAACATAGTAATAATGCCCCTGAGTCCTCCACACATAGTAATAATGCCCCCTGAGTCCTCCACACATAGTAATAATGCCCCCTGAGTCCTCCACAAATAGTAATAATGCCCCCTGAGTCCTCCACACATAGTAATAATGCCCCTGAGTCCTCCACACATAGTAATAATGCCCCTGAGTACTCCACAAATAGTAATAATGCCCCCTGAGTCCTCCACACATAGTAATAATGCCCTTGAGTCCTCCACACATAGTAATAATGCCCCCTGAGTCCTCCACAAATAGTAATAATGCCCTTGAGTACTCCACACATAGTAATAATGTCCCGAGTCCTCCACAAATAGTAATAATGCCCCCTGAGACCTCCACAAATAGTAATAATGCCCCCTGAGTCCTCCACACATAGTAATAATGCCCCCTGAGTACTCCACAAATAGTAATAATGCCCCCTGAGTCCTCCAAACATAGTAATAATGCCCCTGAGTCCTCCACACATAGTAATAATGCCCCCTGAGTCCTCCACACATAGTAATAATGCCCCCTGAGTCCTCCACAAATAGTAATAATGCCCCCTGAGTCCTCCACACATAGTAATAATGCCCCTGAGTCCTCCACACATAGTAATAATGCCCCTGAGTCCTCCACACATAGTAATAATGCCCCTGAGTACTCCACAAATAGTAATAATGCCCTTGAGTACTCCACACATAGTAATAATGTCCCGAGTCCTCCACAAATAGTAATAATGCCCCCTGAGACCTCCACAAATAGTAATAATGCCCCCTGAGTCCTCCACACATAGTAATAATGCCCCCTGAGTACTCCACAAATAGTAATAATGCCCCCTGAGTCCTCCAAACATAGTAATAATGCCCCTGAGTCCTCCACACATAGTAATAATGCCCCCTGAGTCCTCCACACATAGTAATAATGCCCCCTGAGTCCTCCACAAATAGTAATAATGCCCCCTGAGTCCTCCACACATAGTAATAATGCCCCTGAGTCCTCCACACATAGTAATAATGCCCCTGAGTACTCCACAAATAGTAATAATGCCCCCTGAGTCCTCCACAAATAGTAATAATGCCCCCTGAGTCCTCCACAAATAGTAATAATGCCCTTGAGTCCTCCACACATAGTAATAATGCCCCCTGAGTCCTCCACACATAGTAATAATGCCCCTGAGTCCTCCACACATAGTAATAATGCCCCTGAGTACTCCACAAATAGTAATAATGCCCCCTGAGTCCTCCACAAATAGTAATAATGCCCTTGAGTCCTCCACACATAGTAATAATGCCCCCTGAGTCCTCCACAAATAGTAATAATGCCCTTGAGTACTCCACACATAGTAATAATGCCCCCTGAGTCCTCCAAACATAGTAATAATGCCCCTGAGTCCTCCACACATAGTAATAATGCCCCCTGAGTCCTCCACACATAGTAATAATGCCCCCTGAGTCCTCCACAAATAGTAATAATGCCCCCTGAGTCCTCCACACATAGTAATAATGCCCCCTGAGTCCTCCAAACATAGTAATAATGCCCCTGAGTCCTCCACACATAGTAATAATGCCCCCTGAGTCCTCCACACATAGTAATAATGCCCCCTGAGTCCTCCACAAATAGTAATAATGCCCCCTGAGTCCTCCACACATAGTAATAATGCCCCTGAGTCCTCCACACATAGTAATAATGCCCCTGAGTCCTCCACACATAGTAATAATGCCCCTGAGTACTCCACAAATAGTAATAATGCCCTTGAGTACTCCACACATAGTAATAATGTCCCGAGTCCTCCACAAATAGTAATAATGCCCCCTGAGACCTCCACAAATAGTAATAATGCCCCCTGAGTCCTCCACACATAGTAATAATGCCCCCTGAGTACTCCACAAATAGTAATAATGCCCCCTGAGTCCTCCAAACATAGTAATAATGCCCCTGAGTCCTCCACACATAGTAATAATGCCCCCTGAGTCCTCCACACATAGTAATAATGCCCCCTGAGTCCTCCACAAATAGTAATAATGCCCACTGAGTCCTCCACACATAGTAATAATGCCCCTGAGTCCTCCACACATAGTAATAATGCCCCTGAGTACTCCACAAATAGTAATAATGCCCCCTGAGTCCTCCACAAATAGTAATAATGCCCCCTGAGTCCTCCACAAATAGTAATAATGCCCTTGAGTCCTCCACACATAGTAATAATGCCCCCTGAGTCCTCCACACATAGTAATAATGCCCCTGAGTCCTCCACACATAGTAATAATGCCCCTGAGTACTCCACAAATAGTAATAATGCCCCCTGAGTCCTCCACAAATAGTAATAATGCCCTTGAGTCCTCCACACATAGTAATAATGCCCCCTGAGTCCTCCACAAATAGTAATAATGCCCTTGAGTACTCCACACATAGTAATAATGTCCCGAGTCCTCCACAAATAGTAATAATGCCCCCTGAGACCTCCACAAATAGTAATAATGCCCCCTGAGACCTCCACAAATAGTAATAATGCCCCCTGAGTCCTCCACACATAGTAATAATGCCCCCTGAGTCCTCCACACATAGTAATAATGCCCCCTGAGTACTCCACAAATAGTAATAATGCCCCCTGAGTCCTCCACAAATAGTAATAATGCCCTTGAGTCCTCCACACATAGTAATAATGCCCCCTGAGTCCTCCACACATAGTAAGAATGCCCCGAGTCCTCCACACATAGTAATAATGCCCCCTGAGTCCTCCACAAATAATAAATAATAACAATGTCCCCGGAGCCCTTTTCAAATAATAATGACCCTAAAGTTCTCCTAAAATATTGCATTACCCCAAGTGGTTGGTAAATATAATTAATTGTCGCATGTACAGTAGCTCACAAGGGCGTCTTAAGTGCAGGCGCGAGGACTGTGACGCTGTGAGCAGGTACAAGATTTTTTTGCCTATCCCCTGACGGAGGCAGTCACTAAGGATGGAAATGACCTGGGAAGGCAGACTTTTGTTAGGTGCTGTGGGCGGGATGAAGCACCGAACACCTCATTTGCATATTGCTAAAATCGTGGATTTCTCTGGAATAATGCCAATCAGACGCATGGCGCACTATACAATCCAAGTTCTAAATTATTTCAGATCCTTCAACAGAAGCTCGATGCCGGTTTCCAAGTTGCAAATTAAAAATTTCTAAGAAAATTAAAAAAAAAAACAAAAAAAAAAAACACTTAATAAAAAAATGAGGGGGAAAAGCATAAACAGTAAAAATGGAGGTGTGTAGATGACAGCGAGGACAGAGTTTATGCTCCGCAGATCTGCTGGATATCACTCATCCTGTGGTTACAGGCAGATCCGCTGCGAGCCTCCGATCTGCTGTTTTTGGGGTAATGATATCACTCGTGGCTTTCGCCGTCCAAGCCGATTACTGTCATGTGTCGGGGGGGAGAGGCTTTAGCTGAGGTCAGCAGAGTTGGCGGTAATGGTGGTGTGAACAGAGCAGAGTAGTGTCATCTCAGCCTCAGGAAAGGCGCAAAGAGCATAATCACTATCACTTATTACCAATCTGCAGCGCCCCCCGAGCAGGAGGAGGAACAAGACAAGGCGACGATTGGGGCCTTTCATGTCCTGGACTTTTTTTTTTTTACCAGATCCGGTTTCTTCATCTCTGTAACTACGGGGAAAAAAAACATAATTTGCAGTAAACTTTAAATAGATTGCGGGTGGATCATATATTGCTCAGAATTGCGCTCTTCTCTTATATCAACAGTATTGCACTTGATAGAGCTGCAGTTTGTGCTCCGGAGCTGCTCTTCCTAAGGAAGTTGCAAATGTTGTTGGCCATTTTTGAATGATAGGACCCTGTCTCCTGGTCACCCGGTTACCTACTTGCTTAATACACTCAGACTAGTCTTTCTTGCCTGAAAGGGATATTCTAATCTTCACAAGTTGTCACCTATCTACGAGAGAGGTGATGACCTGTTGGATCCACGCTAAGCAGTGAAGTGCACCATTCGCATTCAGCGGTTCCACCGTTAATTGTCTGAGTTGGCTTGAGATTGCACACTGCCTTGCATTAATACACATTACACCCATGTGCACTCAGAGAGGTAAGAATGCAAATTAATTCTCACATGAGATCTATTAAAGGGGTTTTCTGGGATTTTAAAGAATATTTGGAAGAATACGGAAAGTTCTGCTCCTCTCCACCGCTTCTATAATTCATGTTGCTCCACAGTAATGGCATTCCGTACATCACTCACATGGCCAGCAAGTGATCGCCGAAGCCAATACTTGATGGCAATGGATAAGAACAATTTTTAAAACCCCCGCCAGTCCTGTGCAGATGCCGCCATTTGCCGCCATGAACTGGGCGGTGACATCCGTTTTCATTGGATGTCAAATCTGAGTCCAGTGATTGGCTGCGTCGGTCACATGTCCAGGATGGGACGCGATTGGGTGACAGTGGCAGGCAATGGAGCGGTTCTTATAATACCGCACTGAATTTCCCTCCTTTCTTACATTATCGTAGGCGAAGACAGAGGAATGTAAATTAGCGGTTTGCATCCTGAGTAAATCCACGGATCAGGTCTGATGACATATCACAGCAAATACACTCCAGCCGAAGCCCTATAATTACCAGTCACACTCCAGCTGCCAGGAAGTTATATAACACTTAAAGGGACGTTTTACATAGAGCTTACAGTTTAATTTCTGTGTCCTGACGTTCCCTAATCTGCTTCCTGATGGTCCTACTAATATTACAACCCCCTATGCCTCATGGGGGGCAGATCGACATGTATGCATGCTCTTTCACTAGAACTGGGCTAAGCTGCAATACTAGAATTAGTCCATGGGGGCGCTGTGTCTAGCATTATCCACCTCTTCTGCATGAGAATAAGAATTCTTGTACTCACTTCCAAACTATTTCATGGCGCCCACTTCAAAGACACTTGAAAATCAAGCCCAGACAAGAAAGGACATCCGAACTAATGGAATGTGTCACCGGGTGAGCGCGGTGCGGGGCCGGCTCAGACCCACATGCTGGCAGGTTCAGTAAACAACTGCTATAATAACACCTCTTGTGTGTCAGGTGCAGGCACCAGTTGCTCTGAGAAGAAAACTCCCATCATCCACAATTCACAGACAATAGGGTCTATTGCATGAAGTAGTCCAGGAGCATAATTACAAGTCATCGGGACCCATAGAAAAGCCACAACACCACCACATCTAACCCAAAAAACTCAGGAAAACAGAGCTCAATGGGTCCGTCTTCCTTAATCGGTGCGATCAGATGTCGCTGCGTGTGGCTATACATTTTTCCTGCAGTGGCCACTACAGGTGAACCACAGCATTACATGCTAGCTATTCAATTCTGGCACTGCTCAACAGTTCTCTGCCCATAGAGAGGGTTCCTGAATGGAGGATGTCCTCTGTGCAGGACAAGCGGTCACATTGGTAGTCCACCTACCAGAGCACTGCAAACTCCCTACTACCGGTGGTATCCCCAGATTTATTCTGATTAGTAGACCACTATGACATTATTATTAGTCAAGTGGTGCCGCGGAGGTTGCATGTCCGGCAGCCACGGAATACCAACATGGCTGCTAGAGAATCGTCCACCAAACTGTTTTGCTGAACTTTAATTCTGTGAGATCTGTATGGGATGAAAGGACAAAACTGTGTTATGTAATCCATAAACGTGGATTGGAAAAACGTGGCCGCTCATACTCGCCAACTTTCAGAAATGCCGTTACAGGAGGAAATTCTTGATGGTACGTAAAGCACGCTGCCGAAAAAATGTTCCTTGTGGTCATGCCTCTTGCCAGGTTCCACACCCTTTCCATGCCCCTTGGATGTGTGTTTAGAGATTGGGGAGTAGTTATCAGATGGAGCATTCTGGCATTGTGCAGTCTTCTGGAAGTGCTGCTTCTGTTAGGTCTCAGGAGGTTTTGGCAACAACTAGGTGATTTGGTACTTTTCCAGGAGCCCCAAAGGTCTTCCCATTTTCAAGAGATTCCAAGATGTCTTAAGCGAGTATAACCTTGAGATAACGTGTTACAAACGGGCTAATGTTGTACAATCTTGGGCTAACGTCCTATAAATTTCGGCTAACTTCCTGAAAATGTTAGCTAACTTTTTACAAACTAAGGCTAACTTCTTAGACACTTGAGCTAACTTTCAATGAAGTTGGGCTAACTTTCTACAAACTCAGGCCACATTCCTACATCCTCAGCTAACTTTCTATAAACTTGAGCTAACTTCTGATGAAGTTGAACTAACGTTCTACAAACTTGGACTAGCTTGTTATAACTTAGACTAACTTCCTACAAACTTGGACTAGCTCACTACAAACTTGGACTAACGTCTTATAAATTTAGACTAACTCACTACAAACCTGAACTAACTTCTTATAAGTTTAGACTAACTTCGTACAAACTTGGACTAAGTTCCTATAGACTTGGACTAACTCCCTACAAACTTGGATTAATTCCCTACAAACTTGAACTAACGTCTTATAAATTTAGACTAACTTCATACAAACTTGGACTAAGTTCCTACAAACTTGGACTAACTTCCTACAAACTTGGATTAATTCCCTACAAACTTGAACTAACGTCTTATAAATTTAGACTAAGTTCGTACAAACTTGGACTAACTTCTTATAAACTAGGGCTAACTTCCAATAAACGTAGACTAACTTACTATAAACTTGAGCTAGCCACCTGTGCCCCACTTGTCCACAGATTTTCCCTGGTATTGCAGCTCATGTCTTAATAATCCAGTCCGATGATGAGACTTTCCCTGTACAAGTGAGGAATCCACTGCAATCTCTTGTTGGTTGCTAAATATGAATCCACAGTGCGAGGTCCTGGCTCAGACAGCACGTGGCGCAGGCATTGACTAATGCTCACTTAGACAGGGTGGGGGCACATTACACTCCCTATCTGTCCCGCACACCCATGGCATCCTCTTTTATCACGAGGTGTAATTGTTTTCGGTGAGGTGTGAGCTTGTTACTATTTGTGTATTTTCAGTTGAAGCGTTTTCTTTTCATGTTGTCGGAGATCACATGGGATTACTAACTCTGCTGCGAATTTGGGGGCACCTGATCCTGCATTTATACCCTTGGTATGTTAGGATGTCAGGAGTCTTGTATTTAGTGGTTCCCACAAATGCATCGTAATCCCAGATTAACCACATAGCAGTCGGCTGGAACTTTCCAGATCCAAGATGGCAGAAAGTTTTCCAACAGTTTTACCCAAAGGAGTAATTTGATGCAAAACTGAACCACAGGCCCCCACATGTCATGTTTAGTACTGGTCTCTGAATATGGACCCTCGGCCTCCCTTCTTTCCTCCACAGAAGACTGTCCTAAGATCTCGCTGAACAGAATTTTTCACACCAGATACCGAAGGACGACTCAAGGACTCTTTCAGATGCACATGACTGGGTGACTCCGGTATATGGCGGCGGGCCTTATTTATTGTGTCCTGTCAGTAGAAAGGTAAAGTCCCAACACATTGTGCTGCGGCCACAAACAAATCTATGTCTCGTGTTACACGGCGCAGTCAGACATGGGGCGGTGTAATAGAAGGTGTAAGGATTCCCAAGGGTGAACCCACTGGACCGCGGCAAGCGAACCTCCCCTGGGCGAGCGGACCAGGTGGACCACCCCCTATACAGGGAGCGTTTGGGACAGGCCCAGGGGAAACTACTCACCACGGCAGCTGGTACCCGAGGACGGAGGTGCACAGTAGAGGGTGCAGCGGGCAGGCGGAAGGATGAGCTGGACTGGAACCGGCAGGACTGGAGGCCAGGAACGGAGGCTGAAGGATACAGGCAGGCAAGGCTGGAACGGCAAGACACGGGTCAGACGCAGGGCACAGGCTGAACACGGAGACGAGATGGCGGGCACTGGGAGGAACACAAGGAACGGTTAGACAGGGAGGACGAGGAAAGGGTAAGAGCAGCAGGGAAAAAGGCAGGCAGGCTGGAGCCAGAGTCACAGAGAGAGGAAGTGACGATCAGGCGGTGAGCTGGAGGAAGAGGCTGCCTCTTATAGAGGCAGGAGTTTCCGGGTCAGGTCAGCAGGGTCAGGAGGGCGGGGAGATGGCCTGGCTAGGCCTGTAGTGGGACCTGGAGCGCAGGGTGCGCATGCGCCCCGGGCCGAATGCCGGGACAGAGCGCGGGGTGGAGGACAGGCGTGCAGGTGAGAGCGCACCCGCCACGGGAGCACGCCGGAGGCGGCGGGCGCACCCAGCGCGGGGAGAGGCGGCAGCAGGAGCCGAGGACGCGGCCCCTCTTCCCACGGCCGGAAAGAAACTTAGCTAAAATCTGGGGAGCTTGAATGTTCTCCCGGGGTTCCCAGGATCTCTCCTCAGGGCCAAAACCTTTCCAGTCAATTAAAAAGAAAGTTTTACCTCTAGATCGTTTCATAGCAAGAATTTCCTTAACCTCAAAGACATCCTGTGCGGAAACGGGCGCGGGAGCGCTGCCAGTAGAAGCATGAAACTGGTTGAGTATGACCGGTTTTAAGAGGGAAACGTGAAACGAATTAGGAATCCGCAGTGAAGCGGGGAGTTTTAGCTTGTAGGCAACGTCATTGATACGGGCTAGAACCTCAAAGGGACCGATGTAGCGGGGACCCAGTTTGTAGGAGGGAATTTTGAGACGAACAAATTTTGAGGATAGCCAAACTTTATCCCCAGGGTGGTACAGCGGAGAATCTTGGCGTTTCTTATCGGCGTGCTTCTTGAACCCGTCTCGTACTCGCTTAAGTGCGGTTTTGGTCTCCTGCCAGACCCTGGAGAACTCCTTGGTCAGAAGATCGGCCGCCGGCACACCCGAGGTCGGGAGTACCGGCAGAGGTATACCAGGATGTTGACCGTAGACCGTAAAGAAAGGCGACTTGGCGGAGGATTCGCTGGTATGGTTGTTGAAAGCGAATTCGGCCCAAGGAAGCAAGTTGGACCAATTGTCTTGATGGCCGTTGGAAAAATGTCGGAGGTATGCTACGAGGATCTGGTTCGTGCGTTCCGCTTGACCGTTGGACTGAGGGTGATAAGCGGAGGAAAAGTCCAACGTTACCTCCATCAGCTTACATAGAGCCCTCCAGAAACGCGAGGTAAACTGAACCCCTCTGTCCGAGACAATGTGCTTGGGGAAGCCATGAATCCGGAAGACATGAGATATAAAAATTCTCGCCAGGTCAGGAGCGGAAGGAAGACCGGACAGAGGGATGAAGTGGGCCATCTTGGAGAAGCGGTCCACGACCACCAGAATGACCGTGTGACCTGAGGAACGCGGTAGATCCGTAATAAAATCCATCGCGATATGCTGCCACGGAGCCGAGGGAACCGGAAGTGGATGCAGAAAACCGGAGGGTGGCTGACGTGGGACCTTGTTCTTGGCACACGATGGGCAGGAGAGGATGAAACTTCGGACATCTTGAGACAAAGAAGGCCACCAATAAAAACGAGAGATGAGGGAGAATGTCTTCTTGAGGCCGGCATGACCCGCTAACTTGGTAGCATGACCCCAATGTAGAACTCGCCTCCTGTCATCATCTTGGACAAAAGTCTTGCCGGGGGGCACGGAAGTCAGGTTAACAGGCGCGACTACGATGAGCTTGCTTGGCTCCACAATGTGTGAAAGCTCCTCCTCGTTGTCGGTGACCAGAAAGGATCGAGACAGGGCATCCGCTTTGAGATTCTTTTCACCCGGACGGAAATGGAGCTCAAAGTCGAACCGGTTAAAGAATAATGACCATCGGGCCTGCCGGGGATTAAGCCTTTGTGCTGATTGAATGTAGGCTAGATTCTTGTGGTCGGTGAAGATGTGGAGTGGGTGTACCGCTCCTTCCAGAAGATGCCGCCGCTCTTCCAAGGCTAACTTAATGGCAAGCAGCTCTCTGTCCCCGATGGTATAGTTTCTCTCCGCAGGGGAGAAAGTCTTGGAGAAGAAGCCGCAGGACACCAAGCGACCGGAAGGAGATCTCTGGGAGAGAACCGCACCGGCTCCGGTGGCAGAAGCGTCTACCTCTAGGGTGAATGGTTTGTTCGCCTCTGGACGATGTAGCACCGGGGCTGTGGCAAAGGCTTGCCTCAAGGTTCGGAAGGCGTTCTCGGCCTCAGGAGGCCAGTGGTGAGGATCGGCTCCCTTTCGGATCAGAGCAGAGATGGGAGCAGTCAGAGAGGAAAAGTGCGGAATAAACTGCCGATAATAGTTGGCGAAACCCAGGAACCGTTGGATAGCCTTAATTCCCTGAGGACGCGGCCAGTTGAGTACCGCAGACACTTTTCCCGGATCCATGCGCAAGCCAGAATCGGAAATTATATAACCCAAGAACGGCAGAGACGACTGTTCGAAGGCGCATTTTTCCAGCTTGGCGTAGAGACGATGTGTTCTCAACCGAAGTAAAACTTGACGCACGTCTTTTCGATGTGTGGACAAATCAGGAGAAAACACCAGAATGTCGTCCAAGTAAACCACCACGCAGGAGTAAAGAAGATCTCGGAAAATATCATTGACAAATTCTTGGAACACTGCGGGGGCATTGCATAGGCCGAAGGGCATGACGAGGTATTCATAATGGCCGTCACGAGTGTTGAAGGCGGTCTTCCATTCGTCACCGGAGCGGATCCGGACCAGATTGTAGGCCCCTCGAAGATCCAATTTAGTGAAGATCCGTGCACCCCGTAGACGGTCAAATAACTCCGGGATGAGGGGCAGAGGATATTTATTCTTGATGGTGATAACGTTGAGCCCTCTATAATCAATACAGGGACGCAGGGACCCGTCCTTCTTCTTGACAAAAAAGAACCCAGCGCCTGCAGGAGAGGAAGACTTACGAATAAAGCCTTTGGCCAAGTTTTCCTGAACGTATTCGGACATGGCCTGGGTCTCGGAGGGAGACAGCGGGTAGATGCGACCACGAGGCGGCGTAGAACCGGGGAGCAGATCGATGGGGCAGTCATATGGACGATGCGGAGGCAGGACCTCTGCTTCCTTCTTGTCGAAGACATCCAAAAAGGCCCAGTAGGCGGAGGGTAATTCGGTAGACATCGACATAGGACGTGGAAATTTCGGCGGCTGTACAGGGAGTAAGCACTTATCTTGACAAAGTCGACCCCATCGCAGAACGTCACCAGAGCGCCAATCCAGGATAGGCTCGTGGGTCCTTAGCCAGGGAAGTCCCAGAAGGATGGCATGGGACAAAGAAGGTAGCACATAGAATACTATCTTCTCCCGGTGTAAGGCTCCGACCTGAAGCTCCACCTCTTCGGTAACCTGAGTAACGGACTCCCGCAGGGGTTGACCGTCGACCGAAGCAATCTGCCGAGGGGTCTCCAGGGATCTGACAGGAATTCCAAGTCTCCTAACCGCCTCAAGTTGGATGAAGTTACCGGCCGCCCCAGAATCTATATAGGCCCATTCTGAAAAACGTTTAGAATCCTGGTGCAAAAGGACAGATAGGGTCAAGGGTAGAGAGGAGTCAAAATTACCTAGGAAGACCTCTCTTACCTGTCCTAGGCGGAGGCGTTTCCCGGACGAGTGGGGCAGGCACGAAGAAAGTGGGACGCACTCCCACAGTAGAAACAGAGCCCCTGTTCGACCCTCTCTCTCCGACGCTCCTCCACCGGTTTGAGGCGATCCACTTGCATGGGTTCCGGTAGCGGGAGCGTGGAGGCTGGAGTCGAGCGGGCTCGAGGAGGACTCCGAGCGGCCGGAGGAGCGCGGAGAGGTCTCCTGTCCCTAGCGAGCTCTCGGGAACGTTCTTGAAAGCGGAGGTCGATGCGGGTGGCCAAAGAGATTAAATCCTCCAAGGAGGTGGGGGTATCCCGCCCCGCCAGCTCGTCCTTGATCCGCCCCGAAAGGCCCCGCCAAAAGGCTCCCACCAAGGCCTCATTGTTCCAACCCAACTCTGAGGACAGGGTGCGAAACCGAATGGCGTACTGACCTACTGAAAGCGTGCCCTGATGCAGATTGAATAGTGCCTCGGTAGCGGAGGCAAGGCGACCGGGTTCATCAAACACCTTACGGAAGGTGTCTAGAAAAAAGGAGAGTTGAGTGACCACGGGATCGTCTCTCTCCCAGAGGGGGTTAACCCACGCTAGAGCCTCTCCTTCTAAGTGGGACACAATGAAGGCCACCTTGGCACGGTCAGTGGGGTACTGATGTGGCAGCAACTCGAAATGTAACTGGCATTGATTTAAAAACCCTCTACACATCTTGGGGTCGCCACTATAACGCGGGGGTTTAGCCAGCCGGGAGCGGAACCGCAGGCTGTGCCGGGGCTGCGGCCGCGGTCTGGAGGGCCAGCAGGCGGTTGTCCACCGAGGCCATGTAGTTCAGGATATGAGCCTGAGTGTCGCGCTGCTGGGCTAGCTCCTGTTGGAGGCCGGCGATCTGGGTGGTACTCCCTGGATCCGAGGCCTGTAGTGACGAGAGACGAGACTCCATGGATTTGAGGAACGACATGATCCTCGCTTGATTTTCCCGCAGGAACAGAAGTTCCTTTTGGGTCGGGGTAGAAGTACCAGCGGGGTCCATCGCCTGATCGTTCTGTAAGGATTCCCAAGGGTGAACCCACTGGACCGCGGCAAGCGAACCTCCCCTGGGCGAGCGGACCAGGTGGACCACCCCCTATACAGGGAGCGTTTGGGACAGGCCCAGGGGAAACTACTCACCACGGCAGCTGGTACCCGAGGACGGAGGTGCACAGTAGAGGGTGCAGCGGGCAGGCGGAAGGATGAGCTGGACTGGAACCGGCAGGACTGGAGGCCAGGAACGGAGGCTGAAGGATACAGGCAGGCAAGGCTGGAACGGCAAGACACGGGTCAGACGCAGGGCACAGGCTGAACACGGAGACGAGATGGCGGGCACTGGGAGGAACACAAGGAACGGTTAGACAGGGAGGACGAGGAAAGGGTAAGAGCAGCAGGGAAAAAGGCAGGCAGGCTGGAGCCAGAGTCACAGAGAGAGGAAGTGACGATCAGGCGGTGAGCTGGAGGAAGAGGCTGCCTCTTATAGAGGCAGGAGTTTCCGGGTCAGGTCAGCAGGGTCAGGAGGGCGGGGAGATGGCCTGGCTAGGCCTGTAGTGGGACCTGGAGCGCAGGGTGCGCATGCGCCCCGGGCCGAATGCCGGGACAGAGCGCGGGGTGGAGGACAGGCGTGCAGGTGAGCGCGCGCCCGCCACGGGAGCACGCCGGAGGCGGCGGGCGCACCCAGCGCGGGGAGAGGCGGCAGCAGGAGCCGAGGACGCGGCGGAAGCGGCGAGCGTGGAGCCGGCGGTGAGCGTGACAGAAGGTAAAACACCATCTATAATAAAAGCCACCGAGACCGGGCACAAGCCCCAGCACCAATACTCCGACCGCCAGGCAACAATGGCCGACCTGATCTGTAAATCACCAGAAATTATGGGGTGTAAGGAACGATAGATACAGTGCCTTGCGAAAGTATTCGGCTCCCTGGAAATTTTCAACCTTTTCCCACATATCATGCTTAAAACAAAAAGATACCAAATGTAAATTTTTGGTGAAGAATCAACAACAAGTGGGACACAATTGTGAAGTTGATTGAAATTTATTGGCTATTTTAAATTTTTGTGCAAAGTCAAAAACTGAAAAGTGTGGCGTGCAATATTATTCGGCCCCTTTACCTTCAGTGCAGAAAACTCACTCCAGAAGTTCATTGTGGATCTCTGAATGATCCAATGTTGTCCTAAATGACTAATGATGATAAATATAATCCACCTGTGTGTAATCAAGTCTCCGTATAAATGCACCTGCTCTGTGATAGTCTAAAGGCCCTTTTACATTTAGCGATGCACCAGCGATCCCTACCAGCGATATGACGCGGTCAGGATCGCTGGTACATCGCTAAGTGGTCGCTAGTGAGCTGCCACACAGGCAGATCTCACAGCGATGCAGCAGCGATACAGCGGACGATACTTACCTTTCAGACGCGGCGATGAAGACGTCCTCCTGCCCGCGTCCACACGTCGCTTGTCGGCACCACAGGAAGCCCAGCAGGAAGCTGACGATGAGAAATGGAGCCGGCAGATCTCGCGCGATCAGCGATGGACAGCGGGGAGGCGGTCAGAGGTAAGTATCGGTGACGTTATAGCGATATTGCTAGCGTTATCGCTATGTGTAAAACCCCCTTTAGGGTTCTGTTTGAACCACAGAGAGCATCATGAAGACCAAGGAACACAACAGGCAGGTCCGTGATACTGTTGTGGAGAAGTTTAAAGCCGGATTTGGATACAAAACGATTTCCAAAACGTTAAACATCCCAAGGAGCACTGTGCAAGCGATCATATTTAAATGGAAGGAGTATCATACCACTGCAAATCTACCAAGACCCGGCCGTCCCTGTAAACTTTCATCTCAAACAAGGAGAAGACTGATCAGAGATGCAGCCAAGAGGCCCATGATCACTCTGGATGAACTGCAGAGATCTACAGATAGATAACAGACAGATATATAGATAATAGATAGATAATATATAGATAATAAATAGATGATAGATAATAGATGATAGATAGGTAGATAGTAGATAGATGATAGATAGATGATAGATAGATAAATAGAAAGCTAATAGACAGATAATAGATATGAAGATTGTGCGCATCATACAAGACTATACAGTAATACATGAGATATTTTCGTGTTTCCTCGCAGTTTATTACAGTCTTTACTACTTTATTACCGGTGATTATTTGGCGCCGTCATTACTGTATTGTCCCAGTTCCGCCATGTGTGCCATGAATCAGATGTGAGCAATCTGCGGCGTGTGACGAGCCATTATGTGGCGGCCGAGGATTAGGACGTATTCTTTGCAGGCCGCGATGTGTCCGGAGAGCCGAGGCCGCACTCCTCCACCATTACATAATATTTTTAGCAGTGACGGATCTGCCAAGTATTTTTCTGCTTAACCTCGCTGAAACCTGTCTCTGTTATTATTAATGAGTGTGGGTAAGGCCGTTCTCTTCCCGGGCACGCAGAACTCTGGCGGAGCGCCCTCAAATGGCACAAATTAATCCTGATTTGATTCAGCGCTCGTCTGCTGGGCTTTTATTACCATGAAGCTGCAAATGTCAGACGATAAGTGACCGGCAGCGACTAAGCGCTGAATGAGGCGAAATGAACGTTAGAAGTGGCCTCGCCTCCGTTATTACTGGATTATTGTGCGGCATCACGGTGGAATGTAATGTGAAAATTAGTTCTTAACGGGATCATGAATCAACCTCATGCTGTCCACTGCTTCGTGATCATCTGTTGGGTAAATCGGTAGGAAGTGTTAAATATCTCTGCAGCGCCACCACAGGGGAAATAGAGTATTACACAATTATCATTGAAATCAAAAATGCACGGTCCTCCAGACATTAAGCCTTATGGATATTCACTCAATTTATAAAAAGCCATCTAAAAATGTTTTTTTTTTCAAAAGAGATAACTCCTTTTATCAGGCTGTTTTTACATGTGTATCGTAGGTAGGCCTTCCTAATTTTGGCCATATTAGGTAAATCAGATGTGTAGGTGTAAATGAGTGGAGGTGCAATGGACATGGAAATGCCCAATCACAGGGTAGGGAACTTCTGTTTTGGAGATAGACCCACCTCAAGGACTTCCATTACTGTTCAAGATGATTTAGCACTTTAGCAGATGCCTTAAAGAGGACCTGTCATTTACCATAAGTGTGTTTTTTAAAAAATTGGTGTAAATGCCGCTGATCTCCTGAATCCGGCGATGTTTTCCTTTTGTTCCTGCGGCTCTCCGATCCTGAGATATGACCCCTTAACCCCTGTATATAAATCTAATCTTGTTAGCTAAGTGGGAGTGGTCCTCAAGGCAACACCCACAGAGAAGAGTAGATGACCACGCCCACCTAACTAGCAAGACTAGATTTAAATACAAGTAAGAGGGGGCCATATCTCAGGAAAGGAGAAGCGCAGGAACATAAGAAAAACATCACTGGACTCATGAGAACAGGGTCATTTACACCAGCTAAAATATATGCACATTTATGTCAAGTGACAGGTCCCCTTTAAATGATTTGACCTCTATTTTAAAACACTATTTTTTTTTTAATTTCCTATAGACCTTGGCCTAATTTAGAATGTGTTATAAAGTAGTGGAAAATCTGTCTAAAGAAACATAGTGGGAAGAAGAGTAATCCAATGAAATGTATTTAAAAGTTCTAAGAGTCAAACAGAAAAACGTCGGTTCTATTTCTTCTACCAATTTGGGAGGTTCATCTGTACATAGACGTTCGGTATGAAGCCATCCCGACACAATTGACACAACAACCCCCTGAATCGTCTAATTTCTTGAAATTTCTCCTAAATCCTACCGTTGTTGCTAAACTGAGTCCCGATTCCAGTTTTTACCTAAGTAACATAGTATCATAAAAGATTTATAATAAAAAATTGTGTGACTTTTTTCCCATCTGTGACATGATTTACTATTGTTTGTGGCAATTCCTTGCTAAAATTCCAGTCTTAAAAGGGAATTCCCCTATAACACTGTTAGAAGGTTCTTCCTATAGCCTGTAGGGGGCGTTAAGTTCCCCAACAGTGCCACCACAGGAGAGATGGTCGGTGCCCTTTAAAACAGTCCTGAATTTGCAGAGACTGTCCTGATTTTTCAGATATAGTCCTGGCAAATTTGGGACTGTCCTGAACTGAATAGGGGCACAGTCTACATAAGACCCTGTTCCTGGTGGGTCAGGGGTATTCTCAGGTGACACTGGGAGCATGAATTAAACATTCCTTTTCAACCAAAGCACTAATGTTGGTAAGTGTGTTCTAGCTAAATGAAGGAAATCTGAAATCCCCCCTAATAGTAACTCAAAGTTTTAAGGCAGGTCGCAGTACCTCAAGTGGCCAGGGGGTGGCCATAATTTATAAATTAAAATCAGAGGCGTTCCCGTAGTATCCAACCAGATTGCAGTTTTTTAATTCCAGGGAAAGTTTGCAGTGAAGACATTCACTTTAGAATAAAAGTCCTGAATGCATGACTTGAAAAATGCAAAGTAGACACTTTTTTTGGTAAAAGTAAACACCAGCCACATGTTACTCTGTTCATGTCAGTAAAATAAATAGCGCAGGGTGTGTATATTTTTCCTTCAAGTGAAAGTTATTCTTTGAGAGGACAGATATGTTTCCTTACCGGGATTTAGAGAAAAGGGGACTCCGAATATTTAGGGTCAGGCCAAATATCGTTAATCATCTCAAGACTGACATATCATATGACTTATTAAAGGTAAGAGATGATTTAAGTCATTATTTCTTTGGCTTAAAGGGAACTCACATCCCAAGTTAGAAGCGGCCAGTTTCACTCTTATTTTATTCCCGATGCTCACCTGAGTATTCCTCTTTTATTTTTTTCTAAATCCGCCATACGGCTCTAGAGTTATGGGCCTTTTTATTTTGTGCTGATTTTTATGATCTTCACTAAGGGGGCGTGGCTGACAAGACTCCCTGTGGGTGTGTTTTAAGCTGCTCTGCATAATTACCCTGTGAGCCACGCCCCCCCATTAGCAGAAAATAAAAATGCCAATATCTCTGGAACCGCATGACGGATTTTAGAAAAACTAAAAGCGGAAAACTCTGGGGGGCAGAAGGAGCAAAATCAGAGCAAAAACTGGACACTTTTGACCTGGTGATAGGTCCTCATTAAATTAGGATCTGTTCGTAGGGCCCTTGATGATATATGCATTAAAGGAGGGCCCAGGAAAGCATCAGCTGGTATCAGAAGGGGATCCTTAAATGAAAAATTTAGCGATAATGCAAAATTTGTAACTGTTCATAGTTGCCCACTAAACTAGTGTTGAGTGTATGTAAAACCCACCCAAAAATAGTCATTCTAATATGGGAAGGGGAGGAACACAGGCAGGGTGAAACTTAGCTGGTAACTGCAGTGTGTAATTCAGGTGTGGCAGAGGGACCTTTTGCCCTGGGTGCCATTACTACTTTTACATCCCCTATAGTTATACTACTGAGTAGATCTGTAGTAATATCAGTTCAGTCGGACAATGGGGGGTCCGGATGTTGTGGACAATATTTATCCACCAGGTCTCGATGCGTCCTCATTCCTAAGGTGCAGACTCACATTTTAATCACACTGCTCTGCACCAGTTCACATTTTATAGAATCTATTTTACCTGCGCATTTACAACAAGCTGTAAAGTGAGATGGCTTACTGTAGACTGTTCTCCCGCTGCAGCGACATCTAGTGTTCAATTGTAAAATTGCAGGAAGCCATCATTTATTATATGTGAATAGATTTATTTTGTTCTGTTTTTGTAATAGCATCGTGATGCAAAAAAATCTTTTAAGGGTGGATTCTCGGTTTAGTAATGCATTTTGACCTGGGTTCTCATTGCATCCCTGTATATTTTATGTAACGTGCTCCATCATCAGCTCCACATAGCGACTGCATCCAAATCCCTGCAGCTGGGCTCTGCTAGTTGGGTCTGAGCATCCCAGCCAGCTGTCTGCAGGCAGAGAGATGCTGTGCTGAATGAACTGCAGGGACACTGCCAAGGTGAGCGCAGCATCAGCACCATGAGGAAGGCCATGCAGCAGCAGACATGTGCCCACCGCAGAGGATGACTGCAGCCTGCCAACAAGTGAGTGCACTTATCCTCCTAAAGATATGCACAGGGCATCAGATCCATGCAGAATGCAGGTCACTATGATAGATGCAAATGTCAGATTGCTATAACATTAACCCATGCAATGCCAGGGGCTGTACATTTTTTTTTTCTGCAGTCGCCCAGCACAGGATCAGTCTGCTGCGGATAAGCGGTCAGGGGGTAATGCAGCATAATCTGATGGCACACATTGCAAGGGACACAGCACGTGAAGGAACAGGAGATCACGCTGTCACTACCGCAAATTCTGGGATGGGTGATGTGCCATGTGTAAGGGGAGCTGACACTAAGCACCCAGCTGGGGGTCTAATCCTACACGGCCCCGCTGGGAGCGCTGGCATGGTGCGCCGGATCAGCGTTTGAGGACACAGTGCTGCGGGGAAATCTGTATCTTAGACATGTCCTTTGTCATCAGGACAGACTCGCAGGATAAAAATGTGCATTTTCAGCTACTTTTTTTTAATGAGGGAATTATCTTTTGTTAGTTTTAACTGCGGTTTCTTTTATTAATAGCGGTAGTCTAGAATTAGGAATGAGTTTTTTTTCCACAATAGACACCAATCTTGACCAGTCGGTGACTGGTATTTCAGCATTCATGTAATTAGAATGGAGCCGTGATACCAGACACCTCCACCGGACCAGAGAGGCGCTGTTTCAGAAAATTGAAAAGAAAAAACTTTTAGAATCCTGGTTACCCTTTTATTAATTAGGGCACAATGCAGATTTTGCTACATTTCACATCTATATAAACAGTATTATAAAAATCATAGATGGTTCTCCATGAATACATCACAATTATCCCAGTCTGATCACCTGCCATGGAAATGCTAATAAATACTAATTACCTTCTCTATCCCAATTATCAACTTAGTGAGTGATCTAACACAGGCAGAAGTCCCACCTTGGATCCTGAGTTACGTACTGTATTTCCTCCAGAGCTGCACTCACTATTCTGCTGGTGCAGTCACTGTGTACATACATTACTGATCTTGAGTTATAATAATAATAATACATTTTATTTCTATAGCGCCGACATATTCCGCAGCACTTTACATTTCGGAGGGGATTTGTACAGACAATAGACATTACAGCATAATAATAATCACATAGATTATAACAAATACCAAGAGGAATGAGGGCCCTGCTCGCAAGCTTACAGTCTATGAGGAAAGAGGGAGACACGAAAGGTGGGTGGTAACAGTTGCCCTGATTGTGTGGACCAGACATAATGTTAAGTGTGTAACAGTACAGACACAGAGGGCTAAGGCTACTTTCACACATCAGGTTTTCGGCGTCAGGCGCGATCCGGCGTCGTGCCGGAATGCCGGATCCGGCAAATGTTTTGTAAAACCTGATGTGCCGGATCCGTCTTGTTCTTGACAGACAAAACCGGATCCGTCTCATCCGGTTCATTCGTTTTTCTATCCGTTTTTCGACGGATTACGCCGGATCCGGTTTTTAAAATTGACCCTCAAGGCAGAGTACACTGGCAGGATGACAGAGTGTGAAAGATTTGTGCCCTAACCAAACTTGTGTACCTTCTGGACCAACAGTATATACCTTTGCCAACCAAAGTTGGCTATCTTGTCATGGTCTCTATTTTTAGCTTTAGGCCACAGGTGTGTACCTGGTTGTGTTTTATGCAAAGTATTTCACCTTTTAACAAAAGTTGTGTACATTGTTAGGAAATCACCAACAATAAACACAACTTTTTAGGTGAAATACTTTGCTTTAAACACAACCAGGAACACAACTGTGGCAAAAAGCTAAAATTTACCCACAGTTATATACCTGGTTTTGAATACCTTTTTACCTTTGAAATACCCTGTATTTAACCTTTTTTTTAAACATAGCTCGCCGCAGAAAGAAAAGACAGACAACCATTGTGAAACGATAATTTAACTTTTATTTAAAAATTTTTTTTTTTGTAAAATGTTTTTAAAGTGCAAAAAACTTTTTTAATAAAGGTTTTAAACCCAATGGGCATTTTTATTAAAAAAAAAAAAATTACAAATCTGTGTAGTGTGGGGTGGAAATACTGCTGGAGGGGCTGCGGGACACTTCGACAATGGGTGTGTGGAGAGAGGACTGGGATCGTGGTGGGGAAGGAACAGTTAGAGGTGAAGGTGTGGAAAAAGCTACAGAATGGATGGACATGTTGGAGGCAGAAGAGGTGGTGGGCGGTGGAGTGGAGGGTTGGGCAGGGACTGTAGGAGCAGATGATGTTGACGGAAAGTTGTATGGGGAAGGAGTTTGGTACGGGGCAGGTTGCTGGAAGTGGGGAGATGTCTGGTACTGGGGAGGTTGCTGGTATGTAATAGGAGGGGGAGGATGGAAAGTGGCTGGAGGGGGTGCAGATGTAATAGGAGGGGGAGGATGGAAAGTGGCTGGAGGGGGTGCAGGTGGAGGAACTACAGTGGTGGGAGGTGGAGGTTGGGAGGTAACCTGCTGTAGAGCACCGTGGCACGAATGCATTACATGCATCTGCTGGGTAGGAGATAGTGTTGCCATGCGCTCCACAACAGACCTGAAAAAGGTGTGGTTTGGCGAAGATCTTGCTTCTGAATGCATGGTTTGCAGAAGTGTCTTCACCTCCAGAATGCTGGAGTTGATCTGCTGAAAGCCTGCGGAGATTTGCTCTGACAAGACTTTTAGACAGTTCTGGAAAGATGCATTCAGATGCAAGAACTCTGGCGCATAACTCTTTTCCTGACCCCTCTGCCGCTGCCGCCCAGTACCCGCAGGTGTACTAGAGGTGGCAGGGGCAGAAGGGTGGGGTAAAGGGAAAGCGATCTCCTCACCAGCAGCTTCATGTAATGTAGGCGGCCACGATGCTCCTGTGCTGGTGGATGGGACAGATGGGTCGAATGTGTGGGAAGGCTGGGAAGGTGCAGATGTACCGGGGCGGTCGAAGTGTCCCTCGGTGCCGGTCTCCTCAGGGATCGCCTCAGAAGGGTCCAATCGTGCAGGCTCCCGTTTGCTGCTCACCGTGCTGTGGAATAAAGAGAAAAAAAAACAATTAAAATACTGACATGGTATGGCCCTGGCTGAAAAAAAAAAGTTACATCTAACATTTTTTTTCACATGTGGTGTGTAATATTTACCTTCTAGTGACCATTGTTTCCCGGAGGAACGACAGGGCTTGTGCGTACTTGTACTTGCTCCTGCGTCCTCCAGATCCACTCGGGGCCCGCATCTCTTTATTGAACTCCTTCTTGAAACGATCCCTCACAGACCGCCACCGATTCACAATTCTGTTCCCTGAAACGAGAAAGGAGTGGTTAGTATACAACATCAGTGTTTCCCAAACTCCAGTCCTCATGGTCCCCAGGGGTCATGTTTTCAGGATTTCCATAGTAAATAGAAATCCTGAACACATGATCCGTGGGGACCACGAGGACTGGAGTTCGGGAAACACTGGTTTACATCAAGCAACCGGTACTGTATATACTTACGCTCTTTAATCTGGGCCCGAACATCGAGGTCCTCCCAGCGGCCCACAAGGAGAGAACAGATTTCCTCCCAGAGTCGTCGGGTAATGATCAGGTCAGCGTGGCGGCGGTCAGCCATATTCCAGAGCGGCTCCCTTTCTCTGACGAGATCGATGAGGTGGTCCACATCAATCCCTCCATCCTCACCGTCAGAGTCGGGAGCACGCTGTGAAGGCTGTTAAAGAAAAATACAAAAATAACATAATTAGCCTCCACAAAAGAAATGAAATAAAAAGTGCAAAAAAAAACAAAGCAAAAATATTTATACTTACACGCTGGTGACCGCCGCGTTGCTGTCGCCGACGACCCTGGGAGGCACTGCGAGGACCTCTTGGCCGAGCACCAGATTGGGAAGACTAGAGAAAAAAACAAAAAATGTTATGTCTTTGGATGTAGGCATTTGTTTGCTGTGTGTGGTCTGCAGAACATTGTTTTCTATGTGTTGTGTGTAGTGTGATGTTGTGTTTCTGCGTTTGATGCAAAAAACTTACCAATTGTGAGCCCACTCCAGGTGTCTGTCCACCCCTTCCTTCTTCTTCTGGGAGCTCCTCTTCATCTTGTGATTCCTGTTTTGAAATAAAAGGCAATGAATACACATATATTACAGAGATGATGGATTTTGGAAATAAAAACTTACCGTCAAACGCTGACGATGCGAGGGAGGGCTCCCAGAAGAAGATGTGCTGTCCTGTTGATGGCCAGACTCCATGGCTGTGGGTATTGCTGCTGCTGTTGCTGCTGCCAGTGATGCCATTTCTGCTGCTGCTGCTGCTGCTGCATCTCTTTGGCGGCTGTTGAATAAAGAGAAACAAAGGGCCAATGAATATCTTGATATTCCTTGGCCCTAGTTTGGAGGAATGGGGGATATGATAATTACCGTCTCTCATCTGCTGCTGGACTCCCCTCCTCAGCATGTTCCATTTGCTGCTCCATTTGTGGTGGTGCTGATGGTGCTGCTGCTGCAGATGTCTGCTGCCTTCTCCTGCTCCTGGTTCTTGGCTTGGGTGGCATGTTGGGTGTGGCTGAGGGTCCCATTGTCTTGCTTTTATATATCTCCTGTGGGCAGAGCTACTGAGCATGCTCAGACCAAAAAACCGGATCCGGCGCATTGCGGCGCTCATAGGCTTTCATTCTGTGAAAAAGCCGGACGCGCCGGATCCGGCGTGTCCGGCTTTTTCGCCGGAGACAAAAAACGTTACAGTAGCCGTTTTTTCCAGACGCCGGATCGCGACACATTGCCGGATCCGGCGAAAACCGGATGAAACGCATGGCCATCCGGCGCGATCCGGCGCAAATGCAAGTCAATTGGGGGGAAACCGGATCCGGCATTGCATTTCGCCGGATCCGGTTTCTGTCAAAAGCGCCGGATCGCGCCTGACGGCGAAAACCTGATGTGTGAAAGAGGCCTAATGGATGCATAAAGCATGTGGGAACATGATGCGGGGAACCTGGTTATGGTAAAACTTTTGGCTGGATAGATTAGGTTAATATGTTACATCCTGTATTATACTCCAGAGCTGCACTCACTATTCTGCTGATGCAGTCACTGTGTACATACATTACATTACTGATCCTGAGTTACATCCTGTATTATACTCCAGAGCTGCACTCACTATTCTGCTGGTGCAGTCACTGTGTACATACATTACATTACTGATCCTGAGTTACATCCTGTATTATACCCCAGAGCTGCACTCACTATTCTGCTGGTGCAGTCACTGTGTACATACATTACATTACTGATCCTGAGTTACCTCCTGTATTATACTCCAGAGCTGCACTCACTATTCTGCTGATGCAGTCACTGTGTACATACATTACATTACTGATCCTGAGTTACATCCTGTATTATACTCCAGAGCTGCAGTCACTATTCTGCTGGTGCAGTCACTGTGTACATACATTACATTACTGATCCTGAGTTACATCCTGTATTATACCCCAGAGCTGCACTCACTATTCTGCTCGTGCAGTCACTGTGTACATACATTGCATTACTGATCCTGAGTTACATCCTGTATTATACTCCAGAGCTGCACTCACTATTCTGCTGGTGCAGTCACTGCGTACATACATTACATTACTGATCCTGAGATACATCTTGTATTATACTCCAGAGCTGCACTCACTATTCTGCTGGTGCAGTCACTGTGTACATACATTACATTACTGATCCTGAGTTACATCCTGTATTATACCCCAGAGCTGCACTCACTATTCTGCTGGTGCAGTCACTGTGTACACACATTACATTACTGATCCTGAGTTACATCCTGTATTATACTCCAGAGCTGCACTCACTATTCTGCTGGTGCAGTCACTGTGTACATACATTACATTACTGATCCTGAGTTACATCCTGTATTATACTCCAGGGCTGCACTCACTATTCTGCTGGTGCAGTCACTGTGTACATACATTACATTACTGATCCTGAGTTACATCCTGTATTATACCCCAGAGCTGCACTCACTATTCTGCTGGTGCAGTCACTGTGTACACACATTACATTACTGATCCTGAGTTACATCCTGTATTATACTCCAGAGCTGCACTCACTATTCTGCTGGTGCAGTCACTGTGTACATACATTACATTACTGATCCTGAGTTACCTCCTGTATTATACCCCAGAGCTGCACTCACTATTCTGCTGGTGCAGTCACTGTGTACAGTCATTACATTATGTATCCAGTATTATCCTCCAGAGCTGCTCTCCCATGGTCCCGCCTGCCAGTCATTTGCCCTTGGGTTGCCTATGTTGAGCCTGTTTATTATTGTGCCAGTCCCGGTGATCACTATAGGCCCCCGCAGCTTGTAATGCAGATATGTTTTGTACCCGTGTGTCTGGGGTGTTATATTGCAGGCTGATGACCTCTGGACTTTGCCCTTTTCGCTCAGAGGCTAGACATGTATTGGAAAATGATTGCATTCATTCATAAGGAACATTACAAATGAGGTGTGTCGTGGGGATGTCACGCATCACATGCGATTTGTGTGAACGGCAGAGTGGCCTTCATCCTGTGCATGCAGATCTCAGCAGAGAAGTGACAGGACTCTCTGGGGAGGGGGACGAGATGATAAAGCATGAATGGCGGGAGCAATATTGGTCATGATGATCAATATGCTGTAAATCTCCGAGCACTCACCAGTAAGTAGCTTCCCATAAATCCAACATGAAAGATTCATTTCAGAAATATTTAGTCCTTCGATTTATCAAAACTCCCTGAGAGTCCAGAATGTTGGAAGAATGGGGGAGCGGGTAGTCCAAAAAGACTAAAATGTGACTGGAGTAAAAGGAAGGCGCTAAGGTCGAGTGATAAAGAGGATCTACACCTCTGGAGGACCCGACACATCCAACGTTACAATAGTAATTGTGTAATACTTCTTTTTCCCTGTAGAGGTGCTGCAGAAACATTAAACACTAGATTTTAGCTTACCAAAGTCAACCTTTGATTGGTTGCCTACTAGATCTTCTCCACTTTTTATGGTCTATTCTGTATCTTTGAATTTATTATTTTTGCTTTTCGCACACCTTTCTGATAATGTTTTTGGCACACGACCTTCTGTTTCATCAGTATACAGTATAGCGCACACCACAAATAATCATCTCTCGCCTTAAAGTGCCCCTCACAGACATGGCGGGCAGATGTCTTCATATCTGATGTTAAATATTTCAATGTTGTTTTTTCCAGAATTCCAAACCCGTCTGCAAAAACAACATATGGCGCCTCCTACACAGCACAGAACCGACGCTGACTTTCTGCTGCTGAGTCTGTGAGTGCAGAGAGTCGTCGAGCATGAGAGGTCTAGTCTGAAGATCTGGGGTCCACGTGTGGACGTTATACCTGGGCTCGATGCCTACTAGGCCAAAACTCGGCATCCTTCCATATACATCCCACGGCTAGGTGTATATCCCACAGACGTGTCGTGCCGGAGATCTGTATAGCATGATCGCCTACACAGTAGGGCAGGAGTTTGAAAGATCTTGACCCTTAAAGATGCCCATTAGAGTTGAGTAGAAAGATTTGCATTGCCCTGGACTGGCTTCCAGTCCAGGCCTCCTTGACAGATGGAGTAGGGCAGCCTTTTCTTCTGCATCCGGTATCCTTGGCCTGGCATACTGGGCGCCTCTTGTGCTTACTAGACCCCACAAAGTCATGATGTGCATGGCACCTAGTAAGTGGAAGCGATGCCCAGGATGTTGGATGCAGAAGTGAAGACCGCCCTACTCCGACTGTCATGGAGGACCAGGCAGGACCCGGGACTACGGCGATCTGGTGCCCATACATCTTAGATAGCACATGGCTGCCAACTCTCCCAACTCCTGAATAAGCCACCACAGGGCATCTCTGGTGGTGGCTTCCATATTTGGCATCATTCCCAGATTATCCGGAAACAATCCCAGTAAATTTGGGGATGTCCTAGGCACAAATGTGCAAGGTTTACAGAAAACCTGTCTATAAATGGGTGGTCCCAGCCGGATCGGCATGTTTCCAGGTGGGACCGAGAGCACAGGTAAGTCCCTAGATTGCCGCAGCTATGGGCTTACCTATGGAGTAGGGGGTGTTGAGAATCAGAGCCCAGTTGGGCCCTCTATCCCCAGACCTGTGTATTGTGAGGTCTCGGCAGTGTATGACGGCTTCTGCCTACCGGATTATATGGTATGGGGATCGTATTAATCAGCATTCTTCCCCGTATGGTCTTTGTCAGTCAGTGTGAATGGCCCGGATGATCGGCCATCGTTGCTCATCAATGGGCTAAAATCGTCCCTTTTGAATGGGTCTTAAAGAGTTTTTACTGCATATATGTATACTACTGTATGTGCCGCTAATTGTATACAAGCTGCAGATATGCTAGTATTCATGTGCCTGCAGTAGAAATGATTCATGAGTGTGTTGGACCACACATGGGCACAATATGGCGGTGTAATAGATCCATAGCGGCATAAGGCAGTGGAGTCTGAACCTGTATTTGTCTTTGAGCTGACTCGGGGACCCTGTGAAGACTTTATGACCCAGAATGGGGGTGACCGATGCACTTCTACAATGAGACGGTCTCCACTATAACCCAGTGCCAGTAGCCAACATGGCAGCCATTAACAAAAAGTTTTGCACGGTTTTCTCATCACTTAGCTTCTGCAATTATGCAACAATGACCATAATGGCAGACTTCAATATGACTTTTATCCCCTTGCCAATTCATACTATATACACACTCAAAATGGAGTCTGATCCGTAAGTCGCTGACTGCTACCCCCGGATGGCAAACTTCTCCCTGCAAATAGGGGTCAGCGTTGGGGGTCCTGTAAGATGCCCCTTATTGGTCACTCACATTTTACTTTCTGGCAGCGGGCACAGATGCTGGGGAAGCGCAGAAGTGGTGGGCACGGGTTTGTTTTTAAAAATTATTGGGATTGGGTCAAACCCCCGGAGATCAGCAAGCTATCTCCAATTCTATAGATAGGGGGTAACTTGAATTTTTTGGGAATAACCCTTTAAAGGGTGTCTCATATAACAGCATTGGAAAGCGCACAATTCGGAAAAAGCGGCTCAGCCATGCCACTTGTCCGAACCATCAATCAATCAGGAGCGTACTGCCCCCCCACACACAAGTAGGAAACCGGGAGGCAGAAGAACGGCACGCTCCCGTTCAGCTATGATGAGAACAACCCTTTGAGATCAAGGATGGTTTAGAAGTTAATGGTTAATAATTTTTATTTAACTTTTGCCAACTCTCTCCGAACATCTGGGCGGCTTCCAGGAAAAAGAAGAGGACAGTTGGCAAATCTCTTGGTTTGGGGTAAGAGTATTAAGACCCCTCTGTTGATTTGCCCTTGGCTATAGGACCCATTCCAGTCAGTGGCTTGACATCTGTTCAGGTGACTCCTTCAGAAGCTGATACACGATCCCCAGAGATGGCAGAATACAGTAATATGTGGTGGCACCATGTGGCACCACATGTCGGATGCCCCTGTACTGCAGGCAGCTTTGTCATGAGCCGTAGTCCGATATCACAGTCTGGGAAAGTCGGAAAGTCGGGTGATTGACAGCGGGGATTATAATTCCACTTCACTCCATTTTGGGTGGAGGTTCTGTGTTACTGAACTACAACCGGTCATCTGTTTATTCACCCGGCACTGAGAGGAGTGGGTGCACGAGAGGCCTACAGGCTGCCCCACTCGCTACTATTGGCTGTGGACTCGGCGATGGGGCCAGAATATCACACAATGAGACCTTTTATCTCCTCCGGCGTTTTCTCTCTAACAGCAGGAAAAAAAAAATCCAATGGTCGTCGTGTGAAGCTGCAGAGACACTTAACCGTAAGTTCAATAAAATCCATATTATTGCCGGCGGGTGGCGGTCATCTGCTGCATCCGGCCAAATATCGGAGGGGCTGATGGCCGCTACACATCACTAAAAATCTGTAGAGTGCTGGGAACCTGGTGGGAACAGAAGGACCATCCCAAGGTCAAGGGTGTGTACCGGCTGCAATGAGCCCGGGCTGAGGCTGAGAAGTCGGCATTGGCCTCTGATACACTTTGGGTCTTCTATAAGGACTCTAGGACCTGCTGTATCAAACTGTGGGGAGGCTGAAAACAGGGAACAGTTGCTCACATTAAGCCCCAAAGATCGTGGCGACAAGGTTGAGGTTCAGCGAGTCCCACTAACCCGTGTGGGGTTTTCTTTCTCGGTTGAGGAGTATCCTTTTCCTACAGATTAAATGTTTGTCTAGAAGGACAATTCCCAGAAATAGGAAAGGACTTTACCAAAACAAAAAAGATTAAAAGAGGAAATGTCAGAGAATTTGAAAGGGGCCTCAGATGAACATGGGGTCCCGACTTTAGGCAGGGAGAAATTTCATCCGCTGAGAATTTTATCGTCCCAGGAAAAAAAAATCAGATTGCAGAAATAGTTCAGAGGATGAAACAGTAAATGTGAAAAAGATGCGGCGCATCGGTCACGTTGAAAGGATTCTCAGTATTAGGGCTCATACTCACCTGTGAGGAAAACGGACTAGAGGAAGCCGATAAAAATCGGATTGCACTTTGACCAATGTTAAGCTATGAGTCCCGGCTCATCCACGATTTTTGTCCCAGCTGATATCGGACTGAAAAAATATCGCAGCATGTTGCGATTGTCCTCATATTTCGGTCAAGACTCGCCAATGCAATTCAATGGGTGTGAGAAAAAAAATCTATTTTTACACACCGATGTCCTTTGAAAAGCCAGGAATTCATCTGCCATGTACAGTAAAATCACAGCGTGACCCGACAGAATAAAATAGATAGATATAAAGATGTCAATCACGTATGTAATTAGTACAGTGCATTTGTAGATTACTGTACATGTATTTCTTTTACAAAATAAATTATTTTCTGAAAAAAATTACATGGGATCCCCCAACATTTTAATAACCAGCAGAGGGAAAGCAGACAGCTGGGTTCTGACGTTTATGGTCTGGGAAGGGGGTAATAACCATGGAGCCTCCCAGGCTATTAATATCAGCTCACTGCTGTATAATTAGCCTTTCCTGGTTATTAAAATGAGGGACCCCACAACCCCCCCCCAAAAAAAAATGATGTAGGGTCCGTTTATAATTACTAACCAGCAAAGGCTAGGTAGATAGCTGCAGGCTGATATTAATAACCTAGGAAAGAGCCATAGATATTGGCCCCCTCCCAGTCTAAAAGCATCAGCTCTCAGCCACCCCAAAAATGGTGCATCCATAAAATGTGCCAAACCTGGCACTTAGCCTTGTTCTTCTCACTTGCCCTGGTGCGGTGGCAAGTGGGGTGATAGTTGACGGGGTTGATGTCACCTTTGTATTGTCAGGTGACATCAAGCCCAGAGGTTAGTAATGAAGAGGTGTCTATAAGATGCCCCATTACTAACCCCATTGTGATATTGTATAAAAAAAACACACACCCAGAATAAAGTCCCTTTATTGAAAGAATGAGGTAGACTCCTTTATTGAATCTAAATTAAACTATACTCACGTCATCGCTCAGTCCACTGAAGCCAATGTCTCCTGTAAGAATTACAATAATAAACAACCATATTCCTTACCTGTCTGCCGAGAAGATAATCCATTTGTCCTGCATGATGCAATTATACAGCCTTTGATCCAGCAGAAACACTGAGCTGTGCGGCTTGCTCAGTGCCTTGCTATGAACTCCTGCCACCTCACTGACGTCACTGCGAGCATGAGAAAGTTCTCATGCTCCCGTTGCCGTCAGAAAGGTCCTGGGAGTTCACAGCCAATGAACTCAGTTCCACTCACTGACGTTAGCGTGAGCGCTGTGGGAAAAGTTATAATGGTGCTTGTGCTGATGTCAGTGAGTTGAACTGAGTTAATTGGCTGTGAACTCCCAGAAACTTTATGACAGCACCGAGAGCGTGTAAACTTTCTCACACTCGCGGTGATGTCAGTGAAGCTCCAGTGTAAAAACTATCCCAAGTCCCGCCACCTAACTGCCCATAGATTGCCAGTGTATAAGGTGTCATGGGTCTACAGTGTATAGGATCCCTATATGATGGTGGTGGCCAGATGTGTGGAAACTACAACTTCCAGCATGCCTAAACAGATGCAGGCAGGGTGTGCTGGGAATCGCAGTTTCGCCACAGTATAAATCCGCATCCACAGATCCTTATATCACGGTCCATGACTCACGGACTTGGCTGTGGGTGTCCCAACCTGAACTCAACAGCCTCATGTCTCATATATGTCAAGTTCAGGTCAGGAGAACTGCAGCCAGTGTGAATTGGGTTTTATAGTGTATTCACACTTTGCTGCGGATCACACTTCATTGAAACGCTGCGGACTTGAACAAACGAGCACGCTGCAAATTTTCACATTTGTATCGCGCTCATTCTGTAGCAGACTAGTAAGATAATATTTGCCACTCAACTCATGAGAATCTGCTGCAAAACTTTTAATGCAGTCCGAATTAAGGTATGAACATTACGGTCATAGATGGGCCTTCATCAGTATACCGACTGCTCCAAATGTATCTGATGGAGTATCAAAGCCTCTTAGGGATAAGTTTTGCTGACTCCAACCAGCGGCGGACACCGCGTTGGACCCGGGCATAAATGGAAAATGTGCATGAAACACATGCAGCCAAAAGTCGGAACTGTTTTTTTTATCCAGTGCATGTGAACGGTGTTACAAAATTTCCATTCACAGGCATTGGTTGCAGAACGGAGTCCGCATTGAAATCCTCAACAAATCCTGAACATGTGAAGCGTCTCCGTCTCACTCACTTGCATGAACTTGACTCACTGTTTAGTGCCGGCATTAACTTTTCTATAAATAGTCACCTTTGCATTTCTTTTGTGTGTGACAGGTCTCCTGGGTGTATCGGTATACGTGGAGCCAGCCACAGTCAGACGATAGACAAATGAGATAAAATCCACCCCGGAAGGAGCATAAAGATGGCTGCTTGTCTACAGCGTGCCGCAATGATATTTCTGGCCACCTTGGCGACCATCGAGCCTTCGACTTCTTTATTTAGTGTTGAAATCACTAATGAGCAACCCAACTATGAACTGCCTAATGACAATTCAATAAGGAACCACTCCGAGGAAACTTCAAGGTGGAGTTCAGAATCACCGGAAGTTGAGATCTCAAATATTCCCTCTTGGACTCCAAAAAATATGGAAGATCTGGTCCTCACCAAACCTTCTGAGATGATATCTGGACTGATGAGATCAACAGAAAGTGTAGAGATCTCAAATGAATTTCTATACAATAATAATGATAATAATAATAATAATAAAGCCAATATAATGGGTCAAATGTTCCCATCGGGTTCTGTGGTGACCACATCAGAAGAGCTTGGGAGGACTCCTTCCAAAATCTCAGAAGATGAGAAGGAAAAAAAGACTGAAAGCAGCGTTCCTCACAAGGGGTACATGAGCCACCTGAGACCTTCTCAAAGGGTCAGAGATTACTTACATCTCGAGAACGATGTGGAAACAAATCACTTGCAAGCGAATGACATTGAAACGTTGACCACAATCCGCCCAACCATTTCCACCATCATAACTCCGATTTCTACACCTGTGTCAAATTTACGAGTGGGAGACGATGGGCCTTTTACTCCAATACAAAAACTTCAAATAGAAAGCGGAGATGAAGAGGTGGCCGAAGAGCTTCGGAGAGACAGCCAAAAACCTCACGATGACCCTACGACGCCTCAAGGCCTGAAGGACACAAATGAGGACAACTTCCTTGATAACAATAAAATCCCAAAAGTCCATGGAGTGCAACCTACCGGGAAATACCAGGCGGCTTTCCGAACCACGGATGGATACTTCACTCTGCACGACACCAGACTGGAAAGTAATGAAGTCATGTCTGCTGACAATGAGTTTCCTCCTGAAGATGGTGTCCATTATCAGAAGGACGGTAACACCGTCGTTGAGGAGTCCATAACCCTTGGAAATGATTCAGATGACCAATATTTGTCTCCTTTTATACAGTCAAAAGAAATGATGGATCCGGTCATTAAAGTGGGTGACATAGAACTTTCTACAGATTCTTCTAACGAGCCTGAACCCATCACACCTCTGCCCACGTTACCTCCCTATGTTATCGAGAGTGACCTTCTACAGGCGACTATGGATTCAGGAGATCACGTAACAATGGAGGCAAAAGCAAGAACCAAAACCGAGAGGATTTTAATAGTTGGTGGAGCTCCTGTCTCTTCTCAGAAGAACAATCTACAAGACACGATGATGACATCTTCACCATCACCAGCAATGCAAGTGTTTGGAAAAAGTGAGTAGATATTTGAACAGTTATTGTTGTGTCAATTCAAGGGGGTGTCCAGGATTACAAAAACAGCGCCACACCTGTCTGCAGGTTGTTCATAATATTGCACCACCATTCCCCTCAATGAGGCCAGGCTGCAATACCAACTTATAGACAGGTGTGGCACTGTTTCTAGAATCAACACGTTTTTCTACTTCTGGATAACCTCCTTTTTAAAATGATCCATCTTAAAGAATGTGTCATCAGAAAACGACCTAGCATTTAAATTTAATTTTTTATGATAAATATTTATTTTACAAATTTTTGATGTTTTGTTAGATTTTCATATTCCATTTTCATAAATTTAGCAAAGTTCACACTGACCACAAAGCCTAATATTAGACTCCGATGTCCTGTTAAACACGTGTTCATAAGCAGCAGAAGTCAGACTCAGACACTATTTGTATGGAAGCATGCTCCTGTGGCGCCCCTGAGGCTCAGTCGCCACAGAGGTACTGCACCTTCTCCTAAGGTGTAGTGCCCCACCAACTAGGTAAGTTGGGAACTCCTTTCCACACTCCAACACCTGCACCCACACACAGGATAGTTCAGCAATGGACCGGATTGCGGCTCCATACTTAGAGGATATCAGAGCACCTTTCGTGGGTCCTTGCTTCGTAACACGAGATGTGCTGGGAGGTGGGTGGAGTTGGATATAAAAGAGTGGGAAAGTTTAGAATTACAGATCAGTCTAGAGGGTCAGTCAGTCAGGAGAGACTGAGGACGGATCCCTGGAGGAAGGGATGGATGAAGGATTGCTGCAGCTGTCTCTGTGATCTGAGTCAGCTGGCACTGGGAAAGGAACAGAAGGAGAAAGACGTAGAACTGCAACCTAAGCTTCCATAAGAGAGAGAGTAGGAACAGCGCGGAACAAAGGAGTAGAGAGAACAGAGAGGAGTTGTGGGTTGGAAGAGGAACCCTGCCTATAGGTTCTCAGCGCAAGGCCGGGGCCCGGTCCCCGAGGTTGTATGGACACTTATGGTTCTGCAGCAGACACCGGTGGAGTAGTTGGCTGTAAATGCACTACTCCCATCCAAGACTTGGGGCACAACAGCAACTGAATAGAGAGCCAGGACTCTGGAGAAAGGAGTCCCCGAGAGAGGCTACAGCTGTCTGTCATACAAGTAGAGTTTTTAGGAACATCTGACAGGAGGAACTTCGGAGTACCGCGGTACTGGAGCTCTTCACACTAAAGGCGCAATAGAGGAGTCGTTCAGGAAAGGTACATGTTGGAGAGGAGAAGCCTAACTTGCCCGGGAGGTTGATTGAGTCTCTGCCCCGGAGGACACGGCATGGAAGCGGGCACCAGTGGTTACCAAGAACTGTGAGTAAAGCGTTGAAACTGCAAGCCCTGGTGTCCTCCATTCCTTCTTGCGTCCGCCAGCACCTGCTACATTCCCTGTGCCAGACACTACACCATCAAGGTGTCCCCAAATCTACACTGCCATGGGACAACAGCCCTGCCTGTGGAGGGCTATACCACCATTGCTGCATCCCACCATCTGTCCCAGAGGATCTGTCTGCAGCGTCGGCTTAACATCTCCCTTGCCGAACACCACAGGTGGCATCATGAACTATTCAATTCCATTAACCACACACCACTATTGATATTGGGCGCCCAGGGCCACGGACCGGGTCACAGCTGCCGTGATACTTTCCCCCTGACACCGGCCCGGTACCGAGTACCCCACTGCCCTGGGACTGGAGGGTGACCCACTTCAATCTGGGAAGAGGTCATTTTGGAGGGTGGGGGAGGAGGTGATCTGTGACATCCTCTAATGTGAATGATGGATCCTGTGTTATCAGCTGTATATAGAGGTGTTATCTGTCATTGTACAGGAGGAAGAGGTGAGCTGTGACATCACCTATTGTCAATGGTGGGTCGTGTGTTATCTACGGTATATAGAAGTGTTATCTGTCATTGTACAGGAGGGGGTGAGCTGTGACATCACCTATTATAAATGGTGAATACTGTGTTATCTACTGTATATAGAGGTGTTATCAGTCATTGTACAGGAGGAGGAGGTGAGCTGTAACATCACCTTTTGTAAATGGTGGGATCCTGTGTTATCAGCTGTATATAGAGGTGTTATCATTGTACAGGAGAGGGAGGAGGTGAGCTGTGATATAGCCTATTGTGAATGGTGGATCTTGTGTTATCTACTGTATATAGAGGTGTTACCTGTTATTGGGATTCTGTCTGTGGTGATAATGAAACTGCTAAAAAGTATCCTGTATAGAACAGGACATGCCAGTGTAGTATAAGGCCTAGTGGCCAGTATCAAAATTGCAAGATTTCAGATTTTTTTTTTTTATATATAGTGATAGTAATTTGAAAAAATGAAACATAAAAGCTCGATTTAAACCATGTCTAATTGCAGAATTATGACACATTCCCTTTAAGACAGGATTTCATTGTCTTTAGAGATTATAAGAGAGATGTCATTATATTATAAGAGAGTGTGATTATATTACATTCAATATCATCTCCTTGTTTTATGGCTTATTTGCATGAATCTTGATGAACGAGGTTGTGTTTTCTCTCACTTGTGCTGGAGGCCTCGCTCTCTCGGATTTGGAGCAGCAGGAGTCCTAGACGCCTCCGATCGGTATTTTCATTCCAGTGGGCAGGCAAAAGATGTGACGAAACAATGTGTCACTATATGTGAATCGCGCATCCAAAAGTAAAATGAGAGAGCCAATAATATACTGGCAATAATTAGCTTATTAAAAATCCTCCGAATGTTAGGGGTTTCAATCCGTTCTTTAGATACGTAGAGATAATGACAAACAAGAATAGCAGCGCTGTTTAAAGAGAACTTGTCACATGATCCAAAGCAGCTACCGTAGTTTCTGTTCTTATTTAGTTCCTGCTGCTCCCCTTTTGGCTCCACATTGCACATTTAATGGCAAACTGTCATCAGGTCATAAGTATTTAATATTTTAGCTTATTTTATTCTCACTGCGCCACTGAGTACTGCAGTTTTTGTTTTTTGTAAATCCGATATACGGTTCCAGAGATACGGGCCTTTTTATATTTAGTGCTAATTTTCATGGTCTTCCCTAAGGGGGCGTGGCTCACAGGTTTTGTCTGCTCTGCATAATTACCCAGTGAGCCACACCCCCTCGTTAAAGACCATGAAAGGTAGCATTGAAAAAAAGCCTTATATCTCTGGAACCGTATGGCAGATTTTAAAAAAACAAAGAACAGAATACTCAGGGGACCAGCGGGAGTAAAACAAGCTAAAAAACTAAACACTTTTGACCTGAAGACAGGTCCCCTTTAAATGTGCAAAGTATAGCCAAAATGTCAAATCAATAAAAAATGTTAATAATAAACCACATGCGAGAGTGGGCAGGGTGTCCTGTCCTGGAGGTTTGGCTTATTTTTTTGGTAAGTAAGTTAGATGTCCTACAGAATGTACATTGGAGGGTGCATTTGGGTGCTGTTGCTATGGGAACTACACCATTCTTCCAGGTTTTGTTGTTTGTTTTCCAAATTGATAATTTGGGGCAATAGTTGTCATGTCCATGATATTTTCCTCTAAACCATCTTGTCCCGTTCCATACATTAATAAGTGATCGAAAACTGTCCGTCTACCCATAGATCCTGAAAAAGCTCAAGAAGCAGAGAAACCTTCGACACTGCCTGGAAAAGTGACCCCTCTAACCCAAAGAGATCCCATTATTGGCAGTGCGCCTCCTGGACTCGTCCTGTCGACAACATGGAGGACGTTGGTGACCAAGCAGCAAGGTAGGATGTTAACCCCTTATGTAAAGCCGCACTCCGCCATCAGACCTGAGATCCTGCTCCCATGATCAGGAGCCTCCTGAGCGTCTGCTCCATTGTCTCCCTGTAAAACCTGCTTTCAATTAGGAATCTGCTGGTGAATAGATCAAAACGCAGAATAATCCAAAAATAAAGAGCTGCCCAGACAGGAAAATAAAGAACGAGCTAAATAATCTACACTCCTCAACATTGAAATTGCAACTCCAAGAAGGAAAAGTCATGTAATTCTGGAAATCACAGAATGGAGACTTTACTGATCTTCAAATAATGGAGAAATAGAAATAAAATCTCGCAAATTATTCAGTCTGGGATATAAGAAATCCCAGCACTTCCAGCCTCGGCTGCCCTGCTATCAGTGAGGTTATTAATGGTCGTCTGAGGAAGGTTCTGCCACTGAATGCACTTGGGCAAATCATCAAGATCCGCTGCTGGCAGCTCATATGTAATCGTCGACCAATGACGTCCCAGATGGGAGATAAGTCTGGAGATGCTGCAGCCATGGGAGTAGGTTTAGGCCCGATGGGAGATAAGTCTGGAGATGCTGCAGCCATGGGAGCAGGTTTTGGCCACCCAAGCTGCTAATAGTAATACGGGCAACATGCTGCCTGGTGCAACCCTTAGTAACCTCATTGATAGCAGCCATGGCTATAAGTGCAGGGATTTTTGCACATGGCACTCATTTTCTCTTTATTTGCAGATTATTAACATGGGTATTGATCCTGTTATTTCCAGAATTCCAAGAGAGGGATAGTGGCATATCTCCCTTTACAGCTTCAAGACACATCCAGTGTGTTCAGCTTCCCCCAGCTGACTGACTAAAGAATACAGCTAGCCTGTTTATGCACAGGGCTATCCAGGTGATCTAATCAGAACCTGTAGAGCCAGGATTTAATCCTAGCCTACCTGGCTTTGCTACAATATAATATAAACATATCTACAGGGATCCAATCACTTGACCGAAGCAAAAAAAGGAGGTTCTTTGGATTTTTTAGGGGATTAGATAAATAGATAGATAGACAGATAGATAGATAGATAGATAGATAGATAGATAGATAGATACTGTAGATGTGGCTTGGTACATCTAGACCCAACATCCACACCTCATGAATTCAGTCACTGATGGAGCATGAAAACTTCTGGCTGGGAGTGGTAAGACAAAGGACCTTACTACTGCAGAGACTCTGAGGACTGGTTTTCATTCTCTCCATGATGAGGGGCTGCGAACGCAAGGCGGACTGAAACGAGTAACAAGAAACAGATGGAAGGGGAGCGAGTTTGGCGTTCTGGCAGGGGGCTGGGTTATCCCTTCATTTCTTCTTGATGGGGGGGATTGCCGACTCTCCTCATATACTACTAATGCTCATACATGGTAAATAATTAGTAAGGAAAAGCCCAGATTTAAATATAGTACGGACATCAGAATGGAAGTCTTCATGTCATGTCCCCTCCATGAGCCAGAGTAAAGAACAGTGACTCTCACTATGGCAGACCTGGGTCATTCATATATCACATTGCCAACCATTCAGTAGAATGACCACATGTAATTCTCCATTTCCCCTGTAGTGGCCACTGCAGGGAAAGTAAGCAGCCAACTGAAGCTGGAGCTGGCGATCAGTTGATCACCTTTATTTACGAGGTTGTATGCTATGAGACAGCTCCTTTATTTATTGCCTCCTTCTGGAGTGGGGTGTGCAATGATGTGACTTACAACAAGGATCCTAATTTTGATATGGGGTGAGCCTCTCTGACAGCTGCCACAGGCCTCAGTGAGGTTTGGGAAGACAATCAGGGCATTTCTGGGACGAGCAAATCCTTTATTATAAAGAGAATTGCCTTCCACGTCCTGAGCTCCAGCCCAGATATGACATCTCCAGGGTAGAAACCTGAAACAGACAATTGAAAGAACACAGACGGTCTCGATTACTGTAGAGCGGGCGCAGGTGTCAGGCTGCTGTAATTCCACAGTTTCTTCTGTAGGAAATGACTCAGAGTCTGGACGACGGATGGGGCCGGACCCCCGGGAGGGAGAATGGAGGCCCCATCTGCAGTGAAAAAGGGGGTGAAGCAAAGCTTAGCTACTCCAGACTTTCCACCATAAAGATTAATAGACCTGAGTCCAAAACTTCATCAAGAACACTTCATATGGCAGGGCGGAAATAGATAGTTTTGGGGTACGATCCCCGGCAGCACCGCCGATCAGTTGTTCCCGGTGCCGGTGATTGGATGCTATCAGTTGCACGTTTCTGTCATCTGTTTGGTTGCCCACGTATCAGACATTTCTAAGGGTATGTTACAAGTGACACGATGGCTACGAGCGCTCTGTGACTGTCTACACCATGCGCAGGAGGGAGAGCGAGGCGATCTACAGGGCACGAGAGGTGAATGAAGGATCTGAGCTTCTTAATCTGAACCAGGAGACGCATCCTTCCCATCTCCAGGCCTTGTTTTCACTGGGAAGTTGTGAGTTAGCGGCATTAACACAGTGCGCTGTTTGGCAGGAGACCGCCTCGTACCTCGGCATGTGATCAGTGTTAACCTCTGCGGACAAATAAACCCACAACAAATATATGAATTCTGCGGGAGATTTCCTAAATCTGAAGCAGATGTCACAGAGGAAAGTATAAGACGGCTGGAGGGCGCCATTCACCAAATACATACCCCACTTCCTGACCCCCGTGTCACCGAAGAGCTTAGTGTAACTTATCTGACGGCGGGACGGATATTCCTTAGGCGTTTTCATTAAAAAAAAAGATTTGTGCAAGGCCGACTCCATCACGACAAGGAGAGCACATAGGGTGGGCTTACTGTCCCCCAGAACTGTGTACCCCTCGCCAGCACTGTGCTGGAGAATCAGTCATGGAGTTATAGGGGTATTTGTATCTTCTAAAGTGACGGGATATCGCTTTATGATTGGTAAGGGTCCTGAAAATAAAGGGGCCACAGTGCTGATCAGGAAACGCACCCCCATTACTGGCTGTCCTTGCTCGGCAGCACTTATGGCTGCCTTCTGTACGAGTCCGGCATTAAGACTGGCATGAGACGTTCATTTCGAGAAGCTTGGCTACAAAGTTTTTGGTTTGAGACCCAGACTACGGAGCCGGTATGTAGCTACAGGGGATGGAAAGGTAGAAGCTGCAGCTCCAGGGGGACACAAAAACGACTCTGCCACGTAAGAAGACCGCGGTATTATAACTGGTACATGATCGGTCAGAGGCCCAGGATCTATGATAAATCTGGAGATTAATGTTGATGTGATGCCATCACTACTGGAAATTTCAATCCAGCACCATATATAATTTATTTCCTTTTCTCCCTCAACTACTCCAGGAAATTAAAGGGATTAGAAAATGACGGCTTTCTTTCAAAAACAGCGCCACCCCTGTCCATGGGCTGTGTCAGGTACTGCAGTTCACCGGCGTGTAATCGCGGCACAATCTAGACTATATATATGGGCAGCTATCACGGTTCATGCACAAGGATAATTCGGCCATGTGCATGAACCTTTAGGATGGGTTAGGGTTAGAAGGCGGCCATAGTAAAGTGCAGCACAGGAAGGACTGAGGGGCCAAAGTGCGACTAGTTTTCAGTGATTTCGTATAAAAAGCATAAAACCCGTAAGTACAGCAGATCCGCAGCGAATCCAGGTAAAGTGTTTGCGGTTCTGCCGCGGGGCTGTCAGCCGCTCTGTACATCGCCGCCCCGTGAGCGCCCGATATCACGTCCGTTTCGACAAGATGCAGATTTATCTCGAGTCTACCGCTCTGGTAAACAACGTCTGCTTTCTCTATAAATGGCCCCCGGCCGCCGCCGCCGTCTGCTCGCGTTCACAGGGATCATTTCTTGAGCGTTCGCCATCACAGGATCCCGATTATGTCACATCCAAATGGAAAACAGCTTGGTAACCCGCAAACACGCGGCAGCCACATTTGTGCAACGTATTATGGGAGCTGGCGACTCCCAATCACGTGGCCCCGAGCTCTGCTGGATGAATTACCGATATAAAGGGCCCAGTCTCTGCGACATTGATTACAGAGCGCCGCACCGGACGGTTCACTGCAGATGTCAGGAAATGTAAACCGAAAACATACGTGCGTATACTGGAAGGAGAGTGTAGTCAGATTATACATCGGGATCGGGGCCAGAAATTAGATTAATACCTGCAGACAATCAGCATGGAGCGCTGCAGCCATCATTGCACTTAGAGGGATGGATCCCCCTGGACCCATTCTTTTCGGGTACCCATCTTTTAGGCAACTTTATTTTTTATCTAATCTCATTGGAGATGAGTTTTACTGATTCAGAACGCTAGAGTTAAAATAAATGCCAATATTACGGCTGCCTGCAGTCACCACTAGGGGGAGCTGAGCAGATTACTGTGTTTCGCATTTGGAGGGGCTGAAGAAGACGATGATATGGATAAGAGAGGTTTGTAAGATAACACTGGTGGTGGTGATCCGAAACCCGGCACCCGCAGCGGTCAGCTGTTTGTAGGTGTCATGGTCACCAGAAGTGCCCAATGTGTAGAACCAGAACAGCACAGCACCACACAATGTGGGGTGGACGATCTCGGGTACTGCAGCTCAGCTCCCATACGGAGCTGTGCTGTTCTGGCTCCTCACATTGTGTCACAGCTGATCGGAGGGGCTGCTGGATGCCCCCAGTCTGACGTGGATATCAATTTCATCTCTTTATTCATCTCTTGTTGTTATAAAGTGTTTGTTTCAACCTGCCCAAGGCTCCGCGGCTGCGTACACACTGTGCAGTCACAACAAGCGGGCACGAAGCCTGGAATGTAGCAGGCCGTGGGCCGCCATGTGGGAAGGAAGCTGGAATATGGAAATGCACTGTCAACAGACGACACCACACCGGCCCTACCCTGACTGCGCCATCTGCAAACCAAAGAAACCAGGGTTTATATAGTACAGTTGTGGCCATGATCATATCCTGCCCCAACAGCAGCATCAGACTCCTGGATTGTTTTTACATTTCCATACTGTAGAGATCACTTAATAAGAAGCACTTCTATGTATCTCACACAGGATCCACCATTTACAATAGATGATATCACAGCCCACCTCCTCCTCCTTCTCCTGTTCATTGACTGATAAAACCTCTATATAAAAATAGATAACACAGGATCCACCATTCACAATAGGCCATGTCACAGCTCACCTCGTCCCCTTACTGTACAATGTCTCATAACACCTCTATACACAGTGGATAACATAGGATCCACCATACACAATATGTGATGTCACAGCTCACCTCCTCCTTCTGGTCAATGACTGATATCACCTCTATATACAGTATATAACACAGGACCCACCATCCACAATAGGCCATGTCACAGCTCACCTCCTCCTCCTGTACAATGACTGATAACACCTCTATACACAGTGGATAACACAGGATCCACAATTCACAACAGATCATGTCACAACTCACCTCCTCCTTCTGGTCAATGACTGATAACACCTCAATATACAGTAGATAACACAGGATATACCATTCACTATAGGTGATATCACAGGTCACCTCTTCCCCCTCCTGTACAATGACTGATAACACCTCTATATACAGTAGATAACACAGGATCCACCATTCACAATAGGTGATATCACAGCTCACCTCCTCCTGTACAATGACTGATAACACCTCTATATACAGTAGATAACACAGGATCCACCATTCACAATAGGTGATGTCACAGCTCACCTCCTCCTCCTGTACAATAACTGATAACACCTCTATATACAGTAGATAACACAGGATCCACCATTCACTATAGGTGATATCAGAGCTCACCTCCTCCTCCTGTATAGTAACTGATAACACCACTATATACAGTAGATAACACAGGATCCACCATTCACAATGTGCGGTGGCACAGCTCACCTCCTCTCCTCCCTACACTATGGTATACGCTCTATTATAGAAGTCACTGACTATCTCCCAGCGCAGTTTCTCAGCAGCTGGGCTTCTGCCGGCTTCAGAGTCTCTGTGATTTCAGTGTTTCTCTTCTAAGTCCTAATAACAACAGTTGCATAACTGCTGGCGGAGCCGGAGGGACTTCCAGCCAAGCTCTTCTGCAGCCAGTCCAGCTCGGCCGAGGCGCTCAGCATGCCGATGAGAAAATCAGCAGCTGCAAATGTGTTGCGCCCCCGCGGCCGCCTGGAATATTGATCAATGTCACATTTTGTTATGATTTTCCTATTACAAAACAGACTGATTGGAAACAGCGGCCTCGGAAAGTCGAGATTCTGAGTCTGGATTTATCATTTTCCTGGTCAAAATATTTTTACTACATAATCTGCCATCACTCAGAGTCTCCCATTCCCATGGACAGATAAAATTAGTTTCATCTCGTGTATTAAATCGTATCTTCTCCAGTTTAGAAAACACATTTTAAAATCCATTCCTAAAAGGGGGTCCTTAATAATTTTAGCGCAATGCTTTTTTTTTCCCTGCGGAGGCGCTGTAGGGAAACTTGACACTTGCTGGCGGTCCCCCTTACAGATTACACTTGATCACTTGGTGTTTGTGACGACCAGACAGGTAATGTCCAAGAGTGGACCCTCTGGGTCGCGGACCTGGAGCTCCCGGGGGCGAGCGCGCCAGGTGGAGCCGACCCTTATACAGGGACCGTTAGGGGCAGACCCTCGGAAGACAGATACCGCGACAGCCAGAACCAAGAGGGGCGGCTCAAAGGACCAGAGAGGAACTGGTGGAACCAGAGCAAGACGAATCAGAGATATAGGACGGGTCAGGCACACGAGAACGGAGTACAGGACGGAGTACCGGAATACGGGACTGAGTGCGAAGTGCAGGACTGAGTAGGTAGTGCAGGACGGAGTACCGGACTGAGCATGGGGTGCTGGACCGAGAACGGAGTACAGGACGGAGTACAGGAGTTCAGGACTGAGTGTGAAGTGCAGGACAGAGTAAGCAGTGCGGGACGTAGGACGGACGGGGTACAGGACTGAACAAGGAGTACAAGACGGAGTATAGAACTGGACAAGAATACAGGACGAAGTGCAGAACTGAACTAGGAGTACAGGACTGAGGCAAGGCAGAAATACAGAGGGAGTTGCAGGGAAGAACCAGTACAACTTAGCCAGAGTACCGCAAGGTACAACACACGATAATCAGGCGTCTCTGCCATCTTGGAGACGCCTGATATAGCATGCGCTGCGGGCTGATTGGCTGGCCAGACCTCTGGGCGGGAGCTGCAGGGTTAAGGAACCTGCAGAGCGCGCGCCCGCGACCTAGAGCGTGCGCACGTGAGCACCACGCGCCGGGAGGACGGGAAAGAGGAGGAGGCGAGCACGGGACGGCGAGCTGAGGGCCGGTGAGTATGGACGGCTGCTGGAACGGCGGCGGTCACTGCCGCCGACGTGACAGTGTTCTGACCTGATGAGACTAATTTTAGGAGGTGCAAAAAGTGGAAAATGCCTTTAAATGTAAAGTCTTACAATCAATTACGATAATTTTTGATACATTATTCCCCCTTGAAACGTGCTGCAGATGTTCCATAGGAGAGGGGATAACTTCCCAATTACTGGGACCCTCACCGATCGCAAGATGTTTGAAGAACCCCATGTGAACTGAGCGATGGTCTCATCTTATTCCAACAGTCCCATAAAGAATAACTAGAGCAGAGGTGCACATGCTAAACCTCCGTTCCATTCTCAAGATTAGGGGAAGTAGCAGTGCTCGGACCCCCGTAGATCGGGAATTTATCACCTATCCTATGGATAAGGAATATCTTCTAAACTTTAATCTTCTAAACTTCTTTAACAGAAGGCTTTGTGCAAGCGGCCATGCAGGAGATGAGCACTTAAGGGTGCCATAAGTAAGCACTCTGAAGAAGACTTTCACCAAGCGGCAAGGGTCTCAGGACCCAAATTCCATCAAACCGCAGCACGTTAAATGATTTCTGATCCTTCATGTACCTGAAACACCCCTAGAATAATGTTACTTCAAAATGAGAGTTGCATTTTTCTAATGGAGAGGGAGGGATAATTTTTGGAACTTCTTATGCCAGTTCAAAAATTCATGTCTCTTACTAAATTTTACCACGTTTTGGACTGTTATAAAATCAAAAAAAGTAAAGCTTTGGAGCTAAGAATTTCATTGTAATGCTTTGTTTCTCCTGCGGAGGTGCTGTAGGGAAAGTGAACACTTGGTGGTTACAGCCACAGATGCCAGTGTGATCGCAATAGACGTACAACCCGTGATAAAGCTAAATTTTCTATGTGGTTGTAAAAAATGGAAAACGCTGTTAGATTGAAAGGATTTCAGATGATTATAGAACGCCCGTAAAATAATGTTCTTAATGGGTTAATGTAGGAACTTTTTACATTTTCATTTGGGGGCGGAGAGGCATAATACTCTGTCCAATACCTACTGTGGCCCACATTTATTAAGCAGTTCGTTACAATTTTGAGTGTAAAAGGACCATTTATGGTCACTTGTTGGAAGCACAATAATGGAGTGAGTCAACTCCGGCTCCACCTGCCGTGTGTCGCCCTATTAGAGATACCAGTGCTTTTCGTTATGGATTGGCCCTACTGTATACACATATAGTAGACATGTCCACCACTCTTTGTTTGGATAAGACATCTTTCCACCAGTCACCGACAGCCTCAATGTCTGTCCCACTTCTATATTTGCTTATCTTAGAAGAGGTGACAAGCGGATTGTTTTAAGGACATTAAAGACCCCGTGACGGCAGTAATATTTTGGCACTTTGCCCACTCTCGTGACTTGACGTGCAGTTGGTAGATCAAGGAGCATCGAGTGACTTGTCCCCGGGCCGTGATCTGCTGCACTCACTTATTCGATAACACAAAACCCATTAGTCTCCAGCTGGAAACGTTACACGTTGCCCCTGTAGAGACCCCCTACACGTTGCCCCTGTAGAGACCCCCGAGTCATTGACCTGCCCGAGCTGGGGACAGATCGACTGGAAGCATCTGCAAGAACGTTTCCATCACCTCATCAAGAACCTTCATTCCTCTACAGCATAACTTTGGTCTTTCCTCGCTGAGAACTATGGAAAGGTTTAGTCTACTGGAGCCCACCCAAGTCAAAAAGGAGGTAAAGAACAATCAAAAGCTGCCGCAAGCCCTAATGTCAAGAGGCCCGAGGGAAATGGGTCGGTGCAGGAGGAATTTTCATAATGTTACCGAACAGTTTATTTGAGCTAGACAAACAGAAGACACGAGCCAAGGAGGCTGCAACCAAATACTAGAGATTAGAAACCTGGTTGTGCTGACAGCCTCCTCCTCCAAGCACCCGATAGACATGCACGCTCGTGTCAGATAAGCATGCATGTTTCCAATAAGGAGATGGGAGTAAGTTTTTGCCAGACATCACCGAGAGCCACTTATCTCCCCTGAGAACAAGGGGATCGGACGTTGAAATTCAACCAGCTTGTGCTTCTTTCCCCCAACATAATCTCTTCGGGGAAAGTCAGGAGACCTCCGTACGCATCAGGTGGTCAGTCAGTCCGACCAAACTTTGGAAGACTATTCTTAATTGTGTACGGGGGTCTTAAGACAGCAAACGTGTCCAATGTCCAATGTAAAATCTGTAACATGCCCCCCCCCTCAACTTCCATGCACCAGTTATACTATTGGTGCTCACTTAGTTGGCATAGTGGTTTTGGGCCCCCTTTGGCATCAGGGACTGGATCTAGGAAGACATTTGGGTGGTGGGGGACAATAAGAAGTGGTTTGGAGTCTCCAGACACAACTGGACCTGTGTTCTCCCAAGTTTAGAGCTGAAGTTGTAAACATCTACTTTTTACACCTGTTTCTTATCCTACTTCAAACCTCACTACCTAATCCATTTTTTCTGCAATTTTTTTAGTGCAAACCATCAATAGCGGAGGGCCAACTCCCAGCACCCCGGCCAATCAGCTGATTGATGGGATCGCAGTGCTCCAGTAATGCTACAGCGCCACACATTGTGTTGTGGTCACGAATGGTACTGCAAGCTCTCTCAACAAGTCAATAGGATAACTTACAGTACCATTCACAGCCCTTATGAATAAGTATAGGACTATGCCGCTTCAATCAGATGATCAGAGACATTGATGACCTGTCAGTAATATTAAAGGTCTCGATAACACCCCTTTAAGCGTCACCTCAATAGTTATTACAGATGTCCTCCAGAGAAAGCATCTTCAGATGCAGCAGAAATAGAAGCTGTCGCTGCACCCTGAGCGCTCTGCAGTAACGTCACTGATCTTATTGTGTGACCCCCCTCCCCTGGTCCGACCTAATCCCTATCAAATCCTGTTTTCTTTCACTGTGACCTGGAGATTGGATTTGAATGCCCTTGAATACACCGATGAGCTCATCCCTCTTATGTAACTTGCCGTGTGATTTGTATTGTAATGGCCGGCACTGCCTGTGATCTGCCCGTCACCACGCTGGGTGCAGGACGGACAATATTCAACTTGACGCTCATTGATTGTGCACCCCTATAGCCTTGTACAGGAGGAAGGTGCACACGGAGAGGAGCCAGGCAGACTGCTATATGGCTTTGTTTACACAGAGGGGATAAATCAAATGTAGTATAGTCACTCTCCTTTACTTCTATATGGGGGCACTCACTTTTTGGCCCCTTTTTTTTCTTGGCGAGATCATGGCAGCTACAATGGATGAAGCTCATTTAATGGGGGATGGCCAATAGGGGCCTTGTTCCATACTTTTTTGGAATCAAATAGATCGCGGTACCTCTTTCACGCTGCCTGAATGTGTTTTTTGGGCACCAGCACCACCAAACCCTCCAAGAAGTAGTTTTTGAGAGAATTTGTACCCAGGAGATTTGCCAACTCTTCGGGCGCTCCTGAGAGAATTGACAAACATGCCTTCTTCTACAGGGTCCATTGCAAAACGTGTCATAGAATCATAGAGTTGGAAGGGACCTCCTGGGTCATCTGGTCCAACCCCCTGCTCAAAGCAGGATTCGCTAAATCATCCCAGTCAGATGTCTGTCCAGCCTCTGTTTGAAGACTTCCATTGAAGGAGAACTCACCACTTCTCGTGGCAGCTTGTTCCACTCATTGATCACTCTAACTGTCAAAAAGTTTTTTCTAATATCTAATCTGTGTCTCCTCCCATTCAGTTTCATCCCATTGCTTCTAGTCTTTCCTTGTGCAAATGAGAATAAAGTTGATCCTTCTACAATGTGACAGCCCTTTAGATATTCGTAGACAGCTATTAAGTCTCCTCTCAGTCTTCTCTTTTGCAAGCTAAACAATCCCAAATCCTGCAACCTTTCCTCATAAGACAGGGTTTGCAGACCGGTCACCATTCTGGTCGCTCTTTTCTGAACTTGCTCCAGTTTGTTGATGTCTTTTTTAAAATGTGGTGCCCAAAACTGGACACAATATTCCAGATGAGGTCTGACCAAAGAGGAGTAGAGGGCAATAATGACTTCACGTGATCTAGACTGTATGCTTCTGTTAATACATCCTAGAATTGCATTTGCCTTTTTTGCTGCTGCATCACACTGTTGACTCATATTCAGTCTGTGATCTATTAGTATACCCAAGTCTTTTTCACATGTGCTGTCGAAGACTCCCATCACCTTGCAAGGAATTGGAATAAGAGAGCAAGAAATGGGGAATGGAGGGGTGTAAGCTGTAAAAACGCGGCATGCCTATGGATGAAAATTTTCAAAAAGGGGTCAAAGGTAGTACTTGCATTTGGGCCACCAGTATTATAAATGGCACGCAGGAGGGGGCTACACGGTTTGCACGGGGGCCCAGGTGTCCGGTATGTCAGGTACAGGAGTATGGAGGTGACATTATCATTACGATTAATCCCTCAGGCGATAGAAATTTTCATATTACAAACTGTCCATCAAACTGTCAGGAGCCATTTCTGATTTTTACTTGTTTATAAATTTTCGGTTTAGAAAACTGTATGTTATGTGCGGCCCCATGGTAACTGCTGGTGCGTAAAGCAGGACACAATCCCGACCCGAGCATGAATCAGCTCCATAGCATGACATAGGGTAAAGTAACATCTCACATAAGGGCCCAGGACCGCCGCTATGAATGTGGCTCATTGTACTCCGCACACGACTATGACTATAGGGCCGAGGAATGCAGACGTTTCACTGGTACATTAGGACCGTCCCGTCTCAGCATTAAGGCCCTGATGGATTATAGCTCGCAGGAATATACAACTACACTGCATTTATCACAAACGTTTCTTCTGAGAGAAGTTTTACCATCAATAAGGTGGTAAGTAATATATCCGCAGCATAATGCTCGAATAGAGCAACAAGCCGCATCTGTGTACCTAAGCCGAGCACACGCTAAATTCCTCATCCAATAGACTCCAGGATTCCTGAGCCGGTGTATCTGAGCCTGCTGTGTGATACAGCAATGCTGAGCTGAGCAGGGGTATAGGTATGGGGAAGACTGGGCAATAAGGACATGTACCCCAGCTGCCGGGGGGCCAATAATCCATTCAGCGATGGCAGGGGTAATTATAGCGTGAACTCTATGTGTATGGGAGAATCGGCTTATGTGGCTGTCAGCCAAAGCATCAACTGGTCGACAGTCATCTTATAGGTATGGCCAGCTGTACTGTGCATGGGGTTGTCAGGAGAGATTGGGCTAATGTGTATGGGGGCCCTTAGAACAAGTGGTTTCTTTTTCTTATCTGTTTTCTTAATTAACCTTTTTGTCTCTTTTTTTCCTTCAGGCCCAGTGCCAGACACTTTAGAAGAAACTAAAGTGGCCCCAAATGGAACCAAGAGGAATGGGCGCAGAGGAGAGATAAGAGTCACAACTCAGAGAGCCTTTCATCGTCCCAAGGTCATCGATGTCCCAACCAACTATCCTTCCAAAAAACCAACCATGGACTCTCAAATGTGCTCCAAGAAGGGCGGCACATGCGAATTTGTGGGAGCCAATTACACTCTACTAAAGTGGGATGACCTACAACGCACCCTCAGCTTTGCCTGGGATATGCACGTTTACGGGACTGGCATCCTCTTCTTGCTATTATCAGTCATTGCTCTCATCAACCTTATTGGATCTCCTATTCTTCGAGTGTCCTATCTCCCATACATCATTCTGGCCAATGCCCTCTTGTTTGTCATTGGAGTCCTCCGAGGGGTCTTCTTTCTTCTTGACCCCTATGGGACAAGGATGAAGATTACGCAACCTGTTGCCCTGGTACTGTACAATGTGACTTTCCCACTCATGCTAACGGCATTTGCTACTTTGGTGCTGTTGGTCCTGAAGATTGCCCGTCTTCAAGTGCTACCCCCAAAGTTCCAGAGCCTTGCCTTGCTTGCCGTCATAGCAGTCATTCATTTCATCGTCCTTCTAAGTGCCGATCTCTTAACCCATCTTCTGAATCCTTCCGTAAACATGGTCTTACAGATCCTCTCCATTTCATGGGGTATTTTTTTAATGGTTGGCAATTTTGTAGCATATCACCAGCTAAGCAAGAGTAGTAAAGAAATTGTAAATGAGACACAACGAGCATCACCAACCGCTGAAGATATTGTGGTGGTTCAGACCCAAGAAAGGAGTATTAAGTGCATGTTTACATCATCCAGAGTGTTAATAGTGGGCAGTATTTTTGGACTTTTATGTTGTGCTTTACAGGTCTATGCAATATTGTGGCTGTATGGATTACTCGGCAAAAAGAATACATTTTCCTGGTCCTGGTGGTTCCTTCAGTTTTGGTTTCGAATATTCGAATTGGCTCTTTGCTTCTCCATGATCTTTGTAGCTTCCCACAGCTTCTGCCTCCAGTGCAGCAGTAATGATCATACCTGCTGGTCCAAAATCATCAGCTATTTCTGCACCTACAAGAAAAGCGACGTTCCAGAATATCCAAACAACTGCTACGACTGGACAAACAGCATTCAAGACAGGATGGTAAACAACAACATCAGCAAAAACCTCATCCGCAACCAAGCCGAGAACGTTCCTCTTAGGATCATCAAGGAAAACAATGAGACTAAGAGTGGTGCCGCCATCGGGAACAATAGTCAGTCATCATCTCCCCTCTTCAGACCTAAACCCGATTCTGTATTTGGCCCCAAATCTCAAAATGTGACCATGGGACGTTCTTACACAAGTATTTGTTTTGAGAAGGAGTCAATGCTGTCACTGACAGATCTAGAGTTTCGTCCACCATCTCCTATCAATCTGAGTAGAAGCATCGACGAGGCATTGTTTCGAGAACATCTGGTAAGAGATAGCATATTCCTAGACTCCAGTCTCCAATATCCTAGTTACTTGACCCGGCAGGAGTCTTGTTCTTCCTTGAAAGAATGTTCTGCTCTGAACCAGACTGTAGACCCGCTCATCTCTTCTGACTTGAAAATGAGAAGATGCAGCAACCCCGACTACATGTACAGCACGGCCAAGTGTAACTCCACCACCGATGCCGACTCTCCAAGTGAAAGCCTTGAGCAAAGCAAAGAGCTTCCTCGGGATCTTACCACCGATGCCGTCGTGTCGGTCAGCTCCATGGACAGCGTTTCGAAAGGGTCGATCAAAATCAGCTGGAATCCTTGGCGCCATGGACTATCTTCTGTTGAAAGTCTTCCCCTTGAAGATGCTCCAACCACCCAACTTCTAAAGCAAGGATCTCAACCTAGCATCATGTCCAAGAGCAGTGAGCCCGAGAAAAGTTTTGGGAGGAGACTTATGGAAAGAAGTCAAACCACAGATTCACACAGTATTGCCAGCGAGACCATCGAACTGTGAGCCGGTGCTTCCACCAATGACTTGTCGTAAAAGAAAAAAAGGGAAAGGTGCCTGTTTTTTTTAAACGAAAGAACATTTCTATAATATCATAGAGGAGACGCCCCGACCTCTAGTCGGATATTATGTCATAAGCACACTGCGCCTGTGTTTTAGGAATCGCCATATATCTGCTTTTTGTTACAGAACTGTTTTCTATGTATTTATTTTGGGTTGCCATGTGTGACTTCCACTGGACTCTTATTTTTTGGGGATTACAAGATGGACGCCTGTCTATTGTATTGTCTTATAAAAAGCACTTAAAAGGCAGAACTCTTGAATTTCTGTCGGACTTTAACCCTATAAAATAGTATTGTTTTAAACAACCGACTAAAGGACATGGTACGTTACCCCCACAACGGTACGATGTTTCCATGACAAATATTTTGAGGCCTATACTGTCACCCCTGACCAAAAAAAAGGCAAAGTGGTTAATGACAATCAGACTAAAAGAAATCTAAAAGTGTAGAAAAAAATGGGTAAAAAATATGCTACGAAAAAACGGACGTTGTCACTACATGTGTGAGCAAACCGGCAGCTCCGGGCCTCTGGGGGGGCGCAAAATAACTTCTGAACCCACCTGTGGAAAGTTCTGATTATGTTAAACTTACTTTTGGTAGGGTTGTGGAAAATTTCGAGAGGAGATTTGGAGGCCAACACACACCCTAGACTGTTGGCCCATCCTGTGACATGGGCGGCTTCAGTTGACTTTTGTCGAATGTGTACGGAGACGTTAAATAAATAAACCCTCCCAACCAACTACGGGGCCACGTGGCTGATGTAGACCCCATTACAGAGAGGAAACCCAAAACCAAAAAGGAAATCAGGTCAAAATGATCAAAGATACACATGGGGAGAAGACATTGGTGACGTCTGAGATCCTTCAGTCACCATTGATTTCCAATTACAGCGCTCTGTCGAGAGATGGGGCCCCTTTAGCACTGCACAGAGATTTCTTCTAGGGTCAATGAACACTATTTCTTAGCAATCTGTCATCGCTTTCCAGAAGGAGAAGTCTCTGCACCGTGCCAAAGGGTTCTTCTCCTTCTTCAGTTTGGATCTAGGAACCCAGATGTCCATGACAGATCAGATCATTTGGCCAGGCCATTCCCTCTACTGCGGGTGATGTTCACATGCATTATGGCAGTTTTAATAAAGGAACAAAGTGGCAGCATCTTATGTTACCAGTATGACGGACCAGTTCGAGGATTCCACTACTTTCCTAAAAAAAAAAAATAAATCACGTTTTGCCCCCATTGGTGGCGGCTGCTTTAATCGCTGTCAGCACAAGCCACACCCCCTGAGTCTGGACTCCACCCAGATATTCTCTAACCCCTCTCACCCTGGCAGGCTGGCAGCGGATCTAGCAAATTGCCTGTCACTTTGGCAATGTACGGACAGCCGAGCAGGAAAAAAAAGCAGCAGCCCCGCCATCTTAGTCAGCGTTAGTAAGAGATTTTTCCTAAAATACACTTTGGTGGAGCCCCCCTTTAACATCCTGCCCTGTGAGCAGGTGATGGACCCTGTTAACCGTCAGTAATGCCACCTAGGCCGACCGTATACTGTATCCAGTACTTATCGTAACCTTGTAGCGTGCGGCCGCCGTACCCGGTCTGTATATACGTCCACTCCTCGTGGCTTCTGTCGCACCAGCAATCTCTGACGTCGTAGTCATTGCTGGATTTATACGGCCTCCCCGAGTCGGAGAGGAATTTTCAAGGCAGCTGAGGCACAATCCCGGGACGTCGGGAACGTGACAGTGGTGTAGACTGTGATGTAAGCTGTGACAATCTAAGCGAGAGCGCCACCTACGTACGCGGGGGCCGCGCTTCTCTTTCCCGCTGCACAGGAGCCGTATTTCTATATACCCAAGTGTCAAGGCTTGGTAGGCCAGCCATGCCGTGTGCCAAATTACACCTGTACATACAATAAAATATGTCTTTAAAAACTTAAACGCGTCCTTATTTAAGTGCCGCTCACAGCAACAGCATTGAAAAGGCTACTTAAAGGGGTTGTCCAGGACTGAGATACTAAACTTGTTCGACACCCGCGTGACCCGCCGGCTGCTATCAAGTCCTGTGCCCGGGGGAAGTTCAGTGTACGGCGCTCTCCCGCTTCCACCAGTCTCTGCACCTATCACAAGCATATCCACAAAAAAGATGATTAAAAGGCTCTTTTACTAATATGAAAAAGACTTTATTTTTAGAACCACATATAAAATATTGCACATCACCAATTAGAGAAATAAGGGGAAATAGACATACACATATGTATAATGTGATTACACACATAAAAAAGAGGCACACATCCAGTACATGGAGAATAAGAGCTGCTATATGTCACCAATTATATAGCTATCATAATATGGCAATTGTCCAAAAAAATGGGTCAACCTCAGAGAACAAAAAGTTAATTAATTGACAATAATATTAAAATTACCGTGTACTAAAATTAGTTCTCTCAGATTTCACCACTGAGGTTGTGTACTATACCCTCACATAATACCACATAATGTAAAGAAACCATATTATAGATGTCTATTTATATCAAGCATCCACCACTAAAAAAATGGCTACTATAATTAGCATACATTGCCACTACATGATACTGAACATTTGTGGGACGATGCATAGATACAGCCACACATCCCGACTAGTCACCTGTTTCACTATCTGTATTACCGCCAAAATGGCCGCTATATAAACAGGTAACAAAGCCCATTATGTAATAATTACCGGCAGTGGTGGTCAGGAGCTGCTCCAATGTCTGGATAGCACGTCCGCCCCGACGCGCGTTTCGGACCCGCCTTCTTCAAGGGGCCTAGCCAGTATGTAAACCGGCATTCTTTTATAGTGTGCCCGGGCGCCGCATACCGGAAGTCGTGCCCGCGGCCCGGAAATGACGCGCACCGTCGCCGAGGCAGCCACAACGCCGGTCTGCACTGGCGTCACACAGTGGGAGTGGCTGGGGCGGGCCTCCCCCACCATGTAGAGATGCCACATACAGACAGGGGCAGCTGTGACAGGGAGACAGGCACGTACTGAGCCGGTGGCACTGACTAACAAATACATAGAACGCACACAAATTGTGAACATATCGAACCAAGTATACCAACCAATAATATATAAATACATACAAATTGCATATGAGATCAGCGATTGCCTATCAAGACAATATCATATATATTTAGACACAAGAATTCTTTCACCATAAATAATTATTACATATCACTATTAGCCTAAAAGAATATATAATAGGTATCATAATCATTGCTGGCTTCTTCATTTCTTGGCAATAGTTATTCACCCACAGTGGGCTGGATTATACAGTCATATGTAAAAGTTTGGGCACCCCTATTAATGTTAATCTTTTTTCTTTATAACAATTTTGTTTTTTGCAACAGCTATTTCAGTTTCATATATCTAATAACTGATGGACTCAGTTATATTTCTGGATTCAAATGAGGTTTATTGTACTAACAGAAAATGGGCAATCTGCATTTAAACAAAATTTGACCGATGCAAAAGTATGGGCACCTCAACATAAAAGTGACATTAATATTTCGTAGATACTCATTTTGCAAAAATAACAGCCTCTAGTCGCTTCCTGTAGCTATTAATGAGTTCCTGGATCCTGGATGAAGGTATTTGTGACCATTCCTGTTTACAAAACAATTCCAGTTCAGTTAAGTTTGATGGTCGCCGAGCATGGACAGCCCGCTTCAAATCATCCCATCAACCATGTGTCCTCGTCATACTTGGCAGATTTGACCTATCACAAGCAGGATATCATTCACATGACCTCTGCAGCCAATCACTGTCCTCCAGGGCGTTGTCAGAATGTACCACATGTGACCTCCGAAAACAAGGATTGGCTACAGTGGTCACATGAATGATTTGTTGCATCTGATCGTAGGGGCCACAGGGTCATCAACGCTGGGGCGTCAGGAGAGTGAAGAGGGGAGTGTAGGTTTCCTTTTTCCTTAACCCATTCCTTGCTCTGAGCAGACTTTTTACAAACGCCACGAAGATGAAATGCAAACTGCCATGACCTGCAGTGCCACCAAGTGGCTCAAATGTGTATAGCACTGATTTAAACTAATCGTCCCGAATAGGATTATTGCTGCTGACGCATTTCACTGGGGCCATGGGATGTGGAGATTACTCCACGGGATGTCATATATCAGCCTGCATTAACCCCTAATTCACTGCTTCTAAGGAATAACCTGGTCAGCAATACAGCACGCCTACTGAAAACTATGGAGGAGGCAATAAAGTGTAAATGGGATGTTAACATTTAAAGGGGTATTCCATACATAATTCTGGATAGGAGATAAGAGTTTGAAAGGTGAGGCCCGGGTGCGATAGCTAGGACCTCCACTGGTGACCAGAAGAGGAGTCCTGTGTTCCTCATTCTCCCAGTCACAAGTCTGCGACCAAAAGAAGTTGAATGGAGGGATGATCAACATTGTGCTCTGGGTAGTTTGGGGCACTGAGGAATAGAAGGGCACGTGCAACCAGCAGACTATTAAACCCCTCCTGGTCACAGTGTTGCAGTTAGGGATTACAGTGGACACAGGCCCCCATTTTGGAGAACCAAAACCCCCCTTTAAAATATAGTCTGCTCTAAGCCCCTAAGCTCCCCCTAGTGGCTATAGGCAGCCAGAAGTGTAACAGTTTGGATGGGTATTGGGACGCACAAGATTTGGAGGATCCCTGTGTCAACGTGAAATGATGGACTTATTAATAAAGCGTTCATATTGTGATTTCTTCCCCAAAAATCTGGATTGGCAGCCGGCACACTCCTTATCTCTTCTCAGTCCTGCGCTGGGACCTCACACGGTGACATCGTGTTCTGCTGAGTCTACGGCCCTAAATCAAAAAGGCACAAAAAACACCAAAAGCAGCGGATCTGTTTCATATTTCCTCTATTTATTTAGCTAGGGTGAAAGCGGTGCATGGAGGGTGGGGTGTCTGGGGTGGTCCTGGCAAGATATCAACAGCGTCTTATACAAACACCACACACTATTCATCAGGAGCACGGTGATGTCAGGCAAACGCAGTGATGGGCCGAGTAGGGAGCGACATACGAGAGCGGATCGCTGCCTCATCTCCCACACTGCGTTCCTCGCTGGTCCTGCCTCTATATAGATGCTCCTCGATAATCCCGTTATCAGATTGTTGGGGTCCGACCCTCACAGATCAGCGCCTACCATCAGGATGCACGCCGCTCCCTACACCATGTAGTGGCCATTCTCAGGGAGCTAAGCAGTGAGTATGCGAGACTTGGTAACAGCTGATCTGTGAATGTCAGACTTCCACCAATCTGATATTGATGACCTAGCATTACGTCATCAATATTGTATCCCTTTAAAACAGTTCTCCGTTCATAACCCTATTTTATTAAGTCTTCTAGCTGTGTGCTCTGCAAGAAATGTCACAAATACATCAGAGGAATTCCCGTTCGGTTTTAGAGAGGGCAGAAAGCATGTACAGTTTCAGGGAGGGCAGAGAAAATCAGCTATAGACAAGAGGTAAAGCATGTGAAGACGAAATAAATGCAGGATAAACACTGTGGTAATATATTAGCTATGAAGACAGCAGCACTCTGGATACACACAAAGCTCACATCCAGCCTATATTACTGGAAGAGTCACTCCCAGAAAAGAAAAATCTGAAACTAGGATCAGATAGGGTGAGAATGAAGTCACGAAGATTGCAGACTAAAATTTTGTGCAGTTTTATTAACTAAAGGTAATCACTTAGATATGTGAAAATTACCAGGGCTCCAGGGGTTGGGTGAGATACCGGTAACACAACTCCGGGAGGGGGGTGATGGCTCTCACTGAGGAGATCTGACGGGTGCATGGAGAGTTATCTAGGCAGTACCACTGCTTGCTAAGTATTCAGCTAAGAATCTTGACGATCATGTTCTCCAGACAGGAGGCGGCTGTCGCTCATACACGTGAGGTTGTGCGGTTAAAGGCGGCTTTTTGTTTACAGTGGCAATGAGTCAGATCGGTGAGGTCGCCCCAACATGAATGAGTAGTGAATAGGATGGCACAGGGGGTAGAAGTAACCCATGACTCTACAACTAACACAACTACTTAAATACTCTGTGCTGCAGGAGAATAGGGTTATTCTGTTATTTACTCCCTATTTCAGTCCCATCACACTTATAATCACTGAAAGAGTGCACAGGTCACTGCCTCCTACTACGGTCCTGAAACACTCTGTGCTACTGGAATCCTCTGTGTGGTGCTCGGCTGATATGGATTGGGGTAAGTATTTATGATACTAATGTAAAGTCCCTGGACTCGGCTGCAGTGAGATCCCCCTTAGTGTGAGTGTGACTCCCATGAACCAGTACAACTTGTTAATCCAGTACTTCTGTATACTGGTTACAGGCGGGGTCTCTGGACAATACGTCATGTCACATCCCCATTACCGGAACACTGCAGATACATTGTGTCCAGATCTACAGTCACCTCTGACCACAAGTGTTACATATAGAAGGGCGGTCCTGTCATTACCAGCAGGGAACACAAAGGTCCTAAAACTAAGAGATAGATAGATAGACAGACAGATAATAGATGCACAAATAAAAGAGGGATGCACCAGGGAGTGGAGGATGGGGTTAAACCAAAGTAGGAGAAGAAAGGGAATTATCACACACTCAAAACCTTGCAACATTCACAGATAAATCCACCAAACACCTTCTCCAATAATAACCAACAACAACCTCCAGCCATGCAGCAGAGGATAATGAGTGCTAGCCAGGGTCTAGATAATATAGGAGATAGGAGGAGCTAACAGTGCACAGCTGAGAACCTTAATGCAGGAAAGCCTCCAGGAGCTCTCAGCTGAGCAGATTAATCCCTGCACTGCTAAAAGAAACCTGCACCGTTTAATAAGAAGGTGAAGTGCTTCTAATCAGTGCAGGAGTAGTAGAAATCAGACTCTGTGGTCTTCTAGCTCCTCTCTATCGCTGTAATCCCATGACGACGATAGATAGATAGATAGATAGATAGATAGATAGATAGATAGATAGATAGATAGATAGATAGATAGATGCATACAGTGGGGGAAATAACTATTTGTTCCCTTGCTGATTTTGTAAGTTTGCCCACTGACAAAGACATGAACAGTCATATATATATATATATGGCTCGCACGCATTAAGCAAAGCATCCAGCAAGACAGTTACTCCATGACAGTTAGTCAGAGCAGGAGTCGGGTAATTCACACTTCGCTCTCCTTTTTAACCATGTCCCTTATTTCTATTCTCCTGTGTTCCCTTGCCATCCACATTCACCGTCCCATCCCTCCCCCATCACCACTTATAGGGTCCCGTTTCACTTGAGGCCCCGTCACACACAGCAATCTCGCTAGCGAGATCGGTGCTGAGTCACAAGTTTTGTGACGTAACAGCGATCTCACCAGCAAGATCGCTGTGTGTGGCGGCGATCAGCGACCGGCCCCCCTGCCAGTATCGCTGATCGCTGTAGGAAAGCCCTGGACATTTTTTTGGCTGGTCTCCCGCTGGCCAGCACGCATCGCTGCGTGTGACAGGCGGGAGACCAGCGATCAGCTGGTAACTAAGGTACACATCAGGTTTCTAAGTGCTGCGTGCCCCTTAGATACCCGATGTGTACCTTAGGTACCAGCTCCCTGCATCAGCGCGCTGGTAACTAAAGCCTGTTTCACACATAGGTTTTTTTCCTCAGTTGCAATCCGCGAAAATGGCGGGACACGGATCCGCAACTGTACTGTTTTGAAAGCAACGTGTGCTACGAGAGAGATATAGAGGAAAAAAAAAAAATTCTCAGCCGCCAGACCTGGCATGTAGGGTTAAATTTCCGCCAGAGACAATTCTTCCAGGCATGCGCAGTGTACAAATGCGGATCCGGCCAGCAAAAAAACGTTGCAGTGTCCGTCCCGTCATGTCTGCGGACGCCAAAATTTTGGCGGATCCGTAAAAAAACAGATCCAACGGATGACCATCCGTCAAGATCCGCCGATAATGTAAGTCAATGGGAAGAAAAACGGATCCGCCAAGAAAAATGGTGGATCCGTTTTTTTTTGCAAAACGGCGGATTTTGACTGATGGTGACAGACGGATGTGTGAAAGAGGCCTAAAGTACACAGCGATGCCGCGCGCTCGGCGTCGCTGGTGCTGATCGTTGGTGAAGCTGTCTGTTTGACAGCTCACAAGCGATCATGTAGCGACTCACCAGCGATCCTGACACGTTGATATCGTTGTCAGGATCGCTGGCGAGTCGCTATGTGTGACGGGGCCTTTAGCGATGCACCAGCGATCCCGACAACGTTGCGACCTGGTAAGGATCGCTGGTGCATCGCTAAATGGTCGCTAGTAAGCTGCCAAACAGGCAGATCTCTTCAGCAACACAGCAACGATCCAGCGATCAAACAACGATGCACGCTGACCAGCAGGGCACAGACGCTGAAAAAATGGTCCAGGTCATTCCTGCACGATCAGCGATGTCCAGCAGGGGGGCCGGTCGCTGCTGCGTGTCACATGTGGCGAGATCGCTGTTGCGTCAGAAATTGGTGACACATTAGCGATCTCGCAATGTGAGACGGGTCCCATGCACTTCTCACCTTCCTGAAAAGCCTCAGCCCATCTTGCCCAATTACATTGCACAAAAAAACTTCTAACATTTTAAAGAACTACTTGCTCTTTATGTTCCTACTCCTACTGACATCTCCCCCAACCCCGGTCCACCATCTCCCAACCTCAACCCCTACCCTACCCCATATCAAAACCATAATAATTTTATTAATATTACTTGCACTCCTTCATCTCCTTCTTTCAATTGTGCTCTCTGGAATCCACGATCTGTATGTAACAAGCTTCCTTTCCTGCACAACTACTTTCTGAACAACTCTCTTAATCTGTTGGCCCTCACTGAAACCTGGATCCAGGACTCTGACACTGTCTCTCCTGCTGCCATTTCACATGGTGGCTTACAATTCACCCATTGCCTGAGACCCACAAACAGACCTGGTGATGGAGTTGGCATACTCCTGTCCCTCCACAATGCACTTTCCAGGTCATCCCCCCAGTTCCATCACTCTCTTTCCCTTCTTTTGAGGTCCACACCATCAGGCTCTTCCGTCCCCTCTCCCTCAGAGTAGCGGTCATATACCGGCCCCCAAGCTCACCCACCCACTTCCTTGACCATTTCTCAGCCTGGCTGCCGCACGTCATATCCTCAGAACTACCAACCCTTATCTTGGGAGACTTCAACATCCCTATTAACAGCCACACTTCCACAGCTGCATCCCAGCTTCTATCACTAACCACTTCTCTCGGCCTCTCACAGCTCTCAACCTCTGAGACACACAAAGACGATAACACCCTTGACCTGGTCTTTGTCCGGCTCTGTTCAATCTCCCACCTAAATAACTCACCGCTTCCCCTCTCTGACCACAACATACTCTCCTTCACGCTCACAAATCCTCGCCCACCCCAGCTCACTCCTACCTATCACACATTCAGAAATCTACAAGCCATTAACCCTCAGACACTTTCAGACTCCCTACACCACTCATCACTGTCCCCAATCTCATCTTTTTCTTGTCCTAATCTGGCTGTTCATCACTACAACGACACTCTCAGAAGCACCCTTGACCAAGTAGCTCCCCTCACCCTCAGAACCTCCAAACACAGAGTAAAACAGCCCAGGCTCACATCGCAAACTCAACTTCTCCAGTGATGCTCTAGGAGTGCTGAACGTTGATGGAGGAAAACTCGCACACCAGAAGACTTCATCATCCACTTCAAATTTATGTTAAGAACCTATAACTCTGCCCTTCACCGTGCCAAACAGCCCTACTTCACCATCCTGATCTCCAACAACCCCAAGAAACTTTTTGACACCTTTCACTCCCTCCTCAGGCCAAAAGCATAAGCCCCTATCACAGACATTTGTGCGGATGACCTGGCCTCCCACTTTATAGAGAAAAAAAGATAATATCCGTCAGGAAATCTGCTCCCAACCACCAAGTACTGTGACTCCACTCTTCTTCTCGTCCGACTACATGCACTACTGACCCTATTCCCTCACATCTCCTCCAGTCTCTCTCCAGTTGTCACAACTCAACTAACTACAATCTTTAATCTCTCCCTCTCCTCGGGCATTTTCCCATCCTCCTTCAAACACTCTATCTTTACTCCATTACTAAAGAAACCTGCTCTCGACCCATCCTGCACAAACAACTACAGCCCAGTCTCCAATCTCCCCTTCATCTCTAAACTTTTGGAGCGCCTAGTCTACTCCCGCCATACCCGTTACCTCTCCACTCACTCCCTCCTAGACCCTTCACAGTCCGACTTCAGCCACCTACATTTGACTGAAACTGCACTCAACAAAGTGACCATTGACCTTCTGACAGCAAAATGAAACGGTGACCACTCTCTGCTCATTCTTCTTGACCTTTCTGCAGCTTTCTACACTGTTGACCACCGATTCCTACTCTATAGGCATCAGTCACTAGGCATTAAGGATACTGCTCTCTCCTGGTTCTCTTTCTATCTCTCTGACCGCTCCTTCAGTGTTTTGTTCTCTGGCTCCACGTCATCTCCTCTTCCTCTCGATGTCGGGGTACCTCAGGACTCAGTCCTTGGCCCCCTTCTCTTCTCTCTCTACACGGCCCCAATTGGACAGACCATCAGCAGATTTGGTTTTCAGTACCATATTTATGCTGATGATACACAACTATATACGTCATCCCACGACCTTACCCCCGCTGTACTACAGAACGCCAGTGACTGTCTGTCCGCAGTCTCAAACATCATGTTCGCTCTCTATCTGAAACTTAACCTCTTCTGCTCCCGCTGTCTACTAGCCTCCCTAAATCTGACATTTCCCTTTCTGTGGTGGCACTATAATAACACCCTGGCAGCAGGCGCGCTGTCTGGGTGTTATGTGTGACACCAATCTCTCCTTCACCTCCCATATACAATCTCTTGCCCGCTCTTGCCGCTTACACCTAAAGAACATCTCTAGAATCCGCCCTTTTCTCACCATGGAAACAACAAAAACCCTCATTGTTGCCCTGATCCACTCCCGCCTGGACTACTGCAACCCTCTTTTAATTGGCCTCCCCATTACTCGACTTTCCCCTCTACAGTCCATCCTTAAGGCAGCAGCCAGGGTCATCTACCTGGCTAATCGGTACTCGGACACATCCGCTCTTCGCCAATTGTTACAGTGGCTTCCCATTCATTATAGGATCCAATTCAAAGTACTTGTTCTCACCCACAAAGCTCTCCACAGAGCAGCACTCCCCTACATCTCTTCCCTCATTTCTGTCTATAGGCCTAACTGACCGCTGCGCTCCTCAAACGACTTTTGACTAACATCTGCACTAATCCGCACCTCCCACTCCCGTCTCCAAGATTTCCCCCACGCTGCACCAACCCTCTGGAATGCTCTACCCCAAGAAATTAGGACTATCCACAATTTGCAGAGTTTTAGGCGCTCCCTCAAAGCGCATTTGTTCAGAGCGGCCTATCACGTTCACTAATCAAAGTCATTTTATGTGTAAGTGTGCGTGTGTAGCCCATTCACTATCTCCATCCATCCTTCACTCCCGCAAGATGGCTGGACCATCATTGTAAATACACAATTGTAAATACACACCTGTACTAAGTATCTCCCCCACCTCATTGTAGATTGTAAGCTCTCACCAGCAGGGGCGGCTGATTTAGTCTTATTTTGCTGTAATTATTGTGTTAACGTTGTTACTTATGACTTGTGTTTTGAAACTGTTAAACTGTAAAGCGCAGCGGAATATGTTGGCGCTATATAAAGATTATTATTATTATTATTATTATTATTAATAATGACTGTCAGTGGACATTGATCTGGGGCTCCATGCAAAATCTCACCTCGTGGGCTATCCTTGACAATGAGGAAGGTGAGAGACCAGACTAAAACTACACGGGGGGAATTTGTTAATGATCTCAAGGCAGCTGGAACCACAGTCACCAAGAAAACCATTGGTAACACATTGCGCTGTAAAGGTTTAAAATCCTGCAGTGCCCGCAAGGTCCCCCTGCTCAAGAAGGCACATGTGCAGGCCCGTCTGAAGTTTGCCAATAAACACCTGGATGATTCTGTGAGTGATTAGGAGAAGGTGCTGTGGGCATATGAGACAAAAAATTATCTCTTTGGCATTAACTCAACTCGCCCTGTTTGGAGGAAGAGAAATGCTGCGTATGACTCAAAGAACACCGTCCCCACTGTCAAGCATGGAGGTGGAAACATTATGCTTTTGGGGTGTTTCTCTGGTAAGGGCACAGGACTACTTCACCGCATCAATGGGAGAATGGATGGAGCCATGTACCGTAAAATCGTGAGTGACAACCTCCTTCCCTCCGCCAGGACACTAAAAATGTGTTTTCCAGCAAGACAATGACCCAAGACATACAGACAAGGCAACAAAGGAGCGGGCCAAAAACAAGCACATTTATACCTAGCCAGTCTCCAGACCTTAATCCCATAGAAAACTTATGGAGGGAGTTGTAGCTCCGAGTTGCCAAGCGACAGCCTCAAAATCTTAATGATTTAGAGATGATCTGCAAATAGAAGTGAACCAAAATTCCTCCTGACACATGTATTATTGATTTTTGGGGATTTTGGGGGGTCCTTCCCTGCCTGAAAACATTATCTTTGATACTTTTGTCCCCTGTTGAGATAGAACTTTATTCTGTACAAAGTGTGAGTTTATCGCTCTGTTACCATGGAAACATTTCCACCGCCGCTGATTATATCAGGCCGTGGTTTCAGAAGTGTTGGGTTTAGTCAGCCGTACACAAAGCGTAATATAACTGGGGGCTTATTCCACAGGTAGGGATGTATTGGGGGGGCTCTCTGCAGTTTCCCGGCACTTCTATGCCTAGGGGACTCCAGAAATGGAACATATAAACTTTCCACAACAGATAAGGCACATTAAAATTCATCCTACCGGATTGTAAATGTTTCCAAAATCTTCCACCCGGGACAGCTCAGAGACCCGCCTCCACATCAGATCCCACCAACGTAATACTAGCATGGGTGGGCTGCTTAATACCGTCGCTCTGCCCTATCTTCATGATACCCAGCAGATGGGCAGAGAGTATGACGTGACCGCAGGGTCAGACTACATGGAGCTGTCTGTAGTCTGTTACCATGGAATCCCCAAATATTTTAATAAATGAAATAAATTTAAATAGTTGCAAAAGTATACACACCCTACTTCTAGAACAAAGGCAATTGTACACCTCTGGTGTGCCTTTCACAGTGACGGGGACACTAAGTGGCTAATTTTATTCCTCTTTTCGCCGCCAGCAGATTTAACCCTTCGCAGCCGGCGCCACTACCGAACTGTACAAATCCGCTGACATTGCAGCAAATCTCGGCCATAGAGCCCCCCCCCCCGGGGGACGATAATCTGCATTCCTTGGCATTAGGGTCTCCTCTGTGGGAGTCCTCGGAGCGGCTCTCACGTTGGAGACTGTCACTTGGCGAGGCCCCATTGTCACTCGGTCGCCAGGAGAAGCCGATCACATGATGCAAACAGTCCGGCAATGAGACACAAAGGAGCGAGCAGAGAAAAACAGTGTAATCCCAGGTGTAAGGATCCGCCAGCAGAGGCTTATGAGCAATCAGCCTTACAGGTGAGCATCGGCTGGATGGGAACTGCAATACGGGCCTGGAACTTCACCGTCTAAGAGGTTCTGCAGCAGCTGAGCAGCTAAATTTGTCCAATTGGGGATGATTTATTAAGAGGGTCATAAATGTGCAATACATTAGGGGGTGTTCTCACTAATATTATGCAAATCCTTAATAAATATGGCGCATTTCATGCGTGTTAATCCTTCTTAAAGAGACTTTTTAAAAGAGGCAAAAAAAAAAGGGTCTAAAACACAAAAAGGTGAAGTTTTCATGACGGGACATTTTAAAGTCACTTTTACTTAGCTGTGATGCCAGAATCTGAGCCAAAAAGTTTGCGCATCTTTACATATAATGCTTCTGTCCAGAGCTGTTACTCCAATTCTGCAAATTTTTTTTTTTTTTTTTTTAAAGGAACAGCTCCGTTCCATTAAAGTGAATCAGGCTGAGCTGTAATACCACACACAACCTGTGGATGAGGGGTGGCGCCATTTTTTTTTTTTTAATAAAGAAAATGGCTTCTTTTACAGATTGTGAACAATTCCTTTAATTTTAAGTGCTTATACTTAATGTTCCATAAGCAGGGTTAAGCGGCTACTTCGACAGTAGTCCCAAATTTCAGAAAAGGACTTTATTAATGATTTTTCTTGCTTGCAGCCCCTCGTGATAATTTTCCAAGTCCCCGTACAAGTCCCTACTTGTCAGTAACGTTTACTATCATTGTGCACTGTCATTACAGGAACCAAGACATCCCCGGCCCGGCCGCACAATGAGCCTGAGTGAGTATGGGGGGGGGTTGATCCTGCAGACAATCAGACCCAGGGTGTAGCCCCCCCAGAGGTCGTAAGAATGAGAACAGCAGCACAGAGTATTTCAGAAAACGATTGTCGCGCTCTTACGGGAAGCAGCGACTTGTCCCACTCGCGACTTAATGTTAGCGAGACAGGAGCAATGACAATGTAAGGAGAGAAATGGAAGACAGGAGCAGAATCCCCAGGAGCACAGAGTATTTTAGGAATCGGGCAGTGTAACTACATTAGTGAAAATCCTATGAATGGAGTTATAGCGCCACCTATGGGTGCAAGAATGTTAATGAGAACCATTCCTTTCTTTTTTTAAATTTTTTTTTTTTTTTTTTTTTTTTTAGGAGGGGTGTCCTTGCCCAGTACTCCTGTGGTCACATTGGGCAACTTCAGTGTTCCAAAAAGAAGGTGTCCGATCACACCCCTGTGCCTTCCCACCGTGCCCACCGCAATCATATCACAATCATGTACGGTACGTATTCTTACAATCCCCTGCTTGCAAAACGTACTTACTGAGGGTCCAAATTGTCTGCTAGTGGCGCCCTCAATTATCGGGATTACAAAACTGGGTGACATGTAAGCGCACTAGTGGGTGCGGGCCACCATTGCTTATAGCGAACCCGTACAGGTGGTCCGGGCCCGCTGTGCTGGGAGGACCCAGGGTTTGCATTCACGACTTTGGCCGTACATCAGCAGATGTGTGCAGAATTGAAGAGTATTGTACGATGATGACGCGATTACAGGTTCAAGTCCCAGGAGGCATAATTAAAAAAAAAAAAAAGTTAATTTTTTTAAAAAATGCATAAAAGTTTAAAAAAAAAAAAATAGTATTGCCGCTTGCATAACAGTCAAAGTAATGAAATATCAGAATACTTAACCCATACCACAAACGCAGAGAAAGAAAAAAAAATTATTGAAATGGCAGAATCGCTATTTCTTGGGGATTTCTATAACAAAAAAAAAAAATGAATAGAAAGATCAAAAAGTCAGAAGGACCCCAAAATGGGATCAAAACAAGTCCCGATATAACCATATGGAGCAAAAATTTAAAAAAAAAAAAAAAAGTTATGGCTTTCAGAAGGCGAAGATGAAAAATCTAAAGTAGAGGGGGCCACTGGGAGTCCCAGTTTATCCCATTTGTGCCCGCCACCTCCTCCATACACTAACCCATCTCTTCTACCACTGCCCTGTACTGTGCCACCCCAATATACGCCTGATCCAATGTCGCCGTGCCCCCATAACAGAATCAGCCACCCAGAGCAATGCTGCCCCCTGCTGGCTGTACACAGATCTGTGTAATGGCCGGTGGTATCCTCCTATAAGACCCATATTGGGACCCCCATGACATTGCACCTAATCCAGGACTTAGCGTTTGCTTTTTTTTTGTTTTTGTGTTGCAGTTCCCCCAACGTCTGAATCCCCTGCACCCCCCAGGAGTGAGGAGAAGAACGGTCAGTCTGGAGACCATGGCCGCCCATCATCACAACCAGCAGAGGGTGATTAACATGCAACAGAAAGAATACAGCAGGTGAGAACCGACGGCTAGATGGCGGCTAGGTAGCAAGTACCAGAGTCATCTGGCGCCTGCTTTGTATCCCAGACGTCTCTACTAGAAGGCGCCATGTTATGCCGTCACTCTATGGGGCCATTATGAAAGTTCCTTTGGCGCTGACATCGGCCCACATAACCAAACATAATAACTCCATCTCATCCTGTGTTTCACCAGATTTCACCAGGGCTGGAGGCGACCATTTTATGGCAACGCGATAGAAAAAGAGGAATACAGGTAACGGGAATGGTGACTATTGCCAAGAACCGAGGACCCGGCCTACTCCTCCATATTTGCCATTTCTTGATGTTGTCATGGAGACCTTGTCTGGATATAAAGGCACAGCCCGACATATACACACAGCAGACGGACGTATGGATGTATGTGGGGATTGGAAATCGCACAAGGTTTCCATGACAACACCTGAGAAACTATAGGGGACATGTCAGAAACTCACAGTAGTGCAGGCTGAGGCTTCGGCCTACACAACATGAGGCAGGACTCAGGTTTGTCACTTACATAATAAATACTACGTAAAATATCTCAGGAGAGAAATTAGACAACTTCTGAAGAAGCAGATGACTGACAAGTGGAGTACGGCCAGAGAGACGCTGCTCAGCCAGAGCAAGGAGCTAGAAGCCCTAAAAGAAGCCGACCGATCTGCCATAATGCAGGACCTGGAGCAAGAAAGAGCAAAAGCTTTATTCCTGAGGAGATACCGGGATGAGAACAAGCGAGTAAGTCCGGATCAAAAACGTCTAGGATATAGATGTATACTTCATAACGAGTAGACGTAATTCTGTATTATACTCCAGAGCTGCACTCACTATTCTGCTGGTGCAGTCACTGTGTACATACATTACATTACTGATCCTGAGTTATATCCTGTATTATACTCCAGAGCTGCACTCACTATTCTGCTGGTGCAGTCACTGTGTACATACATTACATTACTGATCCTGAGTTACATCCTGTATTATACTCCAGAGCTGCACTCACTATTCTGCTGGTGCAGTCACTGTGTACATACATTACTGATCCTGAGTTACATCCTGTATTATACTCCAGAGCTGCACTCACTATTCTGCTGGTGAAGTCACTGTGTACATACATTACATTACTGATCCTGAGTTACATCCTGTATTATACTCCAGTGCTGCACTCACTATTCTGCTGGTGCAGTCACTGTGTACATACATCACACTACTGATCCTGAGTTACATCCTGTATTATACTCCAGAGCTGCACTCACTATTCTGCTGGTGCAGTCACTGTGTACATACATCACACTACTGATCCTGAGTTACATCCTGTATTATACTCCAGAGCTGCACTCACTATTCTGCTGGTGCAGTCACTGTGTACATACATTACACTACTGATCCTGAGTTACATCCTGTATTATACTCCAGAGCTGCACTCACTATTCTGCTGGTGCAGTCACTGTGTACATACATTACTGATCCTGAGTTACATCCTGTATTATACCCCAGAGCTGCACTCACTATTCTGCTGGTGCAGTCACTGTGTACATGCATTACTGATCCCGAGTTACCTCCTGTATTACACCCCAGAGCTGCACTCACTATTCTGCTGGTGGAGTCACTGTGTACATACATTACATTACTGATCCTGAGTTACATGCTGTATTATACCCCAGAGCTGCGCTCACTATTCTGCTGGTGCAGTCACTGTGTACATACATTACATTACTGATTCGGAGTTACATCCTGTATTATACTCCAGAGCTGCACTCACTATTCTGCTGGTGCAGTCACTGTGTACATACATTACTGATCCTGAGTTACATCCTGTATTATACTCCAGAGCTGCACTCACTATTCTGCTGGTGCAGTCACTGTGTACATACATTACATTACTGATCCTGAGTTACATCCTGTATTATACTCCAGAGCTGCACTCACTATTCTGCTGGTGAAGTCACTGTGTACATACATTACATTACTGATCCTGAGTTACATCCTGTATTATACTCCAGAGCTGCACTCACTATTCTGCTGGTGCAGTCACTGTGTACATACATTACATTACTGATCCTGAGTTACAGCCTGTATTATACTCCAGAGCTGCACTCACTATTCTGCTGGTGCAGTCACTGTGTACATACATCACACTACTGATCCTGAGTTACATCCTGTATTATACTCCAGAGCTGCACTCACTATTCTGCTGGTGCAGTCACTGTGTACATACATTACTGATCCTGAGTTACATCCTGTATTATACCCCAGAGCTGCACTCACTATTCTGCTGGTGCAGTCACTGTGTACATACATTACTGATCCTGAGTTACATCCTGTATTATACTCCAGAGCTGCACTCACTATTCTGCTGGTGAAGTCACTGTGTACATACATTACATTACTGATCCTGAGTTACATCCTGTATTATACTCCAGAGCTGCACTCACTATTCTGCTGGTGCAGTCACTGTGTACATACATTACATTACTGATCCTGAGTTACAGCCTGTATTATACTCCAGAGCTGCACTCACTATTCTGCTGGTGCAGTCACTGTGTACATACATTACTGATCCTGAGTTACATCCTGTATTATACTCCAGAGCTGCACTCACTATTCTGCTGGTGAAGTCACTGTGTACATACATTACTGATCCTGAGTTACATCCTGTATTATACTCCAGAGCTGCACTCACTATTCTGCTGGTGAAGTCACTGTGTACATACATTACATTACTGATCCTGAGTTACATCCTGTATTATACTCCAGAGCTGCACTCACTATTCTGCTGGTGCAGTCACTGTGTACATACATTACATTACTGATCCTGAGTTACAGCCTGTATTATACTCCAGAGCTGCACTCACTATTCTGCTGGTGCAGTCACTGTGTACATACATTACTGATCCTGAGTTACATCCTGTATTATACTCCAGAGCTGCACTCACTATTCTGCTGGTGCAGTCACTGTGTACATACATTACTGATCCTGAGTTACATCCTGTATTATACTCCAGAGCTGCACTCACTATTCTGCTGGTGAAGTCACTGTGTACATACATTACATTACTGATCCTGAGTTACATCCTGTATTATACTCCAGAGCTGCACTCACTATTCTGCTGGTGCAGTCACTGTGTACATACATTACATTACTGATCCTGAGTTACAGCCTGTATTATACTCCAGAGCTGCACTCACTATTCTGCTGGTGCAGTCACTGTGTACATACATCACACTACTGATCCTGAGTTACATCCTGTATTATACTCCAGAGCTGCACTCACTATTCTGCTGGTGCAGTCACTGTGTACATACATTACTGATCCTGAGTTACATGCTGTATTATACCCCAGAACTGCACTCACTATTCTGCTGGTGGAGTCACTGTGTACATACATTACATTACTGATCCTGAGTTACATGCTGTATTATACCCCAGAGCTGCACTCACTATTCTGCTGGTGCAGTCACTGTGTACATACATTACATTACTGATCCTGAGTTACATCCTATATTATACTCCAGAGCTGCACTCACTATTCTGCTGGTGCAGTCACTGTGTACATACATTACATTACTGATCCTGAGTTACATCCTGTATTATACCCCAGAGCTGCACTCACTATTCTGCTGGTGCAGACACGATATACATACATTACTGATGCTGAGTTACATCCTGTATTATACTCCAGAGCTGCACTCACTATTCTGCTGGTGCAGTCACTGTGTACATACATTACTGATCCTGAGTTACCTCCTGTATTACACCCCAGAGCTGCACTCACTATCCTGCTGGTGGAGTCACTGTGTACATACATTACTGATCCTGAGTTACATGCTGTATTATACCCCAGAGCTGCACTCACTATTCTGCTGGTGCAGTCACTGTGTACATACATTACATTACTGATCCTGAGTTACATCCTGTATTATACCCCAGAGCTGCACTCACTATTCTGCTGGTGCAGACACGATATACATACATTACTGATGCTGAGTTACATCCTGTATTATACTCCAGAGCTGCACTCACTATTCTGCTGGTGCAGTCACTGTGTACATACATTACTGATCCTGAGTTACCTCCTGTATTACACCCCAGAGCTGCACTCACTATCCTGCTGGTGGAGTCACTGTGTACATACATTACTGATCCTGAGTTACATGCTGTATTATACCCCAGAGCTGCAATCACTATTCTGCTGGTGCAGTCACTGTGTACATACATTACATTACTGATCCTGAGTTACCTCCTGTATTATACCCCAGAGCTGCGCTCACTATTCTGCTGGTGTGGTCACTGTGTACATACATTACATTACTGATCCTCAGTTACATCCTGTATTATACCCCAGAGCTGCACTCACTATTCTGATGGTGCAGTCACTGTGTATATACATTACATTACTGATCCTCAGTTACATCCTGTATTATACCCCAGAGCTGCACTCACTATTCTGATGGTGCAGTCACTGTGTATATACATTACATTACTGATCCTGAGTTACATCCTGTATTATACCCCAGAGCTGCACTCACTATTCTGCTGGTGCAGTCACTGTGTACATACATTACATTACTGATCCTGAGTTACCTCCTGTATTATACTCCAGAGCTGCGCTCACTATTCTGCTGGTGCAGTCACTGTGTACATACATTACATTACTGATCCTCAGTTACATCCTGTATTATACCCCAGAGCTGCACTCACTATTCTGCTGGTGCAGTCACTGTGTATATACATTACATTACTGATCCTGAGTTACATCCTGTATTATGCCCCAGAGCTGCACTCACTATTCTGCTGGTGCAGTCACTATGTACATACATTACATCTTATATAAAACTTTTCTTATTTCTTTAGTTGATGGAAAACAAATGGCAAGAAAACCGTTTGACCCGATCTATGGAGACGCTAAAGGAGAGAGAACTGCTACAGTATAACCCAATAAACTGGAGTGGAACGCTGAAATAACGAAATTCGAGGGGCACGGTGCCCGTGAGCCCACTGGCTGCCAGAATAACTCTCCAGCAGATGCATTATCACACCCAGCGCCAGCCTCAAATTCCCAAGTCCAGGGAGCGCGGTGAATGTAGCACAATCCGCTCTGCTGAATTTTTTGGGGAAAAAAAAAAAAAAAGTAATTAAAAGGGTTTTTTCCAGGAATAGAGTGATCGTTCTCTTATATGTAAATTATGTGACAAGGCATGCTGGGAGTTGTAGTTTTATAACCGCTGGAGAAAAACAAGCTGAACACTACGGTCCTGGAACCCTTAAATGATGCAGTGATAACATGCACCATATTGGGGCTTAAAAAAAAAAAAAAAAAAAGAGCAATTCTGTATTTTTTTCTTTTGCTTTAATGCCTTTACGTTTATGGGTTAATCAACCGAATTTTATGGGGGATTTGTATTTGAAGGCAATCCATTGTTCCCCGTTATCAGCCATTTCGGGCTCAGGCGAGGTTGCGTTGCGCGTACGACTGCTAATCTTCAGATCCGAGACATCCAGAATATAAAAGCAGATAGACGGAAAGTTTAAATAAGTTTATTATCCTGAGATGAATAAATAAAGACAAAACAAACAGCCGATCCAAACCGACATACAGGAAATAAAACATAAAATAAAAAAGTAACAGATGTCTCCAACCAGAGCTGGGCATGCTGGGAGTTGTGGTTCTGCAACAGCAGGAAGGTCAACGGTTGGAGACCACTGACGTAACATGCAAATGCATCACTCTGTAATAGCTGATATGTGTTCAGACCTTCCCTGGTGTATTAACATTTCACAAACTAGTAAAAAAAAAAAAAAAAAAGAAATCCCCAAAATTCCACATACCCCTCCCAGTCTCTATTTTCCCTATAATGAGTAAACTGATTGGGTGACACACCTTTACGGACTAGGAGGAGGTGGGCTGTGATGCCTCATAATGGCCCCCATCGCTATACACGTTTTAAGACGTTCGTATATTTTATGTATCAATTCGATATGCAGCTATCCATTATTTAGAGGGGAGGTACACTTTTTTGCAACTGCTTCTACACATCTAAATAGGATATTGACATGATTAAAAAGCTACAGCTTCTATGCAGAGCCATGTGTCTCCATGGTGACAGACTACAAGGAAGCCCTTGTAGTCAGACTTTTTTTTTTCCCTTTACTTTCATAAGATTAATTTTGTGGTCAGTAACCATGGAGACGCTGTATACACAATACCGGAGATTTTTTTTTTTCTTAAATTAAGATTGAGGATCTGATTTATTTTTAGATGCACTGAAGCAATACAAAAGATTTGCAAAAGTCATGGTCACTCCTACAAGGTGCGGTTACCGCTGAGGGTAAACACTAGCCGGTCCCATACAGGGCCGCCCGTATTGGAGGAGCAGCTCCCTTCGCAAGAAATCCTCCGGGAGTCTCGGCTCTTCCAGGAGGGTCTGCACGCTGGAGACAGACCCCCCCCCCCAAAAGCACCGGCACCACCTCTGAACCCCAATATCAATGCCTGGTCAAAGGGGAAAATGTGCAGCGGTCAAATAGGTGAAGTACACAGCGAGTATATAAAAGATCCTCCATAAGTTCACGGTCGCCGCTTTCATAGTGAATGCAAGGAAAAAAATCTCTAAAAATTCCCGGATTTCGCCTTAAAAAAAAAAAAAAAAAGTTTGGAGTCTTCATCATAGACGGATTCTATTAACTCTCATTGGAGATTTTCAGTGGTTTCTGTGCTTATGTGTCTTCTATGATACTATGGGGTAAGGATATTTCTTTGGAGCATTTTTCCCGGGTCTCCAAATGGCCGTTGTCCATCTCTGCTCCCCGGCAGGACTGTATCATCAGCTCTTTGGGGTGAAGCAGAGGATGAGCCCCATAAACATTCCGCTCCGGCACCCCATCGGGAAGCTATCTCCCTTTCATAAAGCCTTCGAGCACTCTGTCGCTTTTCTCCGAGAACCAGTATCCAGCCATGGCCGCCACGGCTCCAATGAAGATGGCGGTAAAGACCATGTCCCCTTTGGCCGCTAGAGTGGCAAGAGCGCAGATGACCACCCCGAAAAACATCTGCTGGAGGACCACCACCTCGTCGTCTGTGATGTCATCGAACAAGCCTTTCTCGGAGTCATCTGGCCATAAAAGAAGCAAGTTTAATACAACGCACAATATAAGGGGAGCAACTTCTAAATAAACATCTCATTATACGGTGAACAAGGTGGCCAGAAATGTGAGCAACCTGCAGATTTTTACCCTTGTCCGTGCAAAACGAGTGGGTGGACTCTTCCTGATGCAATAGTAAAGATGCATTATTTGATCTGCGCCATTTAAAAGTCTCTTTCTCCTCTCTTGCGGCACACAGGCTCACAATAAAAGGAAGAAACTGCAGCTTCATCCCCCTCCTCTTCCCTCCTACATGTGCTCTATCTAGTTTTACACTGGAGGGATTCTTTGGGACTGAGGAGAGAATCTGTATGTAGGGGAAAGCAAGACTAGACTGTTGAAAGAAGAGGAAGATCTTACTTTAACCCCCTAATGACCAGAGCTTTTTATAGTTTTGAGTTTTTTGCTCCCCTTCTTTCCAGAGCCATAACTTTTTATTTTTCCGTCAATATGGCCATGTGAGGGCTTGTTTTTTGCAGGACGAGTTGTACTTTTGAAAGGTATTATTGGTTTTACCATGTTGTGTAACATAAAACAGGAAAAAAATTCCAAGTGTGATGAAATTGCAAAACAAAGTGCAATCCCACACATGTTTGTTTGGCTGTTTTGCTAGGTTCACTAAATGCTAAAAACTGACCTGCCATTATGATTCTTAATGTCATTACGAGTTCATAGACACCAAACATGTCTAGGTTCTTTTTAATCTAAGTGGTAAAAATTCCAAAGTTTGCCAAAAAAAAAAAAAAAAATTGCGCCATTTTCCGACACCCGTAGCATCTCCATTTTTTGTGATCGAGTCGGGTGCAGGCTTATTTTTTGCGCGCCGAGCTGACGTTTTTAATTATACCATTTTTGTGAAGATACAATCTTTTGATCGCCCGTTATTGCATTTTAATGCAATGTCGCAGGGATCGGGTTCATTTTTTTTTTTTTTTTTTTATTGATCGGGCAATTCTGAACACGTCAATACCTAATGTGTGTATGATTTTATTTTTATTGTTTAATTTTGAATGGGGTGAAAGGGGAGTGATTTAAACTTATGGTTTTTTTTTCCTTTGATATCTTTAAAAACTTTTTTTTTTTTTTTTTAAACTTTTGGCATGCTTCAATAGCCTCCATGGGAGACTAGAAGCTGCCATAGCTTGATCGGCTCTGCTACATAGAGGCGATGCACAGATCACCTCTATGTAGCATAATGACAGCATTTGCTATGAGCGCCGTCCACAGGGTGGCGCTCATAGCAGTCCAGCATCAACAACCATACCTCTGGTTGTTATGCCGATGCACCGATGACCCCTGATCATGTGGCGGGGGTCAGCGGTGCGCGTATTTCTGGCCCGGCGGCCGGAAGAGCCATTTAAATGCCGCTGTCAGCGTTTGACAGTGGAATTTAACTAGTTAATAGGCACGGGTGGATCGTGATTCCACACACGCCAGATGTTCAAAACAGCAGACATGTCCCGGCTTTGATGCGGGCTCAGCGCCGGAGCCCTCATCAAAGCAGGGGATAATGCCAGCTGATGTACTATTCCGTCAGCTGGCAGTAAGGGGTTAAGGAAGGATTTTTTGGAACATATGGCAATAAAAAAAAATAAACCTTTAAACTTTGTTTCGGAGCTATTTTATAACTCTGGCTTGTGGAATTGTTATTTTAGCAATTTTGCATTCTTTACTACATGACTTACCTTTATGATCGGCCTTACAGGTCCCGGCCACCTTGGAGTAACCCTTCTCGCACACGCAGCTGTAACTTCCCTCCGTGTTCACACACTCCTCCCGTGAGCCTTTACACTTGGGAATCTCGCTGTCGCATTCGTCCACATCTGCGATGCAGAAAGCAGTTGTAAAGCGAGGTCACGGCACGGCAGAAACGCTGCAAAATCACCGTCGCTCAACGGGGCACGCGCGCCAGTGACACCTTGTGGCGGTGACGAGTACTGGCCACAAAAAGCTTCCTATACAGTGCGGTCATGGGTTGGCAGAGCCTGTACATATCATTTTAGGAGCTGACAAGAGCCATCACTTATAACCAAGTCCCTCCAGTACTGCAGAGATTGCGCCACCCTTCAGCCGTACTCACCCAGGCATTTGGCTCCGTCCCGATAGAACCCAGCATTGCATTTCTTACATCGTGCTGGCCCTGCGCCCATGCACCCAATGCAGGATTTGTCACAGTCTGGATGTCAGGGGGGGGGGGACAAAAAAAGGAGAAAAAAAAAAGTCCAATGAGTATTTCCCATTAAAGCAGAATAAAGTCAATTGCTTTTTCAGAAACCCCCCCAATTCTGTAACTGCGGAAGTGCAGCATTTACAGCATGGACCCTCAAATTGTCCACATCTGCTATAAAAGCTGCTCGCTCGCTTTGGAAGACCCAAGTAAATCCACCTGTCACACCGAAAGTCCATAGATTGTAATGGAAAAGTGTAAGGCCTCAATTTCTCTGCCGCGGAGCTGCTGGGAAACTGAATATTTGCATCCGATTTCCTCACAAATTAAATCTGGGGGTTCCAAGAGACGGACCACCCTGTGATCAGCCTATTGTACTCCATACAATTGTGACCAAAAGTTTTTCATGGCTGTGTTCTCAGGCAAAAATGTGAATGAGCCCCCTACATGGATAAGCCCCAACACGAGTTGTCTGGGGATGCTTTACTGCTGGCAGACACCGGACTCGTGGCAGCGCCACCTTGTCTTCTGCAGACAATCATCTTCTAGATGTCCCACACAATCTGAAGAGCATCTTCAGAGAAAATAACTTTACCAAACTTTTATCCTCTAATGGAGCTGCCTTCAGATTGTCAACCTCTTGCCGAAAGTTGGTGGGTACGGATAATTTTCTAATGTGTATAGGGACCTCAGGAACGAGGGCTCACTCAAGGGGAACATCCCTTTTAAGCAATGATTAGTATCAATGACGGCTCACCTCGACATTCATAGGATCCCTCTGTGTTCAGGCAGTACTGGTTGGATTTGCAGCGATCGACTGTGCCACATTCATCAATGTCTGCAGAGGATGAAGAGAAATCTCTGGTGATGGGTGTCTCAAGTGCCCACCTAGGTCAGCAGGTGAAGTATACGGACCGGACCTAGCCAGGTATATGGAGGCGGAAGCCATAGTGTCCGCAACCATTAATCAGACGGGAGTTCTTCATGGCTCGGACTGACTGCGGATCCCCCCCTAAACCTTACAGCCTCAGACACATTTGGGTCCAGCTCCTGAAATACGCCCGTCTGACCGCGGTCTAATAGGAAGAACGGTGGACCCCATTGTAAAATCACCCTAGTGATGACTCACCAATGCATTTCATGTCGTGCAGCATCCAGCCCTTTTTGCAGAGTGCGCACTGATCCTCCCCCGGTCCCAGGCACTTACTGCAGGAACGGTGACACTCTGTAAAAAAAAAAAAAAAAAGAAAACAAATGCACAGAAGTCATCAGTAAAACAGGAAACAATACATGCCAATCTCAAAATGACGCTTGCGCCTCAGCAGGTCCTGCGTGCGTGCCGTTTCCAGCAAAACTGCTCTGCAAAAAATTATGATTCTGGGCTGCATCGTGTTCCTCCAGAGCAGCAGTTTACAAGGCTGCGGATTACAGCTGGCGGAAGACTACAGCTCTCAGCATTGTGGGTGTTGCAGTTTCACTACAGCTGGCGATTGCTCCTCTACTAAATCTGCCCACACGGTTTCTGGGCATGCTGGGTGTTGCAGTTTCACAGACTAATGCGCTAATAACTCTAAATATAAGAAGAACAACTGCTGTACGGGAGCATGCACTATCATCCCCTTACATACCAGAACATACCAGGTGGCTCTCATTTTTGGCTTCCTCATAATAACCGACTGCACAGTCCGAACACAAGGGGCCACCGTAGCTGGGATGACAGTCGCAGGTTCCCGTGCCGGCTCGTGTTCCTGCTCCGTTGCATTTTCCTCTCCCGTTGCAGGGCTGGTCGGTGCTGCCTGGGCATGCTGTAATATAGAGGGGTGAGAACATCACACTGTGATGTTAATTTTTGGGGCTAAATCAAGACTATATAAAACGGGGCTGATAACTCACATGCGCAATCCGGACCCCAGGTGCCTTCCGGGCAGCAGAGCTTCAAGGAGTCCATACACAGCCAGTCAAAGAGGTCGATGGGGTCTTTAGGTCTAGGAAGCAAACTGGGATCAAGCAATATGTCTTGGTGTTCCCTTTTTTGGGGGGAATTTATGCTTTTGCCAAAGAAAGTCATAAACGCAGATTAATCTCGATTCATATCACCTATTGGAGGGCCGCTCCTTCCCAGCAGACTGATGGGGAAGAGTACAGTGCTCAGCTATCAGTCCTATAGACTTAATGGAGCGACAGCTCGCTCAGCACAAGACAACTGCTCCCGTGACCATTGAGACCTTTGGCGATCAGGTACTTACCACCCATCATCCTGGGAATGGTGGCTGTCATTTCAACAAACTTTGCATAAATCAATAGTATGAGTGAATAAAAGAAACTTTGTAAGATATATTATCCGAGAAATCTGCTTCTTCCTCCACTTATGAGCCACTTCTTTCCCTTGCCTCCGCCCCCAGAAGTCATCATTCACTCTGAAAACAATTAATCTTGGTCAAAGCAAGACAGAACAAGTCTATAAGGTTGGTGGAAGGAAGGGACAGAAAGGAGGCACAGGACCTGTGCGCTGACACTTACTAGAAAGTTTATTTCACATCGGAGCTGGATTCACAACTACACTGCTCAGCACTACAGTATAATGTACTCCATGCTGCTGCGACTTCTGAACATGCAATAGTAAGAGTCAGTGGAGTAGGAATCCTTCATGTCTGTGTATGCAACTAGCTCAGAGTCAACTGAAAAGTATACCTTGACCGCCCGCTCCTGACACCAGAGAATCCTGGCAGCGAGTACGCAATGTGACAATTCATAAGTCTGTGCAGACTTGGGCCTTCCCCCAGCCTGGACAGCCCCTTTAAGAATAACTACAGTTCCTGGAGTTGCACTTTAACTCTTCACGCTTTGGCATTTATTAGTCGTCCTCACCTCTTAAACCACCAGGTCTCCAGATGTTCCTCATTCTGCTCCAACATCTTATTACATTCATAGTCCGACTTGTCACAGGCATTTTCTATCACCTCCAGAAGACGCGTCTCACTGTGGAAACAGACGAACAACAACTTTCTTCCCTCAAAATATCGCATAACCTCGCACCTTAAAGGGGCTTTCCGGCATTTAAAAAAATTACCTAGAGCATAAAATTAAGAGGTAACCTAAACTCATCCCTTTAATTCCTTATCGATTCCCGAGCCTTAGCTCCGGTCTCTTACTTCCATGCCGCCATGACACTCATACCATTCAGCAGTGATTGGCAGCAGCGGTGCTCACATGCTTGCGTCTGCATGAGACTAAAGGGGATAGGAAAGGTTACTTCTTTATTTTACACCATTTCTACTTTGAAAGCCATTTTCTTCAAAAAAATAGAAACTTTTGTTTTTTTAATGGAGGAGTCCAGAGACGCATCATTAATTGGCAGTAGTGGCGGCCATGAGGACAACCCCAATACCTGCTCTCATACTTTGCCAGCTTCTCCTCTTCCCACGCCGTGTTGCCTCCACCAAAATTTTGCCCGGCGGTTTTCTCTATGCCCTACAACAGAATGAAACAATAGTCTTAAAAAGTGGACATTAAACCAAAGTTTACAGCCGGTCATGCCAGGAAAGGACGCTACATGGTGCCTCCGCCGATCCTTCAAATGGCTGATAACAGGGGACAATAGCTTCAGTGCGTGAACGTGACATACTCTCTAGGTTCGGCACCTCTTTAGATTAGTAAGGGAGCGCTCCGTCCGTACATGACTAGGGATCTGAGGAGCAGAGAGATAATAAAGAGGTGGTCGGGGACTCCGTTGGCGCACAATTTGATTGTCCCGTTTGGCTCTGTGGATGCTGCCGTGCCCATGATCTTTATAGGGGATCTGATATTCCTTAATCTCGTGGTTTCACCTTGATGAAATTGTTGACCAGGCTGCGGCAGGTCAGGCATGGCTCTTGCTTGGCAGCGCCAAGTCTGGAGAGGAGAAGAAAAAGGAGCAGAGTGCCCAGCAAGGAATCCATAAGTGGGTACCGAGCGTCCATGACGGAGAACCCTGAAAAACCGGAGCCGACCCTAGAGAAAGAAGAAAAAACATAAGTTATCACACCTCTGTGTTATGTACAGTCACCCGGAGCCTAAGGGGAAGCTTTGCCGCCATTACTGCATCTATAGGGGCCGTCACCCAGCTCTCCCAGTACACCCACCGTTCTATACTGGTAGCTCAGAACACAAGTCAAGCTGCACGACCACCCACGTACCCATAATGATACCCATAGGTGTTGTCACCCGGCTCTCCCACCGCCCAGGGACTGAAATGTGCTGCAGCCTGATAATCACAGCAGACAGATCCAAAATATCTACAGATGTCACCGTATTTTTAACCCTGCGTATTACACCTCCCACTGTGCCAGCGATTATAGGGTGATGGAGGTCTGAGATCTCTGGGGACAGGGAAAAAGGCTGCAAAAAATAAGCACCAATTCTCTGCAGAAGATGAACAGATGTGTCCAGTACCAGAACATGGCGGCTGATGCCGGAGCATGGACCTGACATAAGAAGCTTACAGGGCCGCTCCGTGCAAAGTGCCCAATGCAATAACATCTGCAAAGATTTCTATTACTCCAAGGTGTCGAAAATAAAAAGTCGCCCTGCAAATCGTCCCCACTAGTAATATTATACCGTTATGTGTATACAGCTCCCGTGTGTAATATTAGGGGAGGATCTGGAACTCGTATCTCATTACTCACTGACAGAAAGGAATAAAGGCTCAATGGACGGATCAAGGATAAAGTAAGGGAGCACTGGGCAAGATAAGGGGCGCAAGAGGGGTTAAAGAGCATGCAAGAGGGAGAGAACACAGACGAGAGTAAAATATAGGGAGAAAGGCAAAGAAGAGAGATTCAGGGGGAGAAGGCACAAAAGAGGAGGCAAGTGACAGCAAAGTAGAGAGAGAGCACAATGGAGAGGCAGAGGAAAAGCGCCCAAAGAGCGAGGCCTGAGAGAATGTGCTTAAGAAAGTGAGAACGTGTAATGTGAGTAGGGTGGAGGAAGAAAGAGCAAAAAAGAGGGTGCAACAGAGAGCGAGGGGCGCACGCAACAGAGAGCGAGGGGCGCGCTCTAGAAAGCAAAGGCGCAAGGCAGAGGGACATACAATAAAGGACAAGAACGCAATAGGGAGCGAGCATGAAGAGTGTGCAAGAGAGCGAGACAAAGCAATTGAGAACAAGGTAATGTCCACCACAGAGAGCGAGCTAGAAAGGAGAGCGCATGTGAGAAAAAAAAAATCTGAGCAATGTCTCGTGCGTACTGGGTGGAGTCTTAAGATTTCTAGCAGGATTTTCAATAATTAATAATCGATAAATAATTAATACCGCCCCCATCGTCCACCAGTGACTAAATATTCCACCATGTCATCTGAGCGTTCTGATGTGACAGTCACATTGTGTGATGAGCAGATGTTTTGGGTAAGGACCAGATGTTGGGGGCCGCTAGTGTGGTCCCAAGGACTGGCCCCCTCCCCACAACTCTACGACTTCCATAAGATGAATGCAGCATTATATGGGGTCCATCCATGGTCCAGCAGAGCTGGTGACATCTTGTCTAGGGGGTCCCGATCTATGTATCTCCCCTTTCCATATTAAGTCCATATGCTTTTAACAGAGCGCATTGGTGGGGGGCGTCTTACAATTCAGCCTTCTGAGAGGAGTATGTGCCTTCTGGATGCAGTGTCACCGCTCTCGCCATTACATGTGTAATGTGTAGAGTCAGCCATCTGCTCACACCTAGCACCAGGTGCAATGATCCCTACTGTGTGATTTATTGCCAGTCTTTGGGCACCAACAAATGCCATCCAGCTGAGAAGTACAACCTGCATACGTAAACCTAGTGCATGCCCAGCATTACATACCCCCTGCATGTACACACCCTGGACATGCAGCTCTTAGATGGCATCTCATCAAGAAGCAGAATATTCCAGGCTGGGACAAGGGTATAGAAGAAAAGCAGGGCATGAATGTAGCCCAAGTCACAGATGCTGACTACATAGAGCCTTATGCTCATGTCTGCACTAATCCCAGCACTATACTGCACCATGCACAGTGCCCATGACATATGGTGCAGAATGGAATAGATCAGGTCAGGGTCTGCAGGAAGCACATATGGTACAGAATATAGATGCATAAAAGGCCATGCCAACATGGGGCAGAATACACCAGGTTTGGACAAGGGCATACGTGATGCAAGAAAATGCTATATGCATGCCCCATCCCTCCCTGGTATATTTAGCCCCATGTTTCATGCAAGTCCATTGATATATGCCCAATACGCCAACATCCATGTCTAAGATATGCTGATCTTGGTTGGCATTTCTGCATTGATCCCAGCAATATCTTGTCCAGTGCCCATGTCCTATGGTGCAAAAGACACATGCCTCAAAGACAATGCCATCAAGCAGCTGAATATACCGACCTGGGGGGTTATGTAACACTGAGCGTCCATGAAGCAGACGTCATGTATGCCCAGTGTTACATATACCCTTACGTCCATAACTGAACCTGGCATACGCTGCCTTTAGCTGGTATTTCTGCATTATCCGAACACGATCCTGCCCAGGTAATACGGTGCAGAAGACACATGTATGAAAGGCCACGGCAGCAAGGGGCTAAGGACACCAAGCTGGGACACGGGCACATGGGACACGCCGCCTGGTGTGTTCGGCCTTTCATGCACCATAACCCAGTGATGGATACCCTGATGGCGCTGGTCATACACAGACATTCTGCACCAGACGACCCGGGCAGCAAGAGACCGTACATGGGCATCGGGGGCACTGGACATGGCTGTAGCCCCAGGTGCAGACAGTACAGGGACCGTGCCACCCTGGGGCAGAGCATACCCGGCTGCACAGCCCAAGCTGGTCTCTTCTGCCCCGGGGTGGCACCTATGTGCTCAGTGCCAGATGCCCTCCGTGCCCAGGTCTCAGCTTGGCATTTGCAGCTCTGCATTAATGACAGGCAATGAGTAGCAAGCTGGCACCTGGGCACAGGGGGAAGGTAGCACTGGGCAGGCACGAAGCACGTCCTGGGCCAGGTCTTCTGGCATGCCGCAGCCTGGCACACAGCTCCTCTCTAGGTCATACATGGCCGCCAGAGCTGCGGCGTCTGCTCTCCGCCCCCCGTGTCCGCACCCACCTCCAGCACCCGCGCTCCTCAGGGTGTGCCCCTCACACCGGCGCCGCGGACGCTTTCTTCCCCGGAGCTCCCGGCATGCACCGCTCTCCTTAGCTGCGGCAGCCGGACAGGACACGTCTCTTCCACTGGAGCGGCCTCTCAGCCAATCAGAGCGAGCCATGTGCGCTGACGTCACTGATCGAACCTGAACCCGGGGGCCGGCGGCTGTCAGCGAGGATTAACCCTGTGCGTCCTGCAGGGAGGAGAGGAGGAGGACGAGGCTGGCGGGAGGCCGACACTGATACGGGAGGATATTAATAACCTGCCGGGTACAGCAGCTGGGAAGTGGCGTTCTAGAGAGTTCTAGATGGAGCACAACATGTCCTGCAGCAGGGACTGAAGCAGCAGATGCATCCTCACCCTCCATGATGTAGGAGCCAAGTCACAATAGGGGGCTTCTAGCCCAGTCATCTGTGACACAGGAGGGTCCGTGTAATACTGCAGGTCTCCTGGGGGGGTGCTGCAGGGAAATTGAACACTTATTGTCAGGTTCCTTTTCCAATTCTGTAGCAGTGGTCGAATGAATTTTTTGAGGGGATATACAGGAAAGATGGATATCTTTGTACCGTGTTAGCCAGTAGATAGAAGAATATTCAGGATTGAGAGTCCTCAGTGGTTGATACCTTTTAATGGCTAACTGAAAAGATGGTAACACATTGCAGCTTTCCAGACTACTCCGGTCTCTTCATCAGGCTAGACTAATACAAAATCTGAAGAATCACAGATTTATACACAAGACAGCACAGAAATAACGCAATAGATAAGACAAGTGATGTGAAGCAGAATTGTCATTGTGGGAGAGGGAGAAACATAAATGTTGGAACAGTTCATAGATAAGGAGTGTGAAAGTTTTATTGACCTCTGATTGGGGTCTGGTTCTGTGTTGTGTGATGACCCCAGAAGGTCTGAAGAGCAAATTCCTTGATGTAAAAAGACATAAATCCATGCCACACATTCATTCCTGCACCGAGTGTGTCAAAAGTTTTCATATATTTGTGCATTCTTCTCTCTCTCTCTGAGGGCAGTTTCACACGTCAGTGTCTCCGGTACGTGTGGTGACAGTTTTCTCACCTACCGGAGACACTGACACACGTAGACTCATTCTAATGAATGGGTCTATGCACATATCAGCGTGTTTTCACGGACCGTGTGTAAAATACGCTGACATGTCCGTTTTTGTGCAACAGCACGGATCACACGGACCCATACAAGTCAATGGGTGCGTGTAAACACGTATCGCACACGGATGGCGTCTGTGTGCCGTCCGTGTGCGTTTTTAAAAGTCATAGGGTTTACATTGAAACAATTTTTTTCAATACACGGACAGCACACAGATGGCCTACGTATCTACACGTGAAAAATGAGGACGAATGAACTCATCGAGATCAACATCCAACTCTGCGGAGACACCATCACATGTTTCTCAACGCAGTGATTCTAGAGCACTGCCCCCATCCCTTATGGGAAATATGCAAAACACAAGCCGCGGAGACACCATCACGTTTCTCAACGCAAGCAATGACTATCCAGGTCTTACCCCGGGAAGGAACGACCACGGGAAGGGCAGTCTCCAATGAAGGAAACCACCTATGCCAAAACATGGTATCCATCCACAGACCGCTGTTTCGGGGTATTGCCCCTCATCAGTGTGGAGTAGGAAACTGGCTGGTAGGAGCAATGCCTAGTAGAAGACTGTGAAAAATGAAGATGAATGAACTCATGGAGATCAACGTATCTACACGGACACAGATAGCTCCAGGACCGTTTTCTCAGGTACCGGAATTATCTGGACGTGCGCAACCGCCCAGAGACTTGAAGTTACCTTTTAATACAAGTAATTTAATGTCCATCACGTTATGACCAGGGATACAATTTTCTCTTCAGACCTTCTGGGGTCATCACACAACACAGAACCAGACCCCAAGCAGAGGGCAATAAAACTTTCACACTCCTTATCTATGAACTGTTCCAACATTTATGCTTATCTCTCTCCCATAATGACTATTCCGCTTCACATCGAAAGCTTGCAATGTGTTACCATCTTTTCAGTTAGCCGTTAAAAGGTATCAACCACCGAGGACTCTCAATTCTGAATACTCTTGAGGGGATATAGACATATACAACTTTTGGAATTTGGGAAAAAATTCCTTTTTGGATGCAGATTTTATCCATTCTGAACCAAACCAACCCATACCCACAGGCAGAGGTGAGTGGCTTCGTGGTTTTGCTGGTAAACCAAGCGACAATTCACCTCTGCATGCAGAGAAGCTGCACCACCTAGCCTCACCATCCAGCCTCACTCTATACTAATCTGTAGCACCACTTTAACTGCTATGCACATATAGGCCACCAGAGGCCGCCACTAAGAAGGAGATGAGATGACCCTCAGACATTGCTGCAACTTCAGTCAGGGTATGTGCACACGCTGCGGATTCACCTGCGGATTTTTCCGTGCGGATTTGCAGGTAAAACCGCAGGTAAAGTGACCTGCGGATTTGCCTGCGGTTTGACACCTGGACAATGGAACAGGTGCCAAACCACTGTGGAATCCGCAGAAAGAATTGACATGCTACGGATTTAAAACCGCAGAAAAATCTGCAGCATGTGCACTGCGGTTTTTAAAATCCATTGGTTAACATTGTACTGTACAATGTCTGCGGAACTGCTGCAGATCCGCAGGGCCAAATCCGCAACGTGTGCACATACCCTAATTGGTAAAGGTTGAAAGCAACGTTTTCTAATGAAGGCCGTATTCACACGTTGCGTTTTTTAAATCCGCAGTGTCAACATCGTCGTGTGAACACAGCCTAAGGTTGCGTGCACACGCTGCGGATTCTGCTGCGAATCCGCAGCAGAATCCGTTGCATTGTACAGTACCATTAAAATGAATGGAAAATGAAAACCGCAGTGCAGATGCTGCGGAATTTTCCGTGCGGATTTGCTGCCGTTTCAAATCCACAGAAAGAATTGACATGTCCGCTGCGGTTTGCCATCTGCTGCATTGTAGAGGTGATAAACCGCAGGGCAAAACCGCAGGGTAATCTGCAGATAAACCGCAGGTCTTCTAACCTGCAGATTTTACTAAATCCGCGTGGAAAAATCCGCAGAGCATTCCGCAGCGTGTGCACATACCCTAAGGCAGGGTCGGTCTGGCCCACCGGGATACCGGTGAAATGCCCGGTGGGCCCAGCCGCCCCAGGGAGGAGGAAGAGAAGGAGGAAAAAAAATTAGGGATGCAGGCCTTTAAGTCTGAGAATGATCCAGACGCACGTGTCCCGACTGCGAGGTCCCGACTCCCGGCCCACGGCCAGGGCCGGCGGCACCACCCGGCGAGCCCAGGTAAGCGCTGGGGGCCCTGAGTGAATAGGGGATGGGAGTGGGACACACCATGGGGTCCAGTTCTGGCATCGGGGCCCCCCCTAATACTCACCTCTCCTCGTTCTGGCAGCTGCCGGGTCTTCTTCAGCACCCTCTGATTCTGCAGTGTCTCAGGGCAGAGGGTGACATCATCCCTGTGCGCCCTCTCTGTCCTGAGCATTGCAGAGCCAGGAGAGACGCTGAGTGCACGGGACCTGCGGTGGGAACGGGAGAGGTATGTGATTTTTTTTCTTTATATATGCAGCATTACATGGGCCCCATGATGTGCTGTATAGAGGAGCAGGGGGCCCATAATATACTGTATGGAGGTACATGGGGCCCATAATATACTGTATGGAGGAGCATGGGGGCCCATAGTATACTGTATGGAGGAGCAGGGGGCCCATAATATACTGTATGGAGGAGCAGGGGGCCCATAATATACTGTATGGAGGAGCAGGGGGCCCATAATATACTGTATGGAGGTGCATGGGGCCCATAATATACTGTATGGAGGAACATGGGGGCCCATAATATACTGTATGGAGGAGGATGGGGCCCATAATATACTGTATGGAGGTGCATGGGGCCCATAATATACTGTATGGAGGAGCATGGGGGCCCATAATATACTGTATGGAGGAGCAGGGGGCCCATAATATACTGTATGGAGGAGCATGGGGGCCATAATATACTGTATGGAGGTGCATGGGGGGCCCATAATATACTGTATGAAGAAGCAGGGGGCCCACAATATACTGTATGGAGGAGCATGGGGGACATAATATACTGTATGGAGGAGCAGGGGGCCCATAATATACTGTATGGTGGTGCATGGGGCCCATAATAAACTGCATGGAGGCGCATGGGGGCCATAATATACTGTATGGTGGAGCATGGGGCCCATAATATACTGTATGGAGGAGCTTGGAGGCCCATAATATACTTTATGGAGGAGCAGAGGGCCCATAATATTGTGTGGAGCATGGGGTCCCATAATATACTGTATGGAGGAGCATGGGAGCCCATAATATACTGTATGGAGGAGCAGAGGGCCCATAATACTGTGGAGGAGCATTGCATGGGGCCCGTGATATACTGTATGAATGAGCATTATATGTAGCCCATAATACTGCATGGCGGACTATGTGGTGCCCATAATACTGTATGGCGGACTATGTGGTGCCCATAATACTGTATGGCGGACTATGTGGTGCCCATAATACTGTATGGTGGATTATGTGTTGCCCATAATATTGTATGGTGGACTATGTGTTGCCCATAATACTGTATGGCGGACTATGTGGTTTCCCATAATAATGTATGGCGGACTATGTGGTGCCCATAATACTGTATGGTGGACTATGAGGAGCCCATAATACTGTATGGATCACTATATGGTGCCCATAATACTGTGTGGCGGACTATGTGGTGCCCATAATACTGTATGGCGGACTATGTGGTGCCCATAATACTGTATGGTGGACTATATGGTGCCCATAATATTGTATGGTGGACTATGTGTTGCCCATAATACTGTATGGCGGACTATGTGGTTTCCCATAATAATGTATGGCGGACTATGTGGTGCCCATAATACTGTATGGTGGACTATGAGGAGCCCATAATACTTTATGGATCACTATGTGGTGCCCATAATACTGTATGGCGGACTATGTGGTGCCCATAACACTGTATGGAAGACTATGTGGTGCCCATAATACTGTATGGCGGACTATGTGGTGCCCATAATACTGTATGGCGGACTATGTGATGCCCATAATACTGTATGGCGACTATGTGGTGCCCATACTATTGTATGGTGGACTATGTGTTGCCCATAATACTGTATGGCGGACTATGTGATTTCCCATAATACTGTATGGTGGGCTATGTGGTGCCCATAATACTGTATGGAGGGCTATGAGGTGCCCATAATACTGTATGGAGGACTATGAGGTGCCCATAATACTGTATGGCGGACTATGTGGTGCCCATAATACTGTATGGCGGACTATGTGATGCCCATAATACTGTATGGCGGACTATGTGATGCCCATAATACTGTATGGCGGACTATGTGGTGCCCATAATACTGTATGGCGGACTATGTGATTTCCCATAATAATGTATGGCGGACTATGTGGTGCCCATAATACTGTATGGAGGACTATGTGGTGCCCATAATACTGTATGGCGGACTATGTGGTGCCCATAATACTGTATGGCGGACTATGTGGTGCCCATACTATTGTATGGTGGACTATGTGTTGCCCATAATACTGTATGGCGGACTATGTGATTTCCCATAATAATGTATGGCGGACTATGTGGTGCCCATAATACTGTATGGTGGGCTATGTGATGCCCATAATACTGTATGGAGGACTATGTGGTGCCCATAATACTGTATGGTGGGCTATGAGGAGCCCATAATACTGTATGGATTACTATGTGGTGCCCATAATACTGTATGGTGGGCTATGTGATGCCCATAATACTGTATGGAGGACTATGTGGTGCCCATACTATTGTATGGTGGACTATGTGTTGCCCATAATACTGTATGGCGGACTATGTGATTTCCCATAATAATGTATGGCGGACTATGTGGTGCCCATAATACTGTATGGTGGGCTATGTGATGCCCATAATACTGTATGGAGGACTATGTGGTGCCCATAATACTGTATGGTGGGCTATGAGATGCCCATAATACTGTATGGATTACTATGTGGTGCCCATAATACTGTATGGCGGACTATGTGGTGCCCATAATACTGTATGGCGGACTATGTGATGTCCATAATACTGTATGGCGGACTATGTGGTGCCCATACTATTGTATGGTGGGCTATGAGATGCCCATAATACTGTATGGATTACTATGTGGTGCCCATAATACTGTATGGCGGACTATGTGGTGCCCATAATACTGTATGGCGGACTATGTGATGCCCATAATACTGTATGGCGGACTATGTGGTGCCCATAATACTGTATGGTGGGCTATGAGATGCCCATAATACTGTATGGATTACTATGTGTTGCCCATAATACTGTATGGCGGACTATGTGATTTCCCATAATAATGTATGGCGGACTATGTGGTGCCCATAATTGTTAAGGCGGCGGAACACGCTTAAAAAAAATTATAAATAAACGTGTTCGCCGCCCGGGGTCCACCGTGCGGCAGGTGTGATAACCGCTGCTAAAGTGGCAGGACACAGGGACAATAATGTGCACAAGGTTTAACTGCACCTGGTGCACAAAAGTAGCTCTGTTGAGGTCACAGACACAGCTGCAAGCAATACAAAAATACAAAGAACGCTGAGTCTGTATCAGCTTCACAGACCATCAGCGGCACACGTGCGGTAGCCAGGGATCGGAGTAGCTCAAGACAGCACTACAGCCGGATAGACTTACCGTGGCAGACCGTGTGCACGGCGTCGCAACTGCGGACGCCAAAAGCGACTGCAAGCGCTAATTTAGCAGGCGCAATGCAGAACGCTGGCTGCTGTAACGAAGGATGCTTGAGCGCGCTGGCGCTAGCGCAATACTGGCTGTCCCCAATCACTCACACAAACGTAATATCCGAGGGAAGGGGTTTCATAAGTCATTCACCAGACCAAGCATCCATCACCATACATACAGCAGCAAGTATAGAAAATACTAGCGCATGGCATAGCGGCCATGCACATTTTTTATAGCGTACGGGACCTGCCGGAAATCTCCAGAGCCCCGAGCATAACCAATCAAATCAGGAGCAGGACCTGAGCACCTGACTCCTGAACTCCAATGAGAGCTAGTCCCGTGAGCATGCTCAGAAGCATGGAAAAAGGACTTAGCCTCTGGAGACAAATGTGAGAATCTGGGTTGCTGCATATGAATAGAATGACCCAGATTCCTAACAATAATACTGTATGGCGGACTATGTGGTGCCTATAATACTCTATGGAGGACTATGTGGTGCCTATAATACTCTATGGAGGACTATGTGGTGCCTATAATACTGTATGGAGGACTATGAGGTGCCCATAATACTGTGTGGAGGACTATGTGGTGCCCATATATTGTACTATACCTGTATTTTTTATCTATGCATCAGGAATTCTGGCATGTGTTAAAGGGACCCACTGATACTCTTTCGCCCGAGGTCCATGAAAACCTGGAGCAGACCCTGGCGGCAGTGCTCATCTAGATGAATGCCGGCTGCAGCTGTGACAGGGCGCTCTGCTCTGTGACAGGCCATGCGTTGATGTCACATAGCAGTTTTGTTAAACTACTCCTGCAACCTTTGTAAGCCGGCGGCCTTTCAATGTTACTGCTATGTGATGTCAGCGCGCGGCCTGTCACAGAGCAGAGCGCCCTGTCAAGGCGGCAGTCGGCAGTCATTTTAACGACCACTCCAAATATGAAGCCACAAGAGGACGCCGGGGAACGCAAGAAGGTGAGAAGAATCCCCCCTCCGTGATTGGGCAATGTTGTGGCCATAGGGTCGGACATAGGGGCCAAGGGAGGTGACATTATTAAAGTGGACATTGGGGTCCAGGATGGGGACATTAAATAAAGGGGCCCTGGATCTGGCACCTTATTAAAGGGGTGGCAATGGAGGTCAGGATGAGGAACATACATTATTGGTTTATTGTGGCAAGTGGCAACATAATTACTGTAGGGGCCAATCAGGGGACATTGTTACTGCTGTAATTTAATTTACTTTTGAGGATACTGTCTTCCATGGGGGAGAACAAAAGGGGGTCCTGCTACTGTGCTGGGCGGCACTGTCTTTTTTTCTTCATCTAACATAGTGTAGAGGTCGAGGAAAATAGTGGGGAATGTGCTTTGGAAGTGATCACTATAAATAACTTATTTTCTGCAGATCTGAGTCCTTGCTGGAACCAGTGATGGTGGTCTGCACTGGATGAAGATGAAAGACTTCCAACTACAGACATCACAGGTGAGTCAGTGTGTTACTTGTACACTTACACTATATACTGTATACTGTGTACAGAGCTCATGTGTATAATGTCACTGTTGATCACTGTATTACCTGTACACTGACACTTTATACAGAGCTCATGTGTATAATGTCACTGGTGATCCCAGTATTACCTGTACACTATATACTATATACAGAGCTCCTGTGTATAATGTCACTAGTGATCATTGTATTATCTGGACACACACTATATACAGAGCTCTTGTGTGTAATGTCACTGGTGATCACTGTATTACCTGTACACTGACAGTATAAACAGAGCTCCTGTGTATAATATCACTGGTGATCCCTGTATTACCTGTACACTGACACTATATACAGAGGTACTGTGTATAATGTTACTGGTGGTAATAAGTGTTGTTAGTATTGTGGTTTGTATTCATGATCAGTATTGTAGTATTCGGTCACTATGTGGTGGTAATTTGTCATCTGGTCACGGTGTGGCAGTATTTCTCCTTGTATGTGGTATTATTTTGTCCCTATATGCTGGTAATATGTCATATTATGCAGTCACTATGTGGTGGTAATATGTGGTATGGTCATGGTGTGGCTGTATTTGTCCCTTGATTGTGGTATTAGTTGGTCACCACGTGATCTGTTCATGGTCTGGCAGGATTTGTTCCTTGTATGCAGTGTTATACGGTCACTATGGTCTGGTCATGGTGTGGTTGTATTTGTTCCCTGTATGTGGTATTATTGGTCTTGGTATAGGGGTTTGTGTTGTGTATGGCAGTCATTTGTTCTCTCTGATATTACCTAGGCGAAGACTCTTTATTTCCATTAGAGATTAAATACTTGGATCACAGCGTCAGAGATATAGTTACAGGGGTTCACCTGTGAAAAAAAAGTAATCACCTCTCTACAGGATAAGTGATAACGTATTGATTGGGGGGGGGGTCTGACTACTTGGACCCATTCAGCAAAATGTGGAACTTTTCATCCCCATGTCTGACTTAACCACTGATCCATTCATTCCCTCAGTGGCTGCACTTGTTTTTTCTCTAGAAGCCCCAAAGAGAATGAATGGAGCTGCGGTCAGACATCCCACCTGCCGCTCCATTTTAAATTTAGGATAAGTGTTCTATCAACGATAAAACCTCCTCGTTCTTTCAATCGATGCAGTTTCTAATGGTTGGACCTAAGCGATCACCTAAGCTGTGGAGTCCACCTATGGATCGGTGATAACTTGTTTTAACCAAAGAATCCCATTAATGTAAACTACCGTAATTATACATCCCGTTATGGGGGCGCACAGTAGATGTGCAGGAGCCGCCTGTGTTTTACAGCCGATGTTCCGCTATAATCAGGATAAACGACTGACAAATATCTGCCTATAGCTGTAGGGTGGGCCCCTAGAGTCCATTCCCCTGGTGGGCCCCAGACACCCCTGCCCTACCCTGCCCTAAGGGTCCACCAGCTCCCGGAGTCCAGAGGATGAATCAAAAAAGTGAAATGATCGTAACAGAGTTTGATCCGAGTGTCATTAACACAAATGACCTGATTCTCTTGCGCGATAGAATCTATGCCAGTTTGACCCCCCGAATTAATGGAGGCCCGACACACGATGCCCCCACTGCTCAGCTGAAAAGTCCCAAAATAAAAATATCCTTTACACTTTCAGGAGCAGACGTGATAATTCATGTTTCACCCCCAATGATCCGAGAACAGGTTTTTAGTTTGACCCCTGTGCCTGGGTTTGGAAGGGGCTGGATGGAATTAGTCCAGGCTCCTGTCTAGTATTGAGGCTAGAAGTGAATGAGGCTGAGCTGTAATACCACACACCACCTGTGGTCAAAGGTGGCGCTGCATTTGGAAGAAAACAGTCATAGACTAAGTCAGTAGCTCCCCTACTTTTGGTTCTGCACCCATTCGCTGGGGGTCTTGTGAATGGAGATGCTCCCGCATGCGATGAACCACTGAAACCTCCTTGTATCCTGAAAATGAGGATACGCGTTTCTGGATGAGGGATTAATGCAGAACATAAGGAAACAATCATAAAAGTCTGTGGTTGGGGAAACCCCTTTACTTCTTAGAAGTGACCTTGCACTTTCTTTTCTCCCATCAAGTGTTTTTCAAAACCCTGATGCGGGAAAACATGGCTCAAATCACTGAGCGCATGACCCGCAAAATGATTTTTATAATAAAAATGAATAGGAAGAGTCAAGTGTTTGTAGAGATTACTCCGGTGATTTTTGAAGCGGACCTACACCAAAAAGAAAACCTGGGGAAACACGACCTTGGGAGAAATAAAAGTGATATCCCCCCCCCCCGTGATGAAGCGAGGCGAAACGTGAGTCAATATTTCACAACCACAGTCTGTATGGGGATTCTGACTGCTATTTTGTATTTCTGGCAGTTTTTCTATCATTACCCTGACTATCTTCAGTGTTTAGGTGCTCAGTATCTGATCCAGGAGGCTCATTACTTACCATATGGAGCGTTAGACCGGTTAGCTGTAAGTTTTACCCCACTCATTTTCATAGTCACTGATGTATGCCCATGGCATACGACCTAGGTGATCAGGAGTATTTTGCAATGTCATTTATTCTTCTGCACATTGTCATGTGCAGCCCTGTTGTGGTTCCCTTTATGTCATTTTCCCAATTGTAGGTACTGGTTTTATTATTATTAATATAGATAAGATCAATTTGTATATATTTTTTTTTTTCGGTATGGTATAATAGTCCTGGGCCAGACACATCAGTGACCATTGTAGGGTTTTCTTACTTTAATAGAAGGTACCACCAGTAATGTCCACATGTGCTTATTCATAGTTTCCATGGGAAGCCCCTGATGAAGCTTTCAATTGAGTCGGGTTCTAAAAACTTTATAAAATGTATATATATTTGAATTTTATTTAATTTTCTCTGCCCGGGTGGAAAGTGTAAATCTTATTTCTGAAGAATGATCTGTGACATCACGTTTGATCCCGGTCACATCTTCGTCCCTGTTATCAATAACTTATAACTGGGCTTGAAGTTTACAAGATAAGGCTGATCCTTTGCCTTGATGATAAACCGAGGAGTACAAAAAAGGAGTGGCGCCCTCATTATGGCCCTGGGGGTTTGTCCTCAGAACTGTAAGGCCATTTACCTACCCAATTCTCAGTCCCCTCTTTTAAAGGCCCCATATTATCCCCATACCTTAACAGAATACAATTGCATAAGTAGCAATTCCTCAATGTCAACCTCTAGAATTTACCCCCATTATATGGAAATGTCAGACCCTAATTAAAATTAGGTCCATATCGGCCAAAATAGAAGATGGTCCCTAGTCCCGTACAGGAGCTTTTCCTTCCGTATGAATGCCCTTTTGGAAATTTGATGCAGAGGTGAAACCCTGCGTCAGGCGGTGACGTTGTGATAACGGAACCGTCACATCTTATCTGGGGACAATCGGGGCCGGGTTTATTTATTTACATTGGCGCTGATGGTTTCCATTTAATATTTACATTGTAGACATGAAGGATACGTCACCTGTGGGTTTGGCGCCCTTCCACTTGCTCACCTGGACGCTACACAAGGAGACTCTTGGAATAAAAAAGTAAAAAAATATATTGCAAAAATTGCATGAAGGTAGTAATAATAGTAATAATAAGGGTATTTAGTTAACATTATTTTGATCAAAATTATGTTAACTAAATACCCTTATTATTACTATTATTACTACCTTCATGCAATTTTTGCAATATATTTTTTTACTTTTTTATTCCAGGATATTTGTTTTGTGTTTTGCTTTTGGTTTTCTCTTTGTAAAGGTCATGTGTTCATATGCAATTACATTTTGCATGCACATTAATTTACTTTTTCTGCTCAGACCCAGTTTCTCATTTGTTTCATTGTGCATTCTGTGCATATAAGGGTGTGACCGCCCTGTTTCTGAGTTGGAAAATCCATCCTGTCTGGCCTATACTATTACTGGTGGTTCAGTCCCTCTGTCCTTGTTCACATTCACGTCACTTGACAAGTGGAAAGGTTTTAAATACAAGAGTTAGGACTGTCCCACAAGGGTTGCCGTGACGTGGCGGGATGGCTTCTACATTATTTTGATCAAAATTATGTTAACTAAATACCCTTATTATTACTATTATTACTACCTTCATGCAATTTTTGCAATATATTTTTTTACTTTTCTATTCCAGGATATTTGTTTTGTGTTTTGCTTTTGGTTTTCTCTGTGTAAAGGTCATGTGTTCATATGCAATTACATTTTGCATGCACATCAATTTACTTTTTCTGCTCAGACCCAGTTTCACAAGGAGACTCTTGTACGCTGCACTCAGTAAATGCGTGTTTTCAGCTATGGATGCTACTGCCATGACCCTTATCGAATAAACAAGCCAGGCAGTGTCCTTCCCCCATGGACCAGGCAGTGTCCTTCCCCCCCCCCATGGACCAGGCAGTGTCCTTCCCCCCCCCCATGGACCAGGCAGTGTCCTCCCCCCCCCCCCCCATGGACCAGGCAGTGTCCTTCCCCCCCCCATGGACCAGGCAGTGTCCTTCCCCCCCCCCATGGACCAGGCAGTGTCCTTCCCCCCCCCATGGACCAGGCAGTGTCCCCCCCCCATGGACCAGGCAGTGTCCTTCCCCCCCCCATGGACCAGGCAGTGTCCTTCCCCCCCCCATGGACCAGGCAGTGTCCTTCCCCCCCCCATGGACCAGGCAGTGTCCCCCCCCCATGGACCAGGCAGTGTCCTCCCCCCCCCCATGGACCAGGCTGTGTCCTTCCCCCCCCCATGGACCAGGCTGTGTCCTTCCCCCATGGACCAGGCTGTGTCCTTCCCCCATGGACCAGGCAGTGTCCTTCCCCCCCCATGGACCAGGCTGTGTCCTTCCCCCATGGACCAGGCTGTGTCCTTCCCCCATGGACCAGGCTGTGTCCTTCCCCCATGGACCAGGCTGTGTCCTTCCCCCATGGACCAGGCTGTGTCCTTCCCCCATGGACCAGGCTGTGTCCTTCCCCCCCCCCCCCCCATGGACCAGGCTGTGTCCTTCCCCCATGGACCAGGCTGTGTCCTTCCCCCATGGACCAGGCTGTCTCATAGGGCAGAACCCCTCTCTGCCACGTAATACTCCATTTCCCTGTAGTGGCCTCTGTAGCTTCCCATGATTACTGCTGATGCCCAGAGGTTAGGGAGGGTCCTAGATCTCATTGAAGAGCCCCAGCTCAGGGGCCGACATATCATAGACGCAGGGGCCCAATTGGTCAGAGGGCCACTATGACCTTCAAAGCAGATGGAAATTGGACTGTGACAAATAAGGGGACTGGCTTTGCTACTAGAAGTGAGCCAGCCCCTACACATAGTCCAAAATAGGACCTGCGCCCAAAACTTTTAATTTGAAGATTAGTAAGTTGTATTACTTTTTTTTTTTTGTACGGTACACTCCCTTTAATTTAGAAAAATACTGTTCTGGTAAATGGGGTCATTGCTATTATGTGACGCCCGGAGTCTTTCTTTAATTCCACAGTAATACCTGGAATTAAATGACTCGATAATAAAACTAATACATTTTTATTTCCTTCATGTCTTTCAAGATTTCACAATTTTTTTGCAGATGAGATTTTTGATGTCATAAATTAAGAAATAATTACAAAAAATGCACATATACAGACAGGGGTGAAAATTCAAGTCTCGTTTCATAGAAACTAGTTGATAAAACAGCACCAGAATTGGGAAATGCTCTGAATGTCAGACAATAAAAAAAAAAAAAAAAATCAGCTTTTTCTACCAATTCAATAAAGCTGGAAGCAACAAATCCAATCTTCATATGATATAGTAGTCACATCTCTTACTCCTTATACACAGCTCCACATCTTCTGCTTAGACAACGACTAGAGTGATAAAATTCTGATGACCAGCAGCCGCCACTAGAGGGAGCTTACTGTATACTATTGACGTCTCTACGCTACCCCCTAGTGGTCAAAAAGTTGAAGTTTACAGCTGAGGTTTTCTTTGGAAGTCTCCACTATAATCCCAGTGTTCAGGAGTTCTTTTTGGGGGGGAGGAAACTAGATGATTCAGACATTGTAGTAAATGCTGGAGTTTTAGTGGCGTCGCCCTCATACCCGGTTTTATTTTGTCATTCTTGACCCTTCAAAAGGATCTACAATATGTCCATTTCAGGAATCTTCTCTTGATTCCTTTACCAAATTATGTAAACTCTGATGTCCGCCTGGTGCCATTTCAAGCTTTTCCTTCAGCTTATAAAGTGTGCCCGCATCCTCCACCATATGTGTAAGGCACGTTACTCGTGACTTGCACTAAGGGCTGTATTTCCACCGCAACATTTCCTACAGAATTCACAGATTCCGTCGTGTCCCTGACGGAGAGTTTCTTCCGGATTTTGTTAGACTCTCTCTTCAGTTGTCTATGGCCAAGTTTCTTGGCGTTGACCCCTGCAATTTCCTTTAAAAACTTTTCAAGACTTAAAGGTAACTCATAGGCAAGGACTGAATTGAATGGCTCGGGGACAGAGTTCTGACGGGAAGGGCTGAAAGTGGCAACAATGTATCTCTCCAAGTCCCTCTTTTTACAAAAATCCGGTTCCACACAGTTTAGCACAGCTCCAAATGTCTGGTATGGATCCAGGTCGTTGCGTTGCGTCGGATCCTGGGCCTTCCAGGCAATGTACTTCTCTTTGGTACCTTCGGAGAAGAGGAGAACGATCAAGCCGTTCTTCTTAAGAACAGTGTCTTTCTCTTTTTGGTACCAAACCATGGGGCCAATTTCACTCATTTTTATACGATGCCACTGGTCCAAGACTACGTCCAATTGGAGACCCTTCAAAGAAGAGGCAAAGACCCGCACGAGGTTTTCATATTCTTTGGTGTCAGGAGGATAAAGAATCAAGACTCTACGGTTACTGAAGATTTCACCTGAGAAGACAAAAAAAAAGTTGGTTTCAGTTATTTTGATGGGACTTTGAGTGTTTTTGGTTTTAAAGGGGTCAGGAAGCTGGTGTCAGTTATCCTTGAAGGAAACCATTGAAATATTACCCACAAAAATACTCCTAGACTTCGTCTACTGGAAGCCCCAAACGTTCCCTCACCCACTGGGCCAAAAGGATTCTCTCGTCAAAGGCATTTCTTGCTACCACTGTCCCACCAGGGCTTAAAAAATGCATGGTTTTGCCCAGAAGGAGAAGCCAAAGAGTCGCAATTTGCTTAATCGTGTAGACCTACAATTTGGATGTCACCAGAACTAGAGGGAAAACAGTGACAACCGGTGTGAAATCCATTTTGTGGTACGCAGATTAGTCAGAGCTTTCCTTCCTCCACGTGGGGTGGCAGTTCTTCTAACATGAACTGAAGCCCTACCCAAGCTTAAAGCCAAGAAACAAACCATGGCACTATAAGATTGTTCTTTAAAGGGCTTGTCCAAGCAAAGACATTTTACACCTATATACAGGATCAGTGGTAACTTATAGATCGACCGGAGTCTGACTGCAGTGACCTGCACCATCAGAAGAATGAGGTTGCAGTTTCCTTAGCTTGACCACCACTCCATTCATTCTGTATGGAGCTGTCGAAAAAAGTTGAGTGCTGTCCAATAGAGAATGAATGGAGCGGTGTTCAGTTTCTATCGGCAGCCGCATAGAGCATCAATGGAGCGGCGTTCAGTTTCTATCGGCAGCCCCATAGAGAATGAATGGAGCGGCGTTCAGTTTCTGTCGGCAGCCCCATAGAGAATGAATGGAGCGGTGTTCAGTTTCTATCGGCAGCCCCATAGAGAATGAATGGAGCGGCGTTCAGTTTCTGTCGGCAGCCCCATAGAGAATGAATGGAGCGGCGTTCAGTTTCTATCGGCAGCCCCATAGAGAATGAATGGAGCGGCGTTCAGTTTCTATCGGCAGCCCCATAGAGAATGAATGGTGCGGCGTTGGGCTTTTAAAATCAGTCCCATAAAAAATTAATGGAGCGACGTTCAGTTTCTATCGGCAGCCCCATAGAGAATGAATGGTGCGGCGTTGGGCTTTTAAAATCAGTCCCATAAAAAATTAATGGAGCGACGTTCAGTTTCTATCGGCAGCCCCATAGAGAATGAATGGAGCGGCGTTCACTTTCTATCTGCAGCCCCATAGAGAATGAATGGCGCGGCGTTCACTTTCTATCGGCAGCCCCATAGAGAATGAATGGAGCGGCGTTCAGATTCTATCGGCAGCCCCATAAAGAATGAATGGAGCGGCGTTGGGCTTTTAAAATCAGTCCCATAAAAAATGAATGGAGCGGCGTTCAGCTTTAATCGCCAGCCCCAGAGAGAATGAATGGAGCGGCGTTCAGTTTCTATCTGCAGCCCCATAGAGAATGAATTGAGCGGCGTTCACTTTCTATCGGCAGCCCCATAGAGACTGAATGGAGCGGCGTTCACTTTCTATCGGCAGCCCCATAGAGAATGAATGGAGCGGCGTTCAGTTTCTATCGGCAGCCCCATAGAGAATGAATGGAGCGGCGTTCAGTTTCTATCGGCAGCCCCATAGAGATTGAATGGAGCGGCGTTCACTTTCTATCGGCAGCCCCATAGAGAATGAATGGCGCGGCGTTCACTTTCTATCGGCAGCCCCATAGAGAATGAATGGAGCGGCGTTCAGATTCTATCGGCAGCCCCATAAAGAATGAATGGAGCGGCGTTGGGCTTTTAAAATCAGTCCCATAAAAAATGAATGGAGCGGCGTTCAGCTTTAATCGCCAGCCCCAGAGAGAATGAATGGAGCGGCGTTCAGTTTCTATCTGCAGCCCCATAGAGAATGAATGGAGCGGCGTTCACTTTCTATCGGCAGCCCCATAGAGAATGAATGGAGCGGCGTTCACTTTCTATCGGCAGCCCCATAGAGAATGAATGGCGCGGCGTTCACTTTCTATCGGCAGCCCCATAGAGAATGAATGGAGCGGCGTTCAGATTCTATCGGCAGCCCCATAAAGAATGAATGGAGCGGCGTTGGGCTTTTAAAATCAGTCCCATAAAAAATGAATGGAGCGGCGTTCAGCTTTAATCGCCAGCCCCAGAGAGAATGAATGGAGCGGCGTTCAGTTTCTATCTGCAGCCCCATAGAGAATGAATGGAGCGGCGTTCACTTTCTATCGGCAGCCCCATAGAGACTGAATGGAGCGGCGTTCACTTTCTATCGGCAGCCCCATAGAGACTGAATGGAGCGGCGTTCACTTTCTATCGGCAGCCCCATAGAGAATGAATGGAGCGGCGTTCAGTTTCTATCGGCAGCCCCATAGAGAATGAATGGAGCGACGTTCAGTTTCTATCGGCAGCCCCATAGAGAATGAATGGAGCGGCGTTCAGTTTCTGTCGGCAGCCCCATAGAGAATGAATGGAGCGGTGTTCAGTTTCTATCGGCAGCCCCATAGAGAATGAATGGAGCGGCGTTCAGTTTCTGTCGGCAGCCCCATAGAGAATGAATGGAGCGGCGTTCAGTTTCTATCGGCAGCCCCATAGAGATTGAATGGAGCGGCGTTCACTTTCTATCGGCAGCCCCATAGAGAATGAATGGCGCGGCGTTCACTTTCTATCGGCAGCCCCATAGAGAATGAATGGAGCGGCGTTCAGATTCTATCGGCAGCCCCATAAAGAATGAATGGAGCGGCGTTGGGCTTTTAAAATCAGTCCCATAAAAAAATGAATGGAGCGGCGTTCAGCTTTAATCGCCAGCCCCAGAGAGAATGAATGGAGCGGCGTTCAGTTTCTATCTGCAGCCCCATAGAGAATGAATGGAGCGGCGTTCACTTTCTATCGGCAGCCCCATAGAGAATGAATGGAGCGGCGTTCACTTTCTATCGGCAGCCCCATAGAGAATGAATGGCGCGGCGTTCACTTTCTATCGGCAGCCCCATAGAGAATGAATGGAGCGGCGTTCAGATTCTATCGGCAGCCCCATAAAGAATGAATGGAGCAGCGTTGGGCTTTTAAAATCAGTCCCATAAAAAAATGAATGGAGCGGCGTTCAGCTTTAATCGCCAGCCCCAGAGAGAATGAATGGAGCGGCGTTCAGTTTCTATCTGCAGCCCCATAGAGAATGAATGGAGCGGCGTTCACTTTCTATCGGCAGCCCCATAGAGACTGAATGGAGCGGCGTTCACTTTCTATCGGCAGCCCCATAGAGACTGAATGGAGCGGCGTTCACTTTCTATCGGCAGCCCCATAGAGAATGAATGGAGCGGCGTTCAGTTTCTGTCGGCAGCCCCATAGAGAATGAATGGAGCGGCGTTCAGTTTCTATCGGCAGCCCCATAGAGAATGAATGGAGCGACGTTCAGTTTCTATCGGCAGCCCCATAGAGAATGAATGGAGCGGCGTTCAGTTTCTGTCGGCAGCCCCATAGAGAATGAATGGAGCGGTGTTCAGTTTCTATCGGCAGCCCCATAGAGAATGAATGGAGCGGCGTTCAGTTTCTGTCGGCAGCCCCATAGAGAATGAATGGAGCGGCGTTCAGTTTCTATCGGCAGCCCCATAGAGAATGAATGGAGCGGCGTTCAGTTTCTATCGGCAGCCCCATAGAGAATGAATGGAGCGGCGTTGGGCTTTTAAAATTAGTCCCATAAAAAATTAATGGAGCGACGTTCAGTTTCTATCGGCAGCCCCATAGAGAATGAATGGAGCGGCGTTCACTCTCTATCGGCAGCCCCATAGAGAATGAATGGCGCGGCGTTCAGTTTCTATCGGCAGCCCCATAGAGAATGAATGGAGCGGCGTTCAGATTCTATCGGCAGCCCCATAAAGAATGAATGGAGCGGCGTTGGGCTTTTAAAATCAGTCTCATAAAAAATGAATGGAGCGGCGTTCAGCTTTAATCGCCAGCCCCAGAGAGAATGAATGGAGCGGCGTTCAGTTTCTATCTGCAGCCCCAGAGAGAATGAATGGAGCGGCGTTCAGTTTCTATCTGCAGCCCCATAGAGAATGAATGGAGCGGCGTTCACTTTCTATCGGCAGCCCCATAGAGACTGAATGGAGCGGCGTTCAGTTTCTATCGGCAGCCCCATAGAGAATGAATGGAGCGGCGTTCAGTTTCTATCGGCAGCCCCATAGAGAATGAATGGAGCGACGTTCAGTTTCTATCGGCAGCCCCATAGAGAATGAATGGAGCGGCGTTCAGTTTCTATCGGCAGCCCCATAGAGAATGAATGGAGCGGCGTTCAGTTTCTATCGGCAGCCCCATAGAGAATGAATGGAGCGGCGTTCAGTTTCTATCGGCAGCCCCATAGAGAATGAATGGAGCGGCGTTCAGTTTCTATCGGCAGCCCCATAGAGAATGAATGGAGCGGCGTTCAGTTTCTATCGGCAGCCCCATAGAGAATGAATGGAGCGGCGTTCAGTTTCTATCGGCAGCCCCATAGAGAATTAATGGAGCGGCGTTCAGTTTCTGTTGGCAGCCCCATAGATAATGAATGGAGCGGCGTTGGGCTTTTAAAATCAGTCCCATAAAAAATGAATGGAGCGGCGTTCAGCTTTAATCGCCAGCCCCATAGAGAATGATTGGAGCGCCACTCGACTTTTAACGGCAGTCCCATAGAGAATAAATGGTGCGGCGATCAGCTTTTACTGTCTGTCCCATAGAGAATGAATGGAGCGGCGTTCAGCTTTTATCAGCAGCCCCATAGAGAATGAATGGAGCGATGTTTTGCTTTTGTTGGCAGTCCCATAGAGAATGAATAAAGTGGCGTTTGGCTTTACAATGCCCTGTTCTGCCGATTTGGGCAGGTACCAGGTGTCGCCCCCCCCCCCCCACACACACACACCGATATATGAGCTCTCCTTTGATAACCCTGATTCAAGCGTCAAACAGTTAAAGGGTAAACACACTGATCGACTTCCGAGGCTTCTACAATAACAAGATGGGACCTGCACGCTCGCGATGCATGATCTGTATACCAGGAAAACAATTATTGATATCAAGAAATCTTAATCAGTATTCTGATATTCCTGGACCACATCAGTCAATTTGTAAGGAGTATGCAAATTACAGCTTTATAATTAGTACTTACTGAGAGATTTTTCTGTAGTCACCGACTTTATCCACTCTGCAAAACAAGTAAGAAAGTAATTAAAATAAAAAAAATTTCCATTTACTCCGGCGATCAAGTGATTTCTCCTGGGATTTGTAGCCTGTGACTCATTTTCCCTACAGCGGCCACTAGAGGAGAAGTGCAGTATTACACGGTGAAGGCGCGATATCATAACATGAAACTTACTTTTGAGATTTTCACTTTTTAGAAGCAATATCAGCACAAAGCAGGCGATGGCCAAAAGACACAACGCCCGAGACCAGTTCCATCTGGATCTTTCATCTGAAGAAATAGAAATAATTAAATAGTTATAAAGCAGTCAAACAACTTTCTAATCCTTTGTAACGTACTGATAAAGTAATTCTCCATTATAGCCAACGGTGTAGAAAACCATGATTGTATTATTTAAAAAAAAAAAAAAAAAACCACAGCACCTCACATGGTTGGGAGTGGTATTGCAGCTCAGCTCCATTAACGCTAATGCTCTTAGACGGCAAAACCAGATGCTCGTTCTAGTTTCTAATCCTGGAAAACCCCTTTAAATATGATATGTAGTAGACTGGAAAGGTGATTTGGTAAATTATTCTTTTTTTATTGCTTTTTTATATATACATTCATTATTTTTTTTTAATGATTTGCGTGCTGTAAACTCATTAGCACAGATCGTAGGCGGCATCGTTCCATGACATTATATGTGAAGAGGACTAACACGGGAAAAGTGAAAGAGAAAGATGATACGTTTCCAAGAAATGATTTAATAGCAGGAACTGGAGGCCGGCGGCTCCGGGGGGGGGGGGGGGGAAGGTTTTCCCCGTTTATTGACTTTTCTTGCAGCACTGATCGTGAATAAGAATCAAATCTACAGCCGCGTTCACACTGGACGTTTATAGGGAACATATCTATGCCGCATGGGCGTCCCCACCACGGCGGCCCCTTCTCTCCGGGGGTCTCCTTACTAGATGCGGGGTCCACCTCCCTGCTATGTGCCCACCGCTGCCTATGTGGATGTGACGGGTTGATTCTTTCCGCAGCTTGTAGCCACGAGAGGAGATTCAGCAATAATGCGGCACCATGTAGCTTTCCGCGAGTTGCGACTATAGCGCACATTGCCCAAAAAATATTAAAAATGGTGAAGTGATACATTTGAAACAAATTTTGAGTTTTCTATTTTTGTTTTACTTTTTTGGAGGTGAAAATAGTGTAAAAAGTGATTAAAAGACATAATAATAATAATGATAATAATATAGTAAAAATAATAATATAAATTCATCAATAATAAAAAAAATGCATAATAATATAATAAAAAAATAGACAAAAAGTAGTCAGATATCACAATATAAGCTGCACACATTATAAAAAAAAAAATCATAATTCTGATGTGGCTGGTGTACTTACTTTGCAAACCCATGACACCACAACTGTATAATCGTTTCTGAAAGTTTCAATTCAATCTCCGCCCACCTAACTTGATTGACAGCTCCTCAGTGTCCCTCTCCTCTGCGTACAATCTACGGTGCTCCTGACAAGCTGCAGCAGACTGGATGAGTTATCAGAGACTGGACCGCTGTCACTCAGGCCGGGTGGATGGAGACTAATTACCCTTAGGCTCATGAGCTCTCACTCAGCTGGACTCCTAAATGCTCATTTTAATACAAGGATTGCACAGCCATTCTGACTTGGACTTTCTCAGTAAGCACACCAGCCTCATCAGGTCCAAAAGATCTTGACATTATTTAATGCAGTTTGCATTGTGAAACCTGGTGACAGATCTACTTTAATAAAATTAATAACATTATAAATCACATTAACTTTACTGCCATTTTACTTCCTCTAGTTCTCTTGGCTGCTCATCTGTGTAAGGTTCTGGGTCACTAAAGGGTCAGAACGTGAGATAATTGGAAGCAAATACTGCACATAGTTCCCTCCAACTACATAAACATGAGCTAATCTGGGCAAAGGTTATTGTACAGAAGGAGGAGGTGAGCTGTGACATCACCTGTTGTGAGTGGTGGATCCTGTGTTATCTACTGTATATAGAGGTGCTATCAGTCATTGTATAGGAGGAGGAGGTGAGCTGTGACATCACCTATTGTGAATGGTGGATCCTGTGTTATCTACTGTATATATAGGTGTTATCAGTCATTGTACAGGAGGAGGAGGTGAGCTGTGATATCACCTATTGTGAATGGTGGATCCTGTGTTATCAGCTGTATATATTATTATTTATTTATATAGCACCATTGGTTCCATGGTGCTGTACATGACAAGGGGTTACATACAAATTACAGATATCACTTACAGTAAACAAACTAACAATGACAGACTGATACAGAGGGGAGAGGACCCTGCCCTTTCGGGCTTACATGCTACAGGATGGTGGGGAAGGAGACAGTAGGTTGGGGGGTTGCAGCAGTTTCGGTGTTGGTTGAGGTGATATCACGGGTAGTGGTGAGAGAGAAGGAGGTAGCGGGGATCATTGCAGGCTGTAGGCTTTCCTGAAGAGTTGTGTTTTCAGGTTCCGTCTGAAGGATCCGAATGTGGTTGATAGTCGGACTTGTTGGGGCAAAGAATTCCAGAGGATAGGGGCTATTAGGGAGAAGTCTTGGAGGCGGTTGGGTGAGGAGCGAATAAGTGTGGAGAGAAGGAGGTCTTGGGAGAACCGGAGATTACGTGAGGGAAGGTATCGGGAGATTAGTTCAGAGATATATGGGGGAGACAGGTTATAGATGGCCTTGTAGGTCAGTATTAGTAATTTGATCTGGATACGCTGAGGGAATGGGAGCCAGTGAAGAGATTTGCAGAGGGGAGAAGCGGAGGAGTAGCGAGGAGAGAGATGAATTAATCGGGAGGCAGAGTTAAGGATGGACTGGAGAGGTGCGAGGGTGTTAGCAGGGAGGCCACAGAAAAGGATGTTGCAGTAGTCAAGGCGGGAGATGATGAGGGCATGCACAAGCATTTTGGTAGATTGAGGGTTGAGGAAAGGACGGATTCTGGAAATATTTTTGAGCTGGAGGCGACAGGAGGTAGAAAGAGCTTGGATGTGCGGTTTGAAGGACAGGGCAGAGTCAAAGGTTACTCCAAGGCAGCGGACTTCCAGTACTGGGGAAAGTGTGATGTCATTAATTGTGATAGATAGGTCGGGTAAGGAAGATCTGTGAGATGGAGGAAAGATGATGAGTTCAGATTTGTCTACATTGAGTTTGAAGAAGCGAGAGGAGAAGAAGGAGGATATGGCTGATAGACACTCTGGGATTCTGGAGAGCAGAGAGGTGACGTCTGGGCCAGAGAGGTAGATCTGAGTGTCATCCGCATAAAGGTGGTAGTGGAATCCGTGGGACTTTGAGTTGCCCCAGACCAAGTGTATAGATTGAGAAGAGTAGAGGTCCTAAAACAGAGCCTTGGGGGACTCCAACAGAGAGAGGGTGGGATGAGTAGGTGGTGTGGGAGACGCTGAATGTGCGGTTGGAGAGGTATGAGGAGATCCAGGATAGGGCAAGGCCTTTGATGCCGAAGGAGGAGAGGATCTGTAGTAGGAGGCAGTGGTCAACTGTGTCGAATGCAGAGGACAGGTCTAGGAGCAGGAGTATAGAGTATTGTCCGCTTTGGCTGTAAGTAGGTCGTTAGTAATTTTGGTCAGGGCTGTCTCAGTGGAGTGATGGGGACGGAAACCAGATTGTAGATTGTCAAAGAGCAAGTTAGATGATAGGTGGGAGGAGAGTTCAGTGTGGACGTGCTGCTCCAGGAGTTTGGAAGCGAATGGAAGCAACGATATTGGGCGATAGCTGGACATAGCGCTCGGGTCGAGGGTTGGCTTTTTAAGGATAGGCGTGATTGTGGCATGTTTGAAAGCAGAAGGGAAGGTACCGGACGTTAGTGATAGGTTGAAGAAGTGGGTTAGGGATGGGATAAGTGTGGTGGTGAGGTTGGAGAGGAGGTGGGATGGGATGGGGTCGAGTGCACAGGTTGTGAGGTGCGATTTGGAGAAGAGACGATTAAGCTCCCCTTCAGTGATGTTGAAGAGTGAGGTTATGGGGTTTGGTATATAGAGGTGTTATCAGTCATTGTACAGGAGGAGTAGAGGAGCTATGACATCACCTATTGTGAATGGTGGATCCTGTGTTATCTACAGTATATAGAGGTGTTATCAGTCATTGTACAGGAGGAGGAGGAGGTGAGCTGTGTCCTGATAAATTGCCGCATGTATATAAATCCACTACTTTATACTTACACTTTTCCACATTGCAGGCGTAGAACTCATGATTTTTATCTGGTTTGAAGATCTATAAAGACAGACAAGTTTTGCATGAACTCTTGCAGGACGTGCGGTCTCACTATAACACTATTAGCTACTTCCATAAGGGGGTTTCATGTTTTCGGTAATTCACTTTTTACAGCTTTCTTTTATTTCTTGTATTCGGATTCTTCATCATTTTCCAGATCTCTGATTGCTGTCAGTGACTGGGGGGAACATTACTTATTACATCTGAAGTCTAAAAAATGAAAAAAAAAAACCTTCAGAAACTTGTATCCAGACTTGTAGCCAACAATCGGGATATTTTTACAGTAAAATTGTAATTGTAGCAAACTTTCAGCTGTGAGAAATATTTTAGGGCCTTGTGGGTTTTCTTCCTCAGGATGTCAACAACAAGAAGGTTATTGTTCGCTGACAGCAAGCAGAGATCTTCCAAACGATGATGGCTGAAGAACTTGTAGAACTTTTCAATGATTAAACTTTACTGATGGAATAATGAGAACTGTTGGTTTGGTCCGTTCTCACCTTCATACATTCCCCTGCGATGATGTCCTCCACTATCTTCTGCTCTAGGAATCCTGTTCCTCTTCTCACCTGGACGGAGGATGGGGGTTATAATGGCCGCGTACGCTTCTATGATCACTTTATCACGTTGACTATAACGGCACATAATCAATAACTAGGCAATGGACATTAAAAGTACAAAATAAAAAAGAAATTCTTTTGCTCATCTCTCCTCAACCGACCCCATGTCAGTCTGGTCCTTTGTTCGCTCTTTTTCACCCTTCTTCTTATTTCGGACTTCTGTCCCTTGTTGTTTTTCAGTAGGTTGCACGCCGTCACATTGAGGAGCAACGTGATACATCGCACCCCCACAAGATGTAGTGGGACCTAGTGAAAAACAGCACTGACGGAGTCCCAAAACGAGAAGATGGAAGAGAGAAGACAGAGGAGCTGATCGGAGAAGAGGTACGAGGAGCCGTGAGTGTATGTAATTTTTCTTCTTCCTCTTTGTAGCAGATTTGTTTCGCACCATATCTATTCCGTTTTTCTGATTCTCTTGGGCTCCCACTATCATTGAGAACTTACCGAGCCTAATAATTTCAATAAGAGTTCATTCTTAACTTTTGGAACAAATATTTTTTTTATAGAGAACCTTTTAGTAGAAATTTGCTCCGCCGTTGCTGAGCAGCTAACTAATGAAGTTACGAGCAAATTAAATGGAAAAGCTTTGGAGTATGTCCATTTTTGCCCTTTATTCCTCTTTTCCCTCCCTCCTGCCTGTGATGATGGACATTTCAAGCAGGTCACACCACAGGCCTCCTCAGATGAAAAATTGCGCAAGTGCCATTACTTCGTCAGACGTTGCTCACTCAGTGCGACAAACTGACCGGACCTTTCTGCGCATGCGCCGCCCCAATCAGTAACGACACCTGGGTGAGATTTTGGCTGGAGAGGCAGATGGCGTTGACTTGCCAAACAAGGTACATCACAGGCCGTGCGGAGGGGAAAAGGAAGAGCTGTAAGTGCACTGACATGTCCCAATGCACTTCTAGCTAAATTCTTGCGCTTGCTCAGCAATAGTTCGTATTTCTTCAAGAAAGGTATGGTTTCCATCAAGGTGGCAGCGCATGTACCGCCATGAGAAAGGTTTAAGGTAGAAATTCCTTCCCTCCCAAAATACTTAAGTATCAAGGCTGTAATGAACACTGGGGGTTGTAGTTATGGGATCCGTTACCTGGTCAGTTGCATTTTCCAACGTCACGCACTGGTTTTCTCCCACAAAGCAGAAAGAAGTGTTTTCATGTCTGTGCCTCAAGATTAGGGCTTCATTCTTCTTCTGTTTTGTCCCTGGGATGGAGAATGGGGGACAGATAACATTCTGGAGCGACCGTGAATGTAAACTGACCTTGGAGTAACAAAAGCATGGTGGTGTATTGTAGACAGTGCGTCGCTGTGAAATGCGTGAGCGTGGGGTGAAGTGTGCCCATTACTGACACCAAGAACCTCCTTGTTAACCATTTCTAGCCGTGTGTCCCCCTATGCTGCCTCCTGTGGTCTTAAGGTTGAGGTCCAACCACCGAGACCCCACTTACAAAGATGAGAGAACTGATTCTAATTTCTTTAAATTTGTTTCAAATTTTCCCAAATTTGTTGAATTATTCGAAATACGAATTAGGCAAATCTAATGAAATGGAAGCCAGGTGACTGCCATTATTTTGGATTCATATTAACCAAGTAGGACTTGAACAAAATATTACCATCTCCTGGACCCTCACCTGTCCCTGATGCCGCCGCTCCCCACTGCCCCTTGGATGGCTCCCTAAGGCACCTGCTACGTCTCTGGTCTCCGGCGCGCGTCAAGGCATATCCGCAAGCACATCCGAGGCGGGTCCAGGCACTGATGCACTATTTACCATCATGACATGTCCTTCACCTGACGCGGCATCATGGGGCAGAATATACCACGTCGCCAGAATGGGTATCAAGGCCGGAGCTGGTAAACAGGAGACCGGAGCAAGGAACAGGTGCCTTAGGAAGCCAGCCAAGGATCAAAGTGGAGCGGCAAAGACAGGTGCGATGAGTATTGGATGTATATTTTTTAACCACACCCTGGCCCCTGAGGCTCACAATGTACATTCCCTATCAGTATGTCTTTGGAGTGTGGGAGGAAACCAGAGAACCTAGAAGAAACCCACGCAAATATGGGGAGAACATACAAACTCCTTGCAGATGTTGTCCATGTCACGATTTGAGCATAGAACCCCCAAATTGGAGAGCAACAGTGCTAACCACTGACCCACTGTGTGCTAACCACTGAGCCGCCATGTGCTAACCACTGAGCCACCATGTGCTAACCACTGAGCCACCATGTGCTAACCACTGAGCCACTGTGTGCTAACCACTGAGCCACCATGTGCAAATCACTGAGCCACCGTGTGCTAACCACTGAGTCACCATGTGCTAACCACTGAGCCACCATGTGCTAACCACTGAGCCACCATGTGCAAATCACTGAGCCACCATGTGCTAACCACTGAGCCACCATGTGCAAATCACTGAGCCACCGTGTGCAAATCACTGAGCCACCGTGTGCAAATCACTGAGCCACCGTGTGCAAATCACTGAGCCACCGTGTGCTAACCACTGAGCCACCGTGTGCAAATCACTGAGCCACTGTGTGCTAACCACTGAGCCACCGTGTGCAAATCACTGAGCCACCGTGTGCTAACCACTGAGCCACCGTGTGCTAACCACTGAGCCACCGTGTGCAAATCACTGAGCCACTGTGTGCTAACCACTGAGCCACCGTGTGCAAATCACTGAGCCACTGTGTGCTAACCACTGAGCCACCGTGTGCAAATCACTGAGCCACCGTGTGCTAACCACTGAGCCACCATGTGCAAATCACTGAGCCACTGTGTGCTAACCACTGAGCCACCGTGTGCAAATCACTGAGCCACCATGTGCTAACCACTGAGCCACTGTGTGCAAATCACTGAGCCACTGGCTTTTTTTAAATGGCAAACAGAGCAGATTCAATTTGCATCAAATATATTCAATGCAAATTGAATTTCCTAGACAAACTAGATTTTTTTTTTGGACGATTCACTCTTGTCCTCGGCTTTCTCCGCCACAGAGAATGAATGGAGCAGCTGTTATAGCTGTCGGCAGGAAGATACTTTAGTCGTGTCTATGTCCATATAACAGTACTTACCAGTGATGGGTAAGCAGCGGGTGTGTAAAACTTCCCCTTTAATGGACACCTATAAAAAAAAAACTAAAGGTTACTACCAATACCTAATTGTCCCTGAGATGGCACTACAAATGAATGATGAAATCATCATTCCCACGATCTGATTGGTTACAGGATGCTTTAGCCCCACCCACTTTGCAGCAGTTTACTTTATGGCTTTGTACCTGGAGGCACAGCGACGGGTGCAGATTCTCCAACTTCACGGATCCAATATACTGTTGAAAGACAAAATACAATCAGATTATTTCTCACCGCGTCCCGCACCACAGGGGTCCATCCTGTGACCTGTAGCGGCCCCTTGTATATCCACATGCAATGGCCATATATTATAGTCACTGAGTCATTATAAATTCCTTCTGACTGATGTCTCATCTAATTGATTCTTGGCAGATATACGACCTAATAGCACTGTAATCCTACGGCACTGTGAGGATGGGTGTGCGGCATTAATATTCATCTGTGCTGGAGGATGACATGAGAGTGCACAGCCTAATTTAGGGTATGCAAACAATGAGACAGACACATGCTCGCACGTGTACACACACGTGTACCCATAGACTCCTAAATTACAAATGGTAGATGTGGGCCAGGTTACAGATTGTGGTCCGGGGTCAAGAGAAAATGGGGCCACTACCATCTCCAAAGTATTATTGCACTGCAAAGGGCCCATGTACTGTTTTTGCACAGTGGCCCTTTTCGTATGTGTCCTCCACTGATTCCAGTTACACCCCTATTTAGGCACACAGTTATAAGTATAACAGTCTATGGGCATTGTGCTATCCATGCAACACAGATCTGTGATACGGAAGTGTGAATGGGGCCCCAATATCAGCGCCAGCATCATGCCGTGCTACATTGCTAGAGAAAAAGATGGATAACTATGAGCTAGATATGTAAAGAGATAAATCGATATCAGATTAGACAGGTGCCCGACTCATTAGATATCTGAGCAATTTTTTTTTTATTTGAAAAGGAAACACAAAGTACAATAATAAAACCGCTGAACATTCCGTCACATTCCGCAACATTCTGAATGCACCATTAACCTTAATCTCATTCCCGGCGGGAGGAGGGTAATGTGTGCGTCTGATGACGTGGACTTTGCACAAGTGATAAAATCCACCCAGTAATATAAACTCTTAAAAAAATTAGGCAGTGAAAGGGAGTTTAATTGAAGGCAGCAAAGATGGCCGGCATGAACATGGTTCATCTAGTGGCTTCAAGTAAAGAAAAAATTCTAGTAATAGTAATTCCCGTAATAGCATAATGTTGGGGGAGAGCAACATGGGCTGTTGGCCCAGGCCCCTTATTCTCGGGGGCGCAAAATGTGAAGACCACCCTCCATCAAATGATCCAATGCACCGAGCGACACCGGCAAGCGTTGCTGACTTTGGAGTGGGGCACACCGGCTCAGTGAGTGCCCACCTTAAGGCTGGCGTGTTCAATGGGTAAAGCTTTGTTAATTTTGTAGTTGCTGACAGTTGCTATGCAGAGCAAAGCAGTAAAGATGCTTTTGTCATTGGCTGTTGTGCTCTGCATAGGCAGCAAAATATAATTACATCAGTGTTTTCTTAAAATACTATACATGCGCTTGGTTGGTAGGATAAGGAGTTTAATACTGAACTGGTGGAAGGGATTCAGGGAGAGCTAATGGTCCATGGGTTACCCAATCCCGGGCACTGTAAACCCAGTGGATGGTTCCAAATAATTTTTTGATATTAAGAAGTTTAAGAAATAAAAACTGGAGTCAAGCCTTCACCTCGCTCAAAATCTTCTTCCTGGTGTTCGGGATTTCTCGACATTCTGAGTTGTCATTGGGTTTCCAACAAAGCGAAAATTCGGCAGAGAGATTACAGTGCGCGGACAGACTGTAGAGCGGAGTGTTGTCCTCTATTTTCACATTAAGCGCGCTCGATCTCACAATCTTCTCTTCTGACGCTGAAATATGAGATTTCCGATTAAAAGCGCTGCACTTATTTTTTTCCCCAGCAAAAAAACGCAATGTGTGAACATACCCGAAAAGTAAGAATGTTTCCATGTACGATGGGGAAAATCCAGTGTGGATCTTTTGTGTGTCCACATGTATTTGCAGATTTTATGTGCAGTGCAATGATGAATTACTGATCATTCCGTGACATACGGCTTATATCACAATTATCAAAAAATAGGGCTACAATTAACACTGAGTTTAACATTGCAATCGGAATTTGGTTGGTATCAGTGGGATTGCAACATGATCAAAACCGGACAAATGAATGTTGTTCTATACAAACCTGATGAAAATGGGCAATGTAAGGTCCTGACTGCGTCCACCAGATCACTGTACCAAGCCTGCGGGGACAACACAATTATCATGTGAAAAAAGAAAAACGTTAGATAGGAGCTACACGCTGTCTCCGGGATTAACAAGAAGGGTTCATCCTCATCGGCCCCCCTATATCAGGAGATAAGTGGAGTTGGACGTATCAGGCAGTTGCCTATCTCCTCTACATGTCTGGCCGACCAGGCCCGGCTCCAGGTGATCGTGGACCATGAGAGAAAGTGTCTGTGGGCCCCTTTAACACATACCACAATTCATGATGCACAGATACAGCAGAGAAATATAGGTATAGTAGGATGCCAAAGGTTTCACTTCTTTCATTACATGACTGATATCAATAGCTCACAAAGCAGACAGTATAGTCCTCCATACAATATTATGGGCACCACATAGTCCTCCATATAGTATAATGAGCACCATATAATGCTCCATACAGTATAATGAGCCCCATATATTGCTCCATACAGTATAATGAGCCCCATATATTGCTCCATACAGTATAATGAGCCCCATATATTGCTCCATACAGTATAATGAGCCCCATATATTGCTCCATACAGTATAATGAGCCCCATATATTGCTCCATACAGTATAATGAGCCCCATATATTGCTCCATACAGAATAATGGGCCCCATATATTGCTCCATATAGAATAATGAGCACCATATAATGCTCCATACAGTATAATGAGCCCCATGTATTGCTCCATACAGAAAAAATGAGCCCCATATATTGCTCCATACAGTATAATGAGACCCATATATATCTCCATACAGAATTATGAGCCCCATATATTGCTCCATACGGAATAATGAGCCCCATATATTGCTCCATACAGTATAATAAGCCCCATATATTGCTCCATACAGTATAAGGAGCCCCATATATTGCGCCATGCAGTATAATGAGCACCATATAATGCTCCATACAGAATAATGGACAACATATAATGCTCCATACAGAATAATGACCACCATATAATGCTCCATACAGCATATGAAGAGCTTCATATAATGCTTCAAACTTAAATATATCAAAAAATGAAATACCTCTCCTTGCTGGCTGCTGCTCTGGTCCAGACTCCTCAGCGTTGGTATTTCCCGGATCTCTGCTCTGACTGTTCAGGCAGAGGGCACACAGACATGACGTCATCGCACCCTCTCACCTGAAATGTCAGAGTCAGAACACGCCACAGCAGTGGAGTGGGGAGAGGTAAATATTGCAAATGCTGGGGCCCTGACCAAGCAGTAGGCGCCAGCACTGGCACATGCATCGGGCTCCCATAGCGCGGCGGGTATCCCCGCCGGAGAGAGGGCCCCAGCACTTGCCCAGGTGCTGACACTGGTCCTGTAGGCCAACCAAATTTTTCTCTTTAGCACCACTATTCACAAAGAGAATGTCTCTGCTCAACCCCCAATGTGAACGCAGAATAATAGAAAACTTACTTCAAAACACAAACATGGGACGATATCTGATTTTGGGAAAATGTAATGCTGATCTCCATACTGAAAGGAAGAAAAATGTACTGAGTAATTATAAGCAATGATTACAATATCTATTATCTATATATCTATCCATCCAGCTCCTATTTTATATCCTATCTATTCCTCTATTTACTGTATACTTTATAAATATTAATAAATAATACCGTCAATTGTGCCAATACTCACTAATTTGTATGTTGTGTCATTTCCTTGGTGTCTGGAGTTATAATAGACTCGGAGCGTTCTGTTCCTCGCAGAGGTTCCATTATCTATACTAACGGACATGATATGGCTGCCACCGGTTATATTTATCCAGGGTGCTGCATGGAAAGGAAGCAGGTTTGTAATAATCTAGTTATAGAAATAAATATCCTGCAGCTGTCAGGACAGACGAGGTGGATCCACAAGAGCTCGAAAGCAACAGAGTGAAGATCTCTGAACTAAACAATACTTAGAACATCAAAGATATATTTACCTTCACATTCCAGAATATTCTCCTTTGGATCCAGTTCGTTACAAGCTTCAAAACAGCAAAATATGTATTAGAATTTGTATGGGAAATTCTTTAACAATCTACTGCACTGTAGACATTCATAAAGTTCAATTGTTTCCTAGATTATTTAATACTGCCCCCTATGTACAAGAATATAACTACTATAACACTGCCCCTATGTACAAAAATATAACTACTATAATACTGCCCCCTATGTGCGAGAATATAACTACTATAATACTGCCCCTATGTACAAAAATATTACTACTATAATACTGCTCCTATGTACAAGAATATAACTACTATAATACTGCCCCCTATGTACAAGAATATAACTACTATAATACTGCCCCTATGTACAAGAATATAACTACCATAATACTGCCCCTATGTACAAGAATATAACTACTATAATACTGCCCCCTATGTACAAAAATATTACTACTATAATACTGCTCCTATGTACAAGAATATAACTACTATAATACTGCCCCTATGTACAAGAATATAACTACTATAATACTGCCCCCTATGTACAAGAATATAACTACTATAATACTGCCCCTATGTACAAGAATATAACTACTATAATACTGCCCCCTATGTGCAAGAATATAACTACTATAATACTGCCTCCTAGCTGTGAGGTTGTGTGTCAGTGGCTCTCCTCATGTCTGGAGCAAGCCCAGGCTTCCCGGCCTACACTGGGACTAGCCTCCCAGGTTTCTACCAATGGGAATGTTAATCCCAAAGCCACTGTGAGTCCAGTGAATGCAGCGAGTCAAAGCTGCAGCAGTTCGGTGAAGGAGGAAAAGGCTTTGACTAAAGTTTTGGGAGGAAAACCTTTTCCAGTTCCAGCAAAGAAGCAAGAAGGAAAAGTCTCTGTGAGTGATGGATTCCAGCTGAATGTGAAGTCTTGTAGCTCCCCAGTCGGTAAGCAGCTCCTGCCAGGTGCACAGGTGAGATCGGCCCCAGCTGTGCAGATCACCTCTCCTGCTTCCAGGCAGAGACGGACGTCTTTGGAAAGACAGACAATGCAGGAGAACCTACAGCAGCATGGCAGTATGGCGCGGTCAGGACGCACACGGTCACAGTCAGGTGGCAGCGATAAACCTGCTGCGGAGCCTGCATCCAGCCAAGGGGCCACAAAACCATCCGTGGTGGACCCGCACAAGACGGTCTTCAAAACCCCTGTACCCGTGGTCAAGACTAATCCTGTGGAGCCGGCGCGTGCACCCGAGCTGCAGCTAGCGGATGAGATACCGGGACTTGTCTGAAAACTGGGTGAGTTACAACAGCAAAAAAAAGCGCTGCAAATGGAGGTAGACTTCATCTATAGCCTAAAGACCACTAATCCTGCCAGTAATGACGCATATGACCTGAGACTGAACACACTGGGTGTACAGCTGGCGAGTGTTGTGCAGGACACTGAATCTGTGCTGGAGAGCATGGGGCCCCTGGCAGAGACCTACAGGAACCGCGAGCGGTTCGCCTCCTACAAGCAGGACTGTGCTGTAGAGGCCAGGACCCCTGATGTTCAGGACGGGACGCCCCAGCAGCGGACACGGCCAGTGTTACAGGCTGCCCGCTTCTGCTTCCAGGAGGGAAAACAGCTGCAGCAGCAGGCAGCTCAGTGTGAACAGGAGCATGCACTTCAGACTCCAGCAGAGGCACCACAGGTCCCAGAATGCCCCACACAGGAGCAGGACAGTTTTTGTGAGACTGTGCTGATGAGGCTGAAGCACAGACTGTGGCTGGTGATGCTGTGCCCATGGGTTGGGGGGTTGGAGGGGTTTCACATTCTGTATTGGACGTCGCACTGTCTGATAATGATGCTGCTTATGATAATGTGCATGATATGTGTGATTATCCCCCTTTGCCATCTAGTCCACAAGGTGTGACAGCCCCCCTGCTGCAGGCCCTCTCCCTGTCAGTCAGCCCAGTGTGACCCGGCAGGTGCCCCCCAGGAATGCCTGGAGCCGCGGCGCCCCATCCTTCACTTCCAGCGCCAGGTATACCGGCCAGACATTCAAGCGCATTAATGTGGTGCGGTTTAAATACATAGGTGCCAAGGAGGATCTGCCACAACGCAGGTATGTGGTGAGAGAGCTGCTCTGCGGCCAGATGGGGTTTGTGGCAAACGAGATACTGGCAGTGTCTAATCTTCAGGACAGGCAGGGCTACGAGGTCAGCTTCAAGCTCATGTCTGACCTGGATAGATTCTGGGCCAATTACCCCAAGTTCAGAGATGCTGAGGGCTGGAATAAGTTTGTGTTGGTTCCTATCTCCAGGCCGGACACTGTCACAGTAAACATCACGTTCTGGAATGAGGCCGTTCCTCCACAGGACATCGAGGTGTGGCTCCGGAGACACTGTGACCTCGTCTCTGGACTCACCAAGGTCAGAGATGAGGATGGTATCTGGACAATGGGGTGGCGGGTCTTGGTAAAATTGCGGCAATGTAATAACATCACTGACCACTTACCCAACTCCTTCATTGGGAGGGAGAAGGGAAGGTGTTATTATCCCGGGCAACCCAGAAAGTGCTTCAAATGTGGTGGGAAAGGTCATCTGGCTAACGCCTGTGCTGTGGTGAGGTGCAGTCTGTGTGGGGCAATTGGCCATGTCGCTGCAGACTGCCAGGACGTCAGGTGCAACCTCTGTGGTAGGATGGGCCACCCTCACAGGGACTGTCCAGACGCCTGGCACAACATCTGCAGAGTCTTCCCTGATGAGTTAGTGATGGCAGGGGCAGAGTCTCTGGAGGATGAGGATGTGGTGGCAGGGACACATGAGGAGGAGTATTAATGTCAGGAGAGATGCTGACCAGCTCAGATGCCCACCAGGAGTCCACTCAGGCAGCACCAGAGAAGCAGGGTGCAGAGGGGAACATGGAGGTCGTCCATCAGGTCCAGCAGCCTCAGATACCCCCCCTTTCAGCATCGCTGTCTGTATCTGATGACTGGAACCTTAATAATAATAAAAGGAAGAAAAAGAACACATCCTCCCGTAAACCTGAGGAAGAATATGACACTGGTCAGAGTGCTAGTAAGAAGGTTCAGAATTCTGCAGGAGTGATGGTCGTGTCCAACAAGTATGGAGTTTTATCTGACTCCAATGGTGACGATTATGAGGAAGAGTTGAGGAAAGTTGATGCTGAGTGTGACAGGGACATAGAGGACCATCCCCCGCCAAAGCGGAAGCCCTTATCTGTGGACCCTCAGGTAGAGTCTGACATGGACACCAGTGGTAGACAGAACATCTCTGACTCATGATGATGGCTGTTACTCTGCTCCTTCTATATTGTGTTGTGATGGCGGGGTTCTCATTGACAGTGACCTCGAGCAATGTGTATAGCAATAAGCTGAGGAGAACTAGACACGCGGTGTATGAACATCTCAAATATCTGGACACAGATGTCATCTTCCTGCAGGAGACACGACTGACATCTCTGGGGCTTATGAGAGAGGCTGAGAGGGAATGGCGGTCCGGTCCTTCTTTCTGGTCACTGGCTGTGGAGCCTTACGCCGGCGTCGCTGTCCTGTTTAACACCAATGATGTGACTGTGCATAGGATGACGGAGGTGGCCATGGGAAGATGTCTGGTCCTGGAAGTCACTATCCATGGGAGGCGACTCCGACTTATTAACATCTATGGGCCACAGACGGTGACTGACAGGATCCAGCTGTTTAATGACGTCAAGCCTTACCTCTTCACTTCTCTTCCAGTGGTGATGGCGGGGGACTTTAATGCCATAATGACATCAGGTGACAGCTCCTCAGGCAGGACAGTGACCAGGGACGGTAAGGTCCTGCATAACGTCATAATGCAGGCAGGACTGACTGACGTTTTCACGCAGGGTGGGCGACAGCCAAAATTCACATATTCATGTTCTAACAGGAGCAGTAGGATAGATTTTGCTTTTGTCAGTCCTACTGAGGCTGTCGGCGCCCTGGGTGAGAAGGTCGTCCCTTACTCTGATCACCTCACCTTGTGCTTCTCTTTGGGGACCTCTAACCGTCCGGACATTGGTAGAGGGTTGTGGAAGCTCAATTCCAGTCTCCTGGATGATGCCTATGTTCAGAGTCGTGTTCACTCCCTTATCCAGCTTCATCTAGACAGGGTTGACTTCTATGACAACATGACCGACTGGTGGGAGGACGTCAAGGAGGATATCAGATCCCTCTTAAAGAGACTGTCAGTTAATAAAGGGAGGAATAAGTACAGCCAGTACCTAAAGCTGCGCAAAGAATTGGAGTCACTGTATTCGGCGGGCGGGGATGACAAAGTGAAGATCGACCGGCTGAAATCTGAGATAAAGCAGTATCAGTATAGCAGGTATACCTCCCTGGTTCTTGAACGGGATTATGGGTCCTTAGGGGCCCCTGATCCCTTTGAGAATTGCAGGGAGAGGGTGGCCAAAAAAATGGTCACGGGTCTCACCAACTCCCAGGGTGTATTGCAGGATTCACGGGAGGGTATCCTGGAGGTGGTGAGATCTTACTATGCTGACTTGTTTCAGAGGAAAGTTTTGGATAAAGATAAGATGGCTCAATTCTTGGAGGCAACTCCAGTGCCTGATACTAATGATCTGGACTTCTCTCCTTTGACAGCAGAATTAACGGTGGAGGAAGTTAAGGAGGCTATTGATAAGTTATATCTGAAGAAGGCACCAGGTCCAGATGGTATAACGGCAGAATTTTATAAGACATTCAGAGACCTCCTGGCTCCAATTCTCGTGGATGTGTATAGAAATCGTCTAGAAAATCACCTGATGCCTCCATCCATGAGAGTGTCCTCGTTAATTCTGCTGTCTAAAGGTAAAGAGCCGAGCGACATCAAGAACTGGAGGCCGATTGCCCTCTTGAATGTGGACAGGAAGATTCTAGCAAAGATCCTATTTTCTAGATTAGTCTGTTTGTCCCCGGCACTGTTGGCAGGCTCTCAGTTTGGCACGGTAAAAGGGCGGAACATCTCTGGAGCAGTCATCTCGATACGAGAGATGTTTGAGATGTAAAGCTCTGCGGTGTGGGAGATATGTTGTTAGTCTGGACCAGGCTAAAGCCTTTGACAGGGTTGATCATGACTATCTGTGGGCCACTTTGTCAAAGTACGGTATTCCGGGACAATTTGTGGATTGGCTGAAGACGTTGTACAGAGAGGCGGTGAGCTTTCCTCTGATTAATGGTTGGCAGGGTGACACTTTTGGAGTTGGGGCGGGGGTGAGACAGGGCTGCCCAATGAGTCCGCTCCTGTATGTTTTTGCCCTAGACCCGTTTCTGAGGTCACTGCAGGAGTGCGATTTTCAGGGGGTGCCGGTCCCCCACTGCCCGCCTCTGAATGTTGTTGCCTATGCAGATGATGTGACGCTGGTGATCTCCAATCCTCGTGAGGTGCAGATGTTATCTGCGTCCATCAGAAGCTACTCAGAGGCCTCCGGGTCTCTGGTTAACCTTGAAAAGAGCCAAGCTCTGTGGACATTAGATACTGAGCCCAGCTTTGATCTGCCGCAGTTTTCCAAAGCCTCCACCCATATTAAGATCCGAGGGGTTAAATTTGGGAGGGATGATAATGCCATGCTAAATTGGGAGGAGAAATTGGAAACCGGAAATGCAAAGGTTCAGCGATGGAAGAACTGGAGGCTGACCTACAGAGAAAGGGTCACAATGTTGAAGACGTACCTGGTCCCCGTTTTCTTGTATGTCTCTGTCGCTTTCCCTTTGCCAGAATCTTTCTCAGCGAGGCTCTTCAGCCTGTTCTTCCACCTCTTGTGGGGGAATAGGTTGAACCTAATAAAGAGGGGAATAACGTACCTACGGCGGAGAGAGGGTGGGCTGGATATGTTGAATCCAAGGGTTTTCTTTGACTCCTTGTTTCTAAAGGTGAATTTTGGGAACATGGACTCAAACAGTAGCTCCCTGTGGGTAAATAGTATCAGGTACTGGATATTGCCTTTTGCAGAATCTTGGGTGCGAGGCGGCAGTCTCAAGAGGAGGAGATGGACAGGTGACCACCTCCCCCAGTATCTGGACTATGGTCTGAAGTGTGTTAGGAGGTGGGGACTGGAGAGGTTTTATATTGAGAGCAGTACGAGAAGAGACCTGTATTCTCGTGTATGTAGGACTTTCTTCTACTCTCCACTGGCCCTGAGAGATTGTGTCACCACCACCCTGCAGGAAAGCCTTAGGTTCCTAAACGGGAAACGACTTCCTCCTAAACTGTTTGATGTCACTTGGCTTTCACTGCATAGTCGGCTCTTTGTCAGAGGGAACCTGAAACATCTGTGTGTCTCTGATCGGAATTGTCCCCTTGGTTGTCAGCAGGAGGAAACTATGGAGCACTTTATATGAGATTGCTGGGGAGGGAGGAAGATCTGGGAGGAAGTGTCAGATAATCTAAAAATCCCCAGACTGCGGACCCTAAAGTATCCCGACATAATCTATGGTGTCCCCTCCACTGTTAGTAACATCAACAGAGAGATGATGTACATTATAATCAGTGTCATCAAATACTATCACTGGCACATGAGAACCTGGGTGTCACTACTAGAGTTGAGCGACTTTGGTCGGATCGGGTTTCGTGAAACCCGAATGAAACAAAATAAGTTTCAGATGAAACTTGTCCGACTAGAGCAAAACAAAGTCGGAGTTTCGTCCGAAACCCGACCCCAATGCAAGTCAATGGGAAATAAAAGTCGGACGAAACTCCGACTTTTTTTGCTCTAGTCGGACGAGTTTCATCTGAAACTTATTTTGTTTCATTCGGGTTTCACGAAACCCGATCCGACCAATGTCGCTCAACTCTAGTCACTACACAATGAGCTGTTCGATCACACCGCTGCCGCCAATCAGGTTATGTCAGAACTCCGGTGGATAAAATCACTGGAAGTTGGAAGGAGTCCGAGAAACATAACGTTATGGAGAAACGTAAAATTCAGTTAGAAAAATATGATAATTTTTTTTTTTTTTTTTCTAACTTTCTTTTTCTATCCCCAGGTGTGCACACTTTAATTTATTTATGAATATGATCTGATTATGTAGTGCTGTGTATATATTACCTAAGTGGTTTGTGTTTTGTAATACTGGATGATTTTTGTTTTATTATAATTGTTTTATGTTTGGTTTATAATAAAAATTGCCCCTATGTACAAGAATATAACTACTATAATACTGCCCCTATGTACAAGAATATAACTACCATAATACTGCCCCTATGTACAAGAATATAACTATCATAATACTGCCCCTATGTACAAGAATATAACTACTATAATACTGCCCCCTATGTGCGAGAATATAACTACTATAATACTGCCCCTATGTACAAGAATATAACTACTATAATACTGCCCCTATGTACAAGAATATAACTACTATAATACTGCCCCTATGTACAAGAATATAACTACTATAATACTGCCCCTATGTATAAGAATATAACTACTATAATACTGCCCCCTATGTGCGAGAATATAACTACTATAATACTGCCCCTATGTACAAAAATATTACTTCTATAATACTGCTCCTATGTACAAGAATATAACTACTATAATACTGCCCCTATGTACAAGAATATAACTACTATAATACTGCCCCCTATGTGCGAGAATATAACTACTATAATACTGCCCCTATGTACAAAAATATTACTTCTATAATACTGCTCCTATGTACAAGAATATAACTACTATAATACTGCCCCCTATGTACAAGAATATAACTACTATAATACTGCCCCCTATGTACAAGAATATAACTACTATAATACTGCCCCCTATGTACAAGAATATAACTACTATAATACTGCCCCTATGTACAAGAATATAACTACCATAATACTGACCCTATGTACAAGAATATAACTACCATAATACTGCCCCTATGTACAAGAATATAACTACTATAATACTGCCCCCTATGTGCGAGAATATAACTACTATAATACTGCCCCTATGTACAAGAATATAACTACTATAATACTGCCCCTATGTACAAGAATATAACTACTATAATACTGCCCCTATGTACAAGAATATAACTACCATAATACTGCCCCTATGTACAAGAATATAACTACTATAATACTGCCCCCTATGTGCGAGAATATAACTACTATAATACTGCCCCTATGTACAAAAATATTACTTCTATAATACTGCTCCTATGTACAAGAATATAACTACTATAATACTGCCCCCTATGTACAAGAATATAACTACTATAATACTGCCCCCTATGTACAAGAATATAACTACCATAATACTGCCCCCTATGTGCGAGAATATAACTACTATAATACTGCCTCTATTTACAAGAATATAACTACTATAATACTGCTCCTATGTACAAGAATATAACTACTATAATACTGCCCCTATGTACAAGAATATAACTACTATAATACTGCCCCTATGTACAAGAATATAACTACTATAATACTGCCCCTATGTACAAGAATATAACTACTATAATACTGTCCCCTATGTACAGGAATATAAGTAATATAATACTGCCCCCTATGTACAAGAATATAACTACTATAATACTGCCCCTATGTACAAGAATATAACTACTATAATACTGCCCCTATGTACAAGAATATAACTACTATAATACTGCCCCCCATGTACAAGAATATAACTACTATAATACTGCCCCCTATGTACAAGAATATAACTACTATAATACTGCCCCTATGTACAAGAATATAACTACTATAATACTGTCCCCTATGTACAGGAATATAAGTAATATAATACTGCCCCCTATGTACAAGAATATAACTACTATAATACTGCCCCTATGTACAAGAATATAACTACTATAATACTGCCCCTATGTACAAGAATATAACTACTATAATACTGCCCCCCATGTACAAGAATATAACTACTATAATACTGCCCCCTATGTACAAGAATATAACTACTATAATACTGCCCCTATGTACAAGAATATAACTACTATCACTGTCCCTTACCAGGTAAGCTGTGGTGCACGTGTAGTTCCTCCATGTACTTTGGTTCTGTGTAGGACGTTATATTCAGGCCATTACCGGGTCTCATACGAATACTGTTATATATTACAGATCCCTGTAGTGTAAATAAATATAACTATTATATAATGACAATTCTATTAGTAATAAATGGCTGCTGTAACCTTTTGTCTCCCGGGACGTGACCGGGGTTCGGCATCCATCCACGACAGGGCTGATAGATCCTTACCACTTTGATGCGGTTGTCGGTGTCGGGTCTCCATGGAATCGACAACTGAGACAATGAAATTCTCACAAAGGAGCAGAGATTGCTGGGGGGTACAAGCCGCAGTATGTACAGGTTGGCACAGAGCAAGGAATCTGCAGATACAAGGTGATAGTTTGACTTTGGAGAAGCAGGAACAGAGACAGCTGGAGGGTTCACTTACTATTTACCAAGCAATATTCAAAAGGAAACACACGACATAAATTATACTAATGTCTAATAAACCTACAATTAATTGGTATTTCATCACCAGTCCGTACAGGTTGGCAGGAAAAGGGAGCGGACTGGAAAACCAGCCCTTGGAAAAGAGACCCCGGAAGTGAGGCTGCCCCCTCCCCAGAATGGACCCATGGACCCCACTGGCCTATTTTGCCAACCCATGTCCAACAATGGACTTATGGTCAAGTAATGGGGTCCCAAACAGGATACATCCATGCCCCCGACTCCCCCTACACATATTTGGGTGTCAGATTGGGAAGTCTTATGAACATGTACCCCAAATTGGTATTTTTCTGAACCTTCTTGGGCGAAATGAGGAAGGGGCTAAAAATGTCGCTTGTGTGGGGAATTAGAGGGGTCATCTAGAATTAGAAAAAAAACAGCGTCTTTCTTCCAATACCAGTGCCACACATGTCCATGGGTTGTAGCTGCTCTTGTAACTCCCTTGAATTGGGCTAAGATGCAGTAACACACTGCGGACAGGGGTGGTGCCATTTTATTAAGACCCCCATCTTTTTCCAATCATCTTGGAAATAGTGGGTGGTCCTGAACAAGGCTGATACAGGTTTTACACCAGCTTCACATGCACCAGTGCTGGAACGGGGACCGGAAGGGAAGACATCATGGATGCCTCGTACCCGACGCGCGTCGGAACATCTGTCAATCACATTTCGTTATTGCTCATAGCATTTAATCAGAGAGCAGCGGCAACCACACAACTTTTTCTGCTAGTTTATATTGCCAGGTAGAGGTCTCCACAAGGAAGAACAGTAGCCCCCGAAACAAATCTACAAAAGCCATTTACCTTTGGTGGGTTTATTCATCGCTATGTACAGGCTGACATCTGACAAGTCATCGTCTTCCGAGTAATCGCCAGCATACTCATCATAGTAGTCGCTGCAGTCACCTGAGCCGAGTTCTTCTGAAGATTCTGGAAAATGACACCCCTCATTAATACCCCCCTCATTAATACCATTCTCCAATGTATGCGCAGTCCTATGCAAACGTGGCTCCTGTCCAATACCTGATATGAAAGCCACGGATACGTCGATGGTGACCTGGACGCAGAGCCAGCAGCCCTTCTGGTCGCACCTTTTCACCGTTTTCGCTCTGATGTCCGTCGGTATCAAAACAGGAAATTTTGCAGTTTCCAAATCTCCATCGGCACAGAAGCTGTCTGCATTACCTAGGGAAAAAAATGATGCCTTAAAGGGGAAACGGCTACATCATTAATTATACCGCACACCATTCCCATCATAAACAAGGGTGCGAGATTTTATTTTTCCTTGCATTACATGATGGCTGGAAAATGATTGAATTACTAATCCAACTAAATAGAAGCTCATTGCTGAAAAATGTCACCTGTAAGGAGAAGATATTTAACTCTATACATACCTGAGGAATTGCATTGAAGATCCTGAAATATAGAAAGAAAAAAGTATGAATAATGACAGTCCACCAAAGTAAATGTCATCACGTCAGATATTACAATTCTGGCTGCACATAGCCGCCACTAGAGGGAGCTAATGGCAAGTCAGGAATACAGCTAAACTTGTGTTTAATGAGCTCCCCCTAGTGGTAAGTACAGGCAAGTGCTATCACTGTGTAAGAGGAAGCAGGGAAAGAAGAGCGTGCAACCTAAAAAGATATGGGACCTCAGCAAGGGGAAAAGATGCAGGACTAGAGGAGAGAATTGTATATTGAAGGAAAGGCTAGCTACAACTTAAGTAATGAGATGTTGTATATTACTGCTGTTTCCATGCTCGTCAGGAGGGAGGTTCTGTAAAGTGGTATGCGAAATGGCTCTTTGAATCACAAATAATGCATAGGACCCCAGAATTATTACAGACTCCACAAATAAATACAGACCAGATATCCCCCCAGATTCAGATGTACCACCAGATCCCCAAATACAGACTTCAGACTACATACCAACAATTACAGTGTGACGCTCTGAGAAATGACCCCACTATGCCTACTTTTGGGTGTGGTTTTATTGGTTCCATCATGGCGCTGTTGAGGCAAAATTGAGAATGTACAGACCACACACCCTTACATTTATACAGACCCCAGAATTAATTTCCTAAATACAGAGCATCAAAATATATACGGACCCCCCACACACACATCCCTGCACTCCGGCACTACAAGTCCCAGCAGAATCTTCTTACATTAACTAGAAAACCCACAAGATGCCAGAGATACATGCTGGGACTTGTAGTTATACAGAAGATGATTGCCATCAGTAGAAGTGTTTTTGTGCTACCCCGGCAGGCAACACATGTGTGACTTCATCAAGCATTTGCTCAAGCAGCAGTAACTTCCCAATACTGAGGACACAAGGAACAAGAATAACGAGAAACATTTCAGTCTGTGGTCAAATATTTCTAAACTCGTAATTACTGATCTATCCAGAGCAGTTCCTCAATTAGTCGCAATTTATAAGAGTATTGCATAGGCTGACCTAACCTTACCCCTGCTGAACTCGCTGAGCAGTGTCTAGTACACTCATTAAATATGACATAAAATTCTGAATGATCTACAATGTGCTGTTCCTCTATAATAACTCCTGGAATTGTAGAAATAAATTGACCACTAGGATGTCACTACTGCTCTCGTTAGAAGGGTCTGTCCCTGTATTGTCTGACAGTGTTAGAGTATTTTGGCCCACTCATTTCAATTTATTCATACATTTCCTGGAGGAATAACAGAAGACAAGATAATCCAGGCTATCTCGTATGAAATACAAGTATGTACTAAAATAGACCGAAAGATGACAGATTCTCTTTAATGCACCACACAGAAATGCAGACTTGTTACCACATTTCAGGCCTCTGCCACCACGTTTGAAACAGGACCTGTTACTTGCTATAAATTTCTTGTTTTTTTTTTGCCTGGTGTAAATGCTGCTGCTCTCCTGAATCCAGTGTTGTTTTTCTTTTGTTCCTGCACCCATTCTCATCAGAGACCACACCCACTTGGATAATAAGACTATATTTACATGTAGGGAAAAGAAGGCCATATCTAAGAAATGTAGAGGGGCAGGAACAAATTAAAAAACATCAGATTCAGGAAAACAGCAGCATTTCCATCAGGTAAAAAAAGTTATATATTTATACAGTGATATGTCCTTTTTAAGCTCCTAGATCTCCATCTTACCTTCAAACCTAATGGAAAGAGGCAGGGGTGTAATAAGGAATTAAGTAGAGATGTAAAAGTAGGTGCAGAATGTGTTTTCTGTAAATCCTGAATTTCTCCTCCCTTTGCAGTCTGTATTACAGCAAGTTACACCAACCGGAGTTTGGTTAACGGTTGTTATAATTTCAGGTAGCTGACCACATGTGACCACATAGTTCTTATGTGCGCTGCTCATGTGGCGCCCCTGAGGCTCAGTCGCCATAGAGGTACTGCACCTTCTCCTAAGGTGTGGTGCCCCACCATCCAGGTAAGTTGGAGGCTCCTGACCACACTCCAACACCTGCACCCCACACAATAGAGTAGTTCAGCAAAACCGCATTGCGGATCCTTGCTTAGAGAGAAGCAGAGCACCTTTGGTGGTTCCCTGCTTGGAACACTAGACGTGCTGGGAGGTGGGTGGAGTTGAGAATACATAAAAGAGCGGGATGGTTTAGGATTACAGGTGAGTCAGTAGGTCAGTCAGACGGGGAGTCTGAGGGAGGAAGCCACTCGGAGAGGAGTGGGGATCCCTGGAAGAGGGATGGAGGAAGGAGTGCTGCAGCTGCCTCAGTGATCTGAGCCAGCTGGCACGGGAAAGGAAAGAAGGAGAAAGACATTGAACTGAAGCCTGAGCTTCCATATGAGAGAAAGACTAGTACGGAACATAGGAGTAAAAGGGAACACAGAGGACGTAGGTTAGAGGAAGAACCCTGCCTAGAAGTTTTAAGCGCAAGGCCGGGGCCCTGTCCCCGAGGTTGTATGGACACTAATGGTTCTGCAGCAGACACCGGTGGAGTAGTGGGCTGTAAATTAAATGCACTACTTCCATCTAAGACTTGGGGGCACAACAGCAACATGGATAGAGAGCCGGGACTCAGGAGAGAGGAGTCCCGAAGCAGGCTACAGTTGTCTGCCGTACAAGTAGAGTTCTTGGGAACATCTGTCAGGAGGAACTCCAGTGTAACTCAGTACTAGGAGATCTTCACACTTAAAGGCGCTATAGAGGAGACGTTCAGAAAAGGCACATAAGTTGGCGGAGTGTGGAAGGGAGCATTCCATCTTGCTTGAAGGTTGACTGAGTCCCTGACCCGGAGGACACGGCACAGAAGCGGGCACTACAGACTGTGAGTAAAGCTTTGGAACTACATGCCCTGGTGTCCACCATTCCTTCCTGCGTCCGTCCGCCTGGCCCTGCTATATCCCCTGCGCCAAACACTACACCATCAAAATGTCTCTTCACCTATCCTGCCCTGGGACAACAGCCCTGCCTGTGGAGGGCTATAACATCATTGCTGAACCACACCATCAGTCCCAGTGGATCTGCATGCAGCGTCGGCTTAACACCTCCCTTGCCGAGCACCACAGGTGGCGTCACGAACTATTCATCTAACTACATTCCACCATTCACATTTTCCTATTACTTGGGCGCCCAGGGCCACGGTCCGGGTCACCGCTGCTGTGACATGTCCCACTGATACCGGCCCGGTACCGAGTACCCCACAGCCCTGGGAGGGTGACCCAACTTGGCGTCACGAACAGGATGACGAGACCCAATGCCATCGGGTTCTGTGCGCCTAAGATATGTTGGACTTAGAGCTTTTGAGAATGTGCAGAAGACCCAATTTAATAGACTGTAAAATGAACATCAAAAATGGCCTTTGGCGTGGAGAAGAAGGGCATGACGAGATGGGAGGTCCTGGGAAAAGACCGCGAACAGTCTTGGGCCTCCCCTGCCTGAATTACTATGTGACAGCAACATGGTCCACCCCCTAAGGGGTTCGTATACTGCCTTGGTATGGAGGCGCTGGAAGAAGACGCCGCCCCAAGAAGGAGGGGCAGAAGCCAGTGGCGGGAAAGGGGCCGAGAGAGGAGGGAGAAGAATGCCAGAACGCCATGATGGAAAGAGAAAAGAAGACAGAAGAACGGGGGGAGGAGAAGCCACTCGCCCCCAGGCTGCCCCTGCGGAGGCTCCGACAGCTGATACACCCTTTGCAGCGGTCGCCACCACCTCACAACCGATATTGCCATTGGATGAGTCCCGTCCGGAGGAGATATATGAGGGCTCTGGAGCAGAACGGAGGGCCGGGACCGCGTCCCCGTCTGGACTGGGAGCGGTTGCACCGGTCTCAACCGACGACCCCGGCCGAAACCGGCCTTGCCACTGCCCGAATCCAACTGCGGTCCACCCTTCAACAACTCCGGGAGTTGCGGCTGCCGCTGTCCATTACCAGGTGCCGGGACTGGAACCTCGCCTGGAGGCACAAGGTACGACCACCGCCCCCGACCTGACCCTAGTCTTGGGAACGGAACCCACAAATAGAAATGGCCCAATTGACCTCCGCCGGCAGCCCCGGGATGCAGTGCTGCCAGCCGAGGTCCCGATGGACACTGAAAAATCGGATTCTGAGGAATCAGCGACAGCGTTGGCTGAGTCACCAACAGCAGCAGAAGTGCCATTGGTGGTAGCGGATATACCGTCCCCGCAGGCAGTAGACGTGTCCATGGCCCTTTAAATTACCCCGACCAGTCCCAATCTCTCCCTGTGGGAGGCGGAGTACATGCACTTAGCAAGCAACCAGCAACAGGATGAAGACACCCAAAGTATCACATCTGGTAGCAGTTCCCAATCATCAGCTTCCAGAACCCCAGGAGGGGACCACCACTAGTAACCTGCAGTAAACTAACTCTCGTTACCCAGGAGGGTATTTGCACAGTTGTGCTTTGTTTTTCCATTATGTTTTAGTTTTGTTTTTCCAGTGTTGCCCTGTTTTGTTGGCAGCCTTTCCATTGAACTAAGGAGATCATGAACGCTGAATGGTCCAGAACTGCAGTTGTAAATAGTTGCACCTCTTTAGGTGCCCTCTCTTGGTTTTACATAGGACACTTTGCGAAGATAATGTCTACCTCATTTGGAGCATGACTCCAATCAAAGGACACTACAAGAGATCCCGGCTGGGAGCGGTGTCCAGCATTTACAAGAATTATTGAAAGTTTTAATGTGAAGTATTTGATAATGATGTGTCTTATGAGAGTAAATGGCTTTTATATATAGAATTAAGAATGTTTTAATAAAGAGATAAGAGATTTGGATAGAGAATAATAAAGAATTGAAAATGTAGCTGATGAACCAGGCACCACGGTTGTCGCTCAGAGTTGAAAAGAAAGTAAAAAATGTGCACTAGAGATGGAAAGATGAGGAATACTGAAGTGGTAGTGCATAACAGACAACAGCACTTTGAATTAAGTATTGTATAGAAAATTGCACTTTGAACTTAGGATTTTAGATAGCTAATTAATATGCAAATTGCCTCTTCAGAAAGAAAGAGGACTTTTACTCTACAGCACCACCTATTGGTAGTAGCGATCCTACAAGTCACAATCAACCCTTTAACGAGTCTTGTAGTATGACTTAGGATACAAGCCAAATCAGAATCTCAATTTGCAGACACGGTGTTTCGAGCTGTTGGCTCTCGTCAGTGCAAAGTATGAGATCTGATTTGGCAAGGTGAGAGGCTCTGGACTAGGGTCTAAGAAGTAAGGTTTCTCCTTGCGAAGAGTGACATGCCAGCTGTGGCTTGTCAAGGTAAGGAGACTTATTCGCCGTGCAATGCTCCTCTGGGAAAATAATATGCAAATTGCCTCTTCAGAAAGAAAGAGGACTTTTACTCTACAGCGCCACCTATTGGTAGTAGCGATCCTACAAGTCACAATCAACCCTTTAACGAGTCTTGTAGTATGACTTAGGATACAAGCCAAATCAGAATCTCAATTTGCAGACACGGTGTTTCGAGCTGTTGGCTCTCGTCAGTGCAAAGTATGAGATCTGATTTGGCAAGGTGAGAGGCTCTGGACTAGGGTCTAAGAAGTAAGGTTTCTCCTTGCGGAGAGTGACATGCCAGCTGTGGCTTGTCAAGGTAAGGAGACTTATTCGCCGTGCAATGCTCCTCTGGGAAAATAATATGCAAATTGCCTCTTCAGAAAGAAAGAGGACTTTTACTCTACAGCGCCACCTATTGGTAGTAGCGATCCTACAAGTCACAATCAACCCTTTAACGAGTCTTGTAGTATGACTTAGGATACAAGCCAAATCAGAATCTCAATTTGCAGACACGGTGTTTCGAGCTGTTGGCTCTCGTCAGTGCAAAGTATGAGATCTGATTTGGCAAGGTGAGAGGCTCTGGACTAGGGTCTAAGAAGTAAGGTTTCTCCTTGCGGAGAGTGACATGCCAGCTGTGGCTTGTCAAGGTAAGGAGACTTATTCGCCGTGCAATGCTCCTCTGGGAAAATAATATGCAAATTGCCTCTTCAGAAAGAAAGAGGACTTTTACTCTACAGCGCCACCTATTGGTAGTAGCGATCCTACAAGTCACAATCAACCCTTTAACGAGTCTTGTAGTATGACTTAGGATACAAGCCAAATCAGAATCTCAATTTGCAGACACGGTGTTTCGAGCTGTTGGCTCTCGTCAGTGCAAAGTATGAGATCTGATTTGGCAAGGTGAGAGGCTCTGGACTAGGGTCTAAGAAGTAAGGTTTCTCCTTGCGGAGAGTGACATGCCAGCTGTGGCTTGTCAAGGTAAGGAGACTTATTCGCCGTGCAATGCTCCTCTGGGAAAATAATATGCAAATTGCCTCTTCAGAAAGAAAGAGGACTTTTACTCTACAGCGCCACCTATTGGTAGTAGCGATCCTACAAGTCACAATCAACCCTTTAACGAGTCTTGTAGTATGACTTAGGATACAAGCCAAATCAGAATCTCAATTTGCAGACACGGTGTTTCGAGCTGTTGGCTCTCGTCAGTGCAAAGTATGAGATCTGATTTGGCAAGGTGAGAGGCTCTGGACTAGGGTCTAAGAAGTAAGGTTTCTCCTTGCGGAGAGTGACATGCCAGCTGTGGCTTGTCAAGGTAAGGAGACTTATTCGCCGTGCAATGCTCCTCTGGGAAAATAATATGCAAATTGCTAATTAATAGCTAATAGCTCAGTGATCTGAGGCAGCTGGCACGGGAAAGGAAAGAAGGAGAAAGACATTGAACTGAAGCCTGAACTTCCATAGTAGAGAAAGACTAGTAAGGAATGTAGGAGTAAAAGGGAACACAGAGGACGTGGGTTAGAGGAAGAACCTTGCCTAGAAGTTCAAAGCGCAAGGCCGGGGCCCGGTCCCCGAGGTTGTATGGACACTAATGGTTCTGCAGCAGATACCGGTGGAGTAATGGGCTGTAAATGCACTACTCCCATCTAAGACTTGGGGGCACAACAGCAACACGGATAGAGAGCCGGGACTCAGGAGAGAGGAGTCCCGAAGCATGCTACAGCTGTCTGCTGTACAAGTAGAGCTTTTGGGAAAATCTGTCAGGGGGAACTCCAGTGTAACTCAGTACTAGGACATCTTCACACTTAAAGGCGCTATAGAGGAGACGTTCAGAAAAGTCACATAAGTTAGTGGAGTGTGGAAGGGAGCATTCCATCTTGCTTGGAGGTTGACTGAGTCCCAGACCAGGCGGACACGGCACAGAAGCGGGCACTACAGACTGTGAGTAAAGTTTTGGATCTACATGCCCTGGTGTCTTCCATTCCTTCCTGCTTCCGTCCGCCTGGCCCTGCTATATCCCCTGCGCCAAACACTACACCATCTAAGTGTCTCTTCACCTATCCTGCCCTGGGACAACAGCCCTGCCTGTGGAGGGCTATAACATCATTGCTGCACCACACCATCAGTCCCAGCGGATCTGCATGCAGCGTCGGCTTAACACCTCCCTTGCAGATCACCACAGGTGGCGTTGCGAACTATTCATCTAACTACATTCCACCATTCACATCTTCCTATTACTTGGGCGCCCAGGGCCACGGTCCGGGTCACCGCTGCTGTGACACGTCCCACTGATACCGGCCCGGTACCGGGTACCCCACATCCCTGGGAGGGCGACCCACTCATATACAGGATATCGCTGTAGCAAACTAATAAACAAGGCTGTATTTATGGACCAAGGTGCAAGACTTCTCAGGAGACTAGGTGGCAAGCAATGCTCCATGGGAAAACATATACAAATTAGAAGAAAAAACCCTGCCTCTTTAGAGCCATTTATTAGGTACATCTAGAGAAAGAGTACTCTATGAATATTCATATCACCTATTAATATGGCGAAGTTATCGTACCCATGGCCGTTCCCCACAGAGTGATACTTTTAGTAGAGGTGGAGCCATGACAACTTTTTTCTGCAATTAGCATATTTTATACCTTAGATTACAGAATGAATAAATAGGACAGTATAAAAGAAAGAACAAGTAGGAGAATAAAATGCTACAAAAAGGTTGTTTCTTTTAGATGTAGTTCACATTAATGTTTTAACACCTGACCTGTAATATGATTAGTCTAACAGTCTTTATGACTTTCCATACTATAGACCTTTCTGCAGAACATTAATGACTTCAAAATGAAGTGCTCTGGCAATTATTATAATTTATCAGGGCAGTAAACAAGTTATCTACATATGTCGTAAACGAAAAGTCATGGTACACCTCTATAATTCAGAGAAAGTGACACCCAGCGCTAACATCAGGTCAACACCCTGTGACGTTCCAGCTGTCAGGCACAAGGGATGGTCGAATCAAAGATCAAATGCCTGTTTGTCTTGGCCGAGGAGACTTTATTGCAACACTCACCTGTATTACAGGATCTTATTACAGAATGGGTTTCAGTGAACTCCTCAACTACCCACATAAAAAAGTGGAGCAGTACGGCCCATTCTGCTACATAGATACAACCACAACTATGTCTTTGGGTTGAGCAAATATCTGACATTGTACAGTTATGAGGGACATGTGGAATCATTTTCACAAGCTCCATCGTCACTGGCAACTCTTTATAGAGAGATAAGGCACCTTTGGCACTGCTCAAGTATTAGTAGTCTCTGAGCAGTACCAAAGGGGTTTGCTCTCTATATAGAGTTCTTTTCGACTTCGACTGGCCATCCCTTCACCCAAATGTTACCGACACCTCTGTTCTCAGAGTATGGGTGACAAATCCAAATTCAAAAAGAGGGTGACACCTCTGAGATCCAAATGTGGGTGACACCTCAGGGCTCTGACCTTGGATCATAACTCCAGGGTCTGAATGTGGTCGACACCTCCGAGCTCAGATTGTGGGTGACACCTCCGAGCTCCAAATGTGGGTGACACCTCCGAGCTCCAAATGTGGGTGACACCTCCGAGCTCTGATTGTGAGCGACACCTCTGAGCTCCGAATGTGGGTGACACCTCCGAGATCGGAATGTGGCTGACACCTCTGAGCTCAGATTGTGGGTGACACCTCCGAGCTCCAAATGTGGGAGACACCTCTGAGCTATGAATGTGAATGACACCTCCAAACTTCGAATGTGAGTGACAACTCCGGCCTCAGAAACAGGGCCGGTTTTAGGCAAAGTGGGGCCCTAGGCAAAGTTTAAAATGGGGCCCCAAATGCTAACATATTGCACATCACAGAAGCATTACGATTGTATTTACATGCACTGAGTTCAGGCCGCTAAATGAGTGTGATCGACAAAATTGAAGAAGTCGTTCAACGCTTGTTTCCCGGCCTCTTTCCACCGTCTGAGAAAGAATGATGGGAACAAAACGATCACTAATGGATCACTAAGGGTGTGTGCACACGTTATAGTTTTTGCTGAGGACCCACAGCAGATTTGGTCCTGCGGATCCACAGCAGTTTCCATGCGGTTTACAGTATCATGTAAACCTATGGAAAACCAAATCCGCCGTGCATATGCTGCGGAAAATTCTGCGCAGATTTGTTGCGGTTTATTTTCCGCAGCATGTTACTTCTTTTTTGTAGAACCGCAGCTGCAGTGTACGTTCCGGGACATACAAATCAATCAATCTCTCTCTCATCCGCACTGCCAAACCGCACTAGAACCGGCATCAAATCCGATGTACACATGCTAGGATTCCGCAGGAAAAATGAATGTGTTTTACCCTGCGGTTTCTGCCAAGAGATATGGATTCTCTGCAGAAAAAGCCGCAGACTAATCCGCAATGTGTGCACACACCCTAACAGATCACCATACAGTATCATGTTATCAGCAGCACATCTACAGTTTACACCCCATAGTCCTCCATATAATATAATCTGCCCCATAGTCCTCCATATAGTATAATACACTCCTCAGTCCTCCATATAATATAATACACTCCTCATAGCCCTCCATATATTAAAATACACTGCTCAGTCCTCCATATAGTATAATATACTCCTCATAGTTATCCATATACTATAATGCACCGCCATAGTCACCCATGTAGTACAATTCACTTTCCATAGCATAATGCACCCCATAGTTCTTCATATAATGTATTCCCCATAGTCCTCAATACAGTATAATGCAGCCCACATATAGTATAATGCAGCCACCCCACAGAGTATAATGCAGCCCCGCCATACAATATAATGTAACCCCCATAGAATATAATGCAGCCCCCCTCTTATAGTATAATGCAGCCACCCCTTAGAGAATAATGCAGCTACCCCAGAGTATAATGCAGCCACTCCACAGAATATAATGTACCCCCCATATATAGCAGCCCCCCCCCATATAGTATAATGCAGCCCCTCCATAGAATATGTGGCAACCCCCTCATAGGATATAATGCAGCCCCTTATATAGTATAATGTAGCCCCTCCATAGAATACAATGTAGCCCTCCTCATATAGTATAATGCAGCCCCCATCGAATATAATAAATATAATACAGCCCCCCATAGAATATAATGTAGCCCCAAAAAGAATATAATACAGCCCACCTCCCCATAGAATATAATGTAGCCCCCCATATTATATAACACAGCCTCGCTCTATAGAATATAATGTAAAATGTACCCCCCATGGTATATAACACAGCCGCATAGTATATAGCCCAGCACCACATGGTATATACCCCAGCCCACCATGGTATACAGCCCAGCATGGTATATAGCCCACCATGGTATACAGGCGGCATACAGGCTGTATACCATGCTGGGCTGTATAATACAGCCCAGCATGGTATAATACAGCCCAGCATGGTATAACACAGCCCAGCATGGTATAACACAGCCCAGCATGGTATATAGCCCCCCAGAATGGTATAATACAGCCCAGCATGGTCTAATACAGCCCAGAATGGTATATAGCCCCCCCCAGAATGGTATAATACAGCCCAGCATGGTATATAGCCCCCCAGAATGGTATAATACAGCTCAGCACGGCATAATACAGCCCAGCATGGTATATAACCCCCCCAAAATGGTATAATACAGCCCAGCACGGTATAATACAGCCCATCATGGTATATAGCCCCCCCAGAATGGTATAATACAGCCCAGCACGGTATAATACAGCCCAGCATGGTATATAGCCTCCCCCAGAATGGTATAATACAGCCCAGCATAGTATATAGCCTCCCCCAGAATGGTATAATACAGCCCAGCATGGTATATAGCCCCCCCAGAATGGTATAATACAGCCCAGCATGGTATATAGCCCCCCCAGAATGGTATAATACAGCCAAGCACGGTATAATACAGCCCAGCATGGTATATAGCCCCCCCAAAATGGTATAATACAGCCCAGCACGGTATAATACAGCCCAGCATGGTATAACACAGCCCAGCATGGTATATAGCCCCCCCAGAATGGTATAATACAGCCCAGCATGGTCTAATACAGCCCAGCATGGTATATAGCCCCCCCCCAGATTGGTATAATACAGTCCAGCATGGTCTAATACAGCCCAGCATGGTATATAGCCCCCCCAGAATGGTATAATACAGCCCAGCATGGTATATAGCCCCCCCAGATTGGTATAATACAGTCCAGCATGGTATATAGCCCCCCCAGAATGGTATAATACAGCTCAGCATGGTATATAGCCCCCCCAGAATGGTATAATACAGCCCAGCATGGTATATAGCCCCCCCAGATTGGTATAATACAGCCCAGCATGGTATATAGCCCCCCCAGATTGGTATAATACAGCCCAGCATGGTATATAGCCCCCCCAGAATGGTATAATACAGCCCAGCATGGTATATAGCCCCCCCCAGAATGGTATAATACAGCTCAGCATGGTATATAGCCCCCCCAGAATGGTATAATACAGCCCAGCATGGTATATAGCCCCCCCAGAATGGTATAATACAGCCCAGCATGGTATATAGCCCCCCCCAGAATGGTATAATACAGCCCAGCATGGTATATAGCCCCCCCAGAATGGTATAATACAGCCCAGCATGGTATATAGCCCCCCCCAGAATGGTATAATACAGCCCAGCATGGTATATAGCCCCCCCAGAATGGTATAATACAGCTCAGCATGGTATAATACAGCCCAGCATGGTATATAGCCCCCCAAGCATGGTATGATACAGCTGAGCATGGTATATAGTCCCCCCAGAGTGGCCCTACAGTCCAACACTCTCACTGATTTAGCAAAAAAAAAAAAAACACTCCTCGCCTTCTCCTCGTGCCTGCGCTGCTGGCTGCTCCTGTCTCCTCCTGCTCTGTCTGGCACACAGTGAGAGCGCGAAGACGTCATCGCGCCCCTGCTGTGTCAGTCAGAGGCAGAGCGGGGAATAATGGGAGAGGGAGCGTCAGCTGACGCTCTCTCCTCCATCACTACCTCCTTCAATGCGGCGGGAGTCGGCGCTGGGGGCAGGCGGGCCCCCCTGCCTCACAGGGGCCGCCCCATAGTGGCTGTGTGATGTGCTGCTGGCTGGGGGCCCCTAGGGGAGTGGGGGCCCTAGGCAGCTGCCTGGTCTGCCTGCCCATAACACCGGCCCTGTGAGTGACACCTCCGAGCTCCGAATATGGGCGTTACCTCTGGCTCTGAATATGGGTGAGGCCTCAGGGCTTTACCCAGTACCAAATTCTAACAATGACCCCATTTACCGTGTGCTATTCATAATACTGAAAAATCCTATAGAAAAACCCACAAGAAAAACACCACAAAAAAAAAACCCACCGTACCTCTAGCGTTTTGCAACAATAAAAACTCTACACCCCAAAATGCATTGTAGGGATGAATTTTATATTTCATGATAGACTTTTTGCCCTTCCCGACTTGACCAATTATTGTGCTGTTGATTTTTTCTTTCAATAGTCAGAACTTTGTTATTACTTGAGGTCTTGTTTTTTCGTGTAGGACGAGTTGTAGTTTTATATGACACCAGTTGCTTTACCATATAATGTACTGAAAAACAGGGAAAAAAATTCAAATGAGGTGAAATGGTGGGAAAAGAAAACGTAATTACGCCATTGTTTTTTGGGCTCAGTTTTCGTGGCGTTCATTGTGTGGTAAAAATAATCTGGTATCACGATTCTCCAGGTCAGTGCGGTTAGGACGACTCCAAACTTGAATAGTATTTTTATTATTTTATTGTCTTAAAAATATTCTGAACTTTGAAAAAAAAAAAACATTGGTTCGTGTCACCATTTTCTGAGAGAAGCAACTTTTTGTTTTCCTGTCAATGGAACTATATGACAATTTTTTTTTTACGTACTGTAGTTTTTATTGCTACCATTTTCGGTACCATTTTGTTGTCCATAGGAAACCAATCACAGCTCAGCTATCATTTTACCAGAGCTGCTTTAGAAACGAAAGCTGAGCTTTGATTGGTTGCTATGGGCAGCAAAGACAGTTTTACTAGTAAACAGCTCGATAAATGAGGCCTAACCATAAAACTGTCCTTGTTGTCCATAGCAACCAATCGGAGCTCAGCTTTCATATTTTAAATGGCTCTGGCACATTGAAAGCTGCTTTGTGATTGGCTGCAACAGTAAACAAATGTGTTTTGTTTTGTTTTATTCTTTTTCATAGTAAGATTTTATAGCACTGCCCCAATGTGTGAATACAGTCTAAAAATTTGAAGTCCTGGAAAACATCCGGTGACGGTTAAGGGACATATTTGTTTACAATGGCTGTTGTTCAACCTTCTGCGCCGCCAGGCTCTAGATGTTTGATAAATCATATCCAGTCTTCCAATCCTAAAATAAGCAGAGAAGGCCAAGCTGCATGTGAGGGCCCATTGTTACCATCTGTTGGCAGTTAGGAGTTTCCCTGGTGACAATGAGTTATCGGCATGGCGCTCGTTCGCCACGTGTGTACTTTGTATTAGGACTCAGACCGATTTGTGCCATGTAGTCAGGCCGGTATATTTGCTCATTACACAGAGAGACACAGGTTATTATTCACTTGCCAGAAAAATTAGGGAACAACATGGAGCAATTACATGAAAAGAGGAAGATCCGCCGCTCGGTTAGAGACTGGAAATATCTAGACATGACAGGAGATTTTGGGCTTCGTATTACCGCTCCATGCATGCTCTGTAATAGAACACCTATAGACTTCGATAGGACCCGAATGTTTCCCTGTCTGCCGTGTTCCTGCACATTCGGTATTATAGAGACACCATATGGCGCCACACAAGGTGACTGCGGTTCCCTATATGGCGACACACAAGGTGACTGTGGTTCCCTATATGGCGGCACACAAGGTGTCTGTGGTTCCCTATATGGCGGCACACAAGCTGACTGTGGCTCCCTATATGGCGGCTCACAAGCTGACTGTGGCTCCCTATATGGCGGCTCACAAGGTGACTGCGGTTCCCTATATGGCGGCACACAAGGTGACTGCGGTTCCCTATATGGCGACACACAAGGTGACTGTGGTTCCCTATATGGCGGCACACAAGGTGTCTGTGGTTCCCTATATGGCGGCACACAAGGTGTCTGTGGCTCCCTATATGGCGGCACACAAGCTGACTGTGGCTCCCTATATGGCGGCTCACAAGGTGACTGTGGTTCCCTATATGGCGGCACACAAGGTGACTGCGGTTCCCTATATGGCGACACACAAGGTGACTGTGGTTCCCTATATGGCGGCACACAAGGTGTCTGTGGTTCCCTATATGGCGGCACACAAGGTGTCTGTGGCTCCCTATATGGCGGCACACAAGCTGACTGTGGCTCCCTATATGGCGGCTCACAAGCTGACTGTGGTTCCCTATATGGCGGCACACAAGGTGTCTGTGGTTCCCTATATGGCGGCACACAAGGTGTCTGTGGCTCCCTATATGGCGGCACACAAGCTGACTGTGGCTCCCTATATGGCGGCTCACAAGGTGTCTGTGGTTCCCTATATGGCGGCACACAAGGTGACTGTGGCTCCCTATATGGCGGCACACAAGCTGACTGTGGCTCCCTATATGGCGGCTCACAAGGTGTCTGTGGTTCCCTATATGGCGGCACACAAGGTGTCTGTGGTTCCCTATATGGCGGCACACAAGGTGACTGTGGCTCCCTATATGGCGGCACACAAGCTGACTGTGGCTCCCTATATGGCGGCTCACAAGGTGTCTGTGGTTCCCTATATGGCGGCACACAAGGTGACTGTGGCTCCCTATATGGCGGCACACAAGCTGACTGTGGCTCCCTATATGGCGGCTCACAAGGTGACTGCGGTTCCCTATATGGCGGCACACAAGGTGACTGTGGCTCCCTATATGGCAGCACACAAGGTGACTGTGGTTCCCTGACACAATGCTAAAGCCAGTTTCATACAACTGTAATGCAGCTGCAAAATGTTATAGTCCATATTACGATCCACAAAACACTACAGTGCCTTATCCGAGTGCACATATTTATTTTTATTAGGAAGAAGAAAACTTCCTAAGTTTCCTGCATGAATGAAGGATCGGGCATATTGAAAACCAACATGCCTGATCCTTCCCTCCCTCCCTGATCTTCTGCCATAGGAAGACAAGTCCATACACATTAGATAGTTGGCCGATCATCCCAAAATTAATGGGTCCAGCTGACTTTTGGCTGACGTCTCTCGGAGTATCCACCGCAGAACTGTATGCAGAAAACTCGTAGTGATTTTACAAAATTTCATCCTCAAGACGTGGAGAAAATTCTCAGCCTGGCAACTTTTGCTGTGATTCCACTCCAGATTTAATCTGCAAAAAATTCTAGATGATTTCCTCAATTAAATTTATAGCGTTTTCTGACTCTGTGGGGGGGTTTTTTCGCTACAGAAAGTCCATAGTGAATCAGTCTTCATAAATGTGACCTCAGAAGGGTTGAATATCTGCTATCTTCAAGAAGCCACAATGTAAATGCTAATTTTCCCTAATTCTTAGGAGCAATAGGAATCCATTGGGTGCAATGGACGAGGTAGGAGATGTTTATACTTCAGCACTCGTGTACAGTATAATGATTAATAATTTAGCAGTGTATAACCTCCCATGCTATTACCTTGCGGTGGAGGACATTTTACGTCTGGATAACTAACCGGCGACGTCTCGGGGTATTTACCTTCCTATCACCTTTATGACCATTTATAACCACACATTTTATCCTGAGTAAACAGTTCTGAGCAAAGAAGACTTAATTAAAAATGTGAAACCAGCGTTAGTAAGGCCGGACACCGCAACCGAGCTCAATTTGCAGAATACCAAGGAAGTGGGTCGTGGAAGAGTCAAAGAAACTCACTGTGAGCCATTGTTGTTCCAAGATTACCACCAATTCTGGATAGATAGATAGATAGATAGATAGATAGATAGATAGATAGATAGATAGATAGATAGATAGAACCTCCGTTTTAGTTCATCCTAAAGATGTTTAATGATCCTGAGGTCCAAGCTTTGTTCAGCTGGTCATGTTCTTCCACCAAACTCCTCACACAATATAATTATGGAGTTCGTGCATTGGGCACCGCCATGGGGACCAGAAAAGGGTCTTCCCACAAAGCTGGAAGCTAAACTTGTTCACAATGTCTTGTCCTTAAGCATTAAGATTTCCCTTTCTCTGGAGCGAAATATCCAAGGCCAGCCCCAGATAACAAGCCCAAGGCATTATCCTCCTCCACCATCTAGAATCTAGACAGAGGGCATAATGCAGTCAGGGGGTAACGTCCTCCTGGAATTACCAAAACTAGACTCCTCCATCAGTTGCCAGATAGAGAAGGGTGATCTGTCACTGCACAGAACACGTCTCCTCCAGAGTCCAGTGGTGACGGATTTACACTACTCCATCCGACGCTCAGCATTGTGCTTGGTAATGTACGGCTGCATGCAGCTGCTCGGCCCTGAAGCTACCGGGCGGCGCAGTTTGTGCTTATGTTAATACCAGAGGTCTGTTATGGGGTCAACATAGCGGTGATGACTTTTAGATATATAGATTAAAATGTCAGCATTGGGTCTAATGTTTATGGACAGATTTGGATTTGAAATATGGCCCTGGACAGCGCACGTCGCTTTATCTCAATGTACAGTATGTATTTATGATCCTGATATCGAGATCTTCACAGCCACCGCTGTCTGCGAGGTGCTCCCATATACTGTAGATGAGTATCTGCTGGCCAATAGTTGTGCCCTTGATCTGTTATCTACTTATGATGGTACGGAGTGGTATATATGGATGGGGCTTCCCAGCCCTATATGTTATCAGGAGATAATGACATGAGAACATGTGAACCTGTCACCACATATATCACAGATTGATTTGTTTTACTGCACCCATCCTGGGCTGTACGTGACTTTCGCGGACACATAACCTTATATAAGCGATTATGATCAGCGGACATTTAAACAGCCCCATAGCCTACAATGGGTACGTGTTCTAACCATAAACAAGACGGATGTCTGAAAAAGGATATATAATGAGACAATTCCTTGAGATTTTAGGTTCCGGAGACCCTTCTGCTGGCACATCAATCAATTATCACTGTATGTTTGGAGTTGTCACTATTGATTTCTTGCATTGGGTGTCGCTGCCTAACCCTAACCCTAACCCTAAGCACTGGCCGGTATATTATTATTGCAGTATACGATGGTGTTGGCAGCACAATATGGCAGTATTATTTTGGAAACTGCATTGACGTTTTATTTGGCCACTGTCTGGCGCTATTATATGGCACTTATAATAAGGCACCATGTGGTATGGTTGTTGTACACAGTATGAACAGTATACCATACAGTCATGGCCAAAAGTATTGACACCCCTGCAATTCTGTCAGATAATACTCAGTTTCTTCCTGAAAATGATTGCAATCACAAATTCTTTGGTATTATTATCTTCATTTAATTTGTCTTAAATGAAAAAACACAAAAAGAATTGTCCTAAAGCCAAATTGGATATAATTCCACACCAAACATAAAAAAGAGGGTGGACAAAAGTATTGGCACTGTGCGAAAAATCATGTGATGCTTCTCTAATTTGTGTAATTAACAGCACCTGTAACTTACCTGTGGCACCTAACAGGTGTTGGCAATAACTAAATCACACTTGCAGCCAGTTGACATGGATTAAAGTTGACTCAACCTCTGTCCTGTGTCCTTGTGTGTACCACATTGAGCATGGAGAAAAGAAAGAAGACCAAAGAACTGTCTGAGGACTTGAGAAACCAAATTGTGAGGAAGCATGAGCAATCTCAAGGCTACAAGTCCATCTCCAAAGACCTGAATGTTCCTGTGTCTACCGTACGCAGTGTCATCAAGAAGTTTAAAGCCCATGGCACTGTGGCTAACCTCCCTAGATGTGGCCAGAAAAGAAAAATTGACAAGAGATTTCAACGCAAGATTGTGCGGATGTTGGATAAAGAACCTCCACTAACATCCAAACAAGTTCAAGCTGCCCTGCAGTCCGAGGGTACAACGGTGTCAACCCGTACTATCCGTCGGCATCTGAATGAAAAGGGACTGTATGGTAGGAGACCCAGGAAGACTCCACTTCTTACCCAGAGACATAAAAAAGCCAGGCTGGAGTTTGCCAAAACTTACCTGAAAAAGTCTAAAACATTTTGGAAGAATGTTCTTTGGTCAGATGAGACAAAAGTAGAGCTTTTAGGGCAAAAGCATCAACATAGAGTTTACAGGAGAAAAAAGAGGCATTCAAAGAAAAGTACACGGTCCCTACAGTCAAACATGGCGGAGGTTCCCTGATGTTTTGGGGTTGCTTTGCTGCCTCTGGCACTGGACTGCTTGACCGTGTGCATGGCATTATGAAGTCAGAAGACTACCAACAAATTTTGCAGCATAATTTAGGGCCCAGTGTGAGAAAGCTGGGTCTACCTCAGAGGTCATAGGTTTTCCAGCAGGACAATAACCCAAAACACACTTCAAAAAGCACTAAAAAATGGTTTGAGAGAAAGCACTGGAGACTTCTAAGGTGGCCAGCAATGAGTCCAGACCTGAATCCCATAGAACACCTGTGGAGAGATCTAAAAATGGCAGTTTGGAGAAGGCACCCTTCAAATATCAGGGACCTGGAGCAGTTTGCCAAAGAAGAATGGTCTAAAATTCCAGCAGAGCATTGTAAGAAACTCATTGATGGTTACCGGAAGCGGTTGGTCGCAGTTATTTTGGCTAAAGGTTGTGCAACCAAGTATTAGGCTGAGGGTGCCAATACTTTTGTCCGGCCAATTTTTGGAGTTTTGTGTGAAATGATCAATGTTTTGCTTTTTGCTTCATTCTCTTTTGTGTTTTTTCATTTAAGACAAATTAAATGAAGATAATACCAAAGAATTTGTGTTTGCAATCATTTTCAGGAAGAAACTGAATATTATCTGACAGAATTGCAGGGGTGTCAATACTTTTGGCCATGACTGTATGTAAGTACTACATAGGGCGCCATCTAACACAGCGCCACCTGACGGATAACAACCGGGACCATCTATAGCAATACTGTTGTAGCAGAATAGTCTTTAGACCCCTTTACTCTCCTGGCGTGACTACAGCCTCTGCCCCAGGCTTCCTCCTCCACCATTTGTACCATAAATGACACACACACGCCTTATGCACCCATGTGCACATTATTTTGGGGCGTTTGAAAACTAAGGATGAACAGTTACATAGAGTCGTCATCGTTTAACAATGTGCAAACAAGCGGCTATAATGCCAGCGGTTAATCCTATTCACGGACCGCAATCCTACACAACAAACAATTACACGTCAAAGGTCGCCATATACTCCAGGTGAAAGCCATAAACCTACTAAGGAACTCTATGGCCCTCGTGGTAGGACTTTATCCCCAATTACTGATTTAATTATACTTTGCCGTTTGAGCACTGTGGAGCACTGATATTTTTTGGGCACTACATACGGTATTTTTAAAGGGGTTGTCTCATCTTGTTAAAAGGGTAAATTTGCAAAATGCATTGTAAAAATGTGCAACTTTGCCAGTGTATAACCTTTACCATTTATTGATGCTGGCCAGTATAGTCAGTATCACTGCAGGATATCGGGATACAGTACGGTCTTTATAGGGTGCACTGTAGGATATCGGGGTACAGTATGGTCTTTATAGGGTGCACTGTAGGATATCGGGGTACAGTATGGTCTTTATAGGGTGCACTGTAGGAGATCAGGGTACAGTATGGTCTTTATAGGGTGCACTGTAGGATATCGGGGTACAGTATGGTCTCTATAGGGTGCACTGTAGGATATCGGGGTACAGTATGGTCTTTATAGGGTGCACTGTAGGAGATCAGGGTACAGTATGGTCTTTATAGGGTGCACTGTAGGATATCGGGGTACAGTATGGTCTCTATAGGGTGCACTGTAGGATATCGGGGTACAATATGGTCTTTATAGGGTGCACTGTAGGAGATCAGGGTACAGTATGGTCTTTATAGGGTGCACTGTAGGATATCGGGGTACAGTATGGTCTTTATAGGGTGCACTGTAGGATATCGGGGTACAGTATGGTCTTTATAGGGTGCACTGTAGGATATCGGGGTACAGTATGGTCTCTATAGGGTGCACTGTAGGATATCGGGGTACAGTATGGTCTTCATAGGGTGCACTGTAGGATATTGGGGTACAGTATGGTCTTTATAGGGTGCACTGTAGGATATCGGGGTACAGTATGGTCTTTATAGGGTGCACTGTAGGATATCGGGGTACAGTATGGTCTCTATAGGGTGCACTGTAGGATATCGGGGTACAGTATGGTCTTTATAGGGTGCACTGTAGGATATCGGGGTACAGTATGGTCTTTATAGGGTGCACTGCAGGAGATCAGGGTACAGTATGGTCTTTATAGGGTGCACTGTAGGATATTGGGGTACAGTATGGTCTTTATAGGGTGCACTGTAGGAGATCAGGGTACAGTATGGTCTTTATAGGGTGCACTGTAGGATATTGGGGTACAGTACGGTCCTTATAGGGTGCACTGTAGGATATCGGAGTACAGTATGGTCTTTATAGGGTGCACTGTAGGATATCGGGGTACAGTATGGTCTTTATAGGGTGCACTGTAGGATATCGGGGTACAGTATGGTCTTTATAGGGTGCACTGTAGGATATCGGGATACAGTATGGTCTTTATAGGGTGCACTGTAGGATATCGGGGTACAGTATGGTCTTTATAGGGTGCACTGCAGGAGATCAGGGTACAGTATGGTCTTTATAGGGTGCACTGTAGGATATTGGGGTACAGTATGGTCTTTATAGGGTGCACTGTAGGAGATCAGGGTACAGTATGGTCTTTATAGGGTGCACTGTAGGATATTGGGGTACAGTACGGTCTTTATAGGGTGCACTGTAGGATATCGGGGTACAGTATGGTCTTTATAGGGTGCACTGTAGGATATCGGGGTACAGTATGGTCTTTATAGGGTGCACTGTAGGATATCGGGGTACAGTATGGTCTTTATAGGGTGCACTGTAGGATATCGGGGTACAGTATGGTCTTTATAGGATGCACTGTAGGATATCGGGGTACAGTACGGTCTTTATAGGATGCACTGCAGGATATCGGGGTACAGTATGGTCTTTATAGGGTGCACTGTAGGATATCGGGCTACAGTACAGTCTTTATAGGGTGCACTGTAGGATATTGGGGTACAGTATGGTCTTTATAGGGTACACTGTAGGATATCGGGGTACAGTATGGTCTTTATAGGGTGCACTGTAGGATATCGGGCTACAGTACGGTCTTTATAGGATGCACTGTAGGATATCGGGGTACAGTATGGTGTTTATAGGGTGCACTGTAGGATATCGGGGTACAATATGGTCTTTATAGGGTGCACTGTAGGAGATCAGGGTACAGTATGGTCTTTATAGGGTGCACTGTAGGATATCAGGGTACAGTATGGTCTTTATAGGGTACACTGTAGGATATCGGGATACAGTACAGTCTTTATAGGGTGCACTGTAGGATATCAGGGTACAGTATGGTGTTTATAGGGTGCACTGTAGGATATCAGGATACAGTATAGTCTTTATAGGGTGCACTGTAGGATATCGGGGTACAGTACGGTCTTTATAGGGTGCACTGTAGGATATCGGGGTACAGTATGGTCTTTATAGGGTGCACTGTAGGATATCGGGGTACAGTATGGTCTTTATAGGGTGCACTGTAGATCAGGGTACAGTATGGTCTTTATAGGGTGCACTGTAGGATATCAGGGTACAGTATGGTCTTTATAGGGTGCACTGTAGGATATCGGGGTACAGTATGGTCTTTATAGGGTGCACTGCAGGATATCGGGGTACTGTATGGTCTTTATAGGGTGCACTGTAGGATATCGGGATACAGTACAGTCTTTATAGGGTGCACTGTAGGATATCGGGGTACAGTATGGTCTTTATAGGATGCACTGTAGGATATCGGGGTACAGTATGGTCTTTATAGGGTGCACTGCAGGATATCGGGGTACAGTATGGTCTTTATAGGGTACACTGTAGGATATCGGGGTACAGTATGGTCTTTATAGGATGCACTGTAGGATATCGGGGTACAGTATGGTCTTTATAGGGTGCACTGCAGGATATCGGGGTACAGTATGGTCTTTATAGGGTGCACTGTAGGATATCGGGATACAGTACAGTCTTTATAGGGTGCACTGTAGGATATCGGGGTACAGTATGGTCTTCATAGGGTGCACTGTAGGATATTGAGGTACAGTACGGTCCTTATAGGATGCACTGTAGGATATCGGGGTACAGTATGGTCTTTATAGGGTGCACTGCAGGATATCAGGGTACAGTATGGTCTTTATAGGATGCACTGTAGGATATCGGGATACAGTACGGTCTTTATAGGGTGCACTGTAGGATATCGGGATACAGTATGGTCTTTATAGGGTACACTGTAGGATATCGGGGTACAGTATGGTTTTTATAGTGTGCACTGTAGGATATCGGGGTACAGTACGGTCTTTATAGGGTGCACTGTAGGATATCGGGGTACAGTATGGTCTTTATAGGGTACACTGTAGGATATCGGGGTACAGTATGGTCTTCATAGGGTGCACTGTAGGATATTGAGGTACAGTACGGTCCTTATAGGGTGCACTGTAGGATATAGCGGTACAGTATGGTCTTTATAGGATGCACTGTAGGATATCGGGATACAGTACGGTCTTTATAGTGTGCACTGTAGGATATCGGGGTACAGTACGGTCTTTATAGGGTGCACTGTAGGATATCGGGGTACAGTATGGTCTTTATAGGGTGCACTGTAGGATATCGGGGTACAGTATGGTCTTTATAGGGTACACTGTAGGATATCGGGGTACAGTATGGTCTTCATAGGGTGCACTGTAGGATATTGAGGTACAGTACGGTCCTTATAGGATGCACTGTAGGATATCGGGATACAGTACGGTCTTTATAGGGTGCACTGTAGGATATCGGGGTACAGTATGGTCTTTATAGGATGCACTGTAGGATATCGGGATAAAGTACGGTCTTTATAGGGTGCACTGTAGGATATCGGGGTACAGTATGGTCTTCATAGGGTGCACTGTAGGATATTGAGGTACAGTACGGTCCTTATAGGATGCACTGTAGGATATAGCGGTACAGTATGGTCTTTATAGGGTGCACTGTAGGATATCGGGGTACAGTATGGTCTTTATAGGGTGCACTGTAGGATATCGGGATACAGTACGGTCTTTATAGGGTGCACTGTAGGATATCGGGGTACAGTATGGTCTTTATAGGGTGCACTGTAGGATATCGGGGTACAGCATGGTCTTTATAGGGTGCACTGTAGGATATCAGGGTACAGTATGGTCTTTATAGGGTGCACTGTAGGATATCAGGGTACAGTACGGTCTTTATAGGGTGCACTGTAGGATATCGGGGTACAGTATGGTCTTTATAGGATGCACTGTAGGATATCGGGGTACAGTATGGTCTTTATAGGGTGCACTGTAGGATATCGGGGTACAGCATGGTCTTTATAGGGTGCACTGTAGGATATAGCGGTACAGTATGGTCTTTATAGGGTGCACTGTAGGATATCGGGGTACAGTATGGTCTTTATAGGGTGCACTGCAGGATATCGGGGTACAGTATGGTCTTTATTGGGTGCACTGTAGGATATTGAGGTGCAGTATGGTCGTTATAGGGTGCACTGTAGGATATCGGGATACAGCATGGTCTTTATAGGGTGCACTGTAGGATATCAGGGTACAGTATGGTCGTTATAGGGTGCACTGTAGGATATCGGGATACAGTACGGTCTTTATAGGGTGCACTGTAGGATATAGCGGTACAGTATGGTCTTTATAGGGTGCATATAGGGTGCACTGTAGGATATCAGGGTACAGTATGGTCTTTATAGGGTGCACTGTAGGATATCAGGGTACAGTATGGTCTTTATAGGGTGCACTGTAGGATATCGGGGTACAGTATGGTCTTTATAGGGTGCACTGTAGGATATTGGGATACAGTACGGTCTTTATAGGGTGCACTGTAGGATATCGGGGTACAGTATGGTCTTTATAGGGTACACTGTAGGATATCGGGGTACAGTATGGTCTTTATAGGGTGCACTGTAGGATATCGGGGTACAGTATGGTCTTTATAGGGTACACTGTAGGATATCGGGGTACAGTATGGTCTTTATAGAGTGCACTGTAGGATATCAGGGTACAGTACGGTCTTTATAGGGTGCACTGTAGGATATCGGGGTACAGTATGGTCTTTATAGGGTACACTGTAGGATATCGGGGTACAGTATGGTCTTTATAGGGTGCACTGTAGGATATCAGGGTACAGTATGGTCTTTATAGGGTGCACTGTAGGATATCAGGGTACTACTTGATACTGTTATTTGGTCACACTCTACGTCAATATTTTAGGCAGTTTTGTATTGTACCATCCCATAAAAGAAAGCGCTGTTAAAAAAAATCCTACAATAAAGCAGATAACCGGATAACATCCGACGCTGACAAAGTCATCAAGTCCTATAAAATTATGTAACCAAAACATACTGTAAGTGATAATATTGACTACTCGCTTGTGAGTTACCGAAAACCTCACACAATAAATGGTCTAAAGACACCAGGATGATGGAAGCTCTTTCTAATTTTTAGAGTGACAGTGCGCTCTAAAATGTTATGTATAGACCTGGGGCTACTAGGTGGTCTTGTGAGACTACAACTTCCAAGTATGAAAATATACTTTCCAGCCATTACAGTGCACCATGTTGACAATTGGTGTCCCAATTACAATAGTCACTGTGCCGTCATAACAATAGTCACTTTATGGTGATACTAGTCCTAGCAATAATAATAATAGTAATAGTGCCCTATAGTAATAGTTAGAGCGCCCCATAAGTATAGTCATAGTGCCCCATAATAATAATCATAATGTCCCATAACAATAGTTCCTCCATTCCAATAGTGTCAGTGCCCCATAATAATAATAATAATACTACTCCATAATAATAGTTATAGTGCCCATAATAATGATAGGGCCCCATAATAATAGTCATAGTGCCCCATAACAAGAGTTCCTCCATTCCTATAGTGACAGTGCTCTCATAACAGCAGCACTGATTCCTCATGGCAGCGCCAGTATTTCCATAATAATGGACCCGACTCACATTTCACTTCTGGAGATGCCGGGACGGTGGATGAGGTGTCACTTTTTAATATAACTTATTTTTCCCCTGAGTCAGCACTCCCTGATATACATATATAACCCCATAATTAACCCCATTAATGAATCATATCAAGGGTAAAAAGGATCAGGCATGTTGAATTTCAATCTACCCAATCCTTTCTCTCTGCAGTATAGAGGTCTGTCCATGGAAAGTCATGCACCCTTGGCTCATAGTGTATGAGGAGCGGGGGGAATAGAACAAGCATTTGGTGGACAGTTCTCTGAAGTGTATGGTCCCCTTTACTGTTCGGGGATGTTGGGAGTTACAGTACACAGCAACTGGAGAATGAGCAGTTGTCGACCACATATCACATGTCACACAGGATACAGGACTCAAACTGACTTTTTCTCCAAAAAAATAATATATGCAAATAACTAGTCCCACAATAACTAGAGAATGTATCACTAATTCCTGCGGAATGCAAACGAGCCGCGCGATTGTGTTCTTTACAGCAGAAACTCCAAAACTGAGATGTAACCCTGATAATTCCAGTATTTCCAGATCTTTATCACAACCAGATGTTCTACGTGTAATAGTTACAATGCAGAAATTCTGTTACACTGCTACTGATTCTGGGAAAGCTGGGTGACAACCGATAATGTTACCGCTGTCACCCAGCTTTTCCTGACTGGTAGAGCGTAGGTCATGTCTCTCTCGATATGGCAGTCATATTGGCTGTCACCCATCTTTCCCTGACTCCTAAAACATAGGTCATGTCTCTCTTGAAGTGATAATCATATTGGCTGTCACCCAGCTTTCCCTGACTCCTAGTGCGTAGGTCATGTCTCTCTTGAAGTGATAATCATATTGGCTGTCACCCAGCTTTCCCTGACTCCTAGTGCGTAGGTCATGTCTCTCTTGATGTGGTAGTCATATTGACTGTCACCCAGCTATTCTAGACTCCTAAAGTGTAGGTCGTATGATATCTCTCCATAACTATCTCGATGTGGTGGTCATATTGACTGTCACCCAGCTTTTCCAGGCTCCTAGAGCATAGTTCATATCTCTCCATAGCTATCTCTATGTGAAAGTCATATTGGCTGTCCTCCAGCTTTCCCTGACTCCTACAGCATAGGTCTTGTCTCTCTTGATGTGGCAGTCATATTGGCTGTCACCCAGCTTTCCCTGACTCCTACAGCATAGGTCATGTCTCTCTTGATGTGGCAGTCATATTGGCTGTCACCCAGCTTTCCCTGACTCCTACAGCATAGTTCATGTCTCTCTTGAAGTGGCGGTCATATTGGCTGTCACCCAGCTTTCCCTGACTCCTACAGCATAGTTCATGTCTCTCTTGATGTGGCAGTCATATTGGCTGTCACCCAGCTTTCCCTAACTCCTACAGCATAGGTCATGTCTCTCTTAATGTGGCAGTCATATTGGCTGTCACCCAGCTTTCCCTGACTCCTACAGCATAGGTCATGTCTCTCTTGATGTGGCAGTCATATTGGCTGTCACCCAGCTTTCCCTGACTCCTACAGCATAGGTCATGTCTCTCTTGATGTGGCAGTCAGATTGGCTGTCACCCAGCTTTCCCTGACTCCTACAGCATAGGTCTTGTATCTCTTGATGTGGCAGTCATATTGGCTGTCACCCAGCTTTCCCTGACTCCTACAGCATAGGTCATGTCTCTCTTGATGTGGCAGTCATATTGGCTGTCACCCAGCTTTCCCTGACTCCTACAGCATAGGTCTTGTATCTCTTGATGTGGCAGTCATATTGGCTGTCACCCAGCTTTCCCTGACTCCTACAGCATAGGTCATGTCTCTCTTGATGTGGCAGTCATATTGGCTGTCACCCAGCTTTCCCTGACTCCTGCAGCATAGGTCATGTCTCTCTTGATGTGGCAGTCATATTGGCTGTCACCCAGCTTTCCCTGACTCCTACAGCATAGGTCATGTCTCTCTTGATGTGGCGGTCATATTGGCTGTCACCCAGCTTTCCCTGACTCCTACAGCATAGTTCATGTCTCTCTTGAAGTGGCGGTCATATTGGCTGTCACCCAGCTTTCCCTGACTCCTACAGCATAGTTCATGTCTCTCTTGATGTGGCAGTCATATTGGCTGTCACCCAGCTTTCCCTGACTCCTACAGCATAGGTCTTGCATCTCTTGATGTGGCAGTCATATTGGCTGTCACCCAGCTTTCCCTGACTCCTACAGCATAGGTCATGTCTCTCTTGATGTGGCAGTCATATTGGCTGTCACCCAGCTTTCCCTGACTCCTACAGCATAGGTCTTGTATCTCTTGATGTGGTAGTCATATTGGCTGTCACCCAGCTTTCCCTGACTCCTACAGCATAGGTCAGGTCTGTCTTGATGTGGCAGTCATATTGGCTGTCACCCAGCTTTTCCAGACTCCTACAACATAGTTCATGTCTCTCTTGAAGTGGCGGTCAAATTGGCTGTCACCCAGCTTTCCTAGAGTCCTAGAGCATAGGTCAGGTCTGTCTTGATGTGGCAGTCATATTGACTGTCACCCAGCTTTTCCAGACTCCTAAAGTGTAGGTCCTATCTCTCCATAACTATCTCGATGTGGCGGTCATACTGGCTGTCACCCAGATTTCCCAGACACAGATATTAAACCAATAAAAGTCATTATTGGTTACCTTTAATTATGTATCTTTACTGCAACGTGTGTAGAAACCCTTTTATGTTGATGATTTATTACATCGTGCGATCATGATCTCAGACTGCGTTCACACCTTGAGGCCTCGGTGCAACATTTTGTTACAACAGCGACGTTTTTGCCTCGATTTTTGGAAAAACGCAGCAAGACTAGACATGTGTGAACACAGTCTCAAATATTCCAACGATCACTCACCCGCCATAGTATAGAGTAGCGTCACTTACCCCCGTACAGGTAATATCTTCTGCGTTACTTGGGAGGGTTTCCAGCGTCATCTCCTGCCGGCCTCCGAATCCACAGTGTAAGCTCAATGCCAGGAAGAGGGAGCAGAAAGCAAAGCGTTTCATGGTTAGTTTTCCAAAAGATACGAAAAAGCCAAAACGCGTGGGAAGCTTTTCAGTTCTATAGTTCAGGTGCTAAAAAAGGTACGAAATAATAATTGGAGGGTCCTTTTTTTTTTTATTCGGCCTCCAGCAGCCCCTGATCACTCATGGCAAGAAGCAGATGTCACAAATTACAATGCAACCAATATGTGGCCCCTGGTTTCTGGAGGCCCCTGAGTGCCAGCTCTGTGCAGTTCCCAAGTGCGATATGTGTGTGTGTCCTCCTCTGCTACACCCTGCTGTTATGGTGACACCTCCATGTGCTGCTGGCTGCCAAGTCCACCCCTGGGCTGTCATATCCCTGGCTCAGGCCCTGAGACACATGAAATCAGGCGCTGGTACCTGCACAGTCCTAGCGCTGCTGTCTGCTGCAAAGCATCCGAGCAATGAAGCAGCAGGAAAATAAACAACAGATGCAACAAAGTATCATAACTCGCCATCCTGATATCTATTGTAGTGATCATAAGAAATAAATATTAATCTCTAAAATTGTTGGGAAAATCGTATAATTTATATTACACACAGCTGCTGCAGAACCCCCATTGGCTCAGAAATAAGACTTTATTCACACATCTGAGTAAATAACGTCTTCGCCCGCATGATGATCTGCGTTCCGTGTTTCATCTGTTTCTTCTCGTGCTGAAAAGAAATCGGACGGAAGTTTCCCAAGAATCTCCTAGAAACCAGTTAGCATGTATTGCGATGTTCCACAGCAGCTGAGGTGTATTATGAGGTTCTGCAGCAGCTGAGGTGTATTATGAGGTTCTGCAGCAGCTGAGGTGTATTATGAGGTTGTGCAGCAGCTGAGGTTTATTATGAGGTTCTGCAGCAGCTGAGGTTTATTATGAGGTTCTGCAGCAGCTGAGGTTTATTATGAGGTTTTGCAGCAGCTGAGGTTTGTGTTATAAGGTTATGCAGCAGCTGAGGTGTATTATGAGGTTCTGCAGCAGCTGAGGTGTATTATGAGGTTCTGCAGCAGCTGAGGTGTATTATGAGGTTCTGCAGCAGCTGAGGTGTGTGTTATAAGGTTCTGCAGCAGCTGAGGTTTATTGTGAGGTTTAGCAGCAGCTGAGGTGTGTTGTAAGGTTCTGCAGCAGCTGAGGTGTATTATGAGGTTCTGCAGCAGCTGAGGTGTATTGTGAGGTTTAGCAGCAGCTGAGGTGTATTATGAGGTTCTGCAGCAGCTGAGGTGTATTGTGAGGTTTAGCAGCAGCTGAGGTGTATTATGAGGTTCTGCAGCAGCTGAGGTGTATTGTGAGGTTTAGCAGCAGCTGAGGTTTATTATGAGCTTCTGCAGCAGCTGACATGTATATTACGAGGTTCTGTGGCAGCTGAGGTGTGTTATGAGATTTTGCAGCAGCTGAGGTTTGTATTGTGAGGTTCTGCAGCAGCTGAGATGTATATTATGAGGTTCTGCAGCAGCTGAGGTTTGTATTGTGAGGTTCTGCAGCAGGTGAGATGTATATTATAAGGTTCTGCAGCAGCTGAGGTTTGTATTGTGAGGTTCTGCAGCAGCTGAGGTTTGTATTGTGAGGTTCTGCAGCAGCTGAGGAGTGTATTACGAGGTTCTGCAGCAGCTGAGGAGTGTATTACGAGGTTCTGCAGCAGCAAGGTCACAGTGCTGTATACGAGAAGGAACATGTGAGCTGCACTTCTGCAGTTTCTCTCATCTCTGAATCATTAGAATGTGATTTTCTTATTCATTTCAAGAGAGTAGTAATCAGGCTGGATAATCAGTAACGTACAGAGATGATGCCCCATGGGACATGTCACACCCGAGGATGGGAGTGCACCGGAACGTCAGAGCAGACAGACATGGCGGATTGAGCCGGTGTCACCAGAGATACAATGGTCTTGTCATTGTGGTTTATGGACGATGACATCAAATGCCAATAATTCACCGTAGAATAATCTGACCCTGCCCGGCCGCCTGAGTCATCTGTACACCGGTGGCATACATGCACCTGCCTGACACCCAGAGTAACTGATGTGGAGTTGTCAGACTGGAGGACCACACACCTACCCACTGCTGAAGTGGCACCAAACTATGGAGCAAGCGAGAGATGGGGCTGAGCTTCTGGGACAAGTAAAGGGGTAATAATTTCAGAAGGGCCACCACCGCCTCCCAGTTAGTTCCTATCCAGCAGTAAGACATGGTGACATACGGGTGCATCTCACTAAATTAGAATATCATCAAAATGTGAATTTATTTCAGTTCTTCAACACAAAAAGTGAAACTATATTCTATAACGTCATTACACACAGAGTAATCTATTTCACGGGTTTATTTCTGTTAATGTTGATGATTATGGCTTACAGCCAATGAAAACCCCAAAGTCATTATCTCAGTAAATTAGAATACTTTATAACACCAGCTGAAAAATGATTTTAAAATCTGAAATGTCGGCCTACTGAAATGTATGATCAGTAAATGCACTCAATACTTGGTCGGGGCTCCTTTGGCATCAATTACTGCATCAATGCGGCGTGGCATGGAGGCGATCAGCCTGTGGCACTGCTGAGGGGTTATGGAAGCCCAGGTTGCTTTGATCGCAGCCTTCAGCTCGTTTGCATTGTGGGGTCTGGTGTCTCTCATCTTCCTCTTGACAATACTCCATAGATTCTCTATGGGGTTAAGGTCAGGCGAGTTTGCTGCCAATCAAGCCCAGTGATACTGTTGTGTGTACACCAGGTATTGGTACTTTTGGCCGTGTGGACAGGGGCCAAGTCCTGCTGGAGAATGACATTTCCATCTCCAAGAAGCTTGTCGGCAGAGGGAAGCATGAAGTGCTCTAAAATGTCCCGGTAGACGGCTGCGCTGACTTTGGTCTTGATAAAACACAGTGGACCTACACCAGCAGATGACATGGCTCCCCAAACCATCACTGATGGTGGAGACTTCACACTAGACCTCCAGCAGCTTGGATTGTGGCCTCTCCACTCTTCCTCCAGACTCTGGGACCACGATTTCCAAATGAAATGCAAAATTTACTTTCATCTGAAAACAACACAACACCTTGGACCACTGATAACAGTCCAGTTCTTTTTCTCCTTGGCCCAGGTAAGACGCTTCTGGCGTTGTCTATTGGTCATGAGTGGCTGTAAAGGAATGTGACACTTGTAGCCCATGTCCTGGATACATCTGTGTGGCGCCCCTGAGGCTCAGTCGCCACAGAGGTACTGCACCTCCTCCTGAGGTGTGGTGCCCCACCATCCAGGTAATTTGGAGGCTCCTGACCACGTTCCAACATCTGCATCCCACACAACACAGTAGTTCAGCAAAGCCACATTGCGGCTCCCTGCTTGGAGTGTAGCTGAGCACCTTTGGTGGCTCTCTGCTTGGAACACGAAACGTGCTGGGAGGCGGGTGGAGTTAGAAGACATAAAAGAGCGGAAAGGTTTAGGATTTCAGGTCAGTCAGTCACTCGGACGGGAGAGTCACTCAGAGAGGAGTGAGGAAAGAAGATCCCTGGGAGAGGGATGGAAGAAGGAGGTGCTGCAGCAGATCTCAGTGACCTGGGTCTGCTGGCACGGAAAAGGAAAGAAGGAGAAAGACATCGAACTGAAACCTGATCTTCCATGAGGAGAGATTAGTACGGAACGAAGGAGTAAAAGGGAACAGTGGACGTGGGTTAGAGGCAGTAGCTCAGCTACCGGGGGGGTAGAGGGGGGGTAGAGGGGGCGGTCGCCCCGGGCCCCGAGCTCTCAGGGCCCCACTGAGCTCCGCTACTGTAACTGTATCGGCATGCACAGCACGCCCATACAGTTACATTCTGCGGCAGAGCAGGGAGAATCGATCTCCCTACTCTGCCGCCCAGCCGCTATGGGCCCCTGAGAAGGCGGTGGGGGGCCCCGGTGCCAGCAGTGGGCCCCCCACCTCACAGCCAGCAACGTCGTTATGAGCTTTTCTGTGCACACAGGACCTGTGATGAGGTCACAGGAGAGGCGGAGTCAGGGGGTCACATGATCAGGGGCTTCAGCACAGGGCTCTGCTGTGCTGGTTGTCATGGATGAGGTGAAGTAAGTTTCTGTGTGGGGTCAGGATTGGTTTACAGGGTGGATGTAGCAGAGCTGTGTGTGTATGAGGTGTACATTGCGGAGCCGTGTGTGTAGAAGGTACGGAGCAGAGATATGCATGTATGAGGTGTACAGAGGAGCGGAGCCGCGTGTGTATGGGGTGAGCATAGCTGTTTGTGTACGGGGTGCACAGAGCAGAGCCGTGTGTGTACGGGGTGTACAGAGCAGAGCCGTGTGTATGCGGCGTGTACGGAGTGGAGCCGTGTGTATGCGGCGTGTACGGATTTGAGCCGTATGTGTACGAGGTGTATGGTGCGGAGCCGCGTGTGTACGGGTGTGCGGAGCAGAGCCGTGTGTGTACAAGGTGTACAGAGCGGAGCCAGGTGTGTACAAGGTGTACGGAGTGGAGCCGCATGTGTACAGCGTGTACGGAGCAGAGCCGTGTGTGTATAGGGGGTATCAGGTGCAGTAGTAAGGGCACATACGGCAGCAGTGGCTCAGTATTGGGGAATCAGGTGTAGTAATAGGGACACATACGGCAGCAGTGGCTCAGCATTGGGGTATCAGGTGCAGTAATAGGGACACATATGGCAGCAGAGGCTCAGCATTGGGGTATCAGCAGGATGATGGGTTTGTGCAGGTTGGGGATACATGGTGATGGGGCTGGAATATGAGAAGTGAAACGTGTCGTTGTTGTACTCTCTGTAGCCGAGTCCTGGCTGGAGGAGTTGTCATGTCAGTCTGGGCCAGATGGAAAAGACGTGAAAAGTGACTGATTCCATCAGAAAGAACGTCAGCGGTAAGACACCAACTATACCTGTGCAGTAATCACATATGTTTTGTAGGACTGGTATTTACCACTGACCATAATGCGGTAATATCCATGTTGGTCTTTATATAGGGATTATTTTCAGTAACAGCGCAGTCATCTCCTACATCCACTTAGGGTGCGTCACCGAGTTGTAATCAAAGTTACCTAGTTAGGGGCCCACTCAGAAATTTCACCCCCCCCCGAACCGAAACCCTAGCTACGTCTCTGGTTAGAGGAAGAACCCTACCTAGAAGTTCTAAGCGCAAGGCCAGGGCCCGGTCCCCGAGGTTGTATGGATGCTAATGGTCCTTCAGCAGACACCGGTGGAGTAGTGGTCTGTAAATGCACTACTCCCATCTAAGACTTGGGGCACAACAGCAACTTGGATAGTGAGCCGGGATTCAGGAGTAAGGAGTCCCCGAAGCAGGCTACTGCTGTCTGCCGTACAAGTAGAGTTCTTGGGAACATCTGTCAGGAGGAACTCCAGTGTAACTCAGTACTGGAAGTACTTCACACTTACAGGCGCTATAAGAGGAGACGTTCAGGAAGGTACATGTTGGCGGAGCGTTGGAAGGGAGCATTAGATCTGACCTGGAGGTTGATTGAGCCTCTGACCCGGAGGACACAGTACGGAGGCAGGCACCTGTGTGTACTACAGACTGTGAGTAAAGCTTTGGAACTACAAGCCCTGGTGTCCTCCATTGATTCTTGCGCCAGCACACCTAGCACTGCTACATCTGGGTACCAGCTACTACACCGCTTGTGCCTCTCCTCTACCCCGACATCTACACTGCCCTGGGGCTACAGCTTCACCTGTGGGGAGCTTCACCATCTTTGCTGCAACACACCACCAGTCCCAGAGGGCCTGCAAGCAGCGTCGGCTTAACATCTCACTTGCCGAACACCACAGGTGGCGTCACGAACTATTCCATTAACTATAATCCACCATTTCCATTCCCCCATTGCTTGGGCGCCCAGGGCCATGGACCGGGTCACTGCTACTGTGACACATCCCGTTGACACCGGCCCGGTACCGAGTACCCCACAGCCCTGGGAGGGCGACCCATCTGTGTGTGGTGGCTCTTGAAGCAATGACTCCAGCAGCAGTCCACTCCTTGTGAATCTCCCCCAAATTTTTGAATGGCCTTTTCTTAACAATCCTTTCCAGGCTGCGGTTATCCCTGTTGCTTGTGCTCCTTTTTCTGCCACACTTTTTCCTTCCACTCCACTTTCCATTAATATTCTTGGATACAGCACTCTGAACAGCCGGCTTCTCTAGCAATGACCTTTTGTGGCTTCCCCTCCTTGTGGAGTGTGTCAGTGACCGCCTTCTGGACATCTGTCAGGACAGCAGTCTTCCCCATGATTGTGGAACCTACGGAAACAGACTAAGGGACCTTTTAAAGGCTTAGGAGCCTTTACAGGTGTTTTTTGTTAATTATTCTAATTTACTGAGATAATGACTTCTGGGTTTTCATTGGCTGTAAGCCATAATCATCAACATTACCAGGAATAAACGTGAAATAGATCACTCTGTGTAATGACTATATAATGAGTTTCACTTTTTGTATTGGAGAACTGAAATAAATTAACTTTTTGGTGATATTCTAATTTTGTGAGAAGCACTTGTATGTGTATGTTAGTGAGGTTAGGAGTCCGTTCTCCATACTTTTCAACTCTTACAAAAAGTCTAGGAGGTTTTCGGAAAAAGGTGAATATTCCAGGACTCCGAGGGACGTTGTCTTAGGTGCCACCAAAATATCTTGGATACCGGCGCTTCCAAAACAGTTCCTTGCGCTCGGCGCCAATATACTCCATTATTAGATGGAGCCCAATCTCACATTCAAGAAATGGGGTGTAACTTGGTTAAAGGGGGTATCACAGGCAAAACCTTTAGCACATAGGGGTCAGTACCTGCTAAAGATCCCTCAGAACTGTTGATAAGTCTGGATATCTGGTGTTTTCTACAGCAGCACGTTATATAGAGAGTGGTCATGGGGACAGGTGAGATTTGGTACCAGGTTTGGAGCGAGGTGTGTTAGACGACTGTAAGATTTGGCAGAGAAAGGTGGAGATATTAGCGGAGTACGCTTGTTTCCTGATCAGCAAAATCCCAGTCAGTGTCTATAGGTCTTAGAAAAACATTTAAGGCTATGTGCACACGTAGCGTTTTAAAACGCTCACTAAAAACCGGACTCCTTCCCAGAAATCGCGCGTTTTTTTCCGCGCGATTTCACCGCGATCATTTGCCGCGATTTTCGCGTGCGATATTCAAGCACTTTCCAAGCGATTTGAAGCATCGCTTGGAAAGTGATTGACAGGTTGGTCACACTCGTCAAACATAGTGTTTTTTACTATTGAGGCCGCCTATGCAGCCTCAATAGTAAAAGGTAGAATGTTAAAATGCTAAAAAAAAAAAAAAAAATCGGGGTATATTTACCTTCCGGCGTCCCGCGCTGCATTCCCGGGCCTCAGCGTTCCCAGTAATGCCTTGCGAGACCTGTGATGACGTAGTCTCGCGTTGCTATAGCGATCTCGCGAGACCACTAGAGTCACGCGAGACTACGTCATTACAGGACCTTGCCGCAAGGCATTACTGGGAACGCTTAGGCCGGGAATGCAGCGCGGGACGCCGGAAGGTAAATATACCCCGATTTTTTATTTTTTATTCTTTTTTAACAGGGGTTTGGTACCCAGGGCCTGGAGCACAGTCTCCTCTCCTCCACACCGTGGGTACCAACCGCACATGAGACGCTTCACTTCCCGCATGGTGGGCATAGCCACATGCGGGAAGTAAGCGGTTCTCATGCATTCCTATGGGTGCGGAATCGCGGCAATTCTTTGCGATTCCGCACAAAAGAATGAGCATGCTGCGATTTTTTTCCGCGATGCGATTCCGCCTCGGAAAAAAGCGCAGCATTAGCATAGCATGTGCGGAATACCATAGGAATGCATGGGAGGCGTTCTGTACACGATTTTTAAGCGTTTTCGCGCCGAAAATCGCGGCAAAAACGCTTAAAAATCGCTACGTGTGCACACAGCCAGTGAGACTTGATACCATACAGCGATGTCACTTAAAGGGGTCGTCTAGTATCCACTTGAGGTTCTTCCTGCAACTTTTCTGTAGGGAGTCTTGCTTGCTGAGTTTTTACCCAGGTTATTTTACCCAGGTCATTGGTTACTTAGGCCAAGAGTCAGCGCTGATATTAGCCCCATTGTCCACCACTACTGGGACTGTGATCTTTATGGATGGAATATCTATTGGGCGGCACGGTGGCTCAGTGGTTAGCGCTGCAGCCTTGCAGTGCTGGGGTCCTGGGTTCGAGTCCCACCAAAGACAACATCTGCAAGGAGTTTGTATGTTCTCCCCGTGTTTGCGTGGGTTTCCTCCGGTTTCCTCCCACATTCTAAAAGACATACTGATAGGGAATTTAGATTGTGAGCCCCATCGGGGACAGTGATGATGTGTGTGCAAACTGTAAAGCACTGCGGAATATGTTAGCGCTATACAAAAATAAAGATTATTATTATTATTATTGTCCTCTACCACCAGGTCTGATATATGCGTAAGAACCCCTCATCTGCATGAGGATGATGGTTGCAGTATGAGCATATCCTTGTACTCTGCCTTCTACATCCGTTGTACTCTGTCGCTTGGCTCAGCATCTGCATGGGGTGGTTGGGAAGACCATAGTCGTCCACCACTTGGCTGGACCATAAGGCCAAGTATATGCATGAGGCTTTTATTATTTAACAGCCTTTGGCTTGACCTTGAGCCATGGCGACTTGATGGATGAACGCTCTCTCAGGAGGTTTGATCTTGTGCAAACCTAGAGAGGTCCACAAGGGTCTTCTCCATTATCTTGATAGTATCAAACCATCGTATTGATGGTCTTCCTCTTCACCTTGTTCCTTCTATTCTTCTGACCATAATGTCCATCCATGCTATTGATAACATCCTTCATTCTTGCATGAGGAAGATGGTTGGAATATGAGCATCTCCTAGTTTTCTGCCTCCTAGATAAGTCGTCCTCTTACACTTGGCCCAGCATGTGCATGAGGCCTCCACCACTAGACTGGAAAAATCTATTGTGCTCCACCACCAGGTCCATCAATTGCATGGGACAGATAGAAGGAATATGTGCATATCCTAATATTATGTCTTTAAAATCCACTGTCCTCCACCATCAGGCTCGTCATCTGCATGAGATGGATGGAAAGCCTTTCATTCTCCACTACTAGGCCCATCATATCCATGGGGTGTATGTGAGGAAGATATGCATATCCTAATGTTATGTCTTCAAGATCCACAGTCCTCCACCATCGGGGTCATCATTTGTGGATGTAAAGAATATGAACATATCTTCGTTCTATGTGTTCAGTATCGACTGTCCTCCACCATTAGGTCTATCATCTCCTAGGAATGTGATACATATGAGCATATCCTCATGTCGTGCCTTCAAGCGCTGAGGATAGACAATAGACCCAGCCAAATTCTTCTTTGTAAACCTCTTTTTACCCTTGTAAGTATTGTGTGTATATAATATGTTGAGCCTGGGGGAGGTATGTGGACAGACTCCAAACATTAGGCCACCAGGACTAATAACATGACAACTCTTAGTGACACATAGTTTCCTATCAGAGTCTTCAAGGTAAAGAGGGTCTTAGATGTGCTCTTTAGTATTTGCAGTGCATAATTAGGGGGTGCTAGTTCTCGGTCTCATAACATGTCGGCCCTACAGTCCTGTTGATTGACATGTTCTCTTTAATTCCTGCCCGTGACCTCAGATACTACAGGTATTGCTATAAATAATGTCAGGTACAGTTCACCTGGGTATAGGACTCACCCATTTGGCAGATTGTGAATAAACAATGGGAATGTGATTCATGTCTTAATAAATATGTGGTTATAATTTGATAAAAGAAGTGCGGTGAATTGCTGGTTATATTTAGAACTGGGTCATCGCTCAGGCAACAAAATCACAAACAATTAGAGACCAAAGGTAAAAGTCAAGATTACAAGCGGGTGATCCAGTGATCAGCTGTGATCGGGGTGGTCCTGGCTATGCTTGATTTCTCTTCACTACCCAAACCTGATCTTCCAGCCATTGTTTGTACAACGGACGGAATGTACAAAGTTCTCGTCCTTCAAGTTAGGCGGCATTTTATATCGTTCATGTGAAAATCCGAACCTACCTAGGTAACGCAGCTCCAGTGCTGATTTGTGGCTGTAGTCTGAAAAAAATAGGAGGCAGTACGTGCGGGTATTTATACCGCTAATTATGAGGCTCACACCCAAACTGACAAAGTTATAGAAGCAATTATCGTCTTCTTCATTAATCCTGGCACTAAAAAGAATGTCTTACTAGTACTGACATAGTAGGGCCATATTATGTGTAAATGACAGTACCGTACAGTACCCACATAGTACTACTGTACAGTGCAAACTAAGTGCTATGCAATGGCCATGTGATAGCGCCATCTAATATGAGTACCATACAATACCCACATGCTTGCACAGAACCATAAAATGGACCCATAATACTGCTATTCAATGTCAACACCATACTACCATACGGTACCTGCAATATAATATAGTATAATACTGCTACGCATGCACACATCATAGTGCCATACTGAGTAAAATAGGAGTACCATACTATACCCACATATAGTAGTGATGTACAGTGCCTATACACTGGGCACATACTGTAATACTGCTAATCAATACCTACATAATACTGACATATAATACCCTAGTGCTCCTATAATGCTTCCGTACAGAGTCCATATAAAAGTGTCATACAAATGTACAGTATATCACAATACCCACATAATACCACTATACAGTGACGACATGATGCTGTCACGCAGTGCCCATTTAATACTACCATATGGTATCCGTATAATATGACATTGCTGTATGGTGTATCAATAATATCACCATAGCTTTTTGCCAGTGTGGAGAGGGCACAGTGTATGGGGTTTGAGGGTACACATTGTGCTTAGGGGGCTCTGCCCTCCATTGATAAATACTAAGTCATGGGATTAGAACAAACGACCTTGACCGAGGTTAACGTTTACCTGCGGCATCCGACGTGTGAATTTGTACAATTTTTATGACAGGGATCATCATATATTATGGAATGTGTCCATGGCCATAAAGCATCGGGGTAACATACGCAACCTGTGTTATAAATACGCATTTTATAGAGTTATTTGCTTCTACAGAGACTTATGGGACAATTCCTGTAGCATGTGGGACTACAGTGTGACGGTATGAGGTTGCACAACAAATTATTCCATGCCCATATTTATTTGTCAAAAACTAGGCCAAAATGCAAAGAAAAATTAAGGCCCCCATGGCTGCCATCATTATTTCCTGGAAAGCCCAGCCTTTTGTAGGGGTTCATAAGAGAATCTAATTGTACCTATATACTGCAATACAGAAGTATTGCAAAATATAGAACAAGCGAACAAACAACCTTTAGAGTCTAAGCTGTGTCTCTTGGTTTATTTTCAATTTTTCAGATCATTGCCGATCAGATCTTTGGGGATAATTCCCTGGGGCTTCTACTCCTGGGAAGATTAACAACAGTTTGGAGGTGAAGGTATTGCTGTATATAGAACAAGTGGTCAAATGACCTTTAGAGTCTGAGCTGTAGCTCTTGGTGTTTTTTTTTTTTAATGCAATCTCTCTGTTTTTTACCTGGGTTAATTTGCTGGGACATCTAATCCTAGGAAGATTGTCAACAGGCTCAAATGTTTTTCACTTGTAAATAATCTTTCAACTTGTAATGTGATGGACTCCAAATTGTTTGGAAATGACCTTATAACCCTCTACAGATTGGTGTGTAGCAACGATGGTTTCTCTAAGGTAATTGCATATGTCCTTGGCAATCTGTTAATACGTGCCTGGATGATCCAGACCAGCAAACTGCCAAAACTTTTGTTTTTATAGAGGTGATGACATTGCTGATGAACAATTCATCAAGGCCATGTGATCCGTAACTGGCTTTTACTTACACTTTTGATTTGTGCACACGTAAAGTATTTTTCCTCTTGGCAGGAAAAACACTGTGTAAAATAGGTGTGGTTTTGCCTTGTTTGGTGACTTTTAGACACATAGAGACATAGATAAGCATTAAAATGTCATCGCTAGGTCTAATGTTTATGGACTGATTCAGATTTGAAATATGGCCCCGGACAGCGCACGTCGCTTTATCTCAATGTACAGTTTGTATTTATGATCCTGATATCGGGATCTTCACAGCCATCGCTTGTCTGCGAGGTGCTCTCATATACTGTAGATAAGTATCTGCTGGGCGATAGTTGTGTCCTTGATCCATTGTCTAATTATGATGGTACGATATGCAGTTATGGGATCAGCAGAGGGGTGGTGACATTTCTGCCCTCTGCTCCTCAGCACTCAGCCCCCTGCCACTTCTCAATAATATCACTCACAGGTGATGGGGGAAGATTCATGAGGAAGAAATGTCATGAATGGACTTATTACCCCGGTGGGTCCTATTACAGGACTGCGCTGGGATCGGTGAGCTCCACCGGCTGATCTGTCACGTTAGTAAAGGAGGACGGCAAGGTGGGGGGCCGGAGGTTATGCATTGGGAAACGAGGGGCTGGATGTAATTCACCAGGGGGGTAGCAGTGGAGTCAGATGTTATACACTGAGGGGCAACGTGGCCGGATGTTATACATTGGGGACAATGGGGCCAGATGTTACACACCAGGGGGCCAGATATTATACACCTTGAGGGCAATGAGGCCAGATTTTATACATCGGGGGAAAATGGGGCTGCATGTTATTCACTGGGGGCAGTGGGATTGGATATTATAAATGAGGGGCATCTAGGGCGGATGTTATCCACTAGGGGCAATGGGACTTAATGTTATACAGTGAGGTCAATGTGACTGGATCTTATAAAATCAGGGGCAATGGGGCCAAAAATTATACATTTTGGGGCAATGGGGCTGAATGTCATATAGTGCGGGCAATGGGACCAAATGTTATTCAGTGGGGAAAAGGGGACTGGATCTTATAATTCAGGGGAAATGGGGCCGGATGTTATACATCAGGGGCAATGGGGCTGGATGTTATACATCAGGGGCAATGGGGCTGGATGTTATACATCAGGGGCAATGGGGCTGGATGTTATACATCAGGGGCAATGGGGCTGGATGTTATACATCAGGGGCAATGGGGCCGGATGTTATACATCAGGGGCAATGGGGCTGGATGTTATACATCAGGGGCAATGGGGCTGGATGTTATACATCAGGGGCAATGGGGCTGGATGTTATACATCAGGGGCAATGGGGCCGGATGTTATACATCAGGGGCAATGGGGCTGGATGTTATACATCAGGGGCAATGGGGCTGGATGTTATACATCAGGGGCAATGGGGCCGGATGTTATACATCAGGGGCAATGGGGCCGGATGTTATACATCAGGGGCAATGGGGCCGGATGTTATACATCAGGGGCAATGGGGCCGGATGTTATACATCAGGGGCAATGGGGCTGGATGTTATACATCAGGGGCAATGGGGCTGGATGTTATACATCAGGGGCAATGGGGCCGGATGTTATACATCAGGGGCAATGGGGCCGGATGTTATACATCAGGGGCAATGGGGCTGGATGTTATACATCAGGGGCAATGGGGCTGGATGTTATACATCAGGGGCAATGGGGCCGGATGTTATACATCAGGGGCAATGGGGCTGGATGTTATACATCAGGGGCAATGGGGCTGGATGTTATACATCAGGGGCAATGGGGCTGGATGTTATACATCAGGGGCAATGGGGCTAGAGGTTATTCATTGGGGGCGGATATTATACACCTGGGGGCAATAGCGCCTGATGTTATACATCGGGGTGCAATGGGGCCGGATGTTATACACTAGGGGGAATGGGACTTAATGTTATATAATGGGGGTAATGGGACTGAATCTTACCCACCAGGGTTAATGGGGCCGGATATTATTGCCCGTGTGTCCTATACTTTTCTTCATTTAGTGAATTGATCATCTATATCAATGAACATTTCAGTGCACATCTTTTTGTCATTTTTGACAATCCAAAGATCAGAAATCCCTCCAAAAACCATTTTTAAGCACTTTTATTTAAAGAACTGAAGGACTGATCAACTTTATTTTTTCCTTCTCCTTTTATAAAAAGTTTTCTCTTTACAATCAATAATTTTGTCCCTATTCACACTGTACACAGCCTGCAACTTACATTTCACAAGGCGAAACATTTACAAAATGTGGCCTCGCTCATTAGAACTGTCTAAATGAACAGCCCTAGCTACCAATCATAGCGCGGCTTTCATTTTTTCAGAGGGGACTGAGAAATAAAAGCTGAGCTCCCATTGGTTGCTAGGGGCAACAAAGCCTAATCTGTCTGACAGTTTTGATTAACGAGGCCTGCTATATTTCAGTATTGTCAGTACAAATACCATCATGTAGGATGTGGCCTGATGGGAGGGTAACGCCCCATGTAAGGAGGTCAGACATATTGAGTAGGATCACCTCACGTACGGACATTATTTCTAAATAGCAAGTCCTTATTTTCGGACTCTGATATTATATACGCTTTTTACAATCGTACGATGAGAATGATTCCGCGTGGACGTAATACTTCGCACGTACGTCCAACGCAGAAAACGTTGGGCCTTATATACAAAAACTGTTGCCCATAGCTGCCAATCAGAATCCACGATTCATTTTTTCCCAGCGTAGTTCAGGCAATGAAAGCTGAACTCTGATTGGCTGCTAACAGGCAATAGGCCTAATAAAGTGAAGAGAACTGAAGCCAGGCAGGCCTTAAAGGGGTATTCCCATCTTGGAAAGGATATTGGGGGGTCCGACCTCTAAGACCTCAACGTTCCTGAGAACGATGTTATTTGGCACTGAGTCCTCATTATTTTTCCAGGCATCATTCCTGGATGGGAATAACACTTTAAAGGGGAACTCCTCTGAAACCTTACTGATTTGGAGCCATAGAGATCAATTCATATAATGGACTTAGTGCGAATGTGACCTTGAGCTACGTTCACACTGAGTGTTTCTCGGGAGTTTTGTTTTTTTTTAGCCGATCCGCTTTAAAATCTGCTTCAAAAACTCTTGGAAAATTCTTCCACTTCATTGATATGGTCCGATTTTCATCCAGAAAGGTGGGACAAGTCCAAGCCTTTGTACGAAGGAAAAATCGTTCACTGCCCCATTGAATAAAATTGGTCCAGGTGCGATCTGTTTTTTTTAACGGATGGCACTTGCACTGATAACAGAAAAATACACGGACCGAAAAAGTTTTTGGAGGAGAAACTAAGTGGAAATTCTCCAAATCTGAAGACTCCTAAAAACTAAAAACCCTTGCAGTTTCTACACAGTTTCTGCTGCGAAAACTCTGCAAAACAGAAATCCGTCTGCACATACACTAATGCTGAAAAGTCCACATCTAAAAACTGCTTCTAAAACAACACATACTTGGAAAAACACAAATTTTATAACGCTGCTTTGTTGCATTTTTCCTATGTGGTTTTTATGCCTTTATAATGTGGGGTGTGTTTTCTACCATGTTTCTGTTGCAAAAACCAGACCAAAAAATGTGCATTTTTTACGTATTATTACGATAGTTTTTGATACTTTTTTGCAAGGTTTTTGCTAAGGAAACATGCTTAAAAAAAAGACAAAAAATGTGATTTTTTACGTATTATTACGGTAGTTTTTGATACTTTTTTGCAAGGTTTTTGCTAAGGAAACATGCTTAAAAATGACAAAAATGTGCATTTTTTACGTATTATTACGGTAGTTTTTGAAACTTTTTTGCAAGGTTTTTGCTAAGGAAACATGCTTAAAAAAATGACAAAAAATGTGCATTTTTTACGTATTATTACGATAGTTTTTGATACTTTTTTGCAAGGTTTTTGCTAAGGAAATATGCTTAAAAATGACAAAAAATGTGCATTTTTTACGTATTATTACGGTAGTTTTTGATACTTTTTTGCAAGGTTTTTGCTAAGGAAACATGCTTAAAAAAAAAATGACAAAAAATGTGCCGAAGAATCATGGAAAAAAAATCCATCATTGGTGTCATAGGTGCGTTTTTTTCGTTGAAATGAATGGGAAGCTTAATGCAGGCAGATATGAAGCATTTTGTGGATTTAGGCGTAGAATCCGATAAAAAAAAAAAAAGCGTTAAAAAATTCAGTGTGAAAAAGACATTCTGACTTTTCTAACAGTTTCTGTAACAAAAGAAATTTAGAATTTTACTTTCTGTCTTTGCAACGAATAAATCATCACATAATTTACAAATCATTTCTACATAGAAAAAAAACTAAATATCTACATATCATGGAAAAGTGGTGTTTTCCTTTAAGCCAGCCACCGTTGGCTTGGGCGGAAATTTTTTTTTTTTTTTAGGGAAGTGTCCGATACTTTCAGCATTGTTTACTTTGAAAAGAATCAGACTGGGAAAAATCCAAACTCCAGATGAATCTTTCATTAAGAGTCATCGAGGGACACTCGGGCGGCTCCATTTACAGATTTTTTTTTTTTTCGAGGATCCCATCAAAATTCCAGCTTAAAAGTCTATACAAAATCCAAAAGGTCCAAAGCAACCAGATCTCCGAACAATCAGTAACCAGATCGAGTCAATCAGTAATCAGATCAATTAATCAGCAACCAGATCGAGTCAATCAGTAATCAGATCAATTAATCAGCAACCAGATCGATCCGATCACTCCCGGACAGAACCATTAAAAAAGGGAGGGATTGTGTTGCATCTTCTGAATCTTAAAGGGCCACTTCGCCAAAATAGTCAGCACCACAATTCCAATTTTTCATGTGCTTGGGTTCCAACTTGCCCTCTTGCGTTATCAGCTGACATCCTCACCAAGTTTCTTTTTGCAAAGTTCCACATGGTGCTGAAAACCCTCCCTTTTTTCGGAGCTTATGAGCCTTTTCTTGAGGTATTTGGCAACTGCCTTTATCAGGCAAGGAGGGGATAGGCAAGTAGTGTCTTGTAGATGGCTGACCAGTCTATAGAGGTCCTTAAACAAGGGGTACCTGGAGATCTTCCAGAAGCATTCGGGGATATCCTTCCTTTCGCATAGTCCTTCAAAGTAGACCATGGTGTAGTGCTTCAGGTTTTCACGTTCCTGTTGCATCCCTAAGTCTTTCTCCAGGCAGGACATGGCTGCCCCAAACATATTAGTTGGGTCTTTCCACCCAATGCTGTTGATTTGCCGTTTTTTCCACTGGTCGTACATGGTCGTGCTTCGTCTCGTCCATATGACCATGACTTTGCCTTTTCTTTCGCTCACAAGCTTCCTCTTTTGGTAAAACCAGGGCAACATGCCAATTTGACTGACTGTGTTCATGTCCCATAGGTCCAAGATGACCTCGCATCCCAGGATGCCGTGCAGGAAGTCGGCAAAGTCACAAATGAGGGTCTTGTACTCTGCCGAATCGGGGGAATACACAAGTAAAATGGTCCTTCTCCAAAGCGGAGCTGTGCGGAGATAAAGAACAATGATGATTAGAGAGCCGCTCACCTGCCAATCCATAGACTAAAACTAGTCTTTATTTAGTGCGCCCCTTGTAATCTCCATTATGAGACCCTCCCAGTGCCCCCCAAGAGCAGAACACCCAGAATGAGAGCTCCTCAGCCACAGCGGGCGCCATCATCTGGTCCATGTCCTTTATTATACCTTCTAATAAAGAAAAACTCATTTTTTTATGCCTCCTGGGAATATATTACAACAGCTCGTATGGGCCAAATCAATCTGAGAAATAATAAGTAATCTAATACTGGCCATATTATATTGCCATACAGAAGCCAAATAATACCACCATACAGTGCCAAATTATTTCATATAGTACCTCCAAAACATTGTCACCTTGGAAAAGTTTAAAAGTGCCATAATAATCCCACTATACAATTCCAAAATATTACATTGCCCACATAATAGCACCATACAGTACCTAAGAAATAATGCAGCATATTATGGCACTATACAGTGCCAAACAACTACACTTCCCGAAAAATACATATATATAGTATCTACAAAACATTTCCATAAAAGTGCCATTCAGTGTGATAATAATACCACTAAACAGTACCAAACAATTACCGCCATATGGTCCCGACGATTCATTGCATCATAGTAAATCCGTAAAGGTGCCAAACTGTGCCATAATACCACTATATAGTGCCAAACAATAACACTTCCTTTATATATATATATATATATATATATATATATATATATATCCCCTACAAATCATTGCCTCATAGTAAATGCATAAAAGTGCCATACTGTTCCATAATAATACCGCTCCAAACAATTACCGTATGCTGCCTGTCATAATACCACTATGCAGCATCGAAACAGTACACTGCCCATATAATACCGCCATAACCTACCTAGTAAAATACGATCACAAAGTAAATGGATAAAATAATACCACCACGCAATGACAGACAACTGTACAGGTGGCCAAATGGTGCCGACAAAATAAGTACCAAACACAAGTGCACAAAAGTGCTGAAATAATACCGCTATACCGTACTCAGACCATGCCCTATAACTGCGCCTGTGTTGATTGGATTGATTGAAGGAGACTTTTTCTCACCTGTAAATATCGTCCACATCCTCCGACAACTTGTGTAGATGATGAGAATCAGCGTGAAAATCGCCAGCGACACAACAAGAGCAAGAAGACCCAGGTGCTTGTGAGAGACTGGGGAGGAGAGAGACCAAAGAACGAGTGACGAGAAAATTACCAGTAAATATAAGACACCCATCCAGTGTGCACCGTGGATGACCCTACATCGATATATCAGGCAATCGCTCAACCAGCAATCTCTTAAGACATTACAGAAGCGATAATTTTGAGTTGTCATTATGAAAGGGATGTAATATGGAATTGCAATTATCTAATAAGTTTTTATAAGGCGTTTTCCAATATTACTAGTAGTGACCTATCCGTACATTCACTAGTATGAAAGCGAGCCTGCAGTACCATTCATGGCCACTACACAATATATGGCGCTGTGTCATTCATTGTGAACCAAACAATTGCAAGTTCAAGTCCCCTAAGGGGATTGAAAAAGGGGGATTAAAAAAGAAAGTGAAAAGTAATGTAAAAATTAAACATATATATATATATATATATATATATATATATATATATACACACACACACACATATATATATATATAGTAAATATTTACCAAAATAAATATATAAAAAAAATATCTAGTAGTGCTGCGTGTGCAAAAGTCTGATCTATGAAGAAATACAATTATTATTATATTCCCTTAGAATAAATAAATACAAAAATTGCAGAATTGCAAATCTTAAAAAAAACAATAAAAAGTGATCCAAACATTGTACGTATCCCAAAGTTGTATCAATAAAAACTACAGCACAAAGCACAAAACTCAAATCCCCACACAGCTACATCAATAGAAAAAGATGAAGTTTTAGAAAATGGCGACACAAACCACATTTTTTTATTTTTTCAAAGTTCAGAATTTTTTTCAATACCTATATATATATATATATATATATATATACACACTCACTGGCCACTTTATTAGGTACACCTGTCCAACTGTGTGTTAAGACTTAATTTCTAATCAGCCAATCACATGGCGGCAACTCAGTGCATTTAGGCATGTAGACATGGTCAAGACAATCTCCTGCAGTTCAAACCGAGCATCAGTATGGGGAAGAAAGGTGATTTGAGTGCCTTTGAACGTGGCATGATTGTTGGTGCCAGAAGGGCTGGTCTGAGTATTTCAGAAACTGCTGATCTACTGGGATTTTCACGCACAACCATCTCTAGGGTTTACAGAGAATGGTCCGAAAAAGAAAAAAAATCCAGTGAGCGGCAGTTCTGTGGCCGGAAATGCCATGTTGATGCCAGAGGTCAGAGGAGAATGGGCAGACTGGTTCGAGCTGATAGAAAGGCAACAGTGACTCAAATTGCCACCCGTTACAACCAAGGTAGGCAGAAGAGCATCTCTGAACGCACAGTGCGTCGAACTTTGAGGCAGATGGGCTACAGCAGCAGAAGACCACACTGGGTACCACTCCTCTCAGCTAAGAACAGGAAACTGAGGCTACAATTTGCACAAGCTCATCGAAATTGGACAGTAGAAGATTGGAAAAACGTTGCCTGGTCTGATGAGTCTCGATTTCTGCTGCGACATTCGGATGGTAGGGTCAGAATTTGGCGTAAACAACATGAAAGCATGGATCCATCCTGCCTTGTATCAACGGTTCAGGCTGGTGGTGGTGGTGTCATGGTGTGGGGAATTTTTTCTGGGCACTCTTTGGGCCCCTTGGTACCAATTGAGCATCGTTGCAACGCCACAGCCTACCTGAGTATTGTTGCTGACCATGTCCATCCCTTTATGACCACAATGTACCCAACATCTGATGGCTACTTTCAGCAGGATAATGCGCCATGTCATAAAGCTCGAATCATCTCAGATTGGTTTCTTGAACATGACAATGAGTTCACTGTACTCAAATGGCCTCCTCAGTCACCAGATCTCAATCCAATAGAGCATCTTTGGGATGTGGTGGAACGGGAGATTCGCATCAGGGATGTGCAGCCGACAAATCTGCGCCAACTGTGTGATGCCATCATGTCAATATGGTCCAAAATCTCTGAGGAATGCTTCCAGCACCTTGTTGAATCTCTGCCACGAAGAATTGAGGCAGTTCTGAAGGCAAAAGGGGGTCCAACCCCTTACTAGCATGGTGTACCTAATAAAGTGGCCAGTGAGTGTATATTATATATAAAATAAAAACATAAGTGGTCAGTATCGCCGTAATCGCACTGACCTAGAGACCTATACAAGGTCTTTTTTTACTGTATAATGAATGCCATAAACACAAAACCCAAATAATAATGGTGGAATATTTTCATACTAAAGGTGTGAAAATGGAGAGAGAACTACAAGTCTCAGCATGCTGGGGAAAATGCAATGACAGAGATACTTACAGTCAAATGAGCAGAGGAGATACTGATGTGAATGACGGACATCGGAGCGCCAAACCTACGAGGAAAAGCGCAGTGTCAGAGGCTTACAAAGAATGTCAGGATGTGACTGTAGCTGAGATTAAGGCGCCATTCGGACGCTTCCTCTGGAGTCGCCTTTACGCTCGGTGTTTTATCCCATTACCAAATTTCACACCTTTATCAGCCCATGCACAAAATAAAGAGAGCATTGTTTGTATGGTTGTTGCCTAATTTGGGATCGGGTAACACGCGGCATAATCCACCGGAACCTTTGACTGATCGGAAGAAATGAAGGAAACTCCGATCACGAGATCAATGTCAGCTGGTGACGCAAACGCAATGTGGCTATAGACCCGATGCCAGCGCCCTACATGTCTACGGCGCCTGTGGAATGGGGGCTCCTGCAGCAGAGCACCTTCTGAAATTGATAGTTACAAATATTTCTCAAAGGGAGTTATACAGGATTAGAAAAACATGGCTGCTTTATGCCAAAAATGATGCCCCCTCTGTACATAGGATGTGAATCATATTGTAGTTCAGTTCTACCAATTTTCATAGAACTATTGCTGCAATACCAAACACAACCACTGGACAGGTGTGGTGCTGTACATAGAAGAAAGCAGCTTTGTTTCTCTGATTTGGGGCAAACAAAAAAAGAAAGTTCCTACCTTGATACAATCTCCAATGCCGGGCCTAGGGAGCGATAGCTGCAGATCATCCGATCCAAATTTATGGTGCTGAAAAGAAAATAGTTGCTTTGAATGTAAGCGTAATATTCCGGTCACCTGCCCTATGTGATACTACACTGGTCTCCTCTCCTGTGTGATACATCGGTCACCTCTCCTGTGTGATACACCGGTCACCTCTCCTGTGTGATACATCGGTCACCTCTCCTGTGTGATACATCGGTCACCTCTCCTGTGTGATACACCGGTCTCCTCTCCTGTGTGATACATCGGTCACCTCTCCTGTGTGATACATCGGTCTCCTCTCCTGTGTGATACACTGGTCTCCTCTCCTGTGTGATACATCGGTCACCTCTCCTGTGTGATACACCGGTCTCCTCTCCTGTGTGATACATCGGTCTCCTCTCCTGTGTGATACACTGGTCTCCTCTCCTGTGTGATACATCGGTCACCTCTCCTGTGTGATACACCGGTCTCCTCTCCTGTGTGATACATCGGTCACCTGTCCTATGTGATACATCGGTCACCTCTCCTGTGTGATACACCGGTCTCTCCTGTGTGATACACCGGTCTAATCTCCTGTGTGATACACCGGTCTCCTCTCCTGTGTGATACATCGGTCACCTCTCCTGTGTGATACACCGTTCACCTGTCCTATGTGATACATCGGTCACCTCTCCTGTGTGATACACCGGTCTCTCCTGTGTGATACACCGGTCTAATCTCCTGTGTGATACACTGGTCTCCTCTCCTGTGTGATACATCGGTCACCTCTCCTGTGTGATACACCGGTCTCCTCTCCTGTGTGATACATCGGTCTCCTCTCCTGTGTGATACACTGGTCTCCTCTCCTGTGTGATACACCGGTCTCCTCTCCTGTGTGATACACCGGTCTCCTCTCCTGTGTGATACACCGGTCACCTGTCCTGTGTGATACACCGGTCTAATCTCCTGTGTGATACACCGGTCTCCTCTCCTGTGTGATACACCGTTCACCTCTCCTGTGTGATACATCGGTCACCTATCCTGTGTGATACACCGTTCACCTGTCCTATGTGATACATCGGTCTCCTCTCCTGTGTGATACACCGGTCTCCTCTCCTGTGTGATACATCGGTCACCTCTCCTGTGTGATACACCGGTCTAATCTCCTGTGTGATACATCGGTCACCTGTCCTATGTTATACACCGGTCTAATCTCCTGTGTGATACATCGGTCTCCTCTCCTATGTGATACACCGGTCTAATCTCCTGTGTGATACATCGGTCACCTGTCCTATGTTATACACCGGTCACCTGTCCTATGTGATACACCGGTCTAATCTCCTGTGTGATACACCGGTCTCCTCTCCTGTGTGATACACCGGTCTAATCTCCTGTGTGATACACCGTTCACCTGTCCTATGTGATACACCGGTCTAATCTCCTGTGTGATACACCGGTCTCCTCTCCTGTGTGATACACCGGTCTAATCTCCTGTGTGATACACCGTTCACCTGTCCTATGTGATACATCGGTCTCCTCTCCTGTGTGATACACCGGTCTAATCTCCTGTGTGATACACCGTTCACCTCTCCTGTGTGATACATCGGTCACCTCTCCTGTGTGATACACCGTTCACCTGTCCTATGTGATACATCGGTCTCCTCTCCTGTGTGATACACCGGTCTCCTCTCCTGTGTGATACATCGGTCACCTCTCCTGTGTGATACACCGGTCTCCTCTCCTATGTGATACACCGGTCTAATCTCCTGTGTGATACATCGGTCACCTGTCCTGTGTGATACATCTGTCACCTCTCCTGTGTGATACACCGTTCACCTCTCCTGTGTGATACATCGGTCACCTCTCCTGTGTGATACACCGTTCACCTGTACTATGTGATACATCTGTCTCCTCTCCTGTGTGATACATCGGTCACCTCTCCTGTGTGATACACCGGTCTCCTCTCCTATGTGATACACCGGTCTAATCTCCTGTGTGATACCCCGGTCTCCTCTCCTGTGTGATACATCGGTCACCTGTCCTGTGTGATACATCGGTCTCCTCTCCTGTGTGATACACCGGTCTCCTCTCCTGTGTGATACATCAGTCACCTCTCCTGTGTGATACACCGGTCACCTGTCCTATGTGATACACCGGTCTAATCTCCTGTGTGATACACCGGTCTCCTCTCCTGTGTGATACACCATTCACCTCTCCTGTGTGATACATCGGTCACCTCTCCTGTGTGATACACCGTTCACCTGTCCTATGTGATACATCGGTCTCCTCTCCTGTGTGATACACCGGTCTCCTCTCCTGTGTGATACATCGGTCACCTCTCCTGTGTGATACACCGGTCACCTGTCCTATGTGATACATCGGTCTCCTCTCCTGTGTGATACACCGGTCTCTCCTGTGTGATACATCGGTCACCTCTCCTGTGTGATACATCGGTCACCTCTCCTGTGTGATACACCGTTCACCTGTCCTATGTGATACATCGGTCTCCTCACCTGTGTGATACACCGGTCTAATCTCCTGTGTGATACACCGGTCTCCTCTCCTGTGTGATACACCGTTCACCTGTCCTATGTGATACATCGGTCTCCTCACCTGTGTGATACACCGGTCTAATCTCCTGTGTGATACACCGGTCTCCTCTCCTGTGTGATACATCGGTCACCTGTCCTGTGTGATACACCGTTCACCTGTCCTATGTGATACATCGGTCTCCTCTCCTGTGTGATACACCGGTCTCTCCTGTGTGATACATCGGTCACCTCTCCTGTGTGATACATCGGTCACCTCTCCTGTGTGATACACAGTTCACCTGTCCTATGTGATACATCGGTCTCCTCACCTGTGTGATACACCGGTCTAATCTCCTGTGTGATACACCGGTCTCCTCTCCTGTGTGATACACCGTTCACCTGTCCTATGTGATACATCGGTCTCCTCACCTGTGTGATACACCGGTCTAATCTCCTGTGTGATACACCGGTCTCCTCTCCTATGTGATACATCGGTCTCCTCTCCTGTGTGATACACCGTTCACCTCTCCTGTGTGATACACCGGTCTCCTCTCCTGTGTGATACACTAGTCTCCTCTCCTGTGTGATACACTAGTCTCCTCTCCTGTGTGATACACCGGTCACCTCTCCTGTGTGATACACCAGTCTCCTCTCCTGTGTGATACACCAGTCTCCTCTCCTGTGTGATACACTAGTCTCCTCTACTGTGTGATACACTAGTCTCCTCTCCTGTGTGATACACTAGTCTCCTCTCCTGTGTGATACACCAGTCTCCTCTCCTGTGTGATACACCAGTCTCCTCTCCTGTGGGATACACCAGTCTCCTCTCCTGTGGGATACACCAGTCTCCTTTCCTGTGTGATACACTAGTCTCCTCTCCTGTGTGATACACTAGTCTCCTCTCCTGTGTGATACACTAGTCTCCTCTCCTGTGTGATACACTAGTCTCCTCTCCTGTGTGATACACTAGTCTCCTCTCCTGTGTGATACACTAGTCTCCTCTCCTGTGTGATACACTGGTCTCCTCTCCTGTGGGATACACTAGTCTCCTCTCCTGTGTGATACACTAGTCTCCTCTCCTTTGTGATACACTAGTCTCCTCTCCTGTGTGATACACTAGTCTCCTCTCCTTTGTGATACACTAGTCTCCTCTCCTGTGTGATACACTAGTCTCCTCTCCTGTGTGATACACTAGTCTCCTCTCCTTTGTGATACACTAGTCTCCTCTCCTGTGTGATACACTAGTCTCCTCTCCTGTGTGATACACCGGTCTCCTCTCCTGTGTGATACACCGGTCTCCTCTCCTGTGTGATACACCGGGCAGCTGCTGTGCATCCGGGATCTACATTCTGGATCCCTGATTTTGCTGCTCACCGTGGACACATTATAGATTTTGGATTTCAGGTCACAGCCTCCAGTTTGTAGGTTTTTGTGACACACGGCTGCACTGAACGACGCTGCAATATCGGAGGAGATTGTGAGCAGCACGTAATAAAGCTCCATCTTCGCCTTCATATCCCAGAATCGATCTGTATGGAAATAATGAAACAAGCGCCCGAATCAGGAGAGAAGGTATTATAGCTGTGCATTGTACCTATCGGTCTGTAATGGGGACCAGGTGTCAACATACCGCATCTGCACAGCCTCTTAAAGGGATAATTCCCACATTGCTACATAGTAACTACAGCAATCATACCTGACTGCCGTATGGTTTTCCACTTTTTTTTAGCTTACCTCCAACATCAGGGCATTTTATGTAGCTGTGATTCAGTGATGAGAACTGTGAACAAATCGGATAAAACGGAAACATTAATGAGGAACATGAAGCTCCTGGGCTTCAATACAAAATCTGTAAGACCCCCTACCATGTGCCTATGAGGGGCCCTGATGCAACTGCAGGACAGCACCCCTACAGCTATGATCCGCATTAGACAATATGGTGCTGCCCCCATGTGGCCAAATGATTGTATAAAAGGACTTGATAGTAAAGGCAAATTATGAAATGTTGTGCACTGCCACCTGGTGGTCAGAAATGCATAACATAGTAGAAAAATGCCCTGTACTGCCATCTATAGGTAAGATTGTCTCAAAACACTCAAATTTTAGTCTTGCTGCTGGACTGGAAGCAAAAATATACAAAGACCCTGGTTTACCTCAAAACACAGGTGGTGATCTCTGTCCACGCTCTTCAGGTAATATTCCTGCAAGACACAGAAAATCAAGGATTATTACACAATTCTGACAATGCCCGAGTTGCACCTTAAAGCACATAATAGCCCTTTAAAGCAAATAATACCCCCTATTCCGAGCTGCCAAGTCCTCTTTTCTCCTGCACACAGTGCGGACTGGCACGGGTGGCCCAATACAGAGACCCCAAAGACTTCTCTGCTAATTTTTTATTTCTTTTTATCTCTTATTTTGCGCCCCCAAAGAATATTTTGACCACTGCTTAGATCAGGCCATGACAGATACCAGTGTTACCTTTGCATGTTCTTTAACTATGGTCTCATTCTCTCTGACACAGCTTCCATTTTGCTTTTTGCAAAAAGTCACCGTCGGGACCAGAGGACAAGGACTGGAGAATCTGACGGTCATCGTGTTGGAAGGGTGATGGATTTCTTTCACAGAGACCTGCAGTAATTTTTCAATGTCTTTTGGAGAGAAGGTTAATGTGTTACAGGCGTGAAGTTCTGACTATATATATATATATCTATATTTACACTGCTCAAAAAATAAAGGGAACACTTAAACAACACAATATAACTCCAAGTAAATCAAACTTCTGTGGAATCAAACTGTCCACTTAGGAAGTAACACTGACTGACCATCAATTTCACATGCTGCTGTGCAAATGGAACAGACAACAGATGGAAATTATTGGCAAATATCAAGACACCCTCAATATGGGAGTGGTTCTGCAGGTGGGGACAACAGACCACATCTCAGTACCAATGCTTTCTGACTGATGTTTTGGTCACTTTTGAATGTTGGTTGTGCTTTCACGCTCGTGGTAGCATGAGACGGACTCTACAACCCACACAAGCGGCTCAGGTAGTGCAGCTCATCCAGGATGGCACATCAATGCGAGCTGGGGCAAGAAGGTTTGCTGTGTCTGTCAGCGTAGTGTCCAGAGGCTGGAGGCGCTACCAGGAGACAGGCCAGTACACCAGGAGATGTGGAGGGGACCGTAGGAGGGCAACAACCCAGAAGCAGGACCGCTACCTCAGCTTTTGTGCAAGGAGAAACAGGAGGAGCACTGCCAGAGCCCTGCAAAATGACCTCCAGCAGGCCACAAATGTGCATGTGTCTGCACAAACGGTTAGAAACCAACTCCATGAGGATGGTCTGAGGGCCCGACGTCCACAGATGGGGATTGTGCTCACAGCCCACCGTGCAGGACGTTTGGCATTTGCCACAGAACACCAGGATTGGCAAATTCGCCACTGGCACCCTGTGCTCTTCACAGATGAAGGCAGGTTGACACTGAGCACGTATGATAGACGTGACAAGAGTCTGGAGACTCCGTGGAGAGCTGTTGTGAACTCATTTTCTGGTTTACCTCTGGCTTCTGGTGAGGGTGGTGGAGCTGGCTGTGTTGACAGAGGAGTCGTGAGTTCTCCATCCAGGCTCCCTCTGGTGGTGACAGCAGGTAATGAAGCTGATCTAAATGGCAGAGACCTGCCACCTGAGGAGGAGGACTGTGATTGGACATCAGGAGTCTCTGACTGGATTTAAGACAGCCGACTCCCTAATTTTGTGCTGGTGATTTTCTCCTGCCCTGAGGTTCTGGTTTCCAGTTTTGTTCCTGCCTTCTCAAGCTAAGTGTGCTCTGCTATTTTTTCACATGAGATTTGGTCTGATTTACTCAGTTTTTGTGGTCATCCAGCCCCTGCTGGGGCTGTGCTGAATTTCCATTCTTATGTCTCTGTTTGCTTTTTGTCCCTGATCAGATTGGTCCCTTTTTGCTCTGTCTTCAGAATATACCAGAGTGCTGATATAGGGAATTGAAGTCTAGTGACTTCAGGGTTTTTGTTATCAGAAAGTGCTGGACATTTTTTGGCAGGGATTTGTGTGTGATTGCAGACAGTATCTTTCCTTTCCTGTCCTTTCTAGTTAGTGTGGGCCCCATCGTTTGCTTAGCCTATTTTTCTATCTGTGTTTGTGTTTTCATCTTGTCTCACCGACAATACATGTTTGGGGGCTGTCTATTGCTTTGGGGTCTGCTCTGGGGCAGTTTAGATTTCCCCTTTTCTTGCTTTAGGCTTATTTAGTTCTCCGGCTGTGACGAGGCGTCTAGGATCATCGTAGGCACGCTCCACGGCTACTGCTAGTTGTGTGGATAGGATCAGGGGTCTGCAATCCGCTTAGTTACCAACCTCTCTGGTTTTCTGGGGCTTAGCTTGCTTTTGTTTTTCTTCCTCGGTGACTCATTCATAACAGAGAGCGATCTGCTGCCTGCAACATCCTTCAGCATGACCGGTTTGGCAGTGGGTCAGTAATGGTGTGGGGTGACATTTCTTTGGAGGGCCACACAGCCCTCCATGTGCTCGCCAGAGGTAGCCTGACTGCCATTAGGTACTGAGATGAGATCCTCAGACCCCTTGTGAGACCATTTGCTGGTGCGGTTGGCCCTGGGTTCCTCCTAATGCAGGACAATGCCAGACCTCATGTGGCTGGAGTGTGTCAGCAGTTCCTGCAAGATGAAGGCATTGAAGCTATGGACTGGCCCGCCCGTTCCCCAGACCTGAATCCGATTAAGCACATCTGGGACATCATGTCTCGCTCCATCCACCAACATCACGTTGCACCACAGACTGTCCAGGAGTTGGCGGATGCTTTAGTCCAGGTCTGGGAGGATATCCCTCAGGAGACCATCTGCCGCCTCATCAGGAGCATGCCCAGGGGTTGTACAGAAGGGAGGTCATACAGGCACGTGGAGGCCACACACACTACTGAGCATCTTTTTCTTGTCATCAGGCATTTCCACTGAAGTTGGATCAGTCTGTAATTTGATTTTCCACTTAGATTTTGAGTATCATTCCAAATCCAGACCTCCATGGGATATTCATTTTGATTTACATTAATAATTGTTATGTTTTATTGTTCTGAACAAATTCCCCTATGCAATTAATACAAAATTTCAACTGGAATATTTCATTCAGAGATATCTAGGATGTGGTATTTTAGTGGTTCCTTTATTTTTTGGGCAGTGTATATACGTATGATGTACATAGCACTACAGCTAACAATTCGACTTGCAGGGGCACTGCTGATCTGACAGTTGCCACTAGAGGGAGCTAAATGCATGTGTATAGCTACTGCTGCCTGAATACATCTGTATGCAGGGAGCTCTCCCTAGTGGCAGCTGCAGGGATCAAGAATATTAACTTTTTAACATTTGATTTTTCATCTATGGCAGAGCTCACCGTGGGTTGGCTGGTCCCACTTTACTATCCAAAGAACAGATATTTCATCTATATCTAAGGAGTCAATTCTAAATTGTACCATGACTATTTGTACATGAATATATGTCTTACATGGCTCTGGATGATCCTGGAAAGGACATTTTTTCTCCCGTTTACTGTCCCGTTGAGTGTAAAATGCCTGTAGGAGAAGTAAAATATTTAATATTTGCATGCCCAATATCCTAATATTATGGGATACGAGACATCCCTGGTAAGTGAATGCCCCACCTGTGAAAGGTGTGAGGTCAAGGACAATCTGGTTCACTTTTCTCATACAGTACAATGCAGCTCCCTGATAGGTCTCAACTAGTGGGCACTAGGATCGTGGTGGGGGACGTGTTGCCTGCTATACCACACATAAACCAGGGATGGAAGTTTGGAGACAAGATTATCCCCTTCTCAATGTAATAGCAAAGTGTATAGAGCGGACTCACAAACTGAGCCTGCACCATCACCGGCAGTCGTTGGCTGTGTGATGCAGATAGCATCTTCCGGTAACAGCAGCAACCTGAGCTTGCTCTGATCACCGCTGCCGATAATCTCAGACAGTGGTAGATAATTGGACTGGTTGCTCAGCATGCACTGACTGCCATCAGCCCCCTAATAATGTGGTCATGGGTCACCTATGGGTTGTGAAGTCAGCTGGAGACCGTCTGAAGGCGCCCGTTGCAGCCACCTTGGTCCTCCTATGAAGCCTAACCTTAACAAAAAATGCCATAAAGAGCAATGGAAACGTAGTATGTACCCCCAAAATAGTATGCATAAAAAATTGTCAGCTCGCCCTGCAATAAAAACAAGTCAGCATATTGCACTATGGCCAACAAAATAGATAAGTTACGGGTCTTAGAAATCGGATATAAAAAAAAAATTTTTTTTTGTTAAAGTTTTTTACATAATTTAAATTAAAAAAAAAATAGAAGTTATATACAAATTATAAAAGTATCAGCGTATTTGTACTGACCTGGGGAATCATGTTTTCAAGTCATTTTTATCATACAATTAATGCAGTAAAAACAAAACCCCAAAAACGATAGTGGAATTCTGTCTGTTCGTTGTTTTTTTTTTCACCTTTTCATTGCACTTGGGATGTTTTTTATCCTATTTTTTTTTTTTTCAGTACATTATACAATAAAATGTGTGATGTTCAAATCTAGAAAAATTAAACCTTGTACTTAAACATAAAAAAAAAAGTTATGGCTCTTGGAAGAAGGAGAAGAAAAAAAATACATTTGGATTAATAATTAATGAGACTTACCTCAATACATAAACAAGGCAGTAAATTTTCATATGACAGGGAGGCGTTCTGGGAGGAAGAGATCTACGGAGGGGGGGAAAATATACGGATCTTAATACAGAAAAAGTTGCATCAAAAACACTTGTTGCTCCCTGATTGCTGATAGTTTCCAGATATCAGTCAGCAAGACTGTAAACGGAGATCTAGCATGGCTGAGAAGACCTGATGTTACAGAAAACATTACTAAGGTGGGGGGGGGGCAGGAACTGTGCACAACAGGCAGGTAAGTTGCAATTACCTGCCTGTTAGTGCTTAGGTACAGTCTTTGTTTTGTTTTTTTTTTAATAAAGTTCCCTTTAATTGCACCCTCTCTGTATATTTTGTGTAACACAAAAATAATTATAACTATAAAATAAAAATACACATAAATCAGAGGATGAGGCACAAGCCTAAGAACGTGTTCACACAGTCACACGGGAAAGATGGAGGACCATAAGAAGAACCAAAAAACAAACGGAAGATGTGTAGACATATAAGAAAGGAAAGTGTGCTAGGGAGGAAGATCCGAAAACATATCGCAGGAAAAGCAACAGAGATTAAATGGGCAGATAATCCCTGGCTGAGGAGCTGGATCTCCAAACACCCATCAATCTTGTAGTATAGCCAGCACAGAAGGCAAGAGCAAGGTGAACATAAATAGCTCCCCAAAATATGATAGGACAAAACCAAATGGGGAAATGAGAGACACCTGAAAAGCAAAACCGAAGAAAGGGAAGAAAAGACAAAACAACCATCAGCAGTTGGACAGAGACCAAACAGGCTGTGGCTCAGCAGGAAAACTGGGAAACCAACCACACAGCAAGAGGTCACCGGATTGAAACGAGGCATCACAGTTTTTTTACCAGCCGCTTGCTGCTGGTTTCCAGATCCTCGCAGAGAAGGAGGTCGTAACACAGCCGCACAATCACATCTGGACCTTTGGGTACAGAGATCTCAAACTTCTTCTCCTCCTCTATGTGCCGATATTGGAAATCTGGTTCTTTTACAGGACAAAGAAAAATTTGTGTTATTCTGCAAAAAAAATAAACGGTCCAAAACACTTCACCAAAAACGACAGTAAGTGTAAATCGTGGAGTTGTCATCTAATAAAAAATGATGTTTCTTAGCTCAACCTGTTTCTGGAAATCTAAGTGACAACCAAGATGGCTGCCATCACCATAGAACTATACTGGAATCTATACTCAATTTAGTGAAACCTCCATGGACTGGGGTATCGCACCCTAAAAGTCGACTGTGCTAAGTCACTAAATGCCCTGATAAAGTGACACAAACCCCTAATATCACTGCATAATCAGGCCGATTTACCATTCAGGGCTATAGGAAAGCTGTTGATAACCAATATGGCTGCTATCATCACAGAACTGTATAGAGTGCTAGGCTCAGTTGGGTGGAACCTTCATGGGCCTGAGTTTCACACCCTAAAAAGCGACTCTGCTAAGTAGCCATACAGCTTTATAATGTAATTAACCCAATAAAGTCCACCAATGCTACAATGGCACTTCCTTACCAATATACACAAACAAAGGAGGCAGTGTTTGAACTGACTCCAAAAGAAGAGAACCGTGGATAAATGACAAATAAATTTATTTAATCCATTAAAATACATAAAAATGCTACCTATATTTATATCAAACAAACATACCCCTGAGGAACAGCACAGTGGGGATACAAAGAACCTTGAAGGTATTCACTTTGGCACACCATATAAAGGAGAATAAATAAATACGTCAGTATGTTAATGAAAAGAGGCTCCAAAAAGTACAATTAGCCAGAGGCATTAATAGTTATAGTGCCCTCCTCCCATATAATCTACTATGAATGTAACTATACCGCCAATATATATTAAAGATAACGACAGTGCCAATAATATAAAGAGGTGTACTTACTAATCAGAAAGAAAGATGTTAAAGGCCCGCAGTGCTGTCCCCGCACCCCAACGCGCGTTTCGCCCGCTTGCTTCTTCCGCCCCCGGAAGAAGCAAGCGGGCGAAACGCGCGTTGGGGTGCGGGGACAGCACTGCGGGCCTTTAACATCTTTCTTTCTGATTAGTAAGTACACCTCTTTATATTATTGGCACAGTCGTTATCTTTAATATATATTGGCGGTATAGTTACATTCATAGTAGATTATATGGGAGGAGGGCACTATAACTAGTAATGCCTCTGGCTAATTGTACTTTTTGGAGCCTCTTTTCATTAACATACTGACGTATTTATTTATTCTCCTTTATATGATGTGCCAAAGTGAATACCTTCAAGGTTCTTTGTATCCCCACTGTGCTGTTCCTCAGGGGTATGTTTGTTTGATATAAATATAGGTAGCATTTTTATGTATTTTAATGGATTAAATAAATTTATTTGTCATTTATCCATGGTTCTCTTCTTTTGGAGTCAGTTCAAACACTGCCTCCTTTGTTTGTGTAGCTTTATAATGTAGCCTGATGGGGGCAACAGAAGAGTTGGGCGATAACCAATATGGCTGACATCACAATAGAACTCTATAGGGAATAAGGCTCAGTTTAGTGGAATCTCGATGGGCTTGGGTGTTGCACCCTTAAAGGCGTCTGTATGACAACTGTTGTCTCACGTTTCCTAGACTTCTCAAGACAAATTGAACTAGTTGGAGATTTATCACTATATTAATAGGGAAACAAAAAAAGGAGAGAAAAAAATGACCATAAAGTCCAAAATATTGTGATGAAAAATCAAGATCAATTTATTAGATTATGTATAATCAGGTAAAATAGCAGAAAAAAAACAACAATGCAGATAATATGATAAAAGTTATTAAAAACAAGGACGCCCACCCAGAGCAATTAAAACTAGATGTTGAAGTGCCAAATTGTCAAAAAAATCAATTGATACATATATTGATATAAATAATATAAAGAGGAGTAATAAAAATGATGTAAAAATTGAAATAAATCAAAAACTTGGGTGAACCACAAAATGTGTGTAAAAAAAAAAATAAATAATAAAAGACACAAAAGTGTTAGGTGTTAATGACTGAATAAATAGTTAATGTTCTAGTGCAGCGTGACACCAATAGGCGTCACCATAAATCCATGGTAAGTAAAGATATGTGAATCCACTTTGCGATATCTGAGCACAAATTACAATTTATAATTGGGTGTACTGAGGAGGAGAAACCATATGAAAGTATAGGCAGTCAATCCAAAAGTGGCGTGTAACTTACACTAGTGAAACTGGTCTCAGTCTCCTGGATGGCGTCCTCCCCAACGCGCGTTTCGGCACGCTGCCTTTGCCCCCTGACCTCACACTTTTTTTTGTCTTTTATTATTTATTTTTGAGTTATTTTTTTACACACATTTTGTGATTCACCCAAGTTTTTGATTTATTTCAATTTTAACATCATTTTTATTACTCCTCTTTATATTATTTATATCAATATATGTATCAACTGATTTTTTGACAATTTGGCACTTCAGCATCTAGTTTTAATTGCTCTGGGAGTGTGTCTTTGTTTTTAATAACTTTTGTCAGATTATCTGCGTTGTTGTTTTTTTCTGCTATTTTACCTGATTATATGTAATCTAATAATTTTTCATCACAATATTTTGGACTTTATGGTTGTTTATTTCTCTTTTGTTTGTTTTCTTTGTATATTTTCTGACTGTGCATAATCTCAATTAAGGTCTGAATATTTTTGGTGGCAGCTCATTATTTGTTAACTCATACACTTATTAAGTACACCACTACCCCGCCACCATCTAGTATTCCTTTGTTTTTGTTCTCACTATATTACTAGGTAGATTTGTAAGACTTCTGGGAAAGTTTGGTGAAAACCTCTATGGAGGCCATACAGATTAAATTAATTCTCACATATATTTATAAGGAATTTATCACTTTGGACTTTCCTTTCTGATCAAGTCAGAGAGTGCCTCAGTTAGAACACCCAGTGATCAGAAGTGATCGTCAGCCGAAACCTACAGCAGGTGACCTATTTCTCTGCAGCACCACCCCAGGTGAAGTCAGGTACTGCAAACTTCCTAATAAAATCAATTGAGCTGATTGAATAATGCATGGATATGACGTGACCCTTTTTTGTAGCTGAGCTCCGCCTAAAATAGGAGTGTCCTGAATGGGGTCTCAAATTTACTAACTAAAAAAGATTGTTTTTGATTTGACAGCATCTCTTTGCTCATAATGGAAATTGTGGTTTTGATTTACAGGGGGTCTTGCTGATTGTCCGCAATGTTGCACTTCCCTTTCAGACTTAAAAATAAAATTCCAAAAAATCCATGAAACTTACTTGCATCTGGGCTAGAAATATAAAAAGTTTTATTAACAGGAAAGACGTAGTTCGGCAGAGTGAACAGGGTGACGGATATATATTGTCCAGGCGTGACAATCCAACAGTCGTACGTCACTTGCCACTAGAGAGAAAAGAAGGGACGTGTATGGGTTAACAGGCTCCCATGACCTACCCAGGCTGGTGGCTCTACATCTACTAGAAAACTACAACTCCCAGCATGCAGCAGCCACCGGCTGGACATCACTGCACTATATTATTACTTACCAAATCTACTCTTTTCCAGTTTTTTTTCTTAACAATCCGGAACGAATGAAATGTGTTTTCACTTATTTCGAGACCCTGAACGACAAAACCTCGGAGATTGGGGAGTCCTAAAATACAAAAAAGCAGAGAGTGGTACTAAATAGTCTCAAATAATTTAGCAAAATTTACAATTTGGCAAAACAGACAGGCACCAAAATGAAAAAATTTTTCCCACCAGAAAATTTTGGGCAAAATACTTAATAAATTATATGGGACTGTAGCAAAAAAAAAGGCAGTAGCCAGATATTATCTGCAAAACAAGGAATGCTGCTAAGTTTTAAGGTGACTGTAAGGGGTTAAAAGGTGCCCAAAATCGTAAGTTTATCCCTGATCCACAGGATGGAGAATAACTTACTTATTGTTGGGGGACCGACTTCTAGGAACCTCAGCGATTGCGGGAATTGAACCCTAGATCTCATGCATGAACTGAACTCTGCAAATACGCATTGTTGGCCTCTGCTCTTTTTATTATTATCTATTGTCTGTCATGACAAGCTTAATCTACGAATCTATGATTCTATGAAGTGTGATCATCATACTGTGATTTGTGGCTGATACACAGCACAGATGGGTTCGTGCAGATAAAGGCATAATGAGGAAGGTTTCGGCTAAAATACCACTACAAAGCCGCAAGCATGTATTCGAAGGTGCTGATGCCTCTGGATTCCCGCGAACCTCAAGATGTAGGATCCTCCACAGGCTGCAGTTCTGCATTAACCTTTTGTTTGGCCACCCCTAAATAGTACTGACAATCAGAAACTACTGCAGTGGCCCAGACATACATGAATACTAATTTTTAAAAAACAGTCATTTTTACTGATGATTGTCGTGCAAACCTGGATGACCCAGATGGATGGAGTAGTGGATGGTTGGTGGATGGCCACCAACAAGGCTGCAACGTCAGCAAGGAGGCGGAGGAGTCATGTTTTGGGTTGGAGTCATGGGAAGAGAGCTGGTAGGGCCCTTTAGGGTCCTTGAAGGTGTGAAAATGACTTTGGAAATATATATATAGAGAGAAGAACAGGAAAAAAATGAAGAACCGTGCCACCTGTACGAAAATCATCTTCATGCTTGACAATGCCCCGTCTCATGCTGAAGAAACCTCAGAGTCATTGGCTGCTATGGGCACAGAGGAGAGAAACTCATGGCGCAGCCACCATCCTCCCCTGACCTCAACCCTATAGAGAACCTTTGGAGAATCCGCGAGCAAAAGATTTATGAGGGTGGGAGACCGATCACATCAGAACAGCAGCTCTGGAGGCGATTCTGACATACCGCTCCGAAGATCAAGGAGAAACTTTCCAAAAACTCACAAGTTCAATGGAGGCAAGAATTGAGGTGACGTCAGAAGGGGGGTCCTGGCCTGTCATAATATTTGTGATTGAAGATCTCAGTAAATGTGACCTCTTAATGTTCCGAATTCAATAAATGACCATTTTCAGTTCTTGACGTCCTATAAAATCGTTGGAAACTCTGTTGTGCAGAACAAGGAGTTTTTTTTTAGTTTTGAAAAAAAAAAATCCTGTTCTCATTGGGAGGTTTCCCCAATAAAATGTGATTTATTCGCTAATGGTCGATGCTTTGAACGTTATACTGACTCATCTGCATCGACAATTTAGGAAAATCAGAGAAAAAAAAAAAATAGTATTTGCTTAATACACGGGTATTACGTACCTGGTAATGTGTTTTTTCATGAGACATGACGGCACCACGAGAGAGGGGATCCGCCCTACGAGGACAGGAAACCTTCAAGATAAAAGGGGGCGGCTCCTCTCTCCACATCAGTTGTTTTACAGAGCACGAGAGGAACTCCGCAGGTTAGTGCACACATAAATAATACCTATTTTACACTGCTAAATTTCCAACACCAAGGGGGTGTATAATACTAACAAAAAACACCCAACTAATGACGTGATCAAATAAGGCGGGAATATAAGGGTGCCGTCATGTCTCATGAAAAAACACATTACCAGGTACGTAATACCCGTGTTTTTCCATGGTACATGACGGCACCACGAGAGAGTTACAGAGATTTGTATTCTCTTTAGGGGGGGATCACTGCCTGTAACACTCTTCTCCCAAATGTGAGATCAGAGGTAGCAGATAGGTCTAATCTGTAATGTCTGAAAAAGGTAGATGGAGAGGACCAAGTGGCCGCCTTACAGATTTGGTCGATGGAGGCGTCCGCTTTCTCCGCCCAGGACGTTGCCATGGCCCTCGTGGAGTGGGCTTTTAGGCCCTCTGGAACAGCCCTGCCTGCACTACTATATGCTAGTATGATGGCCTCTCTCACCCATCTAGCTATAGTTTGCTTAGAGGCTTTAAGGCCTTTCCTTACTCCCTGATATGAGACAAATAAGGCCCTCTGTTTCCTCCATGGTTTTGTCACCTCTAAATACTGTAGGATACATCTCCTAACGTCTAAGCAATGTAATCTCTCTTCCTTTTTGTTACCGGGGTTAGGACAAAAGGAGGGCAAGATTATTTCCTGAGCTCTGTGGAATTTCGACACTACCTTAGGGAGGTATGCTGGATCTAATCTCAACACGACCCTATCGTCCATAACCTGAGTGTATGGTGGATCTGCTGATAGAGCGTGTAAGTCCCCAACCCTACGTGCCGATGTGAGCGCTACTAACAAGGCTGTTTTTAAAGTTAACACTTTATCTGATGTTGCGTTTATTGGTTCAAACGGACTTTCCGTTAGAGATGATAGGACTAAATTTAGATCCCAGGGAGGAGGTTTAGGAGATGGGACAGAGTCAGCTCTAGTACAGGCCCGGATAAATCTGGCGACCCATCTATCGCTTGCCAGGTCATAGTTGAATAATGCTGCCAGGGCTGAAACGTGTACTTTCAGGGTGCTGACCGCTAAGCCCAAGTCTAAACCCCTTTGTAGGAATTCTAGCACTGCCCTCACAGACACTTCCCCCTCCTGTATAGGGCCTGAGGTGGACAGAAATTTCCTCCATATCCTCCCATATATTTTTGTAGTCACTGGCTTTCTGCTACTGATTAGGGTGGAAATCAACCTTGCTGAAAAACCTTTCTTCTCTAATAGTGACCTTTCAAATTCCAGGCTGTCAAATGCAGCCTGGAATTCGGAGGATGATTGAAGAGACCCTGTGTTAGGAGGTCGTGATCCTCTGGGAGCACCCATGGGTCTGTCACTGACATCACTCTCAGCCAATAGAACCACGGCCTTTTTGGCCAAAAGGGAGCTATCATAATTACTCTGGCTTGGTCCTCCCTGATCTTTTTCAGGACTAATGGAATGAGGCATATTGGAGGGAATGCGTACAGGAGACCTGATGTCCATTTTATTCTGAAGGCGTCTACCGCCAGTGGCATGTCTGCTGGTCTTAGGGAGCAGAATTTTTGAACTTTTCTGTTGGCCTTTGAGGCGAAGAGATCTATTATGGGTTTTCCCCACCTCTGCACAATTTGTTGAAAAATGGACTCTTTTAGGCACCATTCTCCTTGCTTTAAGTGGTTCCTGCTCAGAAAGTCCGCCTTCAGGTTGTCCGCGCCTCGGATATGCAGGGCCGATAATGAGAGGAACTGATGTTCCGCCAGAGTCAGGATTCTTTTTGCTATTTCCATTAACGACCGCGAACGGGTGCCCCCTTGATGGTTTACGTATGCAACTGCTGTACGATTGTCCGATAGGACTTTCACATGATGTCCTCTCAGGTGTGTCAGTAATCCTTCCAGCGCTCTTTCGATGGCTAGTAGCTCCCATTCGTTTGAGGATAGATCTTTTTCCTCCTGAGCCCAAGGATCTTGGAGCCACAGGGTGTCTAGATGGGCTCCCCAGCCCCAGGGACTGGCATCTGTCGTGACTACTCTGGAGGCTGCATATGTCCAGGGTACTCCCCTCGGAGTGGACTCTATCTGTAACCACCATTTTAGCGACTGGAGTACAGGATCCGGGATGGTGAGCTTCTGTTCTAACTGCCCCTGAAGTGTCAGATCGCTTTGTAACACACACCACTGAAGTTCCCTTGTGTGAAATTGAGCCCATTTTACCGCTGGTATGCAGCAGGTTAGGGACCCCAACACTGACATGGCTTTCCTCAGAGTCATTGTTGGCTTTCCTAATGTTGTTCTGATTAGATTTTTGATTTTCTCTTCTTTTTCCCCTGGGAGGCGACACTCCTGTATTACCGAGTCTATTGTTAGGCCCAAAAAATTCTGGACCATCGTTGGCTCCAACCTGGATTTTTTGAAGTTCAGTTGCCAACCCAGAGTCTGAAGAGTCTCTATCACTGTCCTGACTTGTTCCTGACAGTGAGCGAAATCTTTCCCCACTATCAAGAAGTCGTCCAGATATGGTATTACTAGAGCATCTTTTTCTCTGAGATGTGCCGTGACCTCCGCAATTAATTTCGTGAAGACCCGGGGGGCTGTTGCTACCCCAAAGGGCAGAGCCTTGTACTGAAAATGATGCCACTGAGAGTTTATCTGGACTGCTACCCTGAGATATTTGCGGTCTTGCTGCCGGATCGGGACATGATAGTAAGCGTCCTTGAGATCCAGGACTGACATGTAACACCGAGGGAAGAGGAGTTTCACTGTAGATCTTATCGTCTCCATCTTGAATGAAGGGACTACTAGATACTTGTTGAGGCCTTTCAGATTTACAATCGTCCTCCAGGAATCGTCTGGTTTCTTTATCAGAAATAGGGGGGAGTAAAAGCCTTCCCTCTTTTCTTCTTCTGGAACTTCTTCCAGTACGAGTTTTTGTATAAGCGATAATACCTCCTCTTCCAAACTCTTTTGTCTCTCTTGAGATGATTGTACCGGAGTTTGAATGAATTTTTGTGGTGGCCAGTGGTGGAATTTTAACTCCAGACCTGACCCTACTATCTGTCGGATCCAGGTGCTGGATGAGATCCTTTCCCAGGCTGGGAGGAAGTGAGAGAGCCTTCCCCCCACCTGAGAAGGACCGTCACTGGGTGGGTTTTTTGGCTTCTCTAGGGGGCTTACTGAAATAGAAGCTTCTCCCTCCTCTGTATCGCCTGTCAGAATTGTTTCTGTCACGATCTTTAAATTGTTGCCTTCTAAATTTTCGGCCCCTCTGAAAGGAGCGCCGAAAGGCTTGAAATGGTTGTTACGGAAAATTCTTTTTGGTATCACTCGCTTTTTCCAACACTTCATCCAATGCCGGACCGAATAAGAAATTCCCCTCACATGGTAGAGAGCAAAGTTTCATTTTTGCCTGGGTGTCCCCCGGCCAGCATTTGAGCCATACCGCACGTCGTCCTACATTGGTTAAGGCTGCTGACTTTGACGCTAGCCTGGCCGAATCTGCTGACGCCTCTGCGAGAAAGTCTGCCGCCGCTCTAATAGCCGGTAATGGTTCCAGAACCGTCTCTCTGGGAACTGCTTGTTTTAATTGATCCTCCAAGTTGTCTGTCCATATCTTCAGGGACCTAGCCACACAAGTGGCTGCGATGGCGGGTCTTAGTGCGCCAGCCGAGGTTTCCCAGGCTGCTTTAAGGCAATTGTCCACCTTCCGGTCCAGCGGCTCATTTAGAAACCCCAGGTCCTCAAAGGGTAGGGAAGATTTTCTGGCGACCTTTGATATCGCTACATCAATTTTAGGGGCCCTATCCCAGGATGAGGATGCCTCTTCCTCAAAGGGGTATCTCCTCTTCAGGGAATTCGTTATCTGGGACTTCCTTTCTGGCTTTTCCCATTCGCGTTTTATGAGTGCTTTTAGTTGCTCAATAACAGGGAAGGTCTTACGTTTTTTCTTTTGCAGTCCGCTGAACATGAGATCTTGGGCTGTCTTTTTTGTCCGTTCTTCTACTAGCCCCATGGTAGATCTAACTGCTTTAATGAGTTCATCCGTGGTTTCTACTGGAAACGTATCTTCCCCGTCCGAGCTACTTCCTGAATACTGCGACTTATTTGAGTCGTCCTCTGACCCTGTAGAGTCTTGTTGAGAGACCCCTGAGGGGCTTGATCTCCTAGTTTTCCTCTCTGTATCTACAGTCTGTAATGCTCTTACTGACTTGGAAACTTCTGTCTGAATTATGGCCCTCAGACTATCCGAAAATGAGGGTGTCTCCTCCGCTATGGTCTTGTTAATGCACTCCTGGCATAACTTTTTGTTCCAGGCTGCTTCTGCGGGACTTTTACATAAAGCACATTCTTTATTTTTTGACTTCCCTCTACATTTCTTAGGGACCTCCTATACTCCACCCCATCAATGTATATAAGAGGAGGAGGAGAGGGAAAGAGAGGAGAAAAAGAGAAAGAGAACAGACATTAGATTACTGGACTTTCTCGAAGTTCACTCACCACTCGGACGCTTCAAAGAACGGGTACCGGATCTGGAGGTTGGCTGGTCCTTTCACTGTCTCCCAACGAGACTATGGACCCCTCTTTCCTGCGGTGACGATCCGCCCGTGCGCTGCCCGAGTGGCTCACACTACTGCTGCGGCGTGTCTTTGCTTTTTCCTCTGAGCACGACCGCCTCTCCTTTGCTTCCTGGCGCGGCTGTACATGCTCTGGCGAAGGGCTCTCCATTATGCTGCTTATGGCTGCAAGTAGTCACCTCACTCAACATTGGTGCTGTGACGCCTGCTTGCCTTTCCTGGCGATCTTAAATAGTATCCCCTTTTTTTTTCTTTTAGACCACCTGGTCTCGCACTTGCCCCGCTTGCTGTGGACGCGCGCGTGCCCTCTGACTCTGCGTGCCTCCCCTGGGACCGTGCATCTCCCAGGCCCCGCGGTATTGTGTGCGCCGCTCTACTTCCGGGTCGCACGCCACGACTTCCGGTTCATCGGCCATCATGCACGCTCCCAACGCGCGCCCCTCCCGATGCGGCCATACGAACCCGGGCCGGGTGAGCGCTTGGGCCCTGCGTGCTTCGGGGCCCCCAGACACCCCTTACCTGCGCGATGGACCCCTTCCCGACCTGACTGCAGGTATGCTTTTAGGAAGAAGCTCACTGTTCTCAGGCAGACTTGAACCCAGGGCACTAGCGTTGGACAGCAGCGGCAGTAACAACTGCACTTCTTCATGCTGCCTCTGCTGCGGGGTCCGGTGTCTGGTCTTCCACAGGGAGGGTACACTGTTTGTGGCCTCCGAGGAGCTCTCTGCCCGGGCACCGATGTGCTCCTGGGCTGCATGGCCACTATATGTCGACAGGGAGGGAACACTACCAGTGGCCTTCCTGGACCTGCTTCGTGTGCCGCCATCTTGGAGGGTCCACCGCCAAGGTACTCCGCTTCGCCTGGGCATCTGCCCTCCGGCTGTGGCCATGCCTTCGCTCAGGGGGGACATAGGCATATATGGTCCCCGAGGCGACTACCGGTACCCGGTGTCGGGTGTAGCAAACCCATGCCTGCCATTAATCACCCGACCCAGGTCCAGGCATCCTCTTCTTCGGAATCTTCAAAGAGGCTTTCATCTTGAGGGTTCCCCGTCGAGGACAGGAAACCAACTGATGCGGAGAGAGGAGCCGCCCCCTTTTATCTTGAAGGTTTCCTGTCCTCGTAGGGCGGATCCCCTCTCTCGTGGTGCCGTCATGTACCATGGAAAAAATAATTTAAAACACGGTGCAATTTTTTTTTTCTTTGCTATTTCTAATCGGACCAGTAGAGGGCAGTGTTTCTCTGACTTTATATAATCTATAATAACCCAGTGATGACATCATCGTCACATTATTATCGCCAGCACAGGAATGTCTGGACCTATCTGCAAAAGGTCTTGACAAATATCATGAAAGTAGGGAATCGGAGCGGGGTGGTAAATAAGAAATCTGGTGCCGTATTGTGGCCCCCTCCCTGGCTATGTTATAGGGGTGCTATTATGAGGGTATTCCAGACATCGTTTGCATCTTTATAGGGGTATTCCCATCTCCAAGATCCTCTCCCACTATGTAATAGGTGTAATAATAATAATATTAGCAAATACCTCCAATTAGAAATGTAGTATAGTTCTTCTGATTAGCTATGTCACTTACCCCATTTGCAGGGCATTGCAGTAGAGGTATCCATGGTTATGACCACTCATATAGTGACGGCAGTTAGAAGTCATAACCATGGATACATAAGCTACTGTAATGCCCTGCACATGGGGTAAGAGACATAGCGAATCAGAAGAACTACACTACATTTCTAATTTGAGGTTTCTGATAATATTATTATTAGTACACCTACTCCTTATTGGGATAGGATCTTGGAGATGGGACTACTGCTTTAAATAAAGGCAATGTTAGATATATGATTATTCCAATATCAACAGTTTTATTAATCTGGCAAGTGATTTTCTAGCTGCACAAACTAGTAATGCCGGTCGCATCGCCGTCACCTCATCCTCCTCGCCCTAGAATTATATTTGGATCCAAGATAGGGAAATGCAAATTCCCAAGGATGTGACCCGGGAGCCCGGCGGCTGTTCCCTCATTGCAGCGAATGTTACATAACGGCCATCCAAAAGGAAATCCAACCAGAAAGGTCGATCAGGGGATCAGGTTGGGTTACCAGTGCTAACTCCTTATTTAAGGTGATCAGTTAACTTCCAACATTCCTACAAGGATTTCATCATTCTACCGTGCGGAGGATTTGGTGCTCTGTGTAAGAAAAAGGCTGAACATTATAGGGACTTTATAAAGCGCCACCCTATATGTAGTGGCGGTGCCTGGTACAACAGCTCAGTCCTATTAGTCAGTTGCAGTACCAGGCACCGCCACTACGAGGTGTATGGAGTTCATCTAGGAAAACAATTAAAGGGGACACATCGCTCAGTCCGGAGACAGACCGCCAATGGTCTGATATTAATGGTAGATCCTATGTGCATCAAGTGAACACACAGATTTTGGAAGGCCAGTATATTCTTCTAATGGATGTAGGGGTGTCCGGATTCTCCCAGTGTTGGATAAGGAAGGGTCAGGCATGTTGTATTTTAACATGCCCAATCGGAAGTGTTAGGCGGCTTCTTACTCCCTCCTTCGGACTGAGAAAGCATTCCAAGCACCCATATGTATCACGGAGGGTTATGAGGCATAGTAGTCGGCCGACTGAGTGTTTAACTAACTGCATGACCACCTTAAAGAGGTTGGCCCATAAACAACACATCACCTAATCACGGCAGAGATTATACATATAGGATTGCTGGAGGGTCCGGCTGCTGAGGCCCCCACTGATCCCATTAAAAAGGAGCTCAAAGTTCCCGATGAGACTGCAGCTGTACTGAGCATGTGCGACCACTGCTCCTATAGACTGGTGGTCACACATGCTCACTGACACTCAATTCAAACATAAGACTTTGGAAGCCGTAGCGTAGATTTATCACCTGTCCTGTGCACGGGTTACACATGTAAATCCTATAAATAACGCCATAAAGGTTATCAATGTAGTGGAAACCCCCTTTAATTGTATACACGACACCGCAACCACTCACAGCCCTCACAATAATCACGGAGCTGAAGCTACTGTGAAGGAATTTGCACTTTCCATCCCGATAACTGGCTAATACGTCTATAAACATTACTCAGTATCAAAGGTTGCTAAAATTGTCGGCCAATTCCGTCATAGTGTAAACAGGCGCACACGCACAAACATTAAGTCATCGTGACCCAGGACCCCGGCGCGGCAAGGCACCAATGCTAACCACTGAGCCATTGTGCTCTAACCACTGAGCCACCGTGCACTGCCCCTGAAGATTACAAGTAACAGCGCCACTCTAGTCTAAAGGCCGTGTGTGGTATTGCAGCTCAGAGCTGTTCTAGTAAATGCAACTTGTGCCAACCTGCCACCACAGTGTAATAAAGACCAGACGGCGCCGCGTGTCACCTACCCGAGGCGTTCACCGAAATGTTAATCCGTATGCACGGTTTACACGACGGCCCTTCATGCAGAGATACGGTGGATATGGTGAGCGATTCGGGAGGGAGCGTCCAGTATGTGACCGGGGCACTTGAATTTGATTGAAAGTAAAGTGATTCTGATAAGGGGAAAAATAGAAATAAAATTGGTTAATTGTCATTAGTGTCATGCAGTCATAAACTCTCAGAATACGACTATTCTGTCATCTCTATATATAAAAATGAATGTGTGTGTGTATCGCCAACCAATCACTAAGCATCTCTCATTTCACCAGAGCTGGTTAAAAGAAGCTGAGCTGTGATTGGCTGCTATGAGCAACAGTTTTCCCACTTGACAACACCTCAGCAGACACTGACATGGTGGGAGAAATCTAGCATCCCCGGGAACATAAGCTCCAGCCATTGTCTGCCCCCCAGAAAGGAGCAGAGAACACAGGACAGAAATTAATCCCCCCCTCCCTGCCCATATCCCCATCACACATCCTCCATCCCATAGGCACATCTTCCCTCTTAAAGGGATCTCCGGTATGGAAGTCAGGGCAATTGCCTTCAAATGCTCTGGTTCTGACCCCAGGTTCTCTTAGGCCTGTTTCACACATCCGTATGTCACCATCAGTCAAAATCTGCCGTTTTGCAAAAAAAAAAAACGGATCTGCCATTTTGCTTGGCGGATCCGTTTTTTTTTTCCCATTGAGTTGCATTACCGGACGTTTTTTCGGGCGGCCGGATCCGCATTATACATTGCGCACGCCCGGAGGACCAATAGAAATGGAAACCGCAGTGCACACGGTGCGGAATTTTCCGTGCGTTTTTTGCTGCGGCTTCCAATCCGCAGAAAGAAATGACGTCATTCTTTTCTGCGGATTCCGCTGCGGTTTGCCATCTCCTCCATTGTAGAGGTGATAAACCACAGAGCAGAACCGCAGAGCAATCCGCAGATAAACCGCAGGTCTTCTGACCTGCGGATTTACCTGCAGATTTTGCAAAATCCGCACGGAAAAATCTGCAGACCAATCCGCAGCGTGTGCACGTAGCCTTAACGGGATTTCCTGTATGGAAGCCAGGGCAAATCCACTCAGCGCTCTGGTTCTGACCCCAGGCTGACGGGATGATGTGGGATATTAGGGGTAGTAGTCTGGTGGCTCTGGCTGAAGGGATGATGTGGGATATTAGGGGTAGTAGTCCGGTGGCTCTGGCTGATGGGATGATGTGGGATATTAGGGGTAGTAGTCCGGTGGCTCTGGCTGATGGGATGATGTGGGATATTAGTGGTAGTAGTCCGGTAGCTCTGGCTGACGGGATGATGTGGGATATTAGGGGTAGTAGTCTGGTGGCTCTGGCTGAAGGGATGATGTGGGATATTAGGGGTAGTAGTCCGGTGGCTCTGGCTGATGGGATGATGTGGGATATTAGGGGTAGTAGTCCGGTGGCTCTGGCTGATGGGATGATGTGGGATATTAGTGGTAGTAGTCCGGTAGCTCTGGCTGACGGGATGATGTGGGATATTAGGGGTAGTAGTCTGGTGGCTCTGGCTGAAGGGATGATGTGGGATATTAGGGGTTGTAGTCCGGTGGCTCTGGCTGATGGGATGATGTGGGATATTAGGGGTAGTAGTCCGGTGGCTCTTGCTGACGGCATGATCTGGGATATTAGGGGTAGTAGTCCGGTGGCTCTGGCTGATGGGATGATGTGGGATATTAGGGGTAGTAGTCCGGTGGCTCTGGCTGACGGGATGATGTGGGATATTAGGGGTAGTAGTCCGGTGGCTCTGGCTGACGGGATGATGTGGGATATTAGGGGGAGTAGTCCGGTGGCTCTGGCTGACGGGATGATGTGGGATATTAGGGGTAGTAGTCCGGTGGCTCTGGCTGACGGGATGATGTAGGATATTAGGGGGAGTAGTCCGGTGGCTCTGGCTGACGGGATGATGTGGGATATTAGGGGTAGTAGTCCGGTAGCTCTGGCTGACGGGATGATGTGGGATATTAGTGGTAGTAGTCCGGTGGCTCTGGCTGAAGGGATGATGTGGGATATTAGGGGGAGTAGTCCGGTGGCTCTGACTGACGGGATGATGAGGGATATTAGGGGTAGCAGTCCGGTGGCTCTGGCTGACGGGATGATGTGGGATATTAGGGGTAGTAGTCCGGTAGCTCTGGCTGACGGGATGATGTGGGATATTAGTGGTAGTAGTCCGGTGGCTCTGGCTGAAGGGATGATGTGGGATATTAGGGGTAGTAGTCCGGTAGCTCTGGCTGACGGGATGATGTGGGATATTAGGGGTAGTAGTCCGGTAGCTCTGGCTGACGGGATGATGTGGGATATTAGGGGTAGTAGTCCGGTGGCTCTGGCTGATGGGATGATGTGGGATATTAGGAGTAGTAGTCTGGTGGCTCTGGCTGAAGGGATGATGTGGGATATTAGGGGTAGTAGTCCGGTAGCTCTGGCTGACGGGATGATGTGGGATATTAGGGGTAGTAGTCCGGTAGCTCTGGCTGATGGGATGATGTGGGATATTAGGGGTAGTAGTCCGGTGGCTCTGGCTGAAGGGATGATGTGGGATATTAGGGGTAGTAGTCCGGTAGCTCTGGCTGACGGGATGATGTGGGATATTAGGGGTAGTAGTCCGGTAGCTCTGGCTGACGGGATGATGTGGGATATTAGGGGTAGTAGTCCGGTGGCTCTGGCTGATGGGATGATGTGGGATATTAGGAGTAGTAGTCTGGTGGCTCTGGCTGAAGGGATGATGTGGGATATTAGGGGTAGTAGTCCGGTAGCTCTGGCTGACGGGATGATGTGGGATATTAGGGGTAGTAGTCCGGTGGCTCTGGCTGAAGGGATGATGTGGGATATTAGGGGTAGTAGTCCGGTGGCTCTGGCTGATGGGATGATGTGGGATATTAGGGGTAGTAGTCCGGTAGCTCTGACTGACGGGATGATGAGGGATATTAGGGGTAGCAGTCCGGTGGCTCTGGCTGACGGGATGATGTGGGATATGAGGGGTAGTAGTCCGGTGGCTCTGGCTGACGGGATGATGTGGGATATTAGGGGTAGTAGTCCGGTGGCTCTGGCTGACGGGATGATGTGGGATATTAGGGGTAGTAGTCCGGTGGCTCTGGCTGACGGGATGATGTGGGATATTAGGGGTAGTAGTCTGGTGGCTCTGGCTGAAGGGATGATGTGGGATATTAGGGGTAGTAGTCCGGTGGCTCTGGCTGACGGGATGATGTAGGATATTAGGGGGAGTAGTCCGGTGGCTCTGGCTGACGGGATGATGTGGGATATTAGGGGTAGTTGTCTGGTGGCTCTGGCTGAAGGGATGATGTGGGATATTAGTGGTAGTAGTCCGGTGGCTCTGGCTGACGGGATGATGTGGGATATTAGGGGTAGTAGTCCGGTGGCTCTGGCTGACGGGATGATGTGGGATATTAGGGGTAGTAGTCCGGTGGCTCTGGCTGACGGGATGATGTGGGATATTAGGGGTAGTTGTCTGGTGGCTCTGGCTGAAGGGATGATGTGGGATATTAGTGGTAGTAGTCCGGTGGCTCTGGCTGACGGGATGATGTGGGATATTAGTGGTAGTAGTCCGGTGGCTCTGGCTGACGGGATGATATGGGATATTAGGGGGAGTAGTCCGGTGGCTCTGGCTGACGGGATGATGTAGGATATTAGGGGTAGTAGTCCGGTGGCTCTGGCTGACGGGATGATGTGGGATATGAGGGGTAGTAGTCCGGTGGCTCTGGCTGACGGGATGATGTGGGATATTAGTGGTAGTAGTCCGGTGGCTCTGGCTGACGGGATGATGTGGGATATGAGGGGTAGTAGTCCGGTGGCTCTGGCTGACGGGATGATGTGGGATATTAGGGGTAGTAGTCCGGTGGCTCTGGCTGACGGGATGATGTGGGATATTAGGGGTAGTAGTCCGGTGGCTCTGGCTGACGGGATGATGTGGGATATTAGGGGTAGTAGTCTGGTGGCTCTGGCTGAAGGGATGATGTGGGATATTAGGGGTAGTAGTCCGGTGGCTCTGGCTGACGGGATGATGTAGGATATTAGGGGGAGTAGTCCGGTGGCTCTGGCTGACGGGATGATGTGGGATATTAGGGGTAGTTGTCTGGTGGCTCTGGCTGAAGGGATGATGTGGGATATTAGTGGTAGTAGTCCGGTGGCTCTGGCTGACGGGATGATGTGGGATATTAGGGGTAGTAGTCCGGTGGCTCTGGCTGACGGGATGATGTGGGATATTAGGGGTAGTAGTCCGGTGGCTCTGGCTGACGGGATGATGTGGGATATTAGGGGTAGTTGTCTGGTGGCTCTGGCTGAAGGGATGATGTGGGATATTAGTGGTAGTAGTCCGGTGGCTCTGGCTGACGGGATGATGTGGGATATTAGTGGTAGTAGTCCGGTGGCTCTGGCTGACGGGATGATGTGGGATATTAGGGGTAGTAGTCCGGTGGCTCTGGCTGACGGGATGATGTAGGATATTAGGGGTAGTAGTCCGGTGGCTCTGGCTGACGGGATGATGTGGGATATTAGGGGTAGTAGTCCGGTGGCTCTGGCTGACGGGATGATGTGGGATATTAGAGGTTGTAGTCCGGTGTCTCTGGCTGACGGGATGATGTGGGATATTAGGGGTAGTAGCCCGGTGGCTCTGGCTGACGGGATGATGTGGGATATTAGTGGTAGTAGTCCGGTGGCTCTGGCTGACGGGATGATGTGGGATATTAGGGGTAGTAGTCCGGTAGCTCTGGCTGACGGGATGATGTGGGATATTAGGGGTAGTAGTCCGGCGGCTCTGGCTGACAGGATGATGTGGGATATTATAGTGAATGTGGCTATGCGGAGTGGGCGGGGCTATACACAGCTTTATATATATAGATATAATCGTTATAATTTGTTATAACTAACCGTAGTTAGTTACTATGCCCGGGCAGCGCCGGGCTCTTCAGCTAGTATACTGTATAATATTTATGCTGTCATATACTATATAATGGCTGTGCTTTCACCTTGCACAGAAAATGAGAATGCGGTCATATATATGGGGTACATGATGTTATATAGCTGCTGATTGACATGTGTTCATATATTACCCACAGTAAGCACCATATGTTTCCACTTTGTGATGGCTATAAAAGGAATGTAAATAAAAGTCATTTACCTTTTAGAATATAATCCTGAAAATGAAGAAGAAAAACATTATTAGACAAGAAAACAAAAAAAAAAAACAGAAAGGTAAGCAATTCAGCAGATATCAGTCTATAGAATGCTGTATCATTATAATACGGGCACAAAAATGCAATATTCCATGTACCGGCGCTGTATTCACTGCACTTTGTAGCCTAAAAGCAAAGTTTCTAATACACTATTACTTATCGTTTTCATCATCTCTGCTTGCTGTGATTGAATAGAAATAGTCTTATTTACATCCAAAGATTGAAAACTGCATAAATGTACCAGACTCCCTTTGCCATGGACACGATCAGGACAGATTTCTAGATTTTAAGGGGACCCGTATCTTGCTATCAATATGTACATTTTTGACCTTCTGCTGTTCTCCTGATTCCGGCGATGTTTTCCTTTTGTTCCTGCTCCCTTCCGTTCCTGAGATATGGCCCTCTCTTTCCTGTATATAAAACTAGTCTTTGTAGCCACGTGGGCGTGGTCTTCAGCGTTTTCTTAAAGATCCCTCCCAGTTGGATAAAAGGACTAGATTTATATACAGGAAAGAGATGGCCATATCTCAGGAACGGAGAGGTGCAGGAAGAAAAGAAAACCATCGCCGGATTCAGGAGAACAGCGGCATTTACACCAGGGGAAAAAAATATATATTTATGACAAGAGTGACGGTTCCTCTTTAAATGAGAATGTTTCCATTTGCTGACAACAAGCACACTGGCATAAAATGGATAGGATGAAAAATGTCACATTTCGCTTTAGAACATCAGATGTGTACGTTTTCTGTGTTGCAGGACACAATGTTCTACATGCAAATGTGCGAGGTGAATATATAATTACTGTGTTATGGGTATAATTAAAGCAGGAGAACTGGGCACAAAACGGAGTAATAATCCATTCATATCACAGCGAGGACAGATTTATATCCAGTGCTCAATAGCAAATAAACAGGATCGTATTGGGTTGCATGTTGGTGCAGATGCTCTGAGGGTGAAGCTCAGCTATGGGCAGGCTCAGTATGGCCACTGGATACGGTCATGGGTACAGTCACTGGATAAGGTCACTTGGTACGGTCATTGGGTATCGTCACTGGGTATGGTTATGGGTACGGTCACTGGGTAGAGTCACTGGTTACAGTCACTGGGTACGGTCACTGGTTCGGTCACTGGGTATAATCATGGGTACAGTCACTGGGTATGGCCACTGGGTACAGTCACAGGCACTGGGTATGGTCATTGGGTACAGCCACTGGGTATGGTCACAGGTTATGGTAATTGGGTATGGCCACTTGGAACGGTCATTGGGTATAGTCACTGGGTATGGTTACGGGTACGGTCACTGGGTACAGTCACTGGGTACGATCACTGAGTATGGTCATTGGGTATGGTCACTTGGTACGGTCACTGGATACGGCCACTGGGTACAGTCACTGGATACGGCCACTGGGTATGGTCATTGCATATGGCCACTGGATACGGCCACTGGGTACAGTCACTGGATATGGTCACTGGGTATGATCATGGGTACAGTCACTGGGTATGGTCATTGGGTATGGTCACTGGATACGGCCACTGGGTATGGTCACTGGGTATGGTCACTGGGTAAGGTCACTGGGTATGATCATGGGTACAGTCACTGGGTATGGCCACTGGGTACGGTCATTGGGTATGATCATGGGTACAGTCACTGGGTACGGTCACTGGGTACAGTCACTGGGTACGGCCACTGGGTACGGTCACTGGGTATGATCATGGGTACAGTCACTGGCTACAGTCACTGGGTACGGTCACTGGGTACGGTCACTGGGATACGGTCACTGGGTATGATCATGGGTACAGTCACTGGCTACAGTCACTGGGTACGGTCACTGGGTACGGTCACTGGGTATGATCATGGGTACAGTCACTGGGTACGGTCACTGGGTACAGTCACTGGATATGGCCACTGGGTATGGTCACTGGGTATGGTCACTGGGTATGGTCACTGGGTATGGTCACTGGGTATGATCATGGGTACAGTCACTGGGTACGGCCACTGGGTACGGTCATTGGGTATGATCATGGGTACAGTCACTGGGTACGGTCACTGGGTACAGTCACTGGGTACGGCCACTGGGTACGGTCACTGGGTATGATCATGGGTACAGTCACTGGCTACAGTCACTGGGTACGGTCACTGGGATACGGTCACTGGGTACGGTCACTGGGTACGGTCACTGGGATACGGTCACTGGGTACGGTCACTGGGTATGATCATGGGTACAGTCACTGGCTACAGTCACTGGGTACGGTCACTGGGTACGGTCACTGGGATACGGTCACTGGGTACGGTCACTGGGTATGATCATGGGTACAGTCACTGGCTACAGTCACTGGGTACGGTCACTGGGTACGGTCACTGGGTATGATCATGGGTACAGTCACTGGGTACGGTCACTGGGTACAGTCACTGGATATGGCCACTGGGTATGGTCACTGGGTATGGTCACTGGGTATTGTCACTGGGTATGGTCACTGGGTATGGTCACTGGGTATGATCATGGGTACAGTCACTGGGTACGGCCACTGGGTATGATCATGGGTACAGTCACTGGGTACGGTCACTGGGTACAGTCACTGGGTACGGCCACTGGGTACGGTCACTGGGTATGATCATGGGTACAGTCACTGGCTACAGTCACTGGGTACGGTCACTGGGTACGGTCACTGGGTACGGTCACTGGGTACGGTCACTGGGTATGATCATGGGTACAGTCACTGGGTACAGTCACTGGGTACAGTCACTGGATACGGCCACTGGATACGGCCACTGGGTACGGTCACTGGGTATGATCATGGGTACAGTCACTGGGTACAGTCACTGGATACGGCCACTGGGTATGGTCACTGGGTACAGTCACTGGATACGGCCACTGGGTATGGTCACTGGGTACAGTATAAGAAATTCCGGCACGCAAAAGAAATATATGCAGAAGAAATTTATTATTACAACAGATTCTCCCAAAATTATATGACATTTTGGTCTACAACTCAGACCTTCGTCAGACTAGAGGTATGGAGATATATGTGAACATGGAAAGTCCATGGAAGGCAGCCACGATAAGTAGCAATATTCTCCTTTTTGGAGGGGAGGAGAGAGATATCAAGGTCTTGGGACAAAGGGAGAGAGTCCCTGTGGGCACATAGTCAGGCGTGCACGCAGCGCTGGCAGGGGGGCTGGGTCGCCCCATGGTAAAGCCTTACTTATCGTGGCTGCCTTCCATGGACTTTCCATGCTCACATATATCTCCATACCTCTAGTCTGATGAAGGTCTGAGTTGTAGACCGAAACGTCATATAATTTTGGGAGAATCTGTTGTAATAATAAATTTCTTCTGCATTTATTTCTTTTGAGTGCCGGAATTTCTTATACTATACATTTTGAGGAGTGGTATCCTTTTCTGTGCACCTAGAAGACAGAGTGACGTGTACTCTATTCTTGTTTGAGTCACTGGGTACAGTCACTGGGTATGGCCACTTGGTATGGTCACTGGATAGGGTCACTGGGTATGGCCCAGGGGCGGACCTACCCCCGTGCAGCCCGTTCATTGCACGGGGCCCCCCCGGGGGAGAGGGGGCGTCTCCAGCACCGCATGCAGGGGCGCAGCTATAGTGAGGTGAGTTGAGCCTGCTTGTCAAGCGGCAGGCAGCAGGGGGCGGCATTATGCGCTCCTCTACCCGCAGCACCTACAATTTAACCTCTTCTGCACGCTGGTGCTGCGGTCCTGCAAGAGGCTTGTAACTGATGAAGTCACAGGAGGGAAGGAGTCAGGGCCCCCTGATCATGTGACCCCTGACTCCTCCCCTCCTGTGACCTCATCACAGGTCCTGTGCGCACAACCCTAGCCCTTGTTTTATGCAGGACTCTGCTGTGCTGGTTGTCATTGTGCTGGATGAAGGAAGTTTACAGGGTGGATGTAGCAGAGCTGTGTGTGTGTGCGAGGTGTAAGAAGCGGAGCCGTGTGTGTACAAAGTGTATGGAGCGGAGCCATGTGTGTGTGTGAGGTGTACGGAGCGGAGCCATGTGTACGAGGTGTACGGAGCGGAGCCGTGTGTGTGAGGTGTACGGAGCAGAGCCGCACGTGTACAAGGTGTACGGAGCGGAGCCGCACGTGTACGAGGTGTACGGAGCGGAGCCGCACGTGTACGAGGTGTACGGAGCGGAGCCGCACGTGTACGAGGTGTACGGAGCGGAGCCGCACGTGTACGAGGTGTACGGAGCCGCACGTGTACGAGGTGTACGGAGCGGAGCCGCACGTGTACGAGGTGTACGAGGTGTACGAGGTGTACGGAGCGGAGCCGCACGTGTACGAGGTGTACGGAGCGGAGCCGCACGTGTACGAGGTGTACGGAGCGGAGCCGCACGTGTACGGGGTGTACGGAGTGGAGCCGCACGTGTACGAGGTGTACGGAGCGGAGCCGCACGTGTACGAGGTGTACGAGGTGTACGGAGCGGAGCCGCACGTGTACGAGGTGTACGGAGCGGAGCCGCACGTGTACGAGGTGTACGGAGCGGAGCCGCACGTGTACGAGGTGTACGGAGCGGAGCCATGTGTACGAGGTGTACGGAGCGGAGCCGCACGTGTACGAGGTGTACGGAGCGGAGCCGCACGTGTACGAGGTGTACGGAGCGGAGCCGCACGTGTACGAGGTGTACGGAGCGGAGCCGCACGTGTACGAGGTGTACGGAGCGGAGCCGCACGTGTACGAGGTGTACGGAGCGGAGCCGCACGTGTACGAGGTGTACGGAGCGGAGCCGTGTGTTTATGAGGTGTACGGAGCGGAGCCGCACGTGTACGAGGTGTACGGAGCGGAGCCGCACGTGTACGAGGTGCACGGAGCGGAGCCGCACGTGTACGAGGTGCACGGAGCGGAGCCGCACGTGTACGAGGTGTACGGAGCGGAGCCGCACGTGTACGAGGTGTACGGAGCGGAGCCGTGTGTGTATGAGGTGTACGGAGCAGAGATGTGTACGGAGCGGAGCCGTGTGTGTACAAAGTGTAAGGAGCAGAGCCGCACGTGTATGATGTGTACTGAGCAGAGCCGCACGTGTACGAAGCAGAGATGTTTACGGAGCGGAGCTATGTGTGTGTGCGTGGTGTACAGAGCGGAGCCGTGTGTGTACAAAGTGTATGGAGCGGAGCCGTGTGTGTGTGTGTGAGGTGTATGGAGCGGAGCCGCGTGTGTATGTGGTGTACGGAGCGGAGCCGCACGTGTACGAGGTGTACGGAGCAGAGCCGCACATGTACGAGGTGTACGGAGCAGAGCCGCACGTGTACGAGGTGTACGGAGCAGAGCCGCACGTGTATGAGATGTACGGAGCAGAGCCGCACGTGTATGAGGTGTACGGAGCAGAGATGTTTACGGAGCGGAGCTATGTGTGTGTGCGTGGTGTACAGAGTGGAGCCGTGTGTGTACAAAGTGTATGGAGCGGAGCCGTGTGTGTGTGAGGTGTACGGAGCGGAGCCACACGTGTATGAGGTGTACGGAGCAGAGATGTGTACGTAGCGGAGCTATGTGTGTGTACGTGGTGTACGGAGCGGAGCCGCACGTGTACGAGGTGTACGGAGCAGAGCCGCACGTGTATGATGTGTATGGAGCAGAGCCGCACGTGTATGAGGTGTACGGAGCAGAGCCGCATGTGTACGATGTGTATGGAGCAGAGCCGCACGTGTACGATGTGTATGGAGCAGATCCGCACGTGTATGAGGTGTACGGAGCAGGGCCGCATGTGTATGAGGTGTACGGAGCAGAGATGTTTACGGAGCGGAGCTATGTGTGTGTGTGTGGTGTACAGAGCGGAGCCGTGTGTGTACAAAGTGTATGGAGCGGAGCCGTGTGTGTGTGAGGTGTACGGAGCAGAGATGTGTACGTAGCGGAGCTATGTGTGTGTACGTGGTGTACGGAGCAGAGCCGCACGTGTACGAGGTGTACGGAGCAGAGCCGCACGTGTACGAGGTGTACGGAGCAGAGCCGCACGTGTACGAGGTGTACGGAGCAGAGCCGCACGTGTATGAGGTGTACGGAGCAGAGCCGCACGTGTATGATGTGTATGGAGCAGAGCCGCACGTGTATGAGGTGTATGGAGCAGAGCCGCACGTGTACGATGTGTATGGAGCAGAGCCGCACGTGTATGAGGTGTACGGAGCAGGGCCGCATGTGTATGAGGTGTACGGAGCAGAGATGTTTACGGAGCGGAGCTATGTGTGTGTACGTGGTGTACAGAGCGGAGCCGTGTATGTACAAATTGTATGGAGCGGAGCCGTGTGTGTGAGGTGTACGGAGCGGAGCCGCACGTGTACGAGGTGTACGGAGCAGAGTCGCACGTGTACGAGGTGTATGGATCAGAGCCGCACGTGTACGATGTGTATGGAGCAGAGCCGCACGTGTACAATGTGTACGGAGCACGGCCGCACGTGTATGTGGTGTACGGGCAGATATGTTTACGGAGCGGAGCTATGTGTATACGATGTGTACGGAGCGGAGCCGTGTGTGTACAAAGTGTATGGAGCGGAGCCGTGTGTGTGTGTGAGGTGTACGGAGCGGAGCCGCACGTGTACGAGGTGTACGGAGCAGAGCCGCACGTGTACGAGGTGTACGGAGCGGAGCCGCACGTGTACGAGGTGTACGGAGCGGAGCCGCACGTGTACGAGGTGTACGGAGTGGAGCCGCACGTGTACGAGGTTTACGTAGCTGTGCTTCACGTGTACGAGGTGTATGGAGCAGAGCCGTTTACGAAGCGGAGCCGTGTGTGTGTACATGGTGCACGGAGTGGAGCCGTGTGTGTACGAGCCGTGTGTGTACGGAGCGGTGCCGCGTGTGTGCGAGGTGTACGGAGCAAAGCCGCAAGTGTACAAGGTTTACGGAGTGGACAGTCCTGATTTTGAGAGAGTATGCCCCCACTGCCCCGGCTGGGAATTTACTTTTCTCGAGGACACAGGAGTACACAGTGGAGCCCCGAGGAGCACTTTAAAATTCGCACATGACGTTCCACCGGAAGTGACGTGCTAGAAGCTGACCGGAAATTAGGTAATTTCAGGAGGAGATTGTGACTGAACCATGGAGGCACTTCAGGGAATGTTTCAGATCCATCACCGTGTCCTCCTCCAACAGCGCGGACAGCAGGATCACCTTGGACTCGGGGATGCCGGCCATGTGAGCGGATCATGATATGTCCTGCATCGGGAGGCTCAGGCAGGCACTACAGTGGGAGCCGGGCTGATATAGTATCTTTATAGAATCTTTCTTTCTCTCTCTGGTTCTTTATCTTTCTAATCTTTCTTTGTTTCCTTTCTCTCTCTCTGATCTTTCATTCTCTCTCTGTTTCTTTCCTTCTTTCTTTCTCTCTCTTCTTTCTTTCTTTCTCTCTCTCTGTTCTTTCTTTCTTGCCCACAATACCAGTAGAATAAGAGGTGTAGGAAACTAGGTGGCACTGGTCACATTGAGCCTCTGATACTTTTTGTTGGTGTATAATCATATGCTGTGAGCACCACCATGAAGTGGTGTACAACAGGGTACAAACAACAGGGTACAAACAAATCATTATTACTATCAGTCCAAGTGGACAATTATATAGGTAAAGTTAATGATGTCCCTGTGCCAAGCAGTGTGGAGGATCGGAATACACTGAGGAGACCAGAACAGCGGGGTTTGGGGAGAAGAATTATATGGTGCCCATTATACTGTATGAAGTAATATATGGGGCTCATTATACTGTATGGAGCATTATATGGGGCCCATAATACTGTATGCAGTAATATATGGGGCCCATAATACTGTATGGCGCATTATGTGGGGATAGGGGATGACTTTGTTTGTTGTGGATCTGACCGCTGGGACCCCCATGATCCCGGGAAACGTAGCTTTGAAGAGCACCATGTAAATGGAGCTGTGGTCAATCATACGCACTGTGGTGCCATTCACATGTGGCTCTTCAAATAACTCCTATAAGAGAGTGATGAGGGGACGACAAAGTATAGCAAAAATTCACTGATCGGGGCTGATGACTGCTATAGTTTGTGGGCTGGTGGGATTTGTGCAGGGCTGCAATTTTGTCCCAGTCTGGCCCTGTGCCAGGCCTACCATTGCCGTTAATGACCCTTGTCCTGGATGCTTCTGTGTTGTTCTTGTCTGTGCGTGTGATGGCGCTGACATCCTTGTGTTTGTGCGGATCGGAGCACAGGTGCAGAGAAACTAATTTCTCCATCTCCTCCATTGCCAGCGTCGGCGTATATCGCCCAGCACTTGGATGATATCAGAGTGATGTGCGCTGTCACTCGCACCCATAGACATATATGGGTGCGAGTGCGCCGAGTTTCGGCTGAGTGTCGGTGACAATCGCAGCGTGCTCCAATTTCACTCGCACGTACAATACAGCCGAGGAAAAAAACAATGATGGGAGCTGCCCCATAGATGAATACTGGTCCGAGTGCTATGCGATGTTTTATCATATAGCACTCGTCCGTATTCATTGCTAGTGTGACGCCGGCCTTATGCTCAGATCACGAGAACCTTGGCCAGACCATGCATTGCCATCTGATCTTGGATCGATTTGTACAGATGTCTGAACGTGTCCTTTGACAGATTGTGTTCTTGATGCTATACTACCTGAAGAGCCCGGCGCTGCCCGGGCATAGTAACTAACTGTGGTTAGTTATAACAAATTATAATGATTATCCTCCATCCCATAGTCCCGTGCCCATATACCCATCATACATATCCTCCATCTCATAGTCCCGTGCCCATATACCCATCATACATATCCTCCATCCCATAGTCCCGTGCCCATATACCCATCATACATATCCTCCATCTCATAGTCGAGTGCCCATATACCCATCATACATATCCTCCATCCCATAGTCCCGTGCCCATATACCCATCATACATATCCTCCATCCCATAGTCCCGTGCCCATATACCCATCATACATATCCTCCATCCCATAGTCCCGTGCCCATATACCCATCATACATATCCTCCATCTCATAGTCCCGTGCCCATATACCCATCATACATATCCTCCATCTCATAGTCCCGTGCCCATATACCCATCATACATATCCTCCATCCCATAGTCCCGTGCCCATATACCCATCATACATATCCTCCATCCCATAGTCCCGTGCCCATATACCCATCATACATATCCTCCATCCCATAGTCCCGTGCCCATATACCCATCATACATATCCTCCATCTCATAGTCCCGTGCCCATATACCCATCATACATATCCTCCATCCCATAGTCCCGTGCCCATATACCCATCATACATATCCTCCATCTCATAGTCGAGTGCCCATATACCCATCATACATATCCTCCATCCCATAGTCCCGTGCCCATATACCCATCATACATATCCTCCATCCCATAGTCCCGTGCCCATATACCCATCATACATATCCTCCATCCCATAGTCCCGTGCCCATATACCCATCATACATATCCTCCATCTCATAGTCCCGTGCCCATATACCCATCATACATATCCTCCATCTCATAGTCCCGTGCCCATATACCCATCATACATATCCTCCATCTCATAGTCCCGTGCCCATATACCCATCATACATTCCTCCATCCCATAGTCCCGTGCCCATATACCCATCATACATATCCTCCATCCCATAGTCCCGTGCCCATATACCCATCATACATATCCTCCATCCCATAGTCCCGTGCCCATATACCCATCATACATATCCTCCATCTCATAGTCCCGTGCCCATATACCCATCATACATATCCTCCATCCCATAGTCCCGTGCCCATATACCCATCATACATATCCTCCATCCCATAGTCCCGTGCCCATATACCCATCATACATATCCTCCATCCCATAGTCCCGTGCCCATATACCCATCACACATCCTCCATCCCATAGTCCCGTGCCCATATACCCGTCATACATATCCTCCATCCCATAGTCCTGTGCCCATATACCCATCACACATCCTCCATCCCATAGTCCCATGCCCATATACCCATCATACATATCCTCCATCCCATAGTCCCGTGCCCATATACCCATCATACATATCCTCCATCCTATAGTCCCGTGCCCATATACCCATCACACATCCTCCATCCCATAGTCCCGTGCCCATATACCCGTCATACATATCCTCCATCCCATAGTCCTGTGCCCATATACCCATCACACATCCTCCATCCCATAGTCCAGTGCCCATATACCCATCATACATATCCGCCATCCCATAGTCCCGTGCCCATATACCCATCATACATATCCGCCATCCCATAGTCCCATGCCCATATACCCATCATACATATCCTCCATCCCATAGTCCCGTACCCATATACCCATCACACATCCTCCATCCCATAGTCCCATGCCCATATACCCATCATACACATCCTCCATCCCATAGTCCAGTGCCCATATACCCATCATAGATATCCGCCATCCCATAGTCCCGTGCCCATATACCCATCATACATATCCTCCATCCCATAGTCCAGTGCCCATATACCCATCATACATATCCGCCATCCCATAGTCCCGTGCCCATATACCCATCATACATATCCGCCATCCCATAGTCCCGTGCCCATATACCCATCATACATATCCGCCATCCCATAGTCCCGTGCCCATATACCCATCATACATATCCGCCATCCCATAGTCCCGTGCCCATATACCCATCATACATATCCTCCATCCCATAGTCCCGTGCCCATATACCCATCATACATATCCTCCATCCCATAGTCCCGTGCCCATATACCCATCACACATCCTCCATCCCATAGTCCCGTGCCCATATACCCATCATACATATCCTCCATCCCATAGTCTGTGCCCATATACCCATCACACATCCTCCATCCCATAGTCCCGTGCCCATATACCCATCACACACATCCTCCATCCCATAGTCTGTGCCCATATACCCATCACACATCCTCCATCCCATAGTCCCGTGCCCATATACCCATCACACATCCTCCATCCCATAGTCCCATGCCCATATACCCATCATACATATCCTCCATCCCATAGTCCCGTGCCCATATACCCATCACACATCCTCCATCCCATAGTCCCGTGCCCATATACCCATCATACATATCCGCCATCCCATAGTCCCGTGCCCATATACCCATCATACATATCCGCCATCCCATAGTCCCGTGCTCATACAACCTATATGTTTACTCATATTTGTTGCAGTATTGGGGGGGGCCAGGAAAATTTCTTGCACAGGGGCCCTCTGCAGTCTGTGTCCGCCTCTGGTATGGCCACTGGTTATGGCCACTGGTGACCTACAGAATCACTTCTAGGAGGTCAATTCCTCAAGACAATTTAGCACAATTTGTGACAGTTTCACACCAGTTTTCTGACACTGATGAATCGAGGTCCAAGTTTATGAAAAAAAAAAAAGATATATATATATAAACCAAATACCTATGGCAGCTGCTGAATTGCTGGGCATCCACTTATCTCTTGCAATCATCCTGACATGACACCATCCCTAGCCACAGACTCAGCACCACTCATTTAAAGGGAGCCATTCAGCACGTTTTTACATATGGCAGTAGTGATATGGTGGTATAGCTGAGCATCCCCCAATAAAAATGATCACTTTCTTGTAGAGATCCGATATGCCGCTCATGAGAAATCTAGCCTAGAAGCCATATGCAAATTGGAGTGGAAGTGCACTGGGGGTGTGTCAGTGCACTTGGATTGACTCTTCCTGACACAACCTCGGTACAGTTCCATATAACTTTTACACTAGATTTTGCATAACTGGAACCTTGGATCTCTACAAAAAAATATCATTATGATAGGTTCCCTTTAAGGGATTAAGCTGCATTACCAGACACAGCCTATGGACAAGGGTGGCGCTGTTGCTGTTTTTGCTTTTTTTACTCTTGTATGATCCAGTGAACAGTAGAGGAATTAATCACATGAGCAGTTATTAGGTGCCCCCTGCCCAGCTTGTACTTAGCCCTGAGGACAGTCATAATACGGTGGCACACACTTTGTTTTGGTTTCAGCTATCCGGATAATTGGCACAGGCGGCCGGGGTGCAGGAAGGAGCAGTTTGTTTTGGAATTAGCTGCGGCATTGTGTATTAATTGCTGTTTGTTCGCTTTTGCACAGGATGTTCCACTTGAGCGAGAAGTAAGCGGACTGAGCTCTCCAGATGTTCCAGCATTAATTTATACCAGTTATTAAACATCAAAAACTGAGAGATTTCTAATTTTATTGTTTACAGCTTATTGCCTAGGTTACCGGCCACCTCTGCAGTCTGTCAGAGGTGGCCGCTTCACTAGGAAAAAAGTGCATGCTTGCAAGCTATTGGGTATACACCATGCAAGCTCAACTCTGATCCAGAGTCCCCGCACCGGTCTGTACTGTCAATATTCAGGAGCGGTGACCAAAGTAGATTGGACAACTACTTTAAATAGAATCCATGAGCAGGTTTTTCCTGTGTAATCTGAAAGCAGCATACTATAGGGCAAGAGATCCTGCTTCCAGCGATGTATCACTTACTGGGCTGCTTGCTGTAGTTTCAGTACAATCCCTGTTTTCTGTGCTGTAGATGTGGCAGAGCTTGGTATGCTGAGCCGTGTATAACCCCGCCCACACCACTGATTGGTAGCTACCTCTGTACAATGTCAGCAATCTGCCAATCAGTGGTGGGGGCGGGATTATACAGATTCGCTGGACCGGCCTGAACGTGACACCTAGTCCTACAGTAATAATCTCCTTCTGATAAAACGCTGATTGTATTGAAACTACAACACACAGTCCAGTAAGTGATACAGCCCTGGAATCAGGTCCTCCTCTTTATTATGCTGCTTTCAGATAAAAATCGCAAAAAAACAGCTTACAGATTTCCTTAACATTTTTTTTAAAGCTTGGGCAAAAATAATCTGATCACATACTGCTCTGCACCTGATGATCTCACATGAGACCACCTTGCAGCAAGTATTCAATCTCCCTATGGCACCACCGCTGGGGAAATAAGGCATTACATGGTATCCAGTGATTTTTGATTGATGCCTTCTAAGTTCTAAGGGTACTGGCCCTTTAATGTAAGACAGTAGAGGGATCTCCTACCCCCTGGCAGCCATCTGTCTTGGTCCTGAGCCACCTCTACCACCCCATAAGTCTGGTATAACCTATGCCCTGTGCCCGGGTGAGACCAGTGGGTGTGTAGCCTCTTTTGCACAACAGCGACAACAGGTAGAGGAGTAAATTAGCAACAGATTAAATTTAAAAAAAGTAATTGGCTAATTATTCTAGATGAGGATGATGGCGACTCGCCCAAGAGGAAACATTCATTATTTCTTTATTATCAGATGGGAACGTATAGCGCAATACCTTTATTTAAAGGGGTTGCCCGGGCTTACTGTATGGATGGCCTACGACATAGGATAAAGGGTTAATATTGGGTCGGTGGAGGTCTTATATCCGACACCCCAACCGATCAGCTGCTTTTAGCCCCAGATATAAACAGAGAATGGCGCCAACGCGTGACAGCGCCATACACTGTGTAGTGGCCAAACTCAGGTACTGCAGCTCAGGTCGTATGTATTTTAATAGGAGCTGAGTTGCAGTACCGAGCAATGGCCACTACACAATGAACGGAGCATCAGCTTTAAAAAACAGCACCACACCAGTCTAAAGGCTGTTAGTGGTATCGCAGGGCAGCCGTATGAAACTCCTTAAACTACCGGAATGAAGTTCAAAAAATTCTAAAAACTTTTGTTTTTTAAATTCCAAGGACGAGTGCAATGGATTTTCACATAAGCGGCCATCAAAATCTCAGGTGCCGTGACAAAAGACAAACAAAGAAATAGAAAAACATGTCTGTGTCCTTTAAGAAACAGCGCCACACCTATCTAGAGGTTGTTAGTGGTATTGCAGCTCAGTTCCATTCATTTCAATAGAGATGACATGCAATACCGGACACAACCCATGGACAGAGGTGGCGCTGTTTATAGAAGAAAGCAGCTATGTTTTTTCTTTTTTTTTTCTTTTTTTACACTGGACACCACTTTAGTTAGTGTTTTTTTAATAGTTTTTTTTTAATTCAACGGTGAACAAAACTTAGAGGCAGACGGCGAAGATTAAAAATCAGACCCCTTTCAGGAGCTATGTGACCCCAACACACTTCTAACCAGGGGTTAAGATCATCCGGTGATGGCGCCATAAACCAGGCTCTGACCATAAGCTGCAGACTTCAATTTCCCGGTTCAACTTCCAATAAATTTATGATCATTTTACTGCAAAAGTCGCCGTCTGAACATTCTGACAACCTGATGGAAAATTCCGTAATTCTCCTGGCTGAGTCAGGATCAAGACATGTAGAAGCGCCTCCGATGCCGAAAAATTACCAGACCCCAATGTTTAAGTAGGGAAAGGGAAATAAGGCTCTGTTCACACCGTGCGTTTTTGCTGCATTCTTTTTAATGCAAATTGTAAGCTGCATTTTACGGTACGAGTAAAAGCTATGTCAGAAATCTCATGCACACACACTTTTTTTTTCCTGACTGATTTGAAAAACTGCAGAATGTCACTTCTTTCAGCATTTTTGCAGCTTTTTTTTTTACACCCATAGAAAGCAATGAGTAAGTGCAAAAACGCAGCAAAAACCTAAGGAAGTTGCATCACGTTTTTTTATCAGCATGCACAAGAGACAACAAAAACCCAGCGAAACCAGCATTTTTTTTTCTAAGTAGTTGTTTTGTTTTGTTTTTTTTTACAACAAGCCGAAGTTTTTTTGAAAAGGGACAATCCCTTTAAGGGACGACCGAGCGGTCGGTGACTTCCTTATGAAAATTCTATAAAAAGGCAGATGACGACATTTCGAGAAACTGTTTTGCATCTGCCTCCAACAAGGAAAAAAAAAGAAAATAAAATCCTGACGTTCTCTCCTAGAGACGGGCTGTAAACAGAACTGGTGGAACTGGGTCAATTATTGGATGACGCCTGCGCTTTATATCAGGGCTATTCGCGGGAAAAGCTCAACGATGAGCTGCAACATGTAGGAGCCGCACCGATCCCCACCTACAACTACGCGGTGATTCACCGGCTCATCACTACATCTTTGGTATCTATACTCCTCTTTGAAATACAGAAAAAAAAAATCTGGAAACTGTCAGTAAGCAGGATAATTCTAAGGCTGGTTTCACACTAGCGGTTTTTTGCGCTGCGTGTGCATACATGCGCAATGCACCCTATGTTTAACATGGGTGCGCAATGTCTAGTGTTTGTAAGCATTTTTGTGCGCATGCGTTTTTTGCAGTGCGCACCGGACACACCCTGTTGCACGTCAGCGTTTAAAATCGCATGCGTTTTAAGAGTCAAACTGGTTAAAACGCATGCGCATAAAATAAGCAAATGCATGCAAAATGCTTGATGTGTTTTTTGTATGCGTTTGGACTGCACACGCAGCGCAGCGCAAAAAAACGCTAGTGTGAAACCAGCCTAAAGCACATTATATAAGGCTTTATTTTCTCCATAGGCCAGCCTCGTATCTCTATATATAAAAGTGAATGTATGTATGTATGTGTGTGTATCACCAACCAAACACGAAGCATCAGAGTGGGACGCGGAGGGATACAGCAGGACGGTGCATGGAGAGCGGGGCTGTGGAGGGAGAGAGCGGGGCTGTGGAGGGACAGCGGGCCAAGGATGTAGAGCGCGGCTGCGGAGGGATAGAATGGGACGGTGGGTGGAGAGCGGGGCTGTGGAGGGACAGCGGGCCAAGGATGTAGAGCGCGGCTGCGGAGGGATAGAATGGGACGGTGGGTGGAGAGCGGGGCTGTGGAAGGGGAGAGCGTGATGGCGGGTGGAGAGCGGGGCTGTGGAAGGAGAGAGCGTGATGGCGGGTGGAGAGCGGGGCTGTGGAAGGAGAGAGCATGATGGCGGGTGGAGAGCGGGGCTGTTAAGGGAGAGAGCAGGACCCACAGTTGGGTACTATGCCCGGGCAACGCCGGGCTCTTCAGCTAGTATTAGATATTCACGAGTTAAAGGGAACCTGTCAGCACTAGGAAGAAGCCGTCCCAATCCATAGGCATGCCCCTAGTGCACATCCAGCCTCATTTGCATATGACTTTTTACTCTAGATATCTCATGATTGGCACATTGCATCTCTGCAAAAAAAAAAAAAAATAGAATATTTTTATTGGAGCCTCTACACAGCCATAAGACTAGTTCTATATACATTGGCATGCTGACTGGTTCCCTTTAATAAGCAGAACTACAAAGGGTATTGGCAGGTTTGTAGGAAATTATAAAAACATGGCTGCTGCCTTCTAATATAAGGGCCACCCTTATCCTCAGGTTGTGTCTATTATTGTAGCTCATCTGAATGCAGTCATACCTGCTAGAGACTACGCACAGGTGTGGTGCTGTTTCTAAAAAAAGAAAGAAAAAAAAAAAAGTAAAAAAAACAGACTTTTTTTATGTAATTTCCTTGCACTTTTAAAGTGTTAATAATCCATATATCACTAATATATACATACTATTATTGAAACGTTATTAAAAGAAATCAGATCCGTCAACTGCTACCTGTTGATGGTTTCCATGTAGGAATTTTTCTGAATTGCCCTAAATGCAAACAAGGGCGAAACTGTCAAAAACGAAGCAACTAAAACGTCATATTACATCGAATGTCAATGTTTGACCTACGCAGGCGAGATCAGATCCCAATCATCAGACGCCGCTGTTATATAGATTGTCGGCAGTGCTGCTGCAGATCTAATGCTCAGGAGAGGCGACAGACTGCGCATGGTGCAGCAGCATGCCGCATGTCACAGGCAGTGTCAGAGTGCAAACTCCCCCCCCACCGCAGAAAGGGGATCGATGGACTTGTGCAGATTAGTGACTGTCGCACGGGTGACGCCGTAAGGTTGTCAGTAATGTTCCGTAAAGCCCTTGGAGGGAGGACGGCGATCCCTCGGTTTTTTCACAGTCTGATACTCATCAATTGTTTCAGTTCTTGAAATGACTGAAAGATTCAAAAGGTCAATAAGTCTATAAGCAAGAAACCCAAATGTGTCTGTGTCCTCGAAGGGGATATTATTACACAGAGCACCGCTTTATTGTGGGGGACGCTACTTTGTGGGAGCTATTGTTTTATGGGGGGCACAATAGAAGAAGGCAGTGGTACGGAAAAGAAAAGACATCACCTTTCAATCATTACAGAGTAGCCACCCTTCTAATTTGTATTTTATAAATCAATAGTACACAAAGGACTAAGTAACTTTGTAATATATCTTATCAGAGAAATCCGCTTCTTTCGCCCCCTGATCTGATTCAATGTCAATTCGGGGGGTAAAAGCTGTAAAATCCGTCTTCAATGAATACATATTTTCCCATTATTGAGATAAGAGATGACAGTTGGTGCTTGTAACATTCTATGGAGGTAGGAGCTAGAATATACGCAGACATTCTGCAGGAGGTTCATCAGGTTACACTTTAACTCCACTGTAATCAGTTTTCACAACTTGAATCTCAAAGTTATTTGGTGACTGCAATTTTTAAAGGGAACCTGTCAGTTGTTTCTTGCTGCCCAAACCGCTCTAGTTCATTGGCAGGTGTCTCCATGTGTGTATATCGGGAGAGACCTGTCAATGAGCGAGAGTGGTGCAGGGAGATGCCAGGTGAATGCCTCACTGGACTAGCCTTTTCTCTTCCTATAGTCCTCAGCTGATTCTCTAAACTTTTGTTTTATGAAATGCAGGAGAATTTTTGAAAAAAAAGCATACCTGGCTGCCATAGTTCAGCAAAGCTGTGAGTCATGGCGCCCATGGTTTGAGCAGCATTAATAAACTGACAGGTTCCCTTTAAGGTCTTTTAAACGTCAGGTTCACACACGTAAGGTGTGGAAAGACACAAACTTAATGGAACATTTCCACCCAGCCAAATCAGATCGCCTGCTTTGCCCTGATGAGGGGCAAACACCCCGAAACATGTGTCTGGCTTGGCTTCTTATCCCACATCATGTGGCAAGGTTCGTTAAAGATCCGATAATGACTTTTAGGATTGCGACATCCAATACACTACAATTTCTACAAGTTGCAGAATATTTGGTCCATTCTTAATCTGACTTATGTTCACCAAGCCTCAGTTTCTCCATGGTAACAGACAAACTCTGTGTAGTCTGATCCTGCAGCCATGTGTTCCTCCACTTTTCTAACCCCTCTTCTTGCTAACCCTACAAACAGTAGAGATAATAAATAAAAAATAATTAATGTTGCACATTTAATTTTGCATTAAAATAATTGATTATATAATCAATAATTATTCATGCAAAATTAAAAATTGCTGCATCTTCCCTTTAACGAGATCTCGGTAGCGACGGCATAAAATTGTAAAATTACATATTTTAGAATTTACTCGTAAACGTTGTGATCGGTTTCCAGGTACTAAAACCCAAAGTTCCTGAGAAAGGCTAAAATATAGGGCAAGAACTGCAGCCTACATTCACCACCACAGAGATCTGGTTACTGTCGGTGGCGGGTTTCTAAGAAAACCCATCTGATGATTCTGCCTAATCTCTCAGGCTCCGCAGCGTAGTATTATACACGGCCCTAAAGGGGTTAGGCGACAACCCGAATCATAAAGCCATCACAAACGGGGAAGTGATGCTGGAAGTTTATGTAACAAGCGATATTTGATAATACAAATGTGAACAAGAAACATTGTATCACTTTACATAGTGAGATGTCAGCAAACTGAGAATATGTCTGATATTAACACCATGGGCGCTGGCGGGACGCTCAACCCCAGTCTCATGGACCATCTAATGCTAAGAAAAGAAGAGCAGCAAGATGGCTCAGTGGTTAGCATTGCAGCGCTGGGGTCCTGGGCTCAAATCCCACCAAGAACAACATCTGCAAGGAGTTTGTACGTTCTCCCCGTGTTTGTGTGGGTTTCCTACAGGTTCTCCGGATTCCTTCCACAACTCCAAAGACAAACAGGGAAATTAGATCATGAGCCCCAATATGTCGGCTCCTCAACCCTATTAAGATGAACGCAGCAGACTATGGTATCCTGTCCATAAGCGCCATCCTTGGTAAGGCTGGTTTCACATTAGTGCTTTTTAAGCGCACGCACGGCCGGGGGTAGCTCCGCCCCCGAGCCGGCTCTCTGCCCGGCGTGCCCGCCCCTTGCTTGTAGCGCCGCCTCCTAGCGCACAGCGGCGCCTGCGATCGGCGCACCCTATCTTTAGCATAGGGTGCGCAGATCGTGCGCAGGCTGTGCGCTAGTTGCGCTTTGACCTGCGCTGCGCACTTTTGACGGTGCGCCGTGCGCGCCAAAATCAAACTTTTCGTCAAAAGTGCGCAGCGCAGGTCAAAGCGCAACTAGCGCACAGCCTGCGCACGATCTGCGCACCCTATGCTAAAGATAGGGTGCGCCGATCGCAGGCGCCGCTGTGCGCTAGGAGGCGGCGCTACAAGCAAGGAGCGGGCACGCCGGGCAGAGAGCCGGCTCGGGGGCGGAGCTACCCCCGGCCGTGCGTGCGCTTAAAAAGCGCTAATGTGAAACCAGCCTAAGCTCCGCCCCCGGCCACGCCTCCTCCTATGGGCGCATGACACTGCATGCGACTGGCGTACCCTATATTTAGCATTGGGTACGTTGGCCGTGCACTGGTATGTTTTTGCCGGCGCATGCGCCCTTTTTGCACTGCGCCGAGTGCACAAATATGCAACATATTGCGTTTGGCGCACGTCGGTGCAGCGTCAAAAGGGTGCATGGGCTGGCAAAAACATACCAGCGCACGGCCAGCGTACCCAACGCTAAATATAGGGTACGCTGGTCGCATGCAGCGTCATGTGCCCATAGGAGGAGCTGACCGGCGGAGGCGCGTCCGGGGGCGGCCCTGCGCTGCGCCTCATAACGCAAGTCTGAAAGTAGCCTTAGTGCCGCTAAGTAGCGGATGCCGTCAGTGCATTGCCATTAGCGCAATGTGAACCCAGCCTAAGGTTGGAATTTTATTTACACCCCATTAGCATGGAAAAGACCAATAAAGTAACCAAAACCTTCTATCTCCGTATAGTCTGCTGTGTCTCACGCAAGTTTCTAAACTGGTCACGTTTCGCCGCTGACACAGCACAAGTGGTAACACAATACACACTGGGAATGTAACACGCCACCACGCAAAAAAAAAAACCCCAACTTTTGTTCATTGTGACAGGTGTGAAAATAATCTCCAAAAACATAGGTTGCCTGAAGAGATGAAAATAACATGGAGAGAAATATCAATATGCGGTTCCCCCTAAAAGCCCAATTATTAGAACATTTACTTCACAACTTCAGTTTTACAGGGGATGACCAAACTTAGGAGAAAGAAACATGGCGTATATCCTCCAGAAATGGCACCGCACATGCTCATGAGTTGTATTTTTGGTATTGCAGCTCCATTGAAGTGAAAGGGTCTGAGCTGCAGTACCAAACACAACCTGTGGACAGGGGTGGTGCTATTTTTTGAAGAAACTCTGTTTTAAATGCTGATCAATAAACCATTCAGTTTACCATACAATCTACTGAAACAAGGAAAAAAAATATTTCCAATATCAATGTATTCATCCAATGATGTTGCTATCAGACCTGCTGAAATCTGTAGTTCCACAAGCGATCACTGCCCACAATACTGTCATGAGTTTCCCTTAAAGAACAAATGGACTTAGAGCAGTATTGTCAGACAAAAATAAATGAGATAAAAGCACATAAAAATTATAAGGCCAAACACATAACACACCATCTTCTACTTGGCTTTGTCTGTGGGTTTGCCCCAAGAGGAAGCTGATAGGCGAAACCTAGGGTTTGATAAAAGATGCTGTTCTGCGAGTTTGACATACTTTTTATGTGTTTGTATGTCAAACACTTGGCATGCCAGCTTCTACCCGACCAAGGGATTCATCCGTCAGCTTCTTCCAGGGGCAAACCCACAGGCGAAACCTAAATATAAAGCAAAGCTAATTGTCTGGCAGCACCACCCAATGCCTAGTTGTTCTTTTGCCAATATTGTGTGCGGTGATCACTTGTAGAACTACTGATCTCAGCAGGACCGATAGCAATATCATTGAATGAATACACCAATACTGGAAGGGGGACGGAGAGGGAGGATTCGGGATGATGTGGATTCTGCTCTAAGGATCGTCGATGTGGTAAAGTTGCATTTTATCTATTTTTACTGTGGACCGCTTTATTCATCCTTGTGATGCCTAGATTTCACTTGTGTCCTGGCGGCAGAAAAAGTACCTGATGAAACAATTATTGGAGCACCAATATGGCTGCCATGTGGGTCTTCAACGTGTGGAGGTGGCGGTAGGTGATGGGCACAAAAACAGAAGCCCAACGGAGTTGTCAGACATAGCAACATTTAAAGGGTTAAACCGCGATCGGAGCTGCCGTTAGCGGCGGATGGCCTCTGTTTAACGTGTGCCGGCTGTGATGTGTGTACAGCGTGCTCAGCTCCTGAGCCCGCTCCACACTCATGAACCCAACATAGGATGTGCTATTCCGTCCTGTGTCGGGAATGGCTTAATGTAGTGCATCCCATAGAATACAATCTGCTAACAGGAGCGATAGTAGCAGCCCGATGGTCCATTTCCAGGAGGAACAACAGAGGAAAGGCACAATGGAGACTTCGAAGAACTAAACTTGACAGATCTGTAATTACATGCAGTTATTTACTGCGGCAGACATAGACGGCTCTTCTTTAAATGTTGTGTCTAAGCCTTTGTTTTAGGATGAAACGCACACCCTATATATAAAGTTCTCAGAAGTAGACGTGATAATCACCAACTCATCCTTTATATGGAGGGAAATTCCTCCGCCCTCTGTGTACATTTTCTTTATTACGCCTCAATATATTTTACACACACCTGAGACTTCTCAGGGCCATATGGACAGGGTATAACAATGCACATAAACATAGGCCCCCGACAGCCACAGTTCCCCTAGTAACCAAAACTAATCTTGCTCTTGATGCCCATAGCAACCAATCAGGGCACAGCTTTCATTTTTCCAGGGCAGATTATGAAAAAAAAGCTGTGTTCTGATTGGTTGCTATAGGCAACGAGGCCTTTATCAAGCAAAAGCCTCTAACTACTGCTACATGTTGAAGCAATTTGGGTACAGGGCCGGTGTACGGCCTATTATACGGCCTTCACTTTTATATTTGTACCAAATAATAGTGTGCCGTTCAGGAAAGTAAAGGGAATATCCCTGTGACAAGCCGCAGAGGTGTATCTCCGTAGTGGCCCGCACTTCCATGTGCCATATATAATCCTAATGTCTTCTTATGTGGCAGAGGGGATGTTGGGCCCCTTCTGCCACCAGGGCTATGGTGCAGCTGTACCCATTATAGCTTAGTTAAAATGACAGCCATTTTTTGGCGTGTTTTGTCGCAACTTTGTTTATGAGGTTTTTTTTCTGCTTCAATTTATTCAGCAGTCAAATTTGGGAGGTTTGGGGTCTTTTTTTAAGCAAAAACATCTCAAGGATTGATATCCTAATTGTTTTTCCAAGTGGGGAAAGAATTGGGGGAAAATTAGCGCCATGTGCGCCATAGGCCGTGCTTCACAGGCGAAATCAGCCAGATGAGTATTTGAAGCAGTTTTTCATTTGGATTTTGAAGCAGAATCCGCTCCAAATTCCACGTAAAAAAAAAAAAGCTCCAAGTACTCTTGAAATAAGCATCACTTACCGGGTAAACTCGCATATAATGCACAGGGAAAAATAGAAAAAGAAGCAACATGTCAATTCTTCAGGCGTTTCTGCTTGAGGAAATACTCTGTATTTCACTAATGAATCAATAGAAGCAGTAAAAAAAAACCGCAAGTAGACCAATTATTAATGAATAAGGCCGTTCAGATGAGTGTTTTCATCAGAGAAAGCTGTAGCAGGCGCTCGTCTTCTGTATTTCGGGTGACAATTGCCCATTCACGTCTATAGGTGCAGAAAAACGTACATCCATTCTATATCCGATTTTTACAGATACGTTGTCACTATTAATATTCAAAACTGTTTTTGATCAGGTCCATTTCTTAACTATTGATTTATAAAAACAGATGCAGTACAGATTTAAAAAATGCACTTATGGATGGAATACGGATGAAAATCGGCCATTTTTTCTGTCTGTACATAAGGCGATTTTTCGTACACTCGGCTAAACCCAGCATGGACGACCCAAGTTCACATCTTCCTGGGGATGAGCTGAGCCAGACTGAGATATTAGACTATCGGCCTTAGGCTAAGTGCAGACGGAGTTTTGAGCCCTGCGGATTTTTCCGTGCAGAATGGAAGAAAACCGCAGGTCAAATGACCTACATTTTTCCTGCGGATTTCTTCCTTTTTTCTTGCGGTTCTTGTGCTGTTTTCCCCTGCGGATTTGGAGAACGGAGCAGGTGGAAAACCGCACAAAAGAAGTGACATGCTGCATATTTTGAACCACAGGAAAACCGCGCGGAAAAATCCGCAGCGTCCGCACAGCGTTTTTTTTTTCTATTGACTAACATGTTACTGTACATCACAATGCGGATATGCAACGTTTCTGCGCGGTAAAATCCGCTGCGGATCCGCTAAATATCTGCATCGTGTGCACATGGCCTTAAACGTCTAGAGAACTTTACATATTGGAAACCCCTTCAGACAACGGACGCAGCTGTCAACATAAAGCTAATATCACGACCCCGCTAAATTCTGCGTTTTGTGATAGCATGTGCCATACAGTCATACATAACAATCTCAGTGCAAAACCAGATATGTGATGTTTCACAAAAAAAATAAAAATAAACAAATGCACTACATATAATGAATATAGCGTAACTGATAACTGGCTACTTTTTTATCTGTCTAAATATACAAATAAATTAATAAATTATCTTGGTCAGCAGCCTGCAGCATTCCAGCTGTTGTAAGGCTGTGTGCACACGTTGCGGATTGGCTGCAGATCCTCAAGTGATTTACAGTACAATGTTGTACTATGGGGAAAAAAATTTGCTGTGCACATGCTGCAGAAAAATCAGCGCAGAAACGCAGCGGTTTTTTTTTTTTATCCCACAGCATGTCAATTTTTTGTGCGGATTCCACAGCGTTTTTACACCCATTCCATTATAGGAATCCGCAGGTGTAAAAACGCAGGTGAAATCCACACAAAATCTGCTAGAAATCCGCATAAAAAACGAACAGATTTTGACCTGCGGATTCTGACAAGAGATCCAGATTCCGCGATTCCGCACAACAGTCCGCAACGTGTGCACATACCCTAAAACTACAAATCCCAGCATGTTGGCAGCTCTCTGCTGTATAGATTCTATAAAAAAAGAAATCTATCAGCAGTATAGCACATCTATCCTTCTCATATCTATCTATCTATCTATCTAATCTATCCATACACGTTCCCCTTAGTTACCAACTCGTTGTACAACCTGCCGAACTCAAGCTATTGTAAAACTACAACTCCCAGTGTGCTGGTGGGACCCTGCTAGATAGCATTGTTTTTTTTATGTTTTTTGTTTTTATCTATAGCATCTAATTATCTATTAACCAGGGTCCGACCAGCAGGCTGGGAGTTGTAGTTTTATAACAGATGGGTACGACAGGTTGTAAACAACTTGTTGACAAGGGGGAGCATGTGTATAGATAGATAGATAGGTAGATGGATATTGGATGGATGGATGGACAGATAACAGATGTTATATAGCACATACTATAGCTAGATACATAGATAACTATTAAGATATGAGGATCGATATGATATACTTTAGATTGTTTTATTTTTATAAACTATTAATCTATAGTATATTACATCTATCCACATTATCTATTTGTACTATATCACATCCATCTTTGCATCTATATACACATACTCACACATCCCAAAAAAAAAGTTAACAACAACAATTCTTACAAAGTTGGCGGAGACATCTTTCCCAAAAATTTCAACTCCACTTTCCTCCTCGGAGCAAGAATCCTGCCCTCGGCTGACGTTTAACAGGAGTAGTAGTCCCAGGGTGAGGAAGACGAGCGAAAGACAATTCCTTGGTCCCAGACTCCCCATGGATTCCGCTGGTTTAGTTCATTGCGGACTGCAGCTATCCCACTTGGACACAGCGTTCAGGCCCCATAATGTGGGAGCAGCTTGGTGCCCCTTGTCTGTCCTCCCTACAGCCTTACTCAGTGTACCCTGTATGTCCTCCCTGCAGGCGGCCTCACTCAGTGGCATGGTGCAGCCGGCCCAGCCACATTTTTTAGTTTGTCACCTTTCTACATCGCTGTCACCACCCTGTAGAGCTGTGCTTGCTCCTCCTCAGGCTTCTACACCTCCCTCCTGGGTACTGAGCTCTTCCACCCACTCCTGCCTGTGTGTTATGTGTTTGCACAATACCTTTCCTGGCGGCAGGCCTCTCCCAGAGATGAACCCTACCTGCCTGTGGCCGCACTGCACCCAGGGGGCCCCCACTCCATCAGTTATCCCAGGCAGTGGGGGCCCCCACTCCATCACTTATCCCAGGCAGTGGGGTAACTTGAAGCTCATGGACCCCAATGCAAAGGCTCCAACGGGGCCCCAATTATTGCAAGTCTTTAATAGCATTGGTCTTTTTATATAGGCCAAAGGGCCTTTTTGGGCCCCTAGGCAATGGAGCACTGGAGCCCAGGTACAATTGCAACCTCTGCACCTATTGTAGTTACACCCCTGATCCCAGGCAAGAGTTATATATAAAAATAATAGGAAATGACCCTTGAAAGGGTGAAAAAGATGGCTTCCTTTTTTTACAGAAACAGCGCCACCTCTGTCCATGGCTTGTGTGTGGTATTGCAGTCCAGCTCTATTAAAGTAAATGGTGCTGAACTGCAATACCACAAACAACCTGTTCACAGGAGTGGCGCTGTTTTTTTTTTTTATTTTAAAGTAGTCATCTTTTTCTAATCCCTGTACATCACACCCCGGATGCTGGTGTAAGGAGCAGCATATATTCAACTCACTCCCCTTTTTCTAGTTTAAAAATAAATAAACAAAACATACAAATTTGGTATCACCACTTCTGGAAAAAGTCCAAAACGGAAAATCTAAAATTATTTCATCTATGCTATAAACGCTATAAACGCTGTAAAGCAAAGAAAAAATAAATACAGCAAAAATCACCATCTCTTATACACTGTGCCTCCGCCAAAAAATGCTATAATAAGCGATCAAAACAGTAAAAAAAAAATTAAATTAATTTATTATTATTTTTTGAATAATTTCTGAATTATTTTTATTTTTTCCACCATTTCACTGCAGTTGGAATTTTACTTTTTCATTTTTCAGTTTATTTTATGGTGAAGTGACTTAACCTCCAACACGTTCTGTAAAATACATGCTCTCGTACAGCTACTGTATAGCAGTGGGAAAATAATACATTTATGGCTCTTGGAATGTGGGAAAGAAACAAAACAAAAATGCAGAAACTTAAAATCCACTGGTCATGAAGGTGTTAAGTAACATATCCGATTGTAATATTCAGTTTCTCAAAAAAAGAAAAAAAAGCGCCACTCTTTTTCATGGCTGGAGTCTGGTATTGCAACTGACTAGAATGCTGCAATACCAGGCACAGCCTATGGATAAAGGTGGTGCTGTTTCTGTTGCTAAGGCCTTTTTCACATTTCAGTTTTCTGGCGTCAGTCAAAATCCGCCAGAGTGTAAAAAAATGGATCTGTTTCCGTTTTGTCACAAACGGATCCGCTTTTAGTCGCTAGTGCATGAAATTTAAAGTAACACGACGAGAGAGAGAGAGAGAGGGTAACTTCAAGTCTCAGAGGGACAGGAGAGTCTGGGAGTGTAAATTTGACAACTTTTGACACACTCGGTGCAGGAATGCATGTGTGGCATGGATTTACTGTATGTCTTTTTACATCAATTAAGGAATTTGCTCTTCAGACCTTCTGGGGTCATCACACAACACAGAATCAGACCCCAATCAGAGGGCAATAAAACTTTCACACTCCTTATCTATGAACTGTTCCAATATTTATGTTTACCCCTCTCCCACAATGACAATTCCGCTTCACATCACTTGTCTTATCTATTGCGTTATTTCTGTGCTGTTTTGTGTATAAATCTGTGATTCTTCAGGCTGTGTGCCCACGTTGCGTTTTTGTAAGCGTTTCCGCAGCGTTTGTGCTGGCTCAGACGCTGCAGAAACGCTTACAAGGTGCTTTAAATTAATTTGCATGCTTTTTTGGCTTTTTGTGCCAATGCATGCGTTTTTAACCACTCAGGAATCGCTTTTAGCCTTCCCCAATGTTCCCAGAAAATGCGCGTCAAAAAACGCGTCAAAAACGCGCTGCTTTTTGCAAAAAACGCGCAAGAAACGCGCAGAAAAAAGACGCGCGTTTTCTGGGAAGGGGATCCTTTTCCTGAGCGTTTAAAAACGCTAGCGTGAGCACATAGCCTCAGATTTTGTATTAGTCTAGCTTGATGAAGAGACCTGAGTAGTCTGGAAAGCTGCAATGTGTTACTATCTTTTCAGTTAGCCATTAAAAGGTATCAACCACTGAGGACTCTCAATCTATATATATAAAATTGCATGTATGTATGTGTGTGTGTGTGTGTATCACCAATCAATCACAAAGCATCTTTCATTTCACCAGAGCTGTTAAAAAAGAAGCTGAGCTGTGACTGGTTGCTATGAACAACAGTTTCCCTTGCAACCAATCACTAAGCATCTTTCATTTCACCAGCGCTGTTTAAAAGAAGTTAAGCTGTGATTGGTTGCTGTGAGCAACAGTTTTCCCACTCCTCAACACCTCAGCAGACACTGACCAGGTGGGAGAAATCTAGCATCCCCGGGAACATAAGCCCCCAGCCATTGTCTGCCCCCCAGAAAGAAGCAGAGAACACATGACAGAAATGAATCCCCCCTCCCTGCCCATATCCCCATCACACATCCTCCATTCCATAGGCACATCTTCCCTCTTAAAGGGATCCCCGGTATGGAAGTTAGGACCGTTCCACTCTGTGGTTCTGACCCCAGGGTCTCTTAAAGGGATCATTGGCATGGAAGTTAGGGCAATTCCACTAATCGCTCTTGTTCTGACCGCAGGCCCATCTTAAAGGGGCCATCCAGCTTTCTACAAATATCTCAAGGGCTGTCACATTGTAGAAGGATCAACTTTATTCTCATTTGCACAAGGAAAGACTAGAAGCAATGGGATGAAGCTGAATGGGAGGAGACACAGATTAGATATTAGAAAAAACTTTTTGACAGTTAGAGTGATCAATGAGTGGAACAGGCTGCCACGAGAAGTGGTGAGTTTTCCTTCAATGGAAGTCTTCAAACAGAGGCTGGACAGACATCTGACTGGGATGATTTAGCGAATCCTGCTTTGAGCAGGGGGTTGGACCAGATGGCCCAGGAGGTCCCTTCCAACTCTGCGATTCTATGATTCTATGATTGGTATGGAAGTTAGGACCGTTCCACTCAGCGCTGTGATTCTGACTCCAGGGTCTATTAAAGGGATCATTGGTAAGGAAGTTAGGGAAATTCCACTCAGCGCTCTGGTTCTGTCCCCAGGCCTCTCTTAAAGGGATCCCCAGTATGGAAGCTAGGACCGTTCCACTCAGCTCTGTGGTTCTGACCCCAGGCCTCTCTTAAAGGGATCCCCGGTATGGAAGTCAGGGCAAATCCATCCAGCGCTTTGGTTCTGACCCCAGGCCTCTCTTAAAGGGATCCCCGGTATGGAAATCCAGGGCAATTGCCTTCAAATGCTCTGGTACTGACCCCAGGCTCTCTTAAAGGGATCTCCTATATGGAAGTTAGGGCAAATCCCTCAGCGCTCTGATTCTGATCCCAGGATTCTATTAAAGGCATCATTGGTATGCAAGTGAGGGCAAATCCACTCAGCGCTCTGGTTCTGACCCCAGGCTCTCTTAAAGGGATCTCCAGTATGGAAGTTAGGGCAATTCCACTCGGCGCTCTGGTTCTGACCCCAGGGTCTCTTAAAGGGATCCCCAGCATGGAAGTGAGGGCAAATCCACTCAGCGCTCTGGTTTTGATCCCAGGCTCTCTTAAAGGGATCCCCGGTAAGGAAGTTAGGGCAATTCCACTCGGCGCTCTGGTTCTGACCCCAGGCCTCTCTTAAAAGGATCTCCGGTATGGAAGTTAGAGTAAATCCCTCAGCGCTCTGATTTTCACCCCAGGCTTCTATTAAAGGGATCATTGGTAAGGAAGTCAGGGTAAATCCATTCAGCGCTCTGGTTCTGAAGCCAGGCCTCTCTTAAAGGGATCCCCGGTATGGAAGTTACGACCGTTCCACTCAGTGCTCTGGTTCTGACCCCAGGCTGACGGAATGATGTGGGATATTAGGGGTAGTAGTCCGGTGGCTCTGGCTGACGGGATGATGTGGGATATTAGGGGTAGTAGTCCGGTGGCTCTGGCTGACGGAATGATGTGGGATATTAGGGGTAGTAGTCCGGTGGCTCTGGCTGACGGGATGATGTGGGATATTAGGGGTAGTAGTCCAGCGGCTCTGGCTGATGGGATGATGTGAGATATTAGGGGTAATAATCCGGTGGCCCTGGCTGACGGGATGATGAGGGATATTAGGGGTAGTAGTCCGGTGGCTCTGACGGGATGATGTGGGATATTAGGGGTGGTAGTCCGGTGGCTCTGGCTGATGGGATGATGTGGGATATTAGGGGTAGTAGTCCGGTGGCTCTGGCTGACGGGATGATGTGGGATATTAGGGGTAGTAGTCCGGTGGCTCTGGCTGACGGGATGATGTGAGATATTAGGGGTAGTAGTCCGGTGGCTCTGGCTGATGGGACGATGTGGGATATTAGGGGTAGTAGTCCGGTGGCTCTGGCTGATGGGACGATGTGGGATATTAGGGGTAGTAGTCCGGTGGCTCTGACGGGATGATGTGGGATATTAGGGGTAGTAGTCCGGTAGCTCTGGCTGACGGGATGTTGTGGGATATTAGGGGTAGTAGTCAGGTAGCTCTGGCTGACGGGATGTTGTGGGATATTAGGGGTAGTACTCCGAAGGCTCTGGCTGACAGGATGAAGTGGGATATTAGTGGTAGCAGTCCGGTGGCTCTGGCTGACGGGATGTTGTGGGATATTATAGTGAATGTGGCTATGCGGAGTGGGCGGGGCTATACACTCAGAATTATATATATATATATATATATATATATATATATATATATATATATATAATCATTATAATTTGTTATAACTAACCGTAGTTAGTTACTATGCCTGGGCAGCGCCGGGCTCTTCAGCTAGTGCTAAATATTCTTCTACTAGCTAACACGGTACAAAGATATACTGTATATATTTCCTACAGTCATCCCAGGATGTCTCCTGCCCTGCTAGATGTGTGGAGGAGTACGGTAACCAGATGATTAGGTAGTTGATCGTGAGGAGGAGAAGCGTCAGACGTCATTTAGCGCTTACCTATAGGGCCGTATGTGTATCACTACAGGAGCTCCGAGCGTTGACACCATCGTTAGTATTACTGGGTGGGGAAGATTCTTTACAACACTCCCAGAAATGATATGTCAGCAATCACCGTAATGTAGTGACCCTAAAGCCAATGTTGTGATGAATTCACCCTAGAAGGGGTAAGAGCCAGTATACACAGCGAGCACTGCATGATATAGCAAGGATACTTTTTGTATAGTAAAAAGTTATATCCTTTTCAATATATTAGATGGATAATAGATAATAGAGAGATAGATGATAGATATATAGATAAAAGATAGATAGATAGATGATAGATAACAGATAGATTCTACTATATCCGTATCAGATGAATTACACGCTGCCCTCGTCTCGTCCCCCATGATGTGCAGACTTTGCCCTTTCACCAGCACACCACTATAGGTTTCCCAGCTTCTTTCGTGGTCTGGGGTGGAGCGTGCCTGAGTATTTCCGTGAGAGCGAATCTTCTGAGATCAACTTGGAATGAAATTATATTTGGATAATTCCTTCTGTCATAAATATAATGGATTCTGTGTTTGTCAGGACAGGAAATCTCATCTTTGAGAAAAAAAACATTAAAAATAAGATGACTTTGACTGTGAAGGCGCTTTCCTCCCACGGCTTATTTGCGACCTACACGTTACTCGTCAGTGAGACACATTTACCTTCTGCTGGTTCAGACATGACCTTTTCTATCACGTTTAGTGAGAAGTGTAGGATGGTGGTCTGCAACCTGTGACTCTCCAGCTAATGCAACACTACAACTCCCAGCATGCCCTGACAGCCGCAATGCTGTAATCAGACACTCTGTAGAAACAGATCCTTCTTTTTCCATCCCGGCCATCAGCTGTTTTACAATGAAATGTCAAAAGTGTCTATTTAAGGTTTTATTGCATAAATGTTTCTCCATTCACCTCCTTGTTATTTTTTGTGCAGTGCGGGCGAATTATACAAGGAAAATCATTTACGACTGTCACCGAGCGTGACGTCTGAACACGGATGACATTTCCAGAGCCATAAATAAAAGCATGGAGTGATTCTCCAGTATTAGAAATGACGAAAAGTAATGTAAGAGTAAAAAGCGTAACTAGAACTGTCAGAGCTCACAGTCCACAGGCCCCAATATTAGAGAGACTTCAACATCCCCATTAACAGCCCCACTTCCACAGCTGCATCCCAGCTTCTATCACTAACCACCTCTCTAGGCCTCTCACAGCTCTCAACCTCTGAGACACACAAAGACGATAACACCCTTGACCTGGTCTTTGTCCGGCTCTGTTCAATCTCCCACCTAAATAACTCACTGCTTCCCCTCTCTGACCACAACATTCTCTCCTTCACGCTCACAAATCCTCCCCCACCCCTGAACACTCCTACCTACCACACAGTCAGAAATCTACAAGCCATTAACCCTCAGACGCTTTCAGATTCCCTACACTCATCACTGTCCCCAGTCTCCTCTTTTTCCTGTCCTGATCTGGCTGTACATCACTACAACAACACTCTTAGAAGCACCCTTGACCAAGTAGCTCACCTCACCCTCAGAACCTCCAAACACAGAGTAAAACAGCCCTGGCTCACATTGCAAACTCAACTTCTCCAGCGTTGCTCTAGAAGTGTGAACGCCGATGGAGAAAAACCCGCACACCAGAAGACTTCATCCACTTCAAATTTATGTTAAGAACCTATAACTCTGCCCTTCACCTCGCCAAACAGACCTGCTTCACCACCCTGATCTCCTCACTAGCCAACAACCCCAAGAAACTTTTTGAGACCTTTCACTCCCTCCTCAGGCCAAAAGCACAAGCCCCTATCACAGACATTTGTGCTGATGACCTGGCCTCCCACTTTATAGAGAAAATAGATAATATCTGTCAGGAAATCCGCTCCCAACCACCAAGTGCTGTGACTCTCATCCCTCCCTGCATTTCCCCTGGCTCACTTTCCACATTTGATCCCATCACAGAAGAAGAAGTCTCCAGACTCCTCTCTTCTTCTCGTCCGACTACATGCACTACTGACCCCATTCCCTCACATCTCCTCCAGTCTCTCTCTCCAGTTGTCACAACTCACCTAACTACAATCTTTAATCTCTCCCTCTCCTCGGGCATTTTCCCATCCTCCTTCAAACACTCTATCGTTACTCCATTACTAAAGAAACCTGCTCTCGACCCATCCTACGCAAACTACAGACCGGTCTCCAATCTCCCCTTCATCTCTAAACTTTTGGAGCTCCTAGTCTACTCCCGCCTTACCCGTTACCTCTCCACTCACTCCCTCCTAGACCCTTCACAGTCCGGCTTCCGCCCCCTACAATCAACAGAAACTGCACTCATCAAAGTGACCAATGACCTTCTGACAGCAAAACGTAACGGTGACTACTCTCTGATCATTCTTCTCGACCTTTCTGCAGCTTTCAACACTGTTGACCACCGTCTCCTACTCTATAGGCTCCAGTCACTAGGCATTAAGGACACTGCTCTCTCCTGGTTCTCTTCCTACTTTTCTGACCTCTCCTTTAGTGTTTTGTTCTCTGGCTCCATGTCATCTCCTCTTCCTCTCGCTGTCGGGGTACCTCAGGGCTCAGTCCTTGGCCCCCTTCTCTTCTCTCTCTACACGGCCCCAATTGGACAGACCATCAGCAGATTTGGCTTTCAGTACCATCTTTATGCTGACGACACACAACTATACACATCTTCCCCCGACCTCACCCCCGCTGTACTACAGAACGCCAGTGACTGTCTGTCCGCAGTCTCCAATATCATGTCCACTCTCTATCGGAAACTTAACAGCTCAAAAACTGAACTTCTTATGCTCCCGCCATCTACTAACCTCCCTAAATATGACATTTCCCTCTCCGTGGGTGGCACCATAATAACACCCCGGCAGCAGGCGCGCTGTCTGGGTGTTATGTTTGACACCAATCTCTCCTTCCCATATACAATCTCTTGCCCGCTCTTGCCGCTTACACCTAAAGAACATCTCTAGAATTCGCCCTTTTCTCACCATGGAAACAACAAAAACCCTCACTGTAGCATTGATCCACTCCCGCCTGGATTACTGCAACGCTCTATTAATTGGCCTCCCCGTTACTCGACTTTCCCCTCTCCAGTCCATACTTAATGCAGAGGCCAGGGTCATCCATCTGGCTAATCGGTACTCAGACGCGTCCGCTCTTCGCCAGTCCTTACATTGGCTGCCCATTCATTATAGGATCCAATTCAAAGTACTTGTTCTCTCCCACAAAGCTCTCCACAGTGCGGCACCCCCCTACATCTCCTCCCTCATTTCTGTCTATCGGCCTAACCGACCACTGCGCTCTGCAAACGACTTTCGACTAACCTCTGCACTAATCCGTACCTCCCACTCCCAACTCCAAGATTTCTCCCGTGCTGTGCCAATCCTCTGGAATGCTCTACCCCCAGAAATTAGGACCATCCATAATTTACACAGCTTTAGGTGCTCCCTCAAAACGCATTTGTTCAGAGCGGCCTATCACGTTCACTAATCAGTCATTTTATGTGTAAGTGTGCGTGTGTAGCCCATTCACTATCTCCATCCATCCCTCACTCCCTCAAGATGGCTGGACCATCATTGTAGATACACACCTGTACTCTGTATCTCCCCCACCTCATTGTAGATTGTAAGCTCTCTCCAGCAGGGGCGGCTTATTTTGCTTTAATTATTGTATTGATAACATTGTTACTTATGACTTGTGTTTTGAAACTGTTAAACTGTAAAGCGCTGTGGAATATGTTGGCGCTATATAAATAAAGATTTATTGTTATTATTATTATTAGAGAAAGCCTCAATACTGACTTAGTTCCTTTAAGTTTTAGAGATGAAAATTCCTCCAATCGGCACCTTAGCAGTCAAGAAAATCACAACTAAAGTGGGTAAGTGCATAATATATGTCTAAGCGGGGGCGTACACTAAGTGGGGGAGGGACCTATAGGAAAAATGAAAGTGTTATCTCCACCTTTTAAAGGGGTACTCTATTTGTTAGAAAGGTACCGTCAAGGTGACACCAGCACTTGGTGATCCCAGGCAAGTGCCAGAATCCATACTTGGCCCTATACCCGCTAAATACTGTATATGGAGTGGATTTAGGAGCTGAAGCTGTTCCTTTAGACGCAGGTGCTGACTGTTGTGCAGATGGCACCCAAATCAAACTGCTGCAGTCGGATGTCACTCAGCTTACAGGAGCGTAACCCTTTAGATGCAGCTTTAATTGTGACAGCGGCACTAAGGGTTTGGAAATGACATGTCTATAGTATTGTCCTGACAGCCAAGGGCCTACTGAAGGCCCCCCGTGTCTGCCATGTTTGCACACTTATGACACCCAGTTTGGGAGTTTCAGTATTATGATCAGTTAACAGTAGGGATGGGAGAACTGGGTTGGTACCAGATGCCTAGTGCCCGGTACTGAACCCCGAACATGGACTTCTAAATAGAAGTTTAGAAAACAGAGGACAGTGTGTGAACTAGCGGCTGTGACCAGCGGTGACGTCAGTAAGGTTACCGCCGGTCAGAGACGCTGTTTCTCACACTGTCACACAAAGGACCGCATGGGAACCGTCCACTATTCGGGCCCCCTATTGACTTGAATGGAGTTCGGAATCAAGTTCGGGTACCGTTCTGGTACAGGAACCCGATGGACCCGAACATCCACGGGTCCGCTCATCCCTAGTTAACATCAGTATTCTGTGGTTGGACTTCATAGGAAGACGATCAATTTTTGAACACACTGCAATATTGTACAAATGATCGACGGTTCAAGTCCCGAGAAGGACTACAAAAATGTAAAAAAACAATGAGAAATAGTTAAAAAAATATATAAAAGTTCACATCACCCTACTTTTCCCAAAATGTTATCTAATATATAAAGCTCAATGTGTGTGTGTATGTGTGTCCGGGATTGGCATCCGCACCGTCGCAGCTACAGCCACAAAATTTGGCACAGTCACACGTCTGGACCCCGAGAGCGTCATAGGCTATGTTGTGAGGCGAAATTTTAACCCCGCGCATTCCAATTCACCAAACAATTTTGCCCCTATCTATATAATGGGGAAAAAATGAAACGAAACGTGTTTGGAGGCAAATTGACAGCTGCCAGATGTGAACAAGGGAGACTGAGAAGGAGAGCGATGGCGCCAAACAGTATATACCGTACAGTTGGTATGGGCCCTGACATGGGATACTCACCACACACGGGGATATGAACACACACACAAAATGTGCCACACACTACCACGTGCTTCAACACATACCACCCTCAGCACACATTTCACCACACATACACCAACCTCGCCACATAAAAGATGAAACACAAAAGTCGCCACTCAGAACTCGCCACGCTGTCCCAGAGCTGTTTAAAAGATGAAAAATGAGCTGTGATTGGTTGCTAATAGCAACAGTTTTCCTTGTAGACAGTTGTGGTAACTGAGGCCTATTATTCTTATCATTTCTATGGTGTTATCGTCCTTCTGTAAAGCTGGAAATAACACAATTTATTACCGTGCCAACACAGACCACCCTCTGACACAGACTGCAGGGGGAGCCCAGTATCACACAGGATAGGATTAGATACACAGCTCAGCAGTCAGTATCACACAGGAGAGGATTAGATACACGGCTCAGCAGTCAGTATCACACAGGAGAGCATTAGATACATGGCTCAGCAGTCAGTATCACACAGGAGAGGATTAGATACACGGCTCAGCAGTCAGTATCACACAGGAGAGGATTAGATACAGGGCTCAGCAGTCAGTATCACACAGGAGAGGATTAGATACAGGGCTCAGCAATCAATATCACACAGGATAGGATTAGATACACGGCTCAGCAGTCAGTATCACACAGAATAGTATTATATACAAGGCTCAGCAGTCAGTATCACACAGGATAGGATTAGATACACGGCTCAGCAGTCAGTATCACACAGGATAGGATTAGATACACGGCTCAGTAGACAGTATCACACAGTATAGGATTAGACACACGGCTCAGCAGTCAGTATCACACAGGATAGGATTAGGCACACGGCTCAGCAGTCAGTATCACACAGGATAGAATCATAGAATCGTAGAGTTGGAAGGGACCTCCTGGGCCATCTGGTCCAACCCCCTGCTCAAAGCAGGATTCGCTAAATCATCCCAGTTAGATGTCTGTCCAGCCTCTGTTTGAAGACTTCCATTGAAGGAGAACTCACCACTTCTCGTGGCAGCCTGTTCCACTCATTGATCACTCTAACTGTCAAAAAGTTTTTTCTAATATCTAATCTGTGTCTCCTCCCATTCAGTTTCATCCCATTGCTTCTAGTCTTTCCTTGTGCAAATGAGAATAAAGTTGATCCTTCTACAATGTGACAGCCCTTTAGATATTTGTAGACAGCTATTAAGTCTCCTCTCAGTCTTCTCTTTTGCAAACTAAACATTCCCAAATCCTGCAACCTTTCCTCATAAGACAGGGTTTGCAGACCGGTCACCATTCTGGTCGCTCTTTTCTGAACTTGCTCCAGTTTGTTGATGTCTTTTTTAAAATGTGGTGCCCAAAATTGGACACAATATTCCAGATGAGGTCTGACCAAAGAGGAGTAGAGGGAAATAATTACTTCACGTGATCTAGACTGTATGCTTCTGTGAATACATCCTAGAATTGCATTTGCCTTTTTTGCTGCTGCATCACACTGTTGACTCATATTCAGTCTGTGATCTATTAGTATACCCAAGTCTTTTTCACATGTGCTGTCACTTAGCCCTATTCCTCCCATTCTATATATGCTTTTTTCATTTTTATTGCCCAGATGTAGTACTTTGCATTTCTCCCTGTTAAAAACCATTCTGTTAGTTGCTGCCCACTTCTCCAGTTTATGTAAATCTTTTTGAATCCTCTCTCTCTCTTCTCTAGTATTATCTATCCCTCCTAGCTTTGTGTCATCAGCAAATTTAATCAGTTTACCCTCAATTCCTTCATCTAAATCGTTGATAAAGATGTTGAACAATACAGGGCCCAGGACAGAGCCCTGTGGTACCCCACTTGAGACATTCTTCCAACTGGATGTGCAGCCATTTACGACCACTCTTTGGGTCCGATCACTAAGCCAGTTATGAATCCACCTAACAGTTGCCTTGTCCATTCCATACTTAGTCATTTTTTCAATAAGGATTGTATGAGAGACTTTGTCAAATGCTTTGCTGAAGTCAAGATATACTATATCTACAGCATTTCCTTGATCCACCCAATCAGTAATATCGTCATAGAAGGAAATTAAATTAGTCTGACATGACTTAGTAGTTACAAACCCATGCTGACTCTGTTTAATCACTTCATTCTTATCCAGGTATTGACATACATGTTGTTTAATAATTTGTTCAAAGATCTTTCCTGGTATAGAAGTCAGACTCACCGGCCTATAGTTGCCTGGGTCCACCTTCTTCCCTTTTTGAAGATAGGAACAACATTTGCTCTTCTCCAGTCTTCTGGCACTTCTCCTGTTCTCCAAGAATTTTCAAAGATTATGGAGAGGGGTTCAAAAATTTCTTCTGCTATCTCCTTCAGTACTCTGGGGTGTAATTCATCTGGACCTGGAGACTTGAATTCATTTAGGTTATCTAAGTGTTTCCTCACTATCTTTCTGTTTATAGATATCCTGGATTATTCTATTCCCTTAATAGGACAGTGAATAACAGTTGATGTTACATTTCCTTTCTGAGAGAAAACAGATGCAAAATAGGAATTTAAAAGTTTAGCCTTCTCAACATCCTGTCTTACCATTTCATCATTTTCATCCTGTAAAAATCCTATAGCATCTTTGACTTTTCTTTTACTTTTGACATATCCCCAAAATCCTTTATTATTGATTTTGACATCTCTTGCAAGCCTCAATTCATTTTCAGCTTTAGATAATCTGATTTGTGCCCTGCAGGTTCTGCAGACAGCATTATATTCTTCTTTAGATATGCCTCCCTCTTTCCATTTTATAAACATTTTTTTCTTCCTTTTTAGCATGTGCTTAAGTTCTGTGTTCATCCATCCTGGTTTCCTTAAATGCTTCCTATTCTTCCCTCTTTTCGGAATTGTTAACAACTGTGCTTTGAGAATTTCATTTTTCAAGATTTCCCATCCTTCCTGGACATTTTTGTCTTTAAGGATATCCAGCCATTGGATCCCTCCAATTCTCTTTCTGAATCCCTTAAAATCTGCCTTTCTGAAATCTAACCTTGACGTCTGAGTCTTCACAGGTCTTCCGCCTCTAGTTATCCAAAATTCTAAAATAGCATGGTCGCTACCTCCTAGGGTCCCAGCCACTTTTACCTCCTCAACCATTTCCTCCCTGTTTATAAGGATTAGATCCAAGGTAGCAGTTCCCCTTGTTTTCTCCCTTACCTTTTGGAAGATAAAGTTGTCAGCAAGAGAGGATAAGAATTTCCTTGACCTGTTAGTTTTGCCTGAGAGAGATTCCCAACAAATGTCTGGATAGTTGAAATCTCCCATGACAACTATGTCATATTTTTTGGAGAACTTGGCCATTTGATGCATAAAGAGTTCATCCATATCTTCAGCTTGCACAGGTGGCCTGTAGTAAATGCCTACAATGGTGTCCTTTCCATTGTTCTGTCCTTGTATTCTTACCCAAACAGTTTCCACAGAACTCCCAGTCTCTGAAGCTTCAATCTCTGTGCAGATATATGCGTTTCTAACATACAATGCGACACCTCCTCCTCGTTTATCAAGTCTGTTTCTTGCAAATAAGTTGTATCCTTCTAGTCTTGTATTCCAATCATGTGTATTGTCCCACCAAGTTTCAGTGATTCCAATTACATCATATTTCTTTTCCTGTGTTAGTAGTTCCAATTCTCCTTGTTTGTTGCCCATGCTTTGTGCATTAGTATAGAAACATTTTAGTTTGTGATTGGTTTCTCTTTCTCCAATATTTTTATTAATTAGATTTTATTAATAATTTTATTAATACACGGCTCAGCAGGCAGTATCACACAGGAGAGGATTAGATACACGGCTCAGCAGACAGTATCACACAGGATAGGATTAGATACACGGCTCAGCAGACAGTATCACACAGAATAGGATTAGATACACGGCTCAGCAGTCAGTATCACACAGGATAGGATTAGATACACGGCTCAGCAGACAGTATCACACAGAATAGGATTAGATACACGGCTTAGCAGTCAGTATCACACAGGATAGGATTAGATACACGGCTCAGCAGTCAGTATCACACAGGATAGGAATAGATACACGGCTCAGCAGTCAGTATCACACAGGATAGGATTAGATACACGGCTCAGCAGTCAGTATCACACAGGAGAGGATTAGATACACGGATCAGCAGTCAGTATCACACAGGATAGGATTAAATACACGGCTCAGCAGACAGTATCACACAGGAGAGGATTAGATACACAGCTCAGCAGTCAGTATCACACAGGATAGGATTAGATACATGGCTCAGCAGTCAATATCACACAGGATAGGATTAGCTACATGGCTCAGCAGTCAGTATCACACAGGATAGGATTAGATACGCGGCTCAGCAGTCAGTATCACACAGGATAGGATTAGATACACGGCTCAGCAGTCAGTATCACACAGGAGAGGATTAGATACACGGCTCAGCAGTCATTATCACACAGGATAGGATTAGATACGGTGCTCAGCAGTCAGTATCACACAGGATAGGATTAGATACACAGCTCAGCAGACAGTATCACACAGAATAGTATTAGATACAGGGCTCAGCAGGTAGTATCACACAGGAGAGGATTAGATACACGGCTCAGCAGTCAGTATCACACAGGATAGTATTAGATACACGGCTCAGCAGACAGTATCACACAGGATAGGATTAGATACACGGCTCAGCAGTCAGTATCACACAGAATAGGATTAGATACACGGCTCAGCAGTCAGTATCACACAGGAGAGGATTAGATACACGGCTCAGCAGACAGTATCACACAGGATAGGATTAGATACACGGCTCAGCAGTCAGTATCACACAGAATAGGATTAGATACACGGCTCAGCAGTCAGTATCACACAGGAGAGGATTAGATACACGGCTCAGCAGTCAGTATCACACAGGATAGGATTAGATGCGCACGGTTTTTATATGCAATATAATCATTATAATTTGTTATAACTAACCACAGTTGGTTACTATGCCCGGGCAACGCCGGGCTCTTCAGCTAGTTAAAATATAAAAAGAATATATAAACACACATATTTGGTAACAGCCCAAACTAATAAAATAAAAAGATATTTATAAAAGGAAGGCACAAAATAAATCAAAATGGCAGAATTTCATTTTCTGGAAGAAAAAAAAAAAAAAAAAGTCGGACTGACGCCAAATTGGCAATGAGAAAAAACTGGAAAAAAAAAGCTGTACCTTTGTGACAGCAAGAAAAGTCAAAACAGTCCTGGAAAATTCAGGCCAGTTTTCATGTATGTTTGGGTGGCAGCCCACCCGGCCGCACAGCAGTGAGTGCCCCCCACCGCCAGCTGTAAGGATATCCTATGTCAGGATGTCGCACTCTCTGTCTCTTGAATTCATGAATCATTTCTCAGTCTTCATCTTGGGGTTTCGGGCCCTTTACCCCGGGACATTGTTTTCCATCGCCAGTCATCTACAGATTCCAGATTGGTGTACAGACACCCACATCGATTCATGTGGCGATGGCAGCTTCACATGAAAAAAATCCCACCTTTGCCACGGTTTCGCCCACACACCAGACTTACGAGGTGCAGCAGTACAAGTGTTTTCCGCAAACCTCCCCGAATTAAATCGTGAGAAAAACAGTCACCGTCATAGAGAAACAAACGAAGTCTCGAGGCTCGGCCCAGAAAACCGTACTTTATAACAAGTGTGATAAGCAGATTCTTCATGTGTCACCAGGAAACAGCCCAATTTTCAAATTAGGTTTTTACATTATTTTTTTTTTCATTTTGAATATTTTTTTTTTCATATTGCTACCTATGAAAACAATCAATAAATAAAAGGTCTTAATTGTAATTTTCATACTGGCCGCTATACCTAATGTAATCCTATTTCCTCTTTTTCACATGGACATCACCAGCAATGCTGACCCACTAAGACCCTAATTGTGTGCAATGAAGCATTATCTAAACATGCTCTAATCTGGGCAAAGGTCCTTGTGAAGAGAGGAGAGGAGGTGAGCTGTGACATTACTTATTGTGAATGGTGGATCCTGTGTTATATGCTGTATATAGAGGTGTTATCAGTCAATGTACAGGAGGGGGAGGAGGTGTGCTGTGACATCACCTATTGTGAATGGTGGATCCAGTGTTATCTACTGTATATAGATGAGTTATCAGTCATTGTACAGGAGGAGGAAGTGAGCTGTGACATCACCTATTGTGAATGGTGGATCCTGTGTTATCTACTGTATATAGAGGAGTTATCAGTCATTGAACAGGAGAAGGAGGAGGTGAGCTGTGACATCACCTATTGTGAATGGAGGATCCTGTGTTATCTACTATTTAGCACTAGATAGTGACTAATATTTAAGCAATAATAATAATAAATAATAATACATTTTATTTCTCTAGCTCTGACATATTCCGCAGCGCTTTACATTTCAGAGGGGACTTGTACAGACAATAGACATTACAGCATAACAATAATCACATAGATTATAACAAATACCAAGAGGAGTGAGGGCCCTGCTCGCAAGCTTACAGTCTATGAGGAAAGAGGTAGACATGAAAGGTGGGTGGTAACAGTTGCCCTGATTGTATGGACCAGCCATAATGTTAAGTGTGTAACAGTACAGACACAGAGGGCTAATGGATGCATAAAGCATGTGGGAACATGATGCTGGGAACCTGGTTATGGTAAAACTTTTGGCTGTGCCACACAGGGATAGATTAGGTTAATGTGTTGAGGCGATAGGCCAGTCTGAATAAACGAGTTTTCAGGGCACGCTTAAAATTGTAGGGATTGGGGACTAATCGTATTGACCTGGGAAGTGCATTCCAAAGAATTGGCGCAGCACGTGTAAAATCTTGGAGACGGGAGTGGGAGGTTCTGATTATCGAGGATGCTAACCTCAGGTCATCAGCAGAATGGAGGGAGCGGGTAGGGTGGTAGACTGAAACAAGGGAGGAGATGTAGGGTGGTGCTGAGCCATGGAGGGCTTTGTGGAGCACTTCACAGTACTATGATCTGGATGTTGTATGATGGTACTGTAACGGGGTCTTCCAAGCTGGGGTACCTCTTTCAGTACCACCCCGTATTTTCGGAGGTCCGCTCTGCGTTGGCTGGAGTCTGAATGAATGACGCTGGCTGGAATTCCTCTGAGTGCATGGGCGCATATAAAAGATCACTGCTTCTCCACGTATTTCCAGTCTGACAACACTTTACTCACAGGACACAGAATATATCACACAGATACAGAGGGCCGGCCAATAGACAAGCGTCAGGCCAGACATGCATTACAAAAGCAGCAGGTGGCCGGAGCCTGCGTATGTTTACTGTGGGAATTACAAAGGTAGGGGGAGGGCGGACACTGCTGATACATTAGGGACATGCATCTCACATGGAACCTATTATATAGACATATAACTGCACAACATATTCTGGGTGCTGAGTGGTTCTGTAACAGGTACTATGTGAGTATTGCATAGCAGTATTATTTGGATAATGTATGGCGGTATTTTATCTACCATTTGCAGACACTATTTGAGCACTACATAGAGACTAATATACTATCCAAACCTTAGCCGCATTATTTGGATGTTGTATGATGGTACTATGTGAGCACAGTATAGTGGAATTATTTTTGAAGTATGTTACAATATTATTTAAGCGCTCATATCTGTGTGAGATTATATTCTGACCCCACTGGGGACATAGACGACGTACGCACGTATATATCATGTAGAATTCTGCCAAAAGTAAAGAGTTAATCACTCACACCCGTATATGTGTCATCGGTGGAGGAACTTTTCTAGCAGTGTGAAACGAGGACATGGTTGTTCTTCTGGTTTCCTGTGTGCTGAAAAGAACGAGGTCTAAGAGATTATGGAAACTCATAGTAATGAAGACGATGGCCGGTAACAGAATATCTATGATCCATGTATCTATCCCTCATACACAAGTATTGCAGGGCCATGAGGCGTAAGAGACGTCTGGCCTGTACCCTCATAGGTTGTGCTCTTATATATCATTTGTGAGATGCCCGAGACATAATTTTTAAAATATCTCTCAGCTGCTGATAAATGTCTCTGTAGCGAATGACGCAGCGACTCCGCACCAGCGCTGGCCTGGCCTCCATGTGCTTCACTGAGGAGCATGTATTCTTATGCTGCCCATTCATACTCCCAGCTTTATGTCTCTCTTCCACCTCCATAGGCCTATACTTCCATCATTTGGCTTCTTTATATCATGATTATCTCTCCTCTTAAAACTGTGTTCACACGCTGCTGTTGGGGCATTTTTTTTTTGCCACGCATTTTGAAGAACCAGGTTTCGCATCCATATGTTACTACAGAAAAGACCGGACCATGTACGAGCCGTGTCGTCACCAGTGAAATCTTCCTTGATTTGAAGACCTTGTCCAGTGACTCCATAGTTTATTTGCTCATAGCTATTCGATGCTGCATCCTGAGTGATCATCGATCCGAGTAGGTTGAAGTCCTTTACAACTTCCAGTTCGTCGGCATCCATCTCAAATGTGTTGTACCTGGCTGGAGTCAATATCTTTGGCTTCCTTGTATTGAGCAGGAGTCCCATGATCGAGCTTCCCATCTTGAGACTCCATAATAAGTCCTTCATTCTATCCACACTTGTTGCTACCAATGTCGTATCTTCTGCGATTTGCTGATGATTCGACCTGCAGTTGGTCGATGTAAAGGTTCCTGTTGAGGCTGATCCAAGTAAGTTGAGTCCTGTTCTGTCAATTTCGGCTTTGATGATGATGAGTTTGACTTGGTTCATTGTTCGTCCATCCAAGGTCTGAATTTTATGATATCTCTGCAGCTTTTGATCTTCCTTTTCGATCAAGTGATATCATCACCCAGAAGTCCTTGCGGCTTTGATCCTGGCCCATCAAGAGCATTGGTCATACTCAGGTCGACCATTGACTCTTCCCCAGTGCTTAAATAATACCACCATACAGTGCTCACATTAATCTTAGGCCGTGTCCAAATAAAACCACCATTTACCACTGAAATAATATCAACGTACAGTGGCCAATAAACCACCGTTTGGTACTAAAAGTGTACAGATATACAGTGTCTAAATAATACAACCACATAGTGATCAAGCATAAACTGCATGCACACCTATATAATAGGCACTATAGAATATGAATGTATATTACTGCTATACATGTAATATAAGTATTTGTGTTGGTTTCAAGCTTTTAGAGTCAGTCCCCTGTACAGGTTGCACACCTGTAATGTTTTGCCTTTCCCCACCTAATCCACATTGTAGCGCGCAGGTTTGTCCGGTTTTCGGCATTGATTTTTAGTCTTTGTTGTATATTTACATTCCTTTCTCCTTTAGCAAAGTAATGACCCAAGAGAAAATAAAAGCGTGAGACAATTACATCAGATATAGTCGTGTTTGTTAGGAATTGTGAATAGAGTGGATTCATAAAACTATGCCTATATTTGACATCCAATTCACGGTATATAGTACTAACCCTGAATTATATCCTGTATTATACTCCAGAGCTGCACTCACTATTCTGCTGGTGTAGTCACTGTGTACATTCATTACATTACTGATCCTGAGTTACATCCTGTATTATACCCCAGAGCTGCACTCACTATTCTGCTGGTGCAGTCACTGTGTACATACATTACATTACTGATCCTGAGTTACATCCTGTATTATACCCCAGAGCTGCACTCACTATTCTGCTGGTGCAGTCACTGTGTACATACATTACATTACTGATCCTGAGTTACATCCTGTATTATACCCCAGAGCTGCACTCACTATTCTGCTGGTGCAGTCACTGTGTACATACACTTCATTACTGATCCTGAGTTACATCCTGTATTATACTCCAGAGCTGCACTCACTATTCTGCAGGTGCAGTCACTGTGTACATACATTACATTACTGATCCTGAGTTACATCCTGTATTATACTCCAGAGCTGCACTCACTATTCTGCTGGTGCAGTCACAGTGTACATACATTACATTACTGATCTTGAGTTACATCCTGTATTATACTCCAGAGCTGCACTCACTATTCTGCAGGTGCAGTCACTGTGTACATACATTACATTACTGATCCTGAGTTACATCCTGTATTATACTCCAGAGCTGCACTCACTATTCTGCTGGTGCAGTCCCTGTGTACATACATTACATTACTGATCCTGAGTTACATCCTGTATTATACCCCAGAGCTGCACTCACTATTCTGCTGGTGCAGTCACTGTGTACATACATTACATTACTGATCCTGAGTTACATCCTGTATTATACCCCAGAGCTGCAGTCACTATTCTGCTGGTGCAGTCACTGTGTACATACATTACATTACTGATCCTGAGTTACATCCTGTATTATACCCCAGAGCTGCACTCACTATTCTGTTGGTGCAGTCACTGTGTACATACATTTCATTACTGATCCTGAGTTACATCCTGTATTATACTCCAGAGCTGCACTCACTATTCTGCTGGTGCACTCACTGTGTACATACATTTCATTACTGATCCTGAGTTACATCCTGTATTATACCCCAGAGCTGCACTCACTATTCTGCTGGTGCAATTCTGTTAATCTGTTCACCAGAAACGAAAATCTTGGTGAGAATGTTAAAGGTCAGTACCAGACTACAATGTGGGTGGCCTAAAATATATAGAAGTGGAATATTGGCATTGTAACAAATAGTTAACTGGGTCAACCCGTAATAAGGGGGAAATATTTTCTCATTGACCTACTTTTATTTGTTTTTGTTTGAGGTTTATAACTGAATCACCGATTTCCCTCATGAAGAGCGACTCTACAAGGGACCCCGCATGCCCCCTGTTGGGGCTGTCACGGCCTCCTCTCGACGAAATCAAAGATCAGGACGGAAAATGAAATAATTTCCAGTGGTTCATTTCAGCGACTGGGGGCCGATGTTTATAGCCTGGGAAGGGGTTAATACCCATGGATCTTCCCAGACTATATCAGCCCGCAGCTGTCTGCATAGCCTTTACTGGCTATTAAAATAGGGGGACCCCCTACAAAAATGACATGGGGTCCCCCTATAATTAATAGCCAGAAAGGCTATGCAGACAGCTGCGGGCTGATATTCATAGACTAGAAAGGGGCCATGGATATTGCCCCCCCCGGCTACAAACACCAGCTGTCAGCCGCCCCATAAATGGCGCATCTGTAAGATGCGCCCATTCCTGCATTTAGCCTCGCTCTTCCCACTGCCGTGTAGCGGTGGCATATGGGGTAATAAGGGGTTAATGTCACCTTTCATTGTAAGGTGACATCAAGCCCGGTTAGTAATGGAGAAGCGTCACACACTCCTGATGTCAGGCTGAGAGGTGATCTGCAGAGAATAATATCATAACTGACGGCCAGCACGGAGTCATGAAGGATAAGTCGAGTCTAAACAACATGGTGGGTTTCTATGAGGAGGTGAGTGCAGATCTGGATGTTGGTAAGGCGGCAAATGTGATTTATCTGGACTTTGCAAGGGCATTTGATACTGTACTGGGAGCAGTGGTGACGGCAGGGATCTGTACTGGGAGAAGTGGGGACCGCAGGGATCTATGCTGGGAGAAGTGGGGACCGCTAGGATCTGTCCTGGGAGCAGTGGGGACCGCATGGATCTGTAGTGGGAGCAGTGGAGACCTCAGGGATCTGTGCTGGGAGCAGTGAGCACAGCAGGGATCTGTACTGGGAGCAGTGAGCAACGCAGGGATCTGTACTAGGAGCAGTGGGGACCACAGGGATCTGTACTTGCAGCAGTGGGCACCTCAGGGTTCGGTACTGGGAGCAGTGGGGACCTCAAGGATCTGTACTGGGAGCAGTGGGGACCGCTGGGATCTGTGCTGGGAGCAGTGGTGACGGCAGGGATCTGTACTGGGAGAAGTGGGGACCGCTGGGATCTGTGCTGGGAGCAGTAGGGACCGCAGGGATCTGTACTGGGAGCAGTGGTGACGGCAGGGATCTGTACTAAGAGAAGTGAGGACCGCTAGGATCTGTCCTGGGAGCAGTGGGCAACGCAGGGATCTGTACTAGGAGCAGTGAGCACAGCAGGGATCTGTACTGTGAGCAGTGGGGACCGCAGGGATCTGTACTGTGAGCAGTGGGGACCACAGGGATCTGTACTTGCAGCAGTGGGTACCTCAAGGATCTGTACTGGGAGCAGTGGGCACCTCAAGGATCTGTACTGGGAGCAGTGGGCAACGCAGGGATCTGTACTAGGAGCAGTGGGGACCTCAAGGATCTGTACTGGGAGCAGTGGGGACCGCTGGGATCTGTGCTGGGAGCAGTGGGGACCGTAGGGATCTGTACTGGGAGCAGTGGACACCGCTGGGATCTGTGCTGGGAGCAATGGTGACGGCAGGGATCTGTGCTGGGAGAAGTGGGGACCGCTGGGATCTGTGCTGGGAGCAGTAGGGACCGCAGGGATCTATGCTGGGAGCAGTGGGGACCGCAGGGATCTGTACTGGGAGCAGTGGTGACGGCAGGGATCTGTACTGGGAGAAGTGGGGACCGCTAGGATCTGTCCTGGGAGCAGTAGGGACCGCAGGCATCTATGCTGGGAGCAGTGGGGACCGCAGAAATCTGTAGTGGGAGCAGTGGAGACCTCAGGGATCTGTGCTGGGAGCAGTGGGGACCGCAGGGATCTGTACTGGGAGCAGTGGGGACCGCAGGGATCTGTGCTGGGAGCAGTGGGGACGGCAGGGATCTGTACTGGGAGAAGTGGGGACCGCTGGGATCTGTGCTGGGAGCAGTAGGGACCGCAGGGATCTGTGCTGGGAGCAGTGGGGACCGCAAGGATCTGTACTGGGAGCAGTGGAGACCTCAGGGATCTGTGCTGGGAGCAGTGGGGACCGCAGGGATCAGTACTGGGAGCAGTGGGGACCGCAGGGATCTGTGCTGGGAGCAGTGGGAACGGCAGGGATCTGTACTGGGAGCAGTGGGGACCGCTGGGATCTGTGCTGGGAGCAGTGGGGACGGCAGGGATCTGTACTGGGAGAAGTGGGGACCGCTGGGATCTGTGCTGGGAGCAGTAGGGACTGCAGGGATCTATGCTGGGAGCAGTGGGGACCGCAGGGATCTGTACTGGGAGCAGTGGTGACGGCAGGGATCTGTACTGGGAGAAGTGGGGACCTCTAGGATCTGTCCTGGGAGCAGTAGGGACCGCAGGGATCTATGCTGGGAGCAGTGGAGACCGCAAGGATCTGTACTGGGAACAGTGGAGACCTCAGGGATCTGTGCTGGGAGCAGTGGTGACGGCAGGGATCTGTACTGGGAGAAGTGGGGACCGCTAGGATCTGTCCTGGGAGCAGTGGGGACCGCAGGGATCTGTAGTGGGAGCAGTGGAGACCTCAGGGATCTGTGCTGGGAGCAGTGGGGACCGCAGGGATCTGTACTGGGAGCAGTGGGGACCGCAGGGATCTGTGCTGGGAGCAGTGGGGACGGCAGGGATCTGTACTGGGAGAAGTGGGGACCGCTGGGATCTGTGCTGGGAGCAGTAGGGACCGCAGGGATCTGTGCTGGGAGCAGTGGGGACCGCAAGGATCTGTACTGGGAGCAGTGGAGACCTCAGGGATCTGTGCTGGGAGCAGTGGGGAACGCAGGGATCAGTACTGGGAGCAGTGGGGACCGCAGGGATCTGTGCTGGGAGCAGTGGGAACGGCAGGGATCTGTACTGGGAGAAGTGGGGACCGCTGGGATCTGTGCTGGGAGCAGTAGGGACCGCAGGGATCTGTGCTGGGAGCAGTGGGGACGGCAGGGATCTGTACTGGGAGAAGTGGGGACCGCTGGGATCTGTGCTGGGAGCAGTAGGGACCGCAGGGATCTATGCTGGGAGCAGTGGGGACCGCAGGGATCTGTACTGGGAGCAGTGGTGACGGCAGGGATCTGTACTGGGAGAAGTGGGGACCGCTAGGATCTGTCCTGGGAGCAGTAGGGACCGCAGGGATCTATGCTGGGAGCAGTGGGGACCGCAGGGATCTGTACTGGGAGCAGTGGAGACCTCAGGGATCTGTGCTGGGAGCAGTGGGGACCGCAGGGATCTGTAGTGGGAGCAGTGGAGACCTCAGCGATCTGTGCTGGGAGCAGTGGGGACCGCAGGGATCTGTACTGGGAGCAGTGGGGATCGCAGGGATCTGTGCTGGGAGCAGTGGGGACCGCAGGGATCTGTACTGGGAGAAGTGGGAACCGCAGGGATCTGTGCTGGGAGCAGTAGGGACCGCAGGGATCTGTGCTGGGAGCAGTGGGGACCGCAAGGATCTGTACTGGGAGCAGTGGAGACCTCAGGGATCTGTGCTGGGAGCAGTGGAGACCGCAGGGATCTGTGCTGGGAGCAGTGGGGACCGCAGGGATCTGTGCTGGGAGCAGTGGGAACGGCAGGGATCTGTACTGGGAGAAGTGGGGACCGCTGGGATCTGTGCTGGGAGCAGTAGAGACCGCAGGGATCTGTGCTGGGAGCAGTGGGGACGGCAGGGATCTGTGCTGGGAGCAGTAGGGACCGCAGGGATCTGTACTGGGAGCAGTGGGGACCGCAGGGATCTGTGCTGGGAGCAGTGGGAACGGCAGGGATCTGTACTGGGAGCAGTGGGGATCGCTGGGATCTGTGCTGGGAGCAGTAGGGACTGCAGAGATCTGTGCTAGGACCGATTCTTTTTAATCTCTTTATTAATGACCTTGTGGATGGGCTCAGAGTAAAGTGTTAGTCTTATTCTTATTCTTTGCTGACAACACCAAACTATGTGGGATAGTAAAATCTGACCCCGACATTACAATATTAGGCCGGAGTCACACTACAGCGAGATACGGCCGAGTCTCGCAGGTTAAAACCAAGCTCTGGCACCGGCACTCCGGAGCGCAGCGTGCAGCTCCATGTATTGCTGTGCGGCTGCACACTCCGCTCCGGAGTGCCGGTGCCAGAGCTTGGTTTTAACCTGCGAGACTCGGCCGTATCTCGCTGTGTGTGATCCCGGCCTTACAGAACGATCTGGATGAGACGTCTGATGGGCAAACACTTGTCAGATGAGGTTTAATTTGGATAAATGTAGAGTAATCACCGAGGACGGAGTAATCCTATTGCTACATATCCATTAGATGGGAGAATACTCAGGATCACGGAACAGGAGAAGGACGGGGAATTCTGGCTACAAGTTAGCTGAGCAGCAGCACTCAATGTCAGGCAGCAGCCGCAAAAGCAAACAAGATTTTAGGGTGTATAAAAAGAGAAATAAAATCCCGCAATCCCAACGTATTATTACCCTATATAAATCACTGGTGAGGCCACATCTAGAATATGGGGTCCAGTTTTGGGCTCCACATTTTAAAAAGGCTATCCAGAAGTTAGAGTCAGTCCAACGACAGGCAACTAGATTATTACACAGGATGGAAGCCTCTCATATGATGAGAGGTTGGAAAAGTTGGGCTTGTTTGGCTTAGCAAAAAATACTCCTCAGAGGAGATCTCATTTATATGTCTATGTATACGTGTGGCCAGTACAGAGGACGGCACAGGACTTATTCCTTCCAAGGACTAAGGACCAGGGGGCACTCATTATGGGTGGAAGAAAGAGGATTCCGACAGCTATAAAGGAAAGGGTTCTTTACAGTTAGAGCAGTCAGATTGTGGAATGCTGACCACAGGAGGTGGTAATGGCCGAGAAAGTGGAGAAAGGTTGAAGTTGATGGACCCCCAGTAAATTCTATACATTTACCACCTATCTTATGCAATGACAGGTTTTGGACCCTAGAGGGACGTGTCCATTCGTGGAGTTTTCAGGACCTGTAGAGCAGCTCTGTGCAGACATGTCAGAGTTTCCTTTGGGGAAGAATGATTACGTTCACTCTCTTATCTAATATGATCAATTTTGTGCTGAAGGAATTGGTCCCCTTCCCCCTCTGGTAGCTGACAATGTAGTCTCTTCGTTGTGCTCAGCCGCAGCACAAAGGGAATCCATGGAGGCAAAAATGATGAGGAAAGTGTTTTTTTTAGGCCATTTTTTTAATACTTTTGGCATACATGGACTTATGGAACAAGCTCTTGAATCAAGGTAATTATGGCTCATATGGAAGCTGAGAAGCATGAGGACACCCGGATGAGGCATCCTATTATGTGTAACGCACGGATTGGTTTCATTACCTGGGTGTCATAGCTGCAAGGAAGAAGGAAAGGTTTTGTGTGGCAGTAATCCATGAGCTGTGTGAGTCAGTGATGCTCTCGGAAGCTCAGGTGCTGACATTTCTTATGTTACACAGAAAAATAGAAGCGCAAAGGGGTTGTTGAAGGCTCGGACAACCCAACCGCTTCTCAGGTACCCCCAGTACCTGCACCGTTCCAGTGGATCGCCGCTGGCTCTCCAGGGGATCACATCACATTATGTCACGCAATCCCTGCACCCAATGTGACGTTTTGCGCCAAAGTTTGTCGTAATTGTCCTCCTTTCCTCCTGACATACGTCAGAAAACGTTTGCACAATTTTCGATCCGCGTGCGGCTTTTAATTTTTTTTTTTTGCTAAAAAGAAAAAGTTACGGCAAGTGCTAAAATAAAAAAAAAAATAAAAAATTTTACATTGCGCAAAATTCCTAAATGTTAGTTTGAGGAAGTGGGCGCCAAAAAAATGGCAACAAATATCACAAGAAAAAAAGTGATTTAAAAAAAAAATAAAAAAATGCAAATGTTTAATCCTAAATGTCCATAAAAATGAATTAGAAATGTAATGCTTCATCTCTCCTGCGGGGGGGCGCTGCACGCCCTGCTGGCAACGTATCTTCACTGTAATGGGCCCCATTTCTCCCCTGGTATTTCTGTAGCACCTGGAGTTACGCACGGGGACACCTGTAAGGGACGAGCACATTGCTGACATAAGGCGTGACTCCCCAGATATGTGGTCACTCTCGTTCTAGCTCCTACGGCTCATTTCTAACATATCACTTAAAAAAAAAAAACTGCAGAAAATAATAGTTTGTAGATTACAGGGTTTGTTTGCACTTTCTAAAATACTTTATTAGGGGGTCTATGCAGAGAGGGGGGCATCCCCAGATGACGTCTCTTTTATCTGGAGGCTCTGCATGTCCGGATATTGTATGGTCAGCCCATAGATTTTATTGTGTAATACTTCCTCCCTCCTGCGGGGGAGCTGCAGAAGAAATGAACACTTAGCGCCCAATTAATTTTTTTTTTTTTTTCTTTTTATCTCTCTTGTGCTATTTGTTAAAGTTCTTCAAAATAGCACACGCGTTTGAATGCACCATTTTGGAGGATTGCGTCTATTTTCTTGAAAAAGGCATAAAAATAAATACTTAATTTGGGGCAAAATTCATCAACCCACGAGAACTGTTTTAACGAAATTGGAGAAAGAAATAAAAAGAAAAACTGACAATCGAAACCACAAGACACAAACATAAAAACACTTTAAAAAAAAAAACCTACATCAATATTGTGATTGTGCCTTTTTTGGTTTAGTTGTTTTTTTTTTTTTTTTTTCTGCCAAATTTTTCTTTTTGATTGCACCCTTTTTTTAAGTGTATTATAGATTTGTTTGTGGCTTTTTTTTTTATGTTCATCATTGTGAGCGAGTTTCTTTATTTTTAAAAAATTCACTCAATTTTTCTACAAATATACAGCAGTCCCTTACTGGACTGAGATATATATATATTTTTTTTACGCCTTAACTTTTTAAGAAAATGTTGCCATATTTTTGCAGATCTCCCAAAAAAAAAAGCAAAAAAAAAAAACAGGTAAAAGACCACGATAAAGCACCATTTTTAACTCGAGTAAAATTCGTGAACCTCCACGCGCCATATTGAAGAATTTGTGCAAATAAAAAAAAGAGACGTAAAACAACACAAATGATGAATCCGGCCCAAATTGTTTGGAGCCTTGAAAATAATCTTGACCTGTTATTATTTGTGAGCACCTTGTGGATAAACGTGTCCTCAACCTTCACTCCTGCGCACAACCCGACCCAACCAGTTATAGCAACCCTACTGGTTCCACCGAGGCATGAGGGAAAGCTGCTGGACTGGAAGCACAAGGACAGCGCCCTCTAGTGCTGAATTTACTACACTCGGGAAGCTTGTATAACCTGGGTATCTCCTGTGTATAATTATATACAGTGGGGCAAAAAAGTATTTAGTCAGTCAGCAATAGTGCAAGTTCCACCACTTAAAAAGATGAGAGGCGTCTGTAATTTACATCATAGGTAGACCTCAACTATGGGAGACAAACTGAGAAAAAAAAATCCAGAAAATCACATTGTCTGTTTTTTTTTCATTTTACTTGCATATTATGGTGGAAAATAAGTATTTGGTCAGAAACAAGCAATCAAGATTTCTGGCTCTCACAGACTTGTAACTTCTTCTTTAAGAGTCTCCTCTTTCCTCCACTCATTACCTGTAGTAATGGCACCTGTTTAAACTTGTTATCAGTATAAAAAGACACCTGTGCACACCCTCAAACAGTCTGACTCCAAACTCCACTATGGTGAAGACCAAAGAGCTGTCAAAGGACACCAGAAACAAAATTGTAGCCCTGCACCAGGCTGGGAAGACTGAATCTGCAATAGCCAACCAGCTTGGTGTGAAGAAATCAACTGTGGGAGCAATAATTAGAAAATGGAAGACATACAAGACCACTGATAATCTCCCTCGATCTGGTGCTCCACGCAAAATCCCACCCCGTGGGGTCAGAATGATCACAAGAACGGTGAGCAAAAATCCCAGAACCACGCGGGGGGACCTAGTGAATGAACTGCAGAGAGCTGGGACCAATGTAACAAGGCCTACCATAAGTAACACACTACGCCACCATGGACTCAGATCCTGCAGTGCCAGACGTGTCCCACTGCTTAAGCCTGTACATGTCCAGGCCCGTCTGAAGTTTGCTAGAGAGCATTTGGATGATCCAGAGGAGTTTTGGGAGAATGTCCTATGGTCTGATGAAACCAAACTGGAACTGTTTGGTAGAAACACAACTTGTCGTGTTTGGAGGAAAAAGAATACTGAGTTGCATCCATCAAACACCATACCTACTGTAAAGCATGGTGGTGGAAACATCATGCTTTGGGGCTGTTTCTCTGCAAAGGGGCCAGGACGACTGATCCGGGTACATGAAAGAATGAATGGGGCCATGTATTGTGAGATTTTGAGTGCAAACCTCCTTCCATCAGCAAGGGCATTGAAGATGAAACGTGGCTGGGTCTTTCAACATGACAATGATCCAAAGCACACCGCCAGAGCAACGAAGGAGTGGCTTCGTAAGAAGCATTTCAAGGTCCTGGAGTGGCCTAGCCAGTCTCCAGATCTCAACCCTATAGAAAACCTTTGGAGGGAGTTGAAAGTCCGTGCCAAGCGAAAAGCCAAAAACATCACTGCTCTAGAGGAGATCTGCATGGAGGAATGGGCCAACATACCAACAACAGTGTGTGGCAACCTTGTGAAGACTTACAGAAAACATTTGACCTCTGTCATTGCCAACAAAGGATATATCACAAAGTATTGAGATGAAATTTTGTTTCTGACCAAATACTTATTTTCCACCATAATATGCAAATAAAATGAAAAAAAAAACAGACAATGTGATTTTCTGGATTTTTTTTTCTCAGTTTGTCTCCCATAGTTGAGGTCTACCTATGATGTAAATTACAGACGCCTCTCATCTTTTTAAGTGGTGGAACTTGCACTATTGCTGACTGACTAAATACTTTTTTTCCCCACTGTATGTACAGCCGGTATAACCCGGGCATCTCCTGTATGTAATTATATATGTACAGCCGGTATAACCTGGGCCTATCCTGCATACAATTATGTATGTACAGCGGGTATAACCCGGGCATCTCCTGTATGTAATTATATATGTACAGCCGGTATAACCCGGGCATCTCCTGTATGTAATTATATATGTACAGCCGGTATAACCCGGGCATCTCCTGTATGTAATTATATATGTACAGCCGGTATAACCTGGGCCTATCCTGCATACAATTATGTATGTACAGCTGGTATAACCTGGGCATCCTGTGATATCTTTCATGATGTATGCTTGGCACAGTTGTTAACCCTTACCATGCTGCAGCCCAGCAGAGCTGATAACCGCAGGTGGAGCAACATTCTTGAGGAGATAAGATCAGATCTGACACAGTTTTGAGTTGCCGCTTGTGAAAGGTTCTGACACCAGGGAGCATGTAAGGTGGCGCAGACCAAGTGTAGAGCGGCGTTACCCCCACAACATCACAGCAAGTGGAAGATTCCATTTTTCAGCATTAACTGTCACAAGGCATTAGGTGATCGGCCCCTATGGCAGCTCCGTTCTCCATACGAGCTGTAAGGAGAAATACACGTAAAGCACAAATCCTCATATCTTCCATGTCCTATACAAACCAGGCCCCCAGCAGCGACCACCAGAGGGCGCTCAGTGCATACGATGACCGTACAGAGCGCTCGTTAACTAGCTCAAAGCCCTTTTGCCACGGTTCCTGATCTGACACTTTCATTTTTTTTTTTCATGCATGCGCTTTTCATGGTATTAAAATTTCTCTTTCAGATATTCAAATATGTTTTGCAAAACCTTTCGCAGTACATAAGAAAAAAAAGTGTGTCTATTTTAACAACCTTAAAAACAGGATTTTTTGGGTTGCTTACCGTAAAATCTGTTTCTCGGAGCCTTCATTGGGGGACACAGAGACCATGGGGTGTATGCTTTGCTGCCACTAGGAGGCTGACACTATGCACAAAAAAATGTTAGCTCCTCCTCCGCAGTATACACCCCACTGACCGGCACCGATTTCCTCAGTTAGTGAGAAAGCAGTAGGAGAAGTAACAAAACAGAATGAAAACAGAACAGACAACTCAACTGTAACCAACCGACAACCATAAGAACAGGAGTTGTAAAACATGGGAGGGTGCTGTGTCCCCCAATGAAGGCTCCGAGAAACAGATTTTACGGTAAGCAACCCAGAAAATCCTGTTTTCTCGTTCGCCTTATTGGGGGACACAGAGACCATGGGACGTCCCAAAGCAGTCCCTGGGGTGGGAAACAAACTTCCATCAGGCCAGCGGACTCACCACCGCGGCCTGCAGAATCCGTCTACCTAGGCTGGCGTCCACCGAAGCGTAGGTGTGGACTCTGTAGAATTTCACAAACGTGTGAACCGATGACCATGTTGCAGCTTTGCAAAGCTGCAGCGCGGAAGCTCTGTGGCGCACCGCCCAGGAGGCACCCACTGCCCGAGTAGAGTGGGCCCTGATCCCCGGAGGGGCTCCGCGATGCTTAACTCGGTAGGCTTCCAAAATTGCCGATCTGATCCAGCGAGCAATAGTGGCCTTTGACGCCGAGTGACCCTTCCGCGCCCCATCAGGGATAATGAAAAGAGACTCTGTCTTTCGCAAGGAAGTCGTCCTAGACAGATAGACTCTAATCGCCCTAACCAGGTCCAGCTTGTTCAAGGACCGCTCTCAGGGATGAGTTGGATACGGACAAAAGGATGGTAGCACGATATCCTCGTTGAGGTGAAACGAGGACACCACCTTCGGCAGGAAAGAGGGCGGAGGCCGCAGAACTACCTTATCCTGGTGGATCACCAGAAAAGGGGAGCGGCACGATAGAGCTGCCAATTCCGACACGTGCCGGACGGAGGTGATGGCCACCAGAAAGGCTACCTTCCAAGAAAGGAGAGAAAGGGAAATATCCCTGAGGGGGTTCAAAGGGAGGACCTTGCAGAACCTCAAGAACCAGATTAAGATCCCATGGATCCACGGGCGCCCGGTACGGCAGAACCGTGTGAGCCACGCCCTGAAGAAAGGTCTTAACCTGAGGACGGGAAGCCAATGTTTTCTGAAATAGAATGGACAGCGCCGAAACTTGACCCTTCAGGGAACTGAGGGCAAGGCCCGCATCCAATCCTGCCTGAAGAAACGCTAGGACTGAAGGGAGCGAAAAGGACATGGGCGCGATGTCACTGGTCTCACACCAAGTGAAATAGGCCTTCCAAGTACGGTAGTAGATCTTGGAAGATGATGGCTTTCTGGCTCGGATCATGGTCTGAACTACCTGGTCGGAAAATCCTGCCCGTTTCAGAACCTCGGTCTCAACAGCCACGCCGTTAAATTGAGCGGCCGAGAATTGGGGTGGCAAATCGGTCCCTGAGACAGCAGATCTGTTCTGTCTGGAAGCTTCCAGGGGGTGTCCGCGAGAAGGTTGACAATGTCCGCGAACCAAGACCTTCTGGGCCAATTCGGGGCGATGAGAATGACCGGAAGTCCTTCTGCCTTGATCTTTCTCAACAGGTTGGGAAGAAGAGGCAGAGGAGGGAACAGGTAGGGAAGGTCGAACTGGGACCAAGGAACGGCCAGGGCATCGGCGCCCACTGCCAGAGGGTCCCGAGACCTGGACACGAATTGTGGGACTTTCCTGTTGAGGCAAGACGCCATGAGGTCTACATCCGAAGGCAGAGCAGATGAAACACCTCCGGATGGAGGGACCACTCTCCCGCCGCGAGACCCTTGCGGCTGAGAAAATCGTCGGCCCAGTTGTCTACGCCGGGAATGTGCACCACGGAAATTGGAATCTCCAGAATGTTGATCGGTACTGATTCCCGATCCGACCATCGACCCTGAACAGTGTGGTTGCGGAACACTGCACCCCAACCGAGGAGACTGGCATCTGTGGTTACTATCTGCCAGCGAATGGGAAGGAAGAATCGACCCGATAGAATGAGAGGTGACGACAACCACCAGTTGAGGGACCGCTTGATCCGGTAAGAAGGAGGAACAGGGCGATCCAGGGACCGAGGCGACCTGTTCCACTTCGACAGAATGGCCTGCTGGAGAGGTCTGGCGTGAAATTGGGCAAAGGGAACTGCCTCTATCGCCGCCACCATCTTTCCCAGGACCCTCCTGGCTGTACGGAGGGACGGGAATCGTGAGATCCGCAGCGATCGTACTTCCTGCTGCAGAGAGAATCTTCTCTTGTGGGAGAAAGACCCTTGACCGACGAGTGTCGAACAGAAGGCCTAGAAAGACCAGGCGTTGGGTAGGAACCAGACAGGACTTTTTCCTGTTGACGATCCACCCGAAATCGGAAAGAGTGTCCAGGACGATTGACAAACTTTGGTGAGCCTGTTGAAATGAGGGAGCCCTGATCAGAATATCGTTTAGGTACGGGAAAAGAACGAGACCTCTGACTCTCAACAAAGCCATCAACGCAGCCACGATCTTCGTGAAGAGTCTGGGAGCGGTGGCAAGACCGAAGGGACATGCGACGAGCTGGTAGTGGTGCTGTCTGAGGAGAGAGGCGATAGTCGTAGAGAACCCCGGGACCAAGGCTGGATCCTTTGGAGGCCGGGATTCGAAGAAACGATCCCGTGGGAGAGAGACGAACTGTATCTTGTATCCTGAGGATACGACCTCCCTGACCCAAGCGTCCTCTACGGAGGCCAGCCAAACGTCCCTGAAGGAAGGAAGTCGGCCTCCCAATTGGAAAGGCGCCTCGCGTGTCCGACGATAGTCATGCTGAAGTAGACCGTCCAGATCCAGATCTGGACGGTCTGCCCTGGGAAGAGTGGGATCGCCAGGAAGGAGTGGGTCTGAAGGAAACTTTCTTTCTTTCTCTCCTGGCGAGCCTGCGGTCTCTGTTGGCTGGAGGAGTTGTCCGCCGTATTGAAACGGCGGAAAGTCCGAAAGGGTCGAAACTGACGCCTTAGTGGAGGTCTGCGAGGATTGGACTGAGGGAGAAGTGAACTCGTGCCTCCGGTGGCGTCCTTAATAATCTGGTCCAATTGGGACCCAAAGAGGCGCACCCCCTGAAAAGGCAGGTTAGTGAGGGACTTTTTAGAAGACATGTCCGCTTGCCAGGCCTTTAGCCAAACTGTATGTCGAATTGCAACTACGTTGCTTGACGCCTGAACTGCACAGGATGCGGCATCCAAGGAAGCGGAAAGAAGATAGTCCCCAGCATGGGAGATCTGATTGGCGAGATCGGCCAAACGCTCCAGTTGCGCCTTATCTAAGACGCCTTGACAAAGGTCGTCTGCCCACGTGGCTATGGCCTTTGCTGCCCAGGATGAAGCAAAGATTGGGCACACAGCCGCTGAAGCCGCTTCAAAGGCAGACTTCGCCAGGGATTCTATAATCCTGTCATTAGAATCCTTTAGGGACGCCACGCCTGAAAGCGGGAGAACCGTGTTATTGGAAAGCCTGGACACAGGCGGATCCACCGAGGGAGAGGCCGACCAGTTGTCCGTGAGCTCCTTAGCAAATGGGTAGAGTACGCCTAGACGTTTTCCTCTTTGAAAGCGTCTGGTCGGATCCTCTCTTTCCTTGGTAAAAATCTTCCCAAACTCGGAATGGAAAGGAAAAACCCTGGAGGGAGTTTCTGCCCGTCTGAACGAAACCTCCTGATCTGAGGATTTCGCAGGGGAGTCAGCAATATCGAAAGTATGATGGATCGCTGCAATGAGGTCCTGCACTGTGACCTTCATGTTTGCATCCTGGTCTGAATCCAGCTCTAAAATCCCCTCAGATGACCTGTCCGAAAGCGCTTCACCTGACTCGGGAGAGGAGGCCCGAGAGGGAGGCTGCTGAGAAGGGCTATGCGGTGAGATGGGACGAGGAGAGGAATCCGGCTGGGCATCTTGCCTGGGTCTTTTGCGACTAACGCTGGCTGACTCAGATGGAACAATTTGGGACCTGCTTGGCCCTGCTGAAGAGTCCAGGGGCAACTTATCAAGAACGGCCACCAGGGACTGAGACACCCTGGTGAGGTCTGCCACTGATTGAGATAGCGAGGAGGCCCAGCCAGGCATGGGGGGCTCACTCTCACCTGGAGCCGTAGATGGCTCCTGGACGGCGTCAGGCTGAATTGGGTTGCTACAATCCAGGCAGAGGGGAGTGGACTGGCCTGTTGGAAGTTTGCGATTGCACGAAGAACATGCAAAGAACTTGACTAAAGTGCAGGGGGGGGCAGTAGAGGGGGTACGATCAGACTTAGAGGTAGACATAGTGAAAAGCTGAGGTAATGCCGGAAGGTTGGGGGACAGAGGGCGGAGAAGGGTCAGTTTGCAGTGCAGAGCTACTCACGGTCCGGTGTCCCCAGAAGCGATGCTCTGCGACCTGTCAGTGGATGCAGGTCAGAGCGAAATCCGGCCGATAGACCTCCTGAACGAAAAAACCAGCTGGCAGAAGATGATCCGGTGACGAGCTGGTGTCCGGCTAACAGGCTGGTAAAATGGCGCCTGCCTGAGAAAGAGCGCGCGTCCAGGAGAGGAGGGAGGGCGTAGCACACTGCAGGGTTAAAATTCACCGCCCTCTAGCCAATAGCAGGCTGGGCAGATGAAGGACAGGCGGTGGGAGGGCCTGGGAAGAGCGGGAGAGAAGCCCTCTTAGAAGAAAGGGGCGGGGGGCGTGGCCGCGACGCAGCGGTAGGCCCGAAGTGAAGCCGGGGCCTAAATTAGTTGCGGCGGCCGCCTGTCAGCAGGGAGTCGGCGCGGAGGTCGGAAGAAGGGGCCGCAAGCCGCTCTCAAGGGGAGGAAAGGAAAAAGGCCCTGTGCTCCCTGTCCCCAGAAAGGGGGAGGGGAGGGGGGGAAATGGGAATGCGGGGCCAGCAAAAAAAAGAGCATGGTGTACCTATAGATGTAGGGCGACTGCGAGCGCCCGCATCCCTGTGCCATTGAAGAGGCCCCCTGTCCGCCGGGAATGAGCAGCCAGGTAATAAAAATCTATACTCACCCATCCCCGATCCGTTACCTGGGTCTGAAGAAGTCCTGCGTCTCATCCAACCGACAGGCTCTGGTAGGCGAGTGGGAGGGAGACTGGCGACAAGGACCCCTGGAGTCGCTGGCACGTCTTGGTGTCGGCGTACGTCTGGCTGGTCCTGCCGCGGAGAACTGCAAGGATACGGGGTGGCAGTACACGCCGTACTCGCAGACTCCATGTGGGAGTACAGATGTGACTTTTCACTCTGTATCCCTCCGTAGAACCTGTAAAGGAACGACGCACGACGAGGTAGATATGGGTCTAATGAAAGACCCGTATCCACCTCCTACTGACACTAAGCTAAACTGCGGAAATTGGTGCCGGTCGTTGGGGTGTATACTGCGGAGGCGGAGCTAACATTTTTTTGTGCATAGTGTCAGCCTCCTAGTGGCAGCAAAGCATACACCCCATGGTCTCTGTGTCCCCCAATAAGGCGAACGAGAAAAAACCATTACAAAAAAAAAAAAAAAAAAAAAAATAATACATAAATTGCATTCCACTTTTCCCAAAAAATTAGTTTCTATTTTCTTTTCGACAAGGGTGGTGCTATAAACAGCGATCAGGTCTTGCAGTGTTTTTTTTTTCATTTATTTTTAATTTATTTCACACGTTGTGCCACCCAATAAGTTCATAAAAGTCCATTGGAGGACATTTTAACATGATTTTTATTACAGATATCCCCTGTAACTGAGGCCGATATATTATAGCCCCAGTTACAGGGGAAATTCACTCTCCTAGCTTCACAGCAGAGCAGGCTTGGTCTCCTAGGACCCAGCAGCATCTTCCCCGAACTCAGCGATCACATGACTGCGGCGTATGGATTAGGATGCGCTGTTAGCGCTTGCCATTAGCATTTGTTCAGTGCAGTGTGTGCAGCGATAGAGAAGGCAGAGATGTAATAAACCATCGCTGCCTGCTCTAGGCCCACTGTAGGCCTTCTGGCTATTAGGGCAGGAAAAAAAAAAAAAAAAAAATTGTTGTCCTTGATAGATCCATCAGAGACAAGCGAATCCATTTACAGGACTCCAGCCCGGCGCACACCAAAAGAGACACCTGCCCACCATCTCCTAGATTACGGGATCCTCAATGTCACTGCAGCTTTGTAGGATGCATCGTTGCAGTGTGACGCGAACATGACATGGCGCTGGTTGGACTCATCTGAAGAGGTGCAGGGAGGAAGAGGCCATCAGGGTTGTGGTCTTGGTGGGCACAGACTACAGCATCTGACATCCAGGATGCCTCTAGGCACCGCTACGCCACAGGGCCTAGTATAGGGCAATAGGTGGTCCCCAAAATGTGAGGACCGACTGTCTCAGAGGAATGGACTGGATGACAGACAAGGGCAGCGAGAATGGAATTGCTCATCTCTAATTCTCATTAACATTTCATGAAAATATAAAAGTTCTGGCTTAGTTTTCATACAAGACGTTCATTTATTTTTCACATCCTAAAACACAAAGGGAGGCACAGATGGATTTCCCTTATGATATGGAACATAAAACCCCGATATGTGAAGGTTTGTAACAGGGCTGTGGAGTCGGAGTCGGAGTCGGTGCTCATTTTGGTGGAGTCGGAGTTGGAGTCGGTATAAAATGGACCGACTCCGACAATATATAATAAATTGGGTACAGTAATTCAATGCAGGATGTGCTGAATATTTTTTTATAGGAGTTTGGGAAAGTTATGAAATGTCCTATAAATGGCTGTTCTATTCCTGATCTAAGGCTACATTCACACACAGCGTTTTTCCTGTGTTTTTTGAGGATACGTTTTTCAGCTGCAAAAGCAGATCAGCTTTTTAAAAAAACTGCATCACCTGAAAGGTTTTTGAGCTCATAGATAATGTTTTCAATAGCAAAAGCAGATTAGAAATCTGCTCTATCTATATATCCATTTATCCATATCTGTCTATCCATATCGTATCTGTACCAAAAAGAATGAAAACCGGGTAGTACACCAATATATATTCTGTTCTATCTAAATATCTTGATTATTGGATCATAAAAATGATTAAATGTCTGAGGTTCACATTGTACTACAATAAATTTTTCACTTAAATATAAGCAATATGTGTGGGAGTCGGAGTCGTGGAGTCGGAGTCGGAGTAAGGGAAATTGAGGAGTCGGAGTCGCAGGTTTGGCTTACCGACTCCACAGCCCTGGTTTGTAAGGCCGGGGGGGGTCACACTTATGAGTGTGATGCGCGAGTCTCTTGCATCAATACCCGGCGCTGCCACCGCACTTGGGAGCAGAGTGTGCGGCTGCATGTATTTCTCGCATCACACTGGCAAGTGTGACCCCGGCCTAAAAGTAAAACCGGCTCAAATCAGCAGCGGCCTTGTGAAGAGGAAGCGACAAGTCCCGTAATAAATTACATCATGCACCTTGTGTCGTCCCCGTCGTCTCCCCCTCCGGTCACTTTTCCTTCCCTCCATAGTCCTCTTTCTCTCCACCCTCTGATTACTTTTTCTTCTTCTCCTGAGTACTGGTGAACCACGAGTCCAGGAGCTTCTTGCTGTAGTAAATCTGCCAGGCATGAACCTGCACGGCCACAACCATGACCAAGTACATGACGGACACAGCCGAGAAGCCGAAGATGAAGCGGTAAGCTTTGCCGTGGCGGTACAGCTGCTGGGCCATGGGGAACATTTCCATGCTGCCGTAGATCAAGGGGGCAATGGAGAAGAGGCCGGTGCTGATCATGGAGATCACCAGGTAACTGATGTTGTTCCGAGGGAAGGAGAACAACCCGAAGAGAGAGGGCACGATGCTCAGGAGGTACGGGTACTCCCATTGGTACGGCATGGCTACCAGATCGTGGGACACTAGTTTCAGCTGGGCCACGGTTGTCTGAGCTGCCAGCAGCACCCAGATGACGATGTGAGCGTAGATAAGTTTCTTGATTTCATTCTTCATAGACACGCTGAAATAAGAGGAAGAAAACATTAGGGTGTAAAGAAAACGTTTAATAAGAAAGGGAAAAAATAAACTCATTTGCATTAGCACATCTCAAAAAAAAAAAGTGGCACAAGGATAATAAAAGGCTGGAAAAGTGGCAATAATGAAAGACAGCTGAAAGGTCAATGGTCAACTATATGACACAAATGTGTATAAAAAGCATGATGGAGAGGCAGAGTCTCCCAGAAGCAAAGATGGTCAGATGTCACCAATTTGTGAATAACCACGACTAAAGATTGTGAAACAAATTACAAAAATGTTCCTCAATGTAAAATTGCAAAGATGTTGAATATCCACCATCTGCAGCACAATGTCGTCACTGCATTCTTGTTTCCTTTACAATTTACAGAGTGGTCCAATCATTACACAGGTCAGGGGTCGTCTACCTTTGGGGCTTCCTTGCAGCTTGGTGCTTACTCTCTTAATTGAGGCATTGTGAATGTAACAATGAGTCTGTTTGTCCCCGGAGGGAGAACGTCACCTTAATGTGGTGGTGCTAAAACTGCATGCAAAATACAATATCCCTGCAGCGCCACCAAGTGGTGTGAGGTAGAATTACACATACTAAACATACATGAGATTAGTGGGGGTCTGACACCCAGCACACCCACCGATTGCCTGCAATCTGCTCTGGCGGATATAAGCAATGCATGGGACAGATCACGGTAGTACTGGACGTTGCTTCGTGGCCACTGCTGAGTATTTTATCTACTACTGGTCATCAATACAAGATCAATGGGGTCTCAGACGCAGCACCAGCACCAATTTCATATTGATGACCTCTCCAGCAAATAGGTCTGTTGTGTCCCTGGACAACCCCTTTAACAACCTGTCACATGACGGGCGGCAGCTGGAGGAGAAATGGCGATAAATCAACTGGCAGTAACAGATACCTCATCTGATAATGATTGGCCACTCTTTCTCGATGTAGATAATCATTTCCATCCGTCCCGGTTGCCCGAGGACCAGCACGGGAAGCCATTGCCGATGTTCACACCTGTTGGAGGTAAACACATGATTGTAGCAGACACGGATGAGCGAGAGTAACAGAAGCCCCCCCCGGCGACTGACATCACACAACTCTGGTGAATTATTAGCCAACATCTGCAGCTGAACACACTGTAGGAGGTTTTCTACCCCTTTCTTTGACTTTACATAAGGCCCCAGTGTGGTCATAAAAAAAAAAAAAAAAAAGGAAAAACACTCCAATCCACTACCACCGCTCTGCTTCTTTATTGGCGTAGGACCACTGCAGCCAATAGAGGCTAGACTTGTAAGGCACTAACCACACCGGAAGATAGCGGGGAACACGGCCGGCGGGACAGAGGAGAGCGTTGGGGGATTGGAAAGAGAGAAGATACTATTAAATATAAACTTAAGCAACAGGGATAAATATATAATTTATTTTTTTTTTTAACGCACAAAGATTTGTGTGCAAAGATTGCATCAAATATACAATACATGTGAACGAGCCCTGAGGAGCCAAAAATCTTCATGTAGCCATCCATTTCTGTATGTGAAAAAAAAACCCTGACCATTTTTCATCAGTGTGCTGCATCCAGTTTCCATCCATTTGAGTTTTTTCCCACCATTATTTTTTGTAGCCATAAAAAAAAAAAATAAAAAAAAAAATCCAAGCTTCCCCTACCCATTATACAGTAAAAAAACAGCACCCAGATGACACATGGATAGCAACTGATATATTGTATATATATTATTTACTATATACACATACGTGCAAATTAACAAGTCCGTAAAAAATGTATATATGTTATTTTTGTTTTTTACAGACCTGTTGATTTGAATTAACACATTTGATCCGGGACCCAGATCTAAAGACGACAGTCTGTCCCAAAAAAAAATAAAAAAAAAGGGGGGGGGGAAATCAGCTACCACAGATGTGAACACCCCCATAGACTATAGCAAGTGAGCAATCCATCCACGTTATTCTCAGAGGTGTGAACGAGGTCTTTAGCCTCAGGCTCCGTGGTAATGTTTGTGAATGTGCCGCCATGGGACTGTGACAGATCGGTTACATGCGGCTTTGTGCAAACTTCGATGCAAGTCACTCGCACCCGACTATTTCTTTTTGCTTCTTATATTTGTTGCAATTTACAGATGTCGGATGCATTTTTCTGCGGAGCTTTAGCCAGAATGCAAAAATCTGTCAGCCCCGTGGGAGTCACACACAGCGAACACCGACATATGCCCCAATATCGTGTGTGGATCGGTCACACGGAGCGATGCAAACACGCTCACAATTGACGACGCGGTGCAGCCTCCCCTTACGGATGAGGGGCAATGACGACCCCTTTAGAGCTTAGCTCCCCCCATCCCAGTGATCCTACATACATCTCCCTCCCCAACAGCTATGCAACAACACCGATATCCCTGCAGTCCCATGCAAAACCACAGATATCCCTGCAGTCCCATGCAAAACCACACAGGAAACCCCTTGAGTGGCTCTGCTACATCTGTGCAGGCATTCCACTCACATTGGATCATAATATAAATGCACACAGCACAACCTGTACTACAACGCCCAGTAGGCACAGATTATTATTGCAGTGGGAGTATAACGCCCATCTGCACCCCATTATCCCGCTTTTCTGCACCAGACACCTCTTCATACCACCCTGACTCACCTACCACCTTCCTCCCGATATAATGGCTCAGTCAGCGCTGCACAATTACTACTTCCGGTACCAGCACGGCGCCATGTTGCTACTCCCGGAAAGTCTTTGGACGCCATCTTGGTCCTCCCGGAAGTAGCTGACCTTGCTGTTCTGTGGAAGGGACAAAGGTGTTCTTACAGAATTTAGCATCTAGTACCACAGGCAATGTTCAGAGCTTTTCAGTTTCAAAGTAGCTTTTCTGTGGCTGTATGAAACCAGGTATTAATAGCTTAATGATTACCCCTGATAATAAAAGCTAGAGTGCCTCCTTAAAAAGTGATAACTTGCACTTATCTTAAAGGGATTGTCACTGTGAGGGGTCAAGGACCTATGAACGTCATATCAAGCAGCATCCGGCTTTTAGCTAAAGCTTTCTGCAGAGGACGCTGTGGGAAAGTGAGAAGCAAATTAATAGGGAGCCGCACAGATGAGACGTCTTTAAAAATACACATTTTCTCGCTCGCACTTTTATTTGCCTCCCATTATATGGGCCAGAACTATATTATTTCTCTCCCTACATATCCGTGCCAAGGCTTTTTTGTGGGACGAGTTAGTTGTAGGTTTTAATGACACCATTCAGATTACCATATAATGTACCGAAAAGTGGGGAAAAAAATCCAAGTATGGTGCAAACATTGAAAATCCGCCATTGTTTTGTCTTTACAGTGACCATTGTGCAGTAAGAAATGACCTGGCATCAGGATGCTCCAGGTTGGTGTGATTATGGCGAGACCAGACTTCCAAAGTTTTTATATGAAAAAAACAAACAAAAAAACAATGTTCTTAAAACAAAAAAAAAAGAAATTGGTTTGTGTCATCATTTAAGCCTTTATTTATTTTTCTGTCAGTGAATGGACTGGCAATGTACGGACTGGCCGGCGGGTCTCCCGACCTGAGCTTGACAGCTGCACTGGAATATATGAGGCTACCACGCTCGGGTTGGGAGACCCGCTGGCCAGTCCGTGCACTGAAGTTCGATTTATAAGGTGGTCTGACTTGCGTCCTAAGGCCGGGATCACACATGCGAGGGATATGGCCGAGTCTCGCATGTGAATACCCGGCACTGCCACCAGCAATCAGGAGTGGAGCGTGCGGCTCCATGTATTGCTATGTGGCCGCACGCTCCGCTCCTTAGGCCTGTTTCACACTTCAGTTTTTTCTGACAGTTAAAATGCGCCAAAATAGCGGAAAACGGATCCGCAGGCGGACTGACAGAAGCGGGGGTCAGCGGATCGGCGGATGTACGGATCCAACGAAGGTAAAAATTTAAAGGAACCGCGCCTGGGGAAAAGGAGAGAGAGAGAAAATTTTGTCCAGCAGCCAGACAGAAACGCGGGTTAAATCGGCAAATAGCGGATCCGGACACGAAAAAAACGTTACATGCTCCGTCCGGCCCGCTGAACGGACGCCAAAATCTTGGCGGATCCATACAAAAACGGATCAAACGGACGACCATCCGTCAAGATCCGCCGATAATGCACGTCTATGAGGAAAAAAACAGATCCGCCAAGAAAAATGGCGGATCCGGTTTTTTTTTTTCCAAATCGGCGGATCTTGACTGATGGTCACAAACGGAAGTGTGAAACAGGCCTTAGGCTACTTTCACACATCAGGTTTTCGGCGTCAGGCGCGATCCGGCGTCGTGCCGGATCCGGCAAATGTTTTGTAAAACCTGATGTGCCGTATCCGGTATTCTGCCGGATCCGTCTTGTTCTTGACAGACAAAACCGGATCCGTCTCATCCGGTTCATCCGTTTTTCTATCCGTTTTTCGACGGATTACGCCGGATCTGGTTTTTAAAATTGACCCTTGTGGCCTTCCGAACGGGATTGGCTACTGGAAAACTATATATAGCATGTTCCTACAGCCCTTCTTTGACAGGTTGTAGAGGAGAAAGTGCAGGTTGGAGAGAAGAGCAAGTTACTGGCGAAGATGGATGGTGTCATTGGAAATATTACCACTAGAAGTTCTGTGACGGTTTCAGTAATGAGGGACAATTTTGCACTATACTTTATGTCACCTCAAGGCAGAGTACACTGGCAGGATGACAGAGTGTGAAAGATTTGTGCCCTAACCAAACTTGTGTACCTTCTGGACCAACAGTATATACCTTTGCCAACCAAAGTTGGCTATCTTGTCATGGTCTTACTATTTTTACCTTTAGGCCACAGGTGTGTACCTGGTTGTGTTTTATGCAAAGTATTTCATCTTTTAACAAAAGTTGTGTACATTGTTAGGAAATCACCAACAATAAACACAACTTTTCAGGTGAAATACTTTGCTTCAAACACAACCAGGAACACAACTGTGGCAAAAAGCTAAAATTTACCCACAGTTCTATACCTGGTTTTGAATACCTTTTTACCTTTTAAATACCCTGTATTTAACCTTTTTTTTAAACATATTTCGCCGCAGAAAGAAATGACAGACAACCAGTGTAAACAATAATTTAACTTTTATTTAAAATATTTTTTTTTGTGTAAACTGTTTTTAAAGTTAAAAAAACTTTTTTAATAAAGGTTTGAAACCAACCAAATGGGCATTTTTATTACAAAAAAAACATTATAACTCGGTGTAGTGTGGGGTGGAAATACTGCTGGAGGGGCTGCGGGACACTTCGACAATGGGAGTGTGGAGAGAGGACTGGGATCGTGGTGGGGAAGGAACAGTTAGAGGTGATGGTGTGGAAAAAGCTACAGAATGGGTGGACATGTGGGAGGCAGAAGAGGTGGTGGGCGGTGGAGTGGAGGGTTGGGCAGGGACTGTAGGAGCAGATGATGTTGATGGAAAGTTGTATGGGGAAGGAGTTTGGTACGGGGAAGGAGTTTGGTACGGGGAAGGAGTTTGGTACGGGGCAGGTTGCTGGAAGTGGGGAGATGTCTGGTACTGGGGAGGTTGCTGGTACTGGTGAGGTTGCTGGTATGTAATAGGAGGGGGAGGATGGAAAGTGGCTGGAGGGGGTGCAGATGTAATAGGAGGGGGAGGATGGAAAGTGGCTGGAGGGGGTGCAGATGTAATAGGAGGGGGAGGATGGAAAGTGGCTGGAGGGGGTGCAGGTGGAGGAACTACAGTGGTGGGAGGTGGAGGTTGGGAGGTAACCTGCTGTAGAGCACCGTGGCACGAATGCATTACATGCATCTGCTGGGTAGGAGATAGTGTTGCCATGCGCTCCACAACAGACCTGAAAAAGGTGTGGTTTGGCGAAGATCTTGCTTCTGAATGCATGGTTTGCAGAAACAGGAAAGATGTATATCTTTGTACCGTGTTAGCCAGTGGATAGAAAAATATTCAGGATTGAGAGTCCTCAGTAGTTGATACCTTTTAATGGCTAACTGAAAAGATGGTAACACATTGCAAGCTTTCGAGACTACTCAGGTCTCTTCATCAGGCTAGACTAATACTAATACTAAGACTAATGGTTTGCAGAAGTGTCTTCACCTCCAGAATGCTGGAGTTGATCTGCTGAAAGCCTGCGGAGATTTGCTCTGACAAGACTTTTAGACAGTTCTGGAAAGATGCATTCAGATGCAAGAACTCTGGCGCATAACTCTTTTCCTGACCCCTCTGCCGCTGCCGCCCAGTACCCGCAGGTGTACTAGAGGTGGCAGGGGCAGAAGGGTGGGGTAAAGGGAAAGCGATCTCCTCACCAGCAGCTTCATGTAATGTAGGCGGCCACGATGCTCCTGTGCTGGTGGATGGGACAGATGGGTCAAATGTGTGGGAAGGCGCAGATGTACCGGGGCGGTCGAAGTGTCCCTCGGTGCCGGTCTCAGGGATCGCCTCAGAAGGGTCCAATCGTGCAGGCTCCCGAGTGCTGCTCACCGTGCTGTGGAATAAAGAGAAAAAAAAACAATTAAAATACTGACATGGTATGGCCCTGGCTGAAAAAAAAAAGTTACATCTAACATTTTTTTTTCACATGTGGTGTGTAATATTTACCTTCTAGTGACCATTGTTTCCCGGAGGAACGACAGGGCTTCTGCGTACTTGTACTTGCTCCTGCGTCCTCCAGATCCACTCGGGGCCCGCATCTCTTTATTGAACTCCTTCTTGAAACGATCTCTCACAGACCGCCACCGATTCACAATTCTGTTCCCTGAAACGAGAAAGGAGTGGTTAGTATACAACATCAGTGTTTCACAAACTCCAGTCCTCATGGTCCCCAGGGGTCATGTTTTCAGGATTTCCATAGTAAATAGAAATGAACACATGATCCGTGGGGACCACGAGGACTGGAGTTCGGGAAACACTGGTTTACATCAAGCAACCGGTACTGTATATACTTACGCTCTTTAATCTGGGCCCGAACATCGAGGTCCTCCCAGCGGCCCACAAGGAGCGAACAGATTTCCTCCCAGAGTCGTCGGGTAACGATCCGGTCAGCGTGGCGGCGGTCAGCCATATTCCAGAGCGGCTCCCTTTCTCTGACGAGATCGATGAGGTGGTCCACATCAATCCCTCCATCCTCACCGTCAGAGTCGGGAGCACGCTGTGAAGGCTGTTAAAGAAAAAGACAAAAATAACATAATTAGCCTCCACAAAAGAAATGAAATAAAAAGTGCAAAAAAACAAAGCAAAAATATTTATACTTACACGCTGGTGACCGCCGCGTTGCTGTCGCCGACGACCCCGGGAGGCACTGCGAGGACCTCTTGGCCGAGCACCAGATTGGGAAGACTAGAGAAGAAAACAAAAAATGTTATGTCTTTGGATGTAGGCATTTGTTTGCTGTGTGTGGTCTGCAGAACATTGTTTTCTATGTGTTGTGTGTAGTGTGATGTTGTGTTTCTGCGTTTGATGCAAAAAACTTACCAATTGTGAGCCCACTCCAGGTGTCTGTCCACCCCTTCCTTCTTCTTCTGGGAGCTCCTCTTCATCTTGTGAATCCTGTTTTGAAATAAAAGGCAATGAATACACATATATTACAGAGATGATGGATTTTGGAAATAAAAACTTACCGTCAAACGCTGACGATGCGAGGGAGGGCTCCCAGAAGATGATGTGCTGTCTTCCTGGTGGCCACACTCCATGCCTGTGGGTGGTGTTCCACCTGCTGCCATTGCTGCTGCTGCTGCTGCATCTATTGGGCGGCTGTTGAATAAAGAGAAACAAAGGGCCAATGAATATCTTGATATTCAATAGCCCTAGTTTGGAGGAATGGGGGATTTGATAATTACCGTCTCTCATCTGCTGCTGGACTCCCCTCCTCAGCATGTTCCATTTGCTGCTCCATTTGGGGTGGTGGTGGTGCTGATGGTGCTGCAGTGGTCTCCTGCCTTCTCCTGCTGCGCTTGGTTGCTTTCTTGGGTGGCATGTTGGGTGTGGCTGAGGGTCCCATTGTCTTGCTTTTATATATGTCTTGTGGGCAGAGCTACTGAGCATGCTCAGACCAAAAAAAACGGATCCGGCCACCGGATCCGGCTTTCGCCGGATCAGGCGCATTGCGGCGCTCATAGGCTTTCATTGTGTGAAAAAGATGGACGCGCCGGATCCGGCGTGTCCGGCTTTTTCGCCGGAGACAAAAACCGTTACAGTAGCCGTTTTTTCCAGACGCCGGATCGCGACACATTGCCGGATCCGGCGAAAACCGGATGAAACGCATGGCCATCCGGCGCGATCCGGCGCAAATGCAAGTCAATGGGGGGGAAACCGGATCCGGCATTGCATTTCGCCGGATCCGGTTTCTGTCAAAAGCGCCGGATCGCGCCTGACGGCGAAAACCTGATGTGTGAAAGAGGCCTTAGAGACTTGGCCGTATTCTTCGTATGTGTGATCCCGACCTTAGAACGCAAGTCAGACCACCTTATAAATCGAACTTCAGTGCACGGACTGGCCGGCGGGTCTCCCAACCTGAGCGTAGCAGCTTCATATATTCCAGTGCAGCTGTCAAGCTCAGGTCGGGAGACCCGCCGGCCACTCCGTACATTGCAGTCCGATTTATAAGGGCGTCTGATTGCGTCCTAACAGAGTGGTTTTTTTGGCTTTGCAAGTTGTAGTGTTTCTTGATACAATTTTGGGGTACATACAAAGATTTTATTGCATTTTGGGGCGATGTGCGGAAAGGACAGGACAGATTTCATGTCATGGGCACCCCTCACCTCCCTATGTGGAATAGGCCCCATACAAATTAATGAGGCAGCAGTACACATTTATTTACCACCCCTCTACATCAGGGTTCCCCAACCCCAGTCCTCAAGGCCCAGCAACAGGTCATGTTTTCAGGATTTCCTTTGTACTGCACGGGTGAAGCAATTATCACCTGAGCAATACTAAGGATATCCTGAAAGCATGATCTGTTGGTGGGCCTTGAGGACTGGAGTTGGGGAACCCTGCTCTTCATAAAGGGACTCCATGAGCGCACAATGACTGTTCAAACCAAGTAGAGGCGCTTGGGGCTTCACGGTGGGGCCAGCCATTTAAATTCACCTTTACACCTGCTTGTTTTCCCTCTATCACCACCCTCCCCTCCGCTTTGATTGACAGCTCTGGAATTATACAGGCAGAGATAAAACAGGTGGGAAGGTGCACTTAAATAATTGCCTGCGCCATGATGTACTGTGCGCTTCCACAGTCATTCTGTGCTGACAAAGTGATATTTAATGGAAATATTTGCAAACAGCTTCCAAAAACAAGCAACTTATTTTTAAAATCCTGTGTTCTCAAGAACAGAACAATTTGTAAATCTATAGTTTGCTGATGGTTGCCTGGGTTACAGAACACTGCTGCAGTCTTTCAGGAATAGCTGGTCTCCTAGGCAAAACCTCATCACTTTCATCCTGTTTTCTATAGAGCTTGTAAGTGCTGCTCTGATGCTGGCTGGGATCCATGGATCAGGCCACCTTCATTGCTCGTCCAAAGTCGCAGTATCTCGCACAAAAAGCCGAGTTTGGGCCAGAGGTGTGTGAGTAGGTGATAAATATCTTTGGGATAATCCCTTTTAAACTTGCAATTTTTCATTTCTCCTGTGGGGGTGCCGCAGGGAATTTAATAGTTTGCTGTCATGTTTGGTACAAATTGCAGCTGGTCTCTGGGATGGTTTTGCAAAAATAATTGCACCATACAACAGGAGTCACATGGTCCATTGTGTCTAGCTCTAGATGTGAGTCAGGCTGCACCCATTTCAGTGATTTATTGCAATCGTTGCCTTTCACCTACATAATTGGCAGCACGCGATGACTGTATTACATTGACGCTTCCATTTGGAATCGCTCTGCCTGATATGAGGGCTGTATTGGGACATCATGATAGAAGTGGAGCAGATTTGCACCATGAGTGGGTGGGGAGTACACAAACCAGGGAATGTGTCTGATCACTAATGACCCCTGCTCCTATATATTTCCACATTGCTGCTGGGAGAAGGAACATAGCAGCAATGGCCTGAGGTTACTCCTTACAGTAGAGCAGTCTGGGTAAAGGGGAGTGAAACGCTCATCATGCACCACATATTTCGACAGGGTCAGTATGTGACAGCCCCGGTGACAGCGAGGAGCAGCGGCATCTACACCATCTGTAAGTAGCTTACATGGTATATACCTGCAGCCGCTGTTCACATCATGTTTTGGATTTATAGTTCCTCGTTCTGTACGGGGGGCGCACAATCCGAAATGCATGCCGTAATGTTCTTAAAAGCGAAACCTTCACAATGGCGCAACAATTTTGGTCGACTCATGGCATCACATCTAAATGATTGACAGCGTGGTGTGAAATAACGTAATGGCAGTACGACTCTCGGGGGGGCTGAATAACCTGTTGCATACGATTTTGCCATCGTGGACGGCGATGAAACGGGTTGAAGACCCTAGATCGTGCGCCTCCGACACCTAAATCGCCCTGCAAAGCAATTGAGTGATAGCAAATGGTGCACAGTTTTCGGCTACGATCAAAGGTGCTGTGTAGACAAGATCCTCCAATCAATATTTGGGCTAGCAACATCCTTTATCTCCAGTTCGAAAGGAACAAGGGTCTGACATTTTAGATTTATACTTATCTGATCCTTTGAGATAAGTGGCGCCATATTTATCTCCTTCCACCTATTCAAATCGCACGTGTGCCAGGCTACACCCTAAGGTTATGTGGGAGTTTGGGCTATGTAACTTTGTGATTGTGTAGCAAAGGGTTAAGTCTGCATGTAATACTCATTTATTGACTGTGAAATACACCCCCACCCCCCCCCCCCCCCCCCCAGGCGCCATCAGATATTTGTTTGTTTTTTTTCTTTCCATATAAGTGTGCTGGACTTTCATCCATTTTTGGTCCATGTGTCTATTGTTACCCTCAGTACGGTATCCGATTTTCTAGTATGCGGATACTCGACCCACAAGAAAACAGACATGTGAACAGCCCCATAGATTATAATGGGATCGTGTCCTGTCTGAAAAACACGGATAGAAAACATACGTCTGAATGAGGCCTTAGGCCATGTGCACACGATGCATTTTTCCTGCGGATCCGCGGAGGATTTTACCGCTCAGAAACGCTGCGGATCCGCAAAGTGATTTACAGTACAATGTAAATCAATTTAAAAAAAAAAAAAAAAAATGCTGTGCAGACGCTGCGGTTTTTTCCGCGGTACAAAATATGCAGCATGTCACTTCTTTTGTGCGGATTTCCACCTGCTCCATTCTCCAATACTGCAGGGGGGAAAACCGCACAAAAACAGGAAGAAATCCGCAGGAGGAAAAGCTACGTGTGCACTTAGCCTAACACTTGCTCTGTAGGTCTTTCTCACAAGTGGTAGTTGTGGGCCTCTGTTTAGGGTTTTATTTTGGGGCCCATGAGCGACGCCTCTGGCACTATTATTGCAGGGTTGTTTCCATACAGACATTAGCTGCTAAAGAATAAAATGAACTTTTATGGCCCTAAAGGGAGTCAACATGGTAAGAGGTAAACTCTGCGTTTCACATATTGACTGCCTCTCCTCTTCCATCATGGCGACTGTGGGGGACATACAGTATATCAAAACAGGTTTGCAGGGAAAATGGAGTAGTTGCCCATAGCAACCTATCAGATTTCAGCTTTCATTTTTAAAAGGTCCCATTGAAAATGTGAGCTGGGAGCGGATTGGTTGCTATGGCTGCTTTACCTCTATTGTGCCCGGCTACCATATGACATGTATATAATTTATCATCTAATCCGCCCCAGTCCAGTAATGGAGACTAGAGGCCATATTGTCTTGTAAGAAAAAAAAAAAATGAATAAAATTGTAATGGTGGGGTGTGAGGAATATGGTGGCTGTACAGCCAATTCAGCATAGAAATGTGAATAGTATAGAGCCGGCCTCTCAGGAGTCAGGTTGCCATTGGCTTCCGGCAAGAAAACGTTCCTGTTTGTGGGAAGCGACACTCATATATCCATGACAGTCTAGAAGTGCTATAAGCGAAGAATGGCTGCCATCTGTGTGCCCAGGAGGCAAGAAACAAGGGAGAGGGGGAGACTGGTGATGTCTCCCTTCCTCTGGTTTTCCAGCTGTTTGTTTATATCTCATTATGTATTTATGTCGCCCTATAATTATTATATTAGTATGTCATACGATATGACGGAACATGAGATGTTGGGAGTTGTGCTTGGTAGCCACTGATGGACAGTAGTAATCACACATGGAGGACAGGTAGAGAGTGACAGACCCCACACTACACGTGGGGGACAGGTAGAGAGAGTGACAGACCCCGCACTACACATGGAGGACAGGCAGAGAGTGACAGACCCCGCACTACACATGGAGGGCAGGCAGAGAGTGACAGACCCCGCACTACACATGGAGGACAGGCAGAGAGTGACAGACCCCGCACTATACATGGAGGACAGGTAGAGAGAGTGACAGACCCCGCACTACACATGGAGGACAGGTAGAGAGAGTGACAGACCCTGCACTACACATGGAGGACAGGTAGAGAGTGACAGACCCTGCACTACACATGGAGGACAGGTAGAGAGAGTGACAGACCCCACACTACACGTGGGGGACAGGTAGAGAGAGTGACAGACCCCACACTACACGTGGGGGACAGGTAGAGAGAGTGACAGACCCCGCACTATACATGGAGGGCAGGCAGAGAGTGACAGACCCCGCACTACACATGGAGGGCAGGCAGAGAGTGACAGACCCCGCACTACACATGGAGGGCAGGCAGAGAGTGACAGACCCCGCACTACACATGGAGGACAGGCAGAGAGTGACAGACCCCGCACTACACATGGAGGACAGGCAGAGAGTGACAGACCCCGCACTATACATGGAGGACAGGTAGAGAGTGACAGACCCCGCACTATACATGGAGGACAGGCAGAGAGTGACAGACCCCGCACTACACGTGAGGGACAGGTAGAGAGAGTGACGGACCCCGCACTACACGTGAGGGACAGGTAGAGAGAGTGACGGACCCCGCACTACACGTGAGGGACAGGTAGAGAGAGTGACGGACCCCGCACTACACGTGAGGGACAGGTAGAGAGAGTGACGGACCCCGCACTACACGTGAGGGACAGGTAGAGAGAGTGACGGACCCCGCACTACACGTGAGGGACAGGTAGAGAGAGTGACGGACCCCGCACTACACGTGAGGGACAGGTAGAGAGAGTGACGGACCCCGCACTACACGTGAGGGACAGGTAGAGAGAGTGACGGACCCCGCACTACACGTGAGGGACAGGTAGAGAGAGTGACGGACCCCGCACTACACGTGAGGGACAGGTAGAGAGAGTGACGGACCCCGCACTACACGTGAGGGACAGGTAGAGAGAGTGACGGACCCCGCACTACAAGTGGAGGGCAGTCTCTTTCTAAGCATATAAATTTGCACGTCTGTCAGGATCTGTGGAAAGCTAGGTGGACGTTATCCTCCACAATGTTACCTAGATATTATGGTGCGTAATATACAGTAATTAAATCGCTCTTTAACCTTCCGTGTGAACCTTGCACCGGATTGGACCTTGTACCCATGACTTACACCGTCACCCTGCATTCGGTGACCTCACAGATGATCTGATGGGACAAGGTGCGCCGGGCAGGATATAAGTGACCCCGCACCCGGCTGTCCTCAGACTTTCTCTGAATGCTGCAGACTGAGACTTCTGGTAATATGGCAAATCAGTGAGTATCTACCCAGACCGTCATGGAAGAATTTATAATGTTTGATTTATTTTCATTCCATAACTATTTAAATATTTTTATTAACTTTATCTATTAGAACAAAAAGTAGGATTCTGTGCAGCACTACAGCTCCCAGCATGCCCCAACGACCTGGATAGTAATGCTCTGTAATGTGTTTCTTTGTAGATCGGAGGAGATTTTCCTGACCAAGATGGAATATGCTATGAAGTCTCTGAGTCTTCTCTCTCCCAGGTCTCTCTCCAAGTAAGAAGTCTTATAATTCTACTCCTAAGCTCCATTTATACCTTGTGCCCGATCACCAATCTAATGGCCATGAAGTACTGACGGGGGTGACTCCGTCTAGTGCCACGTATTCTCTCCGTCTAGATGTGGTGGTTTCGGCATGGGCTGTAGGTGACCCCCCCCCCCATCGCAGGGATAGATTTGGGTCCCGTAGTTGGTTACAGTTGGATCCAGTTTATGGCCGCACTGATGACCGTTCCTCCCTTCACGTCGTTGTCACCTTTACCCGGATTTATCGGACAGACGCCTTCATATTTGTCAATTTTTCTGTCCAAAACTCGAGTTCTGTGTACAGACAGAACAAAGGTCACGGAGCATTATGAAATGTGGCGCAGGCTGATGGCACGGTTCCTACATCCGCCGTTATCACAGGGCAGATTAGACGTGAGGCCTTTGATGTTACCATCTAATATATAAAGCTGAATGTATGTATGTATGTACAGTGGGGCAAAAAAGTATTTAGTCAGTCAGCAATAGTGCAAGTTCCACCACTTAAAAAGATGAGAGGCGTCTGTAATTTACATCATAGGTAGACCTCAACTATGGGAGACAAACTGAGAAAAAAAAATCCAGAAAATCACATTGTCTGTTTTTTTTTTCATTTTATTTGCATATCATGGTGGAAAATAAGTATTTGGTCAGAAACAAGCAATCAAGATTTCTGGCTCTCACAGACCTGTAACTTCTTCTTTAAGAGTCTCCTCTTTCCTCCACTCATTACCTGTAGTAATGGCACCTGTTTAAACTTGTTATCAGTATAAAAAGACACCTGTGCACACCCTCAAACAGTCTGACTCCAAACTCCACTATGGTGAAGACCAAAGAGCTGTCAAAGGACACCAGAAACAAAATTGTAGCCCTGCACCAGGCTGGGAAGACTGAATCTGCAATAGCCAACCAGCTTGGAGTGAAGAAATCAACTGTGGGAGCAATAATTAGAAAATGGAAGACATACAAGACCACTGATAATCTCCCTCGATCTGGTGCTCCACGCAAAATCCCACCCCGTGGGGTCAGAATGATCACAAGAACGGTGAGCAAAAATCCCAGAACCACATGGGGGGACCTAGTGAATGAACTGCAGAGAGCTGGGACCAATGTAGCAAGGCCTACCATAAGTAACACACTACGCCACCATGGACTCAGATCCTGCAGTGCCAGACGTGTCCCACTGCTTAAGCCTGTACATGTCCGGGCCCGTCTGAAGATTGCTAGAGAGCATTTGGATGATCCAGAGGAGTTTTGGGAGAATGTCCTATGGTCTGATGAAACCAAACTGGAACTGTTTGGTAGAAACACAACTTGTTGTGTTTGGAGGAAAAAGAATACTGAGTTGCATCCATCAAACACCATACCTACTGTAAAGCATGGTGGTGGAAACATCATGCTTTGGGGCTGTTTCTCTGCAAAGGAGCCAGGACGACTGATCCGGGTACATGAAAGAATGAATGGGGCCATGTATCGTGAGATTTTGAGTGCAAACCGCCTTCCATCAGCAAGGGCATTGATGATGAAACGTGGCTGGGTCTTTCAACATGACAATGATCCAAAGCACACCGCCAGGGCAACGAAGGAGTGGCTTCGTAAGAAGCATTTCAAGGTCCTGGAGTGGCCTAGCCAGTCTCCAGATCTCAACCCTATAGAAAACCTTTGGAGGGAGTTGAAAGTCCGTGTTGCCAAGCGAAAAGCCAAAAACATCACTGCTCTAGAGGAGATCTGCATGGAGGAATGGGCCAACATACCAACAACAGTGTGTGGCAACCTTGTGAAGACTTACAGAAAACGTTTGACCTCTGTCATTGCCAACAAAGGATATATCACAAAGTATTGAGATGAAATTTTGTTTCTGACCAAATACTTATTTTCCACCATAATATGCAAATAAAATGAAAAAAAAACAGACAATGTGATTTTCTGGATTTTTTTTCTCAGTTTGTCTCCCATAGTTGAGGTCTACCTATGATGTAAATTACAGACGCCTCTCATCTTTTTAAGTGGTGGAACTTGCACTTTTGCTGACTGACTAAATACTTTTTTGCCCCACTGTATGTATGTATGTCCGGGATTGGCATCCGCACCGTCGCAGCTACAGCCACAAAATTTTGCACAGTCACACATCCGGACCCCGAGAGCGTCATAGGCTATGTTGTGAGAAATTTTAACCCCTCGCGTTCCAATTCACGAAACAATTTTGCCCCTATCTACATAATGGGGAAAAAGTGAAAGGAAAAGTGTTGGAGGCAAATTGACAGCTGCCAGATGTGAACAAGGGGGGACGTAAAGAATGAGAGCGATGGCGCCAAAGAGTATATACCGTACAGCTGCTAAGGTGGGGCCCTGACATGGGATACTCACCACACACGGGGATATGAACACAGACACAAAATGCGCCACACTACCACGTGCTTCAACACATAGACCACCCTCAGCACACATTTCACCACACATACACCAACCTCGCCACATAAATGTCGAAACACAAAAGTCGCCACTCAAAACTCGCCACGCTGTACCAGAGCTGTTTAACCCCTTCATGACCCAGCCTATTTTGACCTTAATGACCTGGCCATTTTTTGCAATTCTGACCAGTGTCCCTTTATGAGGTAATAACTCTGGAACGCTTCAATGCATCCTAGCGATTCTGAGATTTTTTTTTTTTTTCGTGACATATTGGGCTTCATGTTAGTGGTAAATTTAGATCGATAATTTTTGCGTTTATTTGTGAAAAAATCAGAAATTTGGCGAAAATTGTGAAAATTTCGCAATTTTTGAATTTTTATTCTGTTAAACTAGAGAGTTATGTGACACAAAATAGTTACTAAATAACATTTCCCACATGTCTACTTTACATCAGCACAATTTTGGAAGCAAAATATTTTTTTGTTAGGAAGTTATAAGGGTTAAAAGTTGACCAGCGATTTCTCATTTTTACAACAAAATTTACAAAACCATTTTTTTTAGGGACCACCTCACATTTGAAGTTACTTTGAGGGATCTATATGGCAGAAAATACCCAAAAGTGACACCATTCTAAAAACTGCACCCCTCAAGCTACTCAAAACTACATTCAAGAAGATTATTAACCCTTTAGGTGTTTCACAGGAACTAAAGCAACATGGAAGGAAATTTTAATTTTTCCAACAAAAATTTTCTTTCAGCATCAATTTTTTTCATTTTCACATGGGCAACATAATAAAATGGATCCTAAAATTTGTTGGGCAATTTCCCCTGAGTACACAGATACCTCATATGTGGTCAAAAACCACTGTTTGGGTACACGGCAGGGCCCGGAAGGGAAGGAGCGCCATTTGACTTTTTGAATGGAAAATTAGCTCCAATCGCTATCGGACACCATGTCGCGTTTGGAGAGCCCCTGTCTGCCTAAACATTGGAGCTCCCCCACAAGTGACACAATTATGGAAACTAGACCCCTTAAGGAACTTATCTAGATGTGTAGTGAGTACTTTGAACCCCCCAAGTGCTTCACAAAAGTTTATAACATAGAGCAGTGAAAATAAAAAATCATTTTTTTTCCTCAAAAATGATTTTTTAGCACGCTATTTTTTATTTTCACAAGGGTAACAGGAGAAATTGAACCAAAAAAGTTGTTGTCCAGATTGTCCTGAGTATGCTGGTACCCCATATGTGGGGGGGGGGCACTGTTTGGGTGCACGGCAGGGCGCAGAAGGGAATGAGCGCCATTTGACTTTTTGAAATGAAAATTAGCTCCAATCGTTAGCGGACACCATGTCGTGTTTGGAGAGCCCCTGTGTGCCTAAACTTTGGAGCTCCCCCACAAATGACCCCATTTTGGAAACTAGACCCCCTAAGGAACTTATCTAGATGCATAGTGAGCACTTTGAACCCCCAGGTGATTCACAGAAGTTTATAATGCAGAGCAGTGAAAATAAAAAATCTTTTTTTTTTCCTAAAAAATTTTTTTTTTTAGTTGGCAATTTTTTATTTTCACAAGGGTACTAGGATAAATTGGACCCCAAAAGTTGTTGTCCAGTTTGTCCTGAGTACGCTGGTACCCCATATGTGGGGGGGAACCACTGTTTGGGCACACGTTGGGGCTCAGCAGGGAAGTAGTGACATTTTGAAATGCTGACTTTGATGGAATGGTCTGCGGGCGTCATGTTACATTTGCTGAGCCCCTGTGTGCCTAAACAGTAGAAACCCCCCACAAGTGACCCCATTTTGGAAACTAGACCCCCCCAAGGAACTTATCTAGATGTGTGGTGAGCACCTTGAACCCCCAAGTGCTTCACAGAAGTTTATAATGCAGAGCCGTGAAAATAAAAAATCATTTTTTTCCCTCAAAAAAAATGAATTTTAGCCCGCAGTTTTTTATTTTCGCAAGGGTAACAGGAGAAATTGGACCCCAAAAGTTGTTGTCCAGTTTGTCCTGAGTACGCTGGTACCCCATATGTGGGGGGGGGAACCATTGTTTGGGCACACGTCAAGGCTCGGAATGGAAGTAGTGACGTTTTGAAATGCAGACTTTGATGGAATAGTCTGCGGTCGTCATTATGTTTGCAGAGCCCCTGATGTGCCTAAACAGTGGAAACCCCCCACAAGTGACCCCATTTTGGAAACTAGACCTTCCAAGGAACGTATGTAAGATGTGTTGTGAGCACTTTGAACCCCCAAGTGCTTCACAGAAGTTTATAATGCAGGGACGTGAAAATGAAAAAATCATTTTTTTCCACAAAAATAATTTTTTAGCCCCCAATTTTTTATTTTCCCAAGGGTAACACGAGAAATTAGTCCCCAAAAGTTGTTGGTGCAATTTTTCCTGAGTACGCTGATACCTCATATGTTGGGGTAAACCACTGTTTGGGCACACGTCAGGGCTTGGAAGGGAGGGAGCACCGTTTGACTTTTTGAACGCAAAATTGGCTGGAATCAATGGTTGCACCATGTCGCGTTTGGCGACCCCCTGATGTGCCTAAACAGTGGAAACCCCTCAATTCTAACTCCAACCCTAACCCCAACACACCCCTAACCACAGCCCTAACACAACCCTAACCACAAGCCTAACCCTAATTCCAACGCTAACCCTAATTCTAACCCTCTTTCCAACCCTAACCCTCTTTCCAACCCTAACCCTAATGGAGGAATAAAAATAAAAATATTTTCTTTATTTTATTAGTTGTGCCTACCTATGGGGATGATAATCGGGGGGGTTATTTACTTTTTCTTTCATTTTGATCACTGTGAGAGTGATCAAAATGAAAGAATGGAATCTGCAGCCGGCAGATTCGGGCGGGCGCACTGCGCATGCGCCCGCCATTTTCTAAGATGGCGGCCCCCATGAACCGGACCCGCCGGACACCGGGAGCGACAGGGGGACTTAGAAGGTGCCGGGGAAGGTGAGAGGGGTTGAGGGGGTTATCGGAATCTGGCGGGGAGCAGAGGGAATGGGAGGGGGGCAGATGATGACAGCGGCGGCAGATCGCCGCTGTCATTCAGTTGCGGGGGGGGGGCGATCGCCGGTGGGGGTGGAATCGGTGTCTCCAGCCATGTCCGATGCTACAGCAGCATCGGCCATGGCTGGATTGTAATATTTCATCAATTTTCATTGATGAAATATTACTATCTCTCTGATTGGCTGTTAAAAGTGAAACAGCCAATCAGAGCGATCGTAGCCACGTGGGGGCGAAGCCACGCCCCCTGTGGCGAAGAACAAAGCCCCCTGTATCTGCGGGTCGGGTGACCTTTCAGTGACCTAGGTCACCCGACCCGCAGGGGGGCTTTAAAGTCATGACGCCACATAGGCGTCATGGGTCGTTCTGGCACGACTTTTCATGACGCCTACGTGGCGTCAAAGATCGTGAAGGGGTTAAAAGATGAAAAATGAGCTGTGATTGGCTGCTATCAGCAACAGTTTTCTTTGTAGACAGTTGTGGTAACTGAGGCCTATTATTCTTATCATTTCTATGGTGTTATCGTCCTTCTGTAAAGCTGGAAATAACACAATTTATTACTGTGCCAACACAGACCACCCTCTGACACAGACTGCAGGGGGAGCCCAGTATCACACAGGATAGGATTAGATACACGGCTCAGCAGTCCGTATCACACAGGATAGGATTAGATACACAGCTCAGCAGTCAGTATCACACAGAAGAGGAATAGATACACTGCTCAGCAGACAGTATCACACAGGAGAGGATTAGATACATGGCTCAGCAGTCAGTATCACACAGGAGAGGATTAGATACATGGCTCAGCAGTCAGTATCACACAGGAGAGGATTAGATACATGGCTCAGCAGTCAGTATCACACAGGAGAGGATTAGATACATGGCTCAGCAGTCAGTATCACACAGGAGAGGATTAGATACACGGCTCAGCAGTCAGTATCACACAGGATAGGATTAGATGCACGGCTCAGCAGTCAGTATCACACAGGAGAGGATTAGATGCACAGCTCAGCAGTCAGTATCACACAGGAGAGGATTAGATACGCGGCTCAGCAGTCAGTATCACACAGGAGAGGATTAGATACACGGCTCAGCAGTCAGTATCACACAGGATAGGATTAGATACACGGCTCAGCAGTCCGTATCACACAGGATAGGATTAGATACACGGCTCAGCAGTCCGTATCACACAGGATAGGATTAGATACACGGCTCAGCAGTCAGTTTCACACAGGATAGGATTAGATGCACAGCAGCTCAGCAGTCAGTATCACACAGGATAGGATTAGATACACAGCTCAGCACACAGTATCACACAGGAGAGGATTAGATACATGGCTCAGCAGTCAGTATCACACAGGAGAGGATTAGATACATGGCTCAGCAGTCAGTATCACACAGGAGAGGATTAGATACATGGCTCAGCAGTCAGTATCACACAGGAGAGGATTAGATACATGGCTCAGCAGTCAGTATCACACAGGAGAGGATTAGATGCACAGCTCAGCAGTCAGTATCACACAGGAGAGGATTAGATACGCGGCTCAGCAGTCAGTATCACACAGGAGAGGATTAGATACACGGCTCAGCAGTCAGTATCACACAGGATAGGATTAGATACACGGCTCAGCAGTCCGTATCACACAGGATAGGATTAGATACACGGCTCAGCAGTCAGTTTCACACAGGATAGGATTAGATGCTCAGCAGTCAGTATCACACAGGATAGGATTAGATGCACGGTTTTTATGTGCAATATAATCATTATCATTTGTTATAACTAACCACAGTTGGTTACTATGCCCGAGCAACGCCGGGCTCTTCAGCTAGTATATTATAATGGTCCATCCTGGTTATTACAGGTGTGTCTCCGTCAGTGCCACGATGACTCAACAACTCCTTTCCCGGCCGGCTTCCAAACCACGACCCTTCAGAGTTTGCAACTATGACCGAAGTGTCCGAAAGGGCATAGTGGCTGACAGTCTGGAAGATCTGCTTAACAAGGTGAGGAGCAAGGCTCGAGATCTCAGGTCACTGGCTGCCAATGCTCAATGGGTGGGATTAAGAACCTGATTTGTCAGGATGGTGGAACTCAGGAGCTCCAGTCTCCTGTTGGATGCAGACGGGCTTGACTCTGACCATGACGCCTCTATCGATCCTATGGATGTAGTAGGATCCCTCGTTCTTAGTTGCATTGGAACTTTTTTGACCCTTTAAGTAAATCACGTTGATGGTCCTATACGTAGTGCACTTCCTACTATAATGTTTGGGTTATCGCTCACCAAAAATGTGTCTCTTGTGCCTAGATCCAGGATGCCATGCTCATTGATGAAGCCGTCACACTGGTTCTGGAGGAAGACGGCACCGGTGTGGACACTGAAGATTTTTTCCAGTCTTTGGAAAGTGGAGTTGTTTTCATGGCTCTTGTGAAAGGACAGACATGGAAGTCCTCTCAAGTGAGTCCATCGGGTGCAGAATGCAGGGGGAGGTCCGGCGGCTCTTGGCATTTGTCGTTTAGGGGGCAGCAAGTGGCCTTAGAAAAGGCAGACATTAAAGATCCTGGGTACTGATGCCTCGTCTGCTCTACCCTGCTCGCCACATGCATAGTACAGCAGCCATTCTATACACTGGCGGGTTTTATAAGCTTTCCTAGGCATCAGTGCCCAGTGCAAATCCAACCTCTGCACCTTCTACTTAATCCTATTCCTATAAAGACCACCACTATACAAATGGGCAAGTAACTCCCTTTCAATGGTCCGCCATCTGTGGTTGTACTGCAGATTACGGGCCCTTACCTTACATTTCCCTGGGACCCTGACATCACCTAGATTAGACAGGAACATCCTATACAGTTGATTGTGTGATGACCCATTCATTAGAACCTCTGCCGGATGTCAGTGAACAGAAACTTTTCTTGGTTATATCAGGAATCTAAAAATCCATTTAGTCCAACTGACTTGTGAAAGAGCGAGCCCTAAATGTAACGTCATGCATCAGATGGGTTTCCATTTTCCCAACATACAGTTTCCATTCACTGACAGCTATCACACATCAAAAAATGGTAAGAAACTGAGGGTTTTTAAAGCAGACTTATACATTTAATTTTTTTTTTTTTTTCCTTCATCCAGAAGGCCGGCTACCATATTTCTTTGTCCAGCACGCCTATGCGGAAGATTGACGTGGCCCAGTTCAGCTTTGACCTGTACAAGAACCATCCCCAGGATTTCATCGGGTGTCTGAATATTAAGGCCACCCTATACGGGACCTACACCGTGTCCTATAACCTGCAGTGCCACAGCGCCAAAAGAATGATGAGGTGAATATCCGATCCTCCGGGGTCACAGTGCAGGCTATACCCTAATGAAAGGGACAACCAGTAAAGATTCAATAAGAATTGTCACCCAGCTTTCCAAGTCTACTGAATGGAAAACCTGACTACTTAAGACTGTTATGAGTTGCTGGGGTCCGAGAAAGCTGGGTGACCTCCGCTATAGGAGCTATGATGTTGGTCATATTGGTGGGCACACGGCTTTTCAAGGAGCAGATATAACTAAGATTTGACTAAATGGGATTTTTTACTATTTTTTTTTTTTCCATCACAGGGAGGCCTTGCGCTGGACGTTGTTCACCATGCAGACCACCGGGCACGTCCTCCTGGGAACCTCATGTTATATGCAGCAGTTTCTGGAGCCCAATAACAAGATTTTACCCGAGGAAGAAAAACCATCGGCTGCTCTCAGAGACTTCCTCCCTTTCTACCCTCGCCGGATGCTCCAGTAACACCCAGTATAGACAATTTAGCAATACTGGGCGTCCAAGCCTGGGGGAGACCCTGGACCCCCATATCATCACTCGGCAGGTACAGCTGAGACTGTTTTATATTTCAGCAGTAACTGCAGTGCTCCAAAATACTGTTTCACAAAGTTTATAGGGAAACACCAATACTGTGCAGACCTAAAGCTTTCACCTATCTGGTAGGAAGGAGACGCAAAATGACATACGGCCGAGCAGAGGCGACGAACGTTACGTGGCACCCCAGACTGAGGGATGGGACATTTTACAATATTGAATGCCATTTAGATTTTTTTTTTTTTTTTTTTTTTTCTGAAAATCTGATTACTCCCAGAAGCTGGAATGGGGATAAGTTTTGCCTCTGGCAGGACGTTACCAACCAAGTTTTACCTTTTGCATCTGACAAACTAGTTACGCTGGATTTGGGGGCATCGAAGCAGCAATAAGTTGTTCTTAATTCATTTTTTTTGCCTTATTAACTCAACTTTTTTGTTTGTAAAAATCTGAAAATCGTCCTTAGGCCGGGGTCAGGCTTGCGAGAGCAATGCTAGAAACTCGTGCATCAATACCCAGCACTCGGACCGGAGTGTGCGGCTGCATGTATCTGGGGAACCCTGGAGGGAAGAGTGCCGCCCTCTGGGGGCAACCCTGGCGAGGAGCGTGCCGCCCTCCAGGGGCTGCAGTGCCGGGTATTGATGCGAGACTCGCGCTGCACAAGCAAGTGTGACCCGGCCTTAAATGGATCTTTTTTCCTTATAGACTTGGGGTCAGGTAGCACCGGGGTTCTTGAACACCATTTTATGCTAAGATGCAGGCACTTTATATATTTACTGTAAGTAGATAGAGGACATGTAATACTGACTGTTACCAATGTTATAATGCTTATTTATGTATCTTCTGTTATAATAAAACACGTTATTTTATTGTGGATGTGTGTTTTGGTTTTTTTTTCTGTGGTGGCAACATAAGGTGCGTTCTAATTCTGCAGGTTCCAATGGAAAAGGACAAAAACGCCGCCTAGTGGTTGAGTTTGGAAATACAGTGTAACCACATGGTGCCCCCTGTTATTGCATATTGGACCGTTTTGCAATGACTCAAGACTGTGAGGACAGTGAATTATTACCCTGGAGGCCTTTTTCATCTTCATTGAAATGCTGGCATTGTAGGGTATCCTACTGTATGGGAGGCACTGTTGTGGGGTCATAATATAAGGGAGGCATTGTGGGGGCAGCTGTAATGCATGGTGGGCACTCTGGAAGGGTTGTAATGTATGAGGGCACAGTGGGGGAAATGCATGGGATCGTAATGCAAGGAGGGTATTATGGGGTCAGTTGTAATGTATGGGAGACACTATGGAGGCTTGTAATGTAGGGGTCCTAATGTATGGGAGGCACTGTGGGAGTATCGGAATGCAAAAGGGGTACTGTATGGGATTATAATGTAAGAGGGGTACTAAAGGGGCAGTTGTAATGTGTGGGATACACTCGGAAGCATCATAACAAAATTTGAAAAAATACAAAAGTTCAAACTTTTGCCCAATTGAAAATAAAACAATAAAAAAAAAAAAAATAGAAAAATACACATTCTGGTATACCCAGACCTTGGATAGTGGTGTCAGTGATTTTGGATAGTGCTCTTTTCTCATCTCTAATTTGTTCTAATTTTAAGGCTTTTATTTTCTAGTAATGAACCTGAGCTCATAGGAGACTGTGATTTTTACTATATATTAAAATATACTTCTCTATTGCATTATAAAGTACTAGCTATGTACCCGTTCTATGCCCGGGTAGCGAGTGTTTTTATTGGTATATAGTCTCCCATCCTGGTATGTACTGCCCCCTGCATGGTTCCCTTACCCCCCCCCCCCCCCCAATCCTGGTATGCATGGTACCCCCTCATCCCTATCGTAGGATGTATGGTACCCCCCTCACCCCCAATCCTGGTATGCATGGTCGCCCTCATCCTCAATCCTGGTATACATGGCACCCCTTACCTCCCATTCCTGGTATGTATGGTCCCCTCATCCCCAATCCTGGTATGTAAGGTACCGTTCACTCCCCTATCCTGGTGTGCATGGTACCCCTCATCCCCAATCTTGGTATGCATGGTACCCCTCATCCCTATCCTGATATTCATGGTCCTCTCACTCCCCCCCCCCCCCCCCCCCCCATCCTGGTATGCATGGTCCCCTCACCCCCTATCCTGGTATGCATGGTCCCCTCACCCCCTATCCTGGTATGCATGCTACCTCTCACCCCCTATCCTGATATGTATGGGTCCCCCTCACCCCTATTAAACTGCTCACATACAAAAGAAAAAAAAAAAAAAATTTATACTCCCCTTTCTTTCCTGTGCTCCAGCGCTGTCCCATTCTGCCTTCTCATGCCGCTCTCCTGCCCCGGTCTCCGACGAGAAAAGAAGCACTGCTCCTCCCGGTCAGGTAAGTATGCATTCAGTGTCTACGCGTACTGCGATCTCCGACGCCATACAGACTCCTCTTACCTGTAACCGCTGGATGCCGCCTTCTGTCTGGAACCAGACTGCGCAGGCGCGTCACGCTTGCGCAATCTATGAAGATTTCGGACAGAGTGACGCTTCCAACGTTATATTATAGATATGCAGTGTGTATATATATATATATATAAAGAGAGAGAGTGAAGAGCAAAAGGGTAGCAATGTTCTGACCGTCTAACTTCCAGGTTCCATATTTCACCATCCATTTCTGCTTTGATCGAGAGACTGCCATCATTTTATAGACAATCATCTTAAGGCCATGTGCACACGATGCAGATTTGCAGCGTTTCCGCAGCGGATTTTACCGCGCAGAAACGTTGCATATCCGCATTCATTGTGATGTACAGTACCTTTAAAATGAATGAAAAAAAAAAAACGCTGTGCAGACGCTGCGGATTTTTCCGCGCGGTTTTCCTGCGGTACAAAATCCGCAGCATGTTACTTCTTTTGTGCGGTTTTCTATCTCCCCTGTCACCAAATCCGCAGGGGGAAGACCACAATGGAAAACCGCACGAAAACCGCGTGAAAAATGGAAGAAATCCGCAGGAAAAATGCAGGTCATTTGACCTGTGGTTTTCTTCCATTCTGCACGGAAAAATCTGCAGGGCTCAAAACCCCGTCTGCACTCAGCCTGAATATCTCATACATAGATGTGACTTGCAAATGATTAGCTATGCAGATTCTTGTCTGCAACAAGCTCCACGTGATCCACGACCTCTTTACCTCCCGTAACCTTTCCTTCCTGGCCCTCACTGAGACCTGGCTGACACCCCCTGACAAGGCCTCCCCGAGTTATGGCGGCCTCCACTTTACCCACACTCCTCGCCCTGGCAACAGACAAGGTGGAGGAGTGGGTTTCCTCCTTTCTAAAAACTGCTCCTTCAACCCCATCCAACCCCCACCCTCCCTTATCCTCCCTTCTTTCGAGGTTCACTCTGTCCGTATTTACTCTCCCTCTAATCTCCAAATGGCTGTCATATACCGACCACTCAGCCACTGCCTTCATCGACCAATTCTCCACCTGGCTCCTCCACTTTCTCTCTGCTGACATCCCCACCATTATCATGGGGGACTTCAACATCCCCATTGACACCCACCAGCCAGCAGCCTCCAAACTCCTGTCACTTACCTTATCCTTTGGACTTACTCAGTGGTCCTCCACAGTCACCCACACATTAGACCTCATCTTCACCCACCTCTGTTCCCTATCTAATCTCACAACCTCTCCCTTCCCCCTATCTGACCACCATCTACTCACCTTCTCATCCTTGTCCTTCTCACCTGCCCCCATGTCCAGCCACTAGAACATCCTCGCAGAAACCTCGCACACCTAGACATCCACAGACTCTCAGACTCTCTTCTACCTCTGTCCTCCATATCTTCACTCCACAACACGGACAGTGCCACCGCTTTCTACAACGTCACCCTCACATCAGCCATAGACTCAGTTGCTCCTCTCATGCATAGCAAAGTGCAACAAACCAATAGGCAACCCTGGCACAACAACCTCACCAAAAAACTTCGACAAGCATCCAGGGTCGCAGAGCGGCGCTGGAAGAAAACACACCTGCCAGACGACTTCACTGCTTTCAAACAAGCTACACTTGCCTTTAAATCAGCCCTCACCACTGCTAAACAGACCTATTTCACAAACCTTGTATCTTCATTATCCCACAACCCAAAACAACTGTTCAGCATATTCAACTCTCTCCTCCGCCCACCACTGCCACCTCTGTTATGATGAGTCACCGAAGGAGGAAAAAACAAAATACCAGCTAAGTCCAGAAAAACCAGAGAGGTTGGCAGCTATCGGATTGCAGACCCCTGAACCTATCCACAACAACTAGCAGTAGCCGTGGGGGGGTTCCTACGGTGCCCTAGACCCCTCGATCACAGCCGGAGAACTATATAGCCTAAAGACAGAAAGGGGAAAAACTAAACTGCCCCAGAGCAGACCCCAAAGCAATAGGCAGCTCCCAACATATAATGACGGTGAAGCAAGATGAAAACACTAACAGATAAAGATAGGTTGAGCAAATGATGGGGCCCAAGCTAACTACATAGGACAGGATAGGAAAGCTGCTGTCTGCCATCCGCAAAAACCCTATCAAAATGAGCCAACCGACTGATAGGAAAAACAGGCCCTGAAGTCGCTAGGCTTCAAAAGACTATATCAGCACTCAGGTATATTCTGAAGACAGAGCAAAATATCAACAGATCAGAGACAAAAATGGAATTCAGCTCACCCCCGGCCGGGGATGGCAGAACTCCCAAAAAACAAGGCCAAACAAAAACAAAACTGAAGAGTACAAAGCAGAGCAGAAAAACTTAGCTTTGAGATGCAGGCATCAGACTGGTCTCCAAGAATCCAGCAGGAAAATCACCAGCCAGGAAGAAGGGCGTCGGCAGCCTTATATCCAGTCCTCAATTCCAGCCACCCAGTCATCATCTAGCTGCCCAGGTGTTTGGTAATCAGCCTCACTACCTTCCTTCACCAGAGGAGGGAGTTCATCAGACCTCAATGGTGAAGGGAAAAATGAACTCACAACACACCTCCAACTCCCCTCATCTCTGCTGAGGACTTTGCCACCTACTTCAAAAACAAGATCGACCAAACAAGGCAAACCTTTACAGTTCCACCACCCCAACCACTCCACATACCAGACCTCTGCCCTTCCCTAATAACCTCCCTCTCCAACATCACTGAAGGAGAGCTTACTCATCTCCTTTCCAAATCACACCTCACCACCTGTGCACTTGACCCCATCCCTTCCCAACCTCACTAACATGATCATTCCAGCCCTAACCCATCTCTTCAACCTATCCCTAACTTCTGGTACCTTCCCCTCTGTCTTCAAACATGCCACCATAACACCCATCCTCAAAAAATCAAACCTTTACCCAACTGCTCTGCTCAGCTATCGCCCCATATCACTGCTCCCGTTTGCTTCCAAACTCCTCGAACAGCATGTCCATACTCAACTTTCCTCCCACCTCTCATCTAACTCCCTCCTTGACATCCTGCAATCTGGCTTCCGCCCCCACCACTCCACTGAAACTGCCCTGACCAAAATTGCTAATTACTTACAGCCAAAGCTAACAGACACTCCTTCTTGACCTGTCTTGACTCCATCCTCCTCCTTCTTGACCTGTCCTCTGCCTTTGACACAGTTGACCACTGCCTACTGCTACAGACTCTTTCTTCCCTTGGCATCAAATACCATGCCCTGTCCTGGATTTCCTCATACCTTTCTGACCGCACATTCAGCGTTTCCCACTCCCACACTACCTCCTCATCCCGCCCCCTCTCTGTTGGAGTCCCTCCAAGGCTCTGTCCTGGGGCCCCTACTTTTTTCCATCTATACTCTTGGCCTAGGACAACTCATAAAGTCCCATGGCTTCCAGTACCACCTGTATGCAGAAGACACTCAGATCTACCTCTCTGGCCCAGATGTCACCTCTCTGCTGTTCAGAATCCCGAAGTGTCTATCGGCCATATCCTCCTTTTTCACCTCTCGCTTCCTAAAACTCAACGTAGACAAAACTCAACTCATTATCTTTCCTCCATCTCACGTATCTTCCCTACCCGATCTATCTATTATGGTAAACGGCATCACGCTTTCTCCCGCACCTGAAATCCGCTGCCTTGGAGTAACTCTCGACTCTGCCCTGTCCTTCAAACCACATGTCCAATCTCTTGCCACCTCCTGTCGCCTCCAACTCAAAAATATTTCCAGAATTCGTCCCTTCCTCAGTCCTCAATCTACTAAAACTCTTGTACATGCCCTTATCATCTCCCGCCTTGACTACTGCAACACTCTCCTCTGTGGACTCCCTGCTAACTCTATTGCACCACTCCAGTCTGTCCTCAATTCTGCTGCCCGACTAATCCACCTCTCCCCTCGCTACTACCCTGTCTCTACCCTCTGCTAATCCCTCCATTGGCTCCCAATTCCCCAACGAATCCAGTTCAAACTACTAACATTGACCTACAAAGCCATCCACAACCTGTCCCCTCCCTATATCTCTGAACTAATCTCTGTTATGATGAGTCACCGAAGGAGGAAAAAACAAAATACCAGCTAAGTATTAGGCTAACTAGTTTAGGCTAACTATATAGCCTAAAGACAGAAAGGGGAAAAACTAAACTGCCCCAGAGCAGACCCCAAAGCAATAGGCAGCCCCCAACATATAATGACGGTGAAGCAAGATGAAAACACTAACAGATAGAAAGATAGGTTGAGCAAATGATGGGGCCCAAGCTAACTACATAGGACAGGATAGGAAAGCTGCTGTCTGCCATCCGCAAAAACCCTATCAAAATGAGCCAACCGACTGATAGGAAAAACAGGCCCTGAAGTCGCTAGGCTTCAAAAGACTATATCAGCACTCAGGTATATTCTGAAGACAGAGCAAAATATCAACAGATCAGAGACAAAAATGGAATTCAGCTCACCCCCAGCCGGGGATGGCAGAACTCCCAAAAAACAAGGCAAAACAAAACTGAAGAGTACAAAGAAGAGCAGAGAAACTTAGCTTTGAGATGCAGGAATCAGACTGGTCTCCAAGAATCCAGCAGGAAAATCACCAGCCAGGAAGAAGGGCGTCGGCAGCCTTATATCCAGTCCTCAATTCCAGCCACCCAGTCATCATCTAGCTGCCCAGGTGTTTGGTAATCAGCCTCACTACCTTCCTTCACCAGAGGAGGGAGTTCATCAGACCTCAATGGTGAAGGGAAAAATGAACTCACAACAAATCTCCCAATATCTTCCCTCACGTAATCTTCGATCCTCCCAAGACCTCCTACTCTCCTCCACACTTATTCATTCCTCACAGAACTGCCTCCAAGATTTCTCCCGAATATCCCCTATCCTCTGGAATTCCATGCCTCAACACGTCCGATTATCCACCACCCTCGGATCCTTCAAGCGGAATCTGAAAACCCATCTTTTCAGGAAAGCTTACAGCCTGCAACAACCATTCTGCCGCCTCACCATCGCCCGAGCCGCCGCCTCATCACCACCAGAGCTGCTGCACCTCCGACCTTCTGTCTCTTCCCCATTATCCCGTAGAATGTAAGTCCGCAAGGACAGGGTCCTCTCCCCTCTGTACCAGTCCGTCATTGTAAATTTGTTTACTGTAAACGATATCTATAACTTTGTATGTAACCCCCCTTCTCATGTACAGCACCATAGAATTAATGGCGCCATATAAATAAATAATAATAATAAGGGATGAGAGGCAGTGTTGGAGGGTCATAATGTATGGGAGGTTTTATGGGGCATCTTAATGTATAGGAGGAACTATGGGGGGCGTAATGCAAGGTGGGTACTGATTTGGTTCATAATGAAAGGGGGGTACTATGGGGGCAGTGTAATGTATGGGGACACTGTGTGGGGGGTCATAATGTATGAGAGGCATTGTAATGTATGGGTGCACTGTTGGTGGGGTCGTCGTAATGTATGTGAGGCACTGGGGGGCACAGTTATGTATGAGGGCACTGTTGGTGGGGTCAAAAAGTATGGGTGGCACCGTGGGAGTTCGTAATATATGGGGAGCTCTGTTGGTGGTTGCTATGTAAGAGAAGCACTGCTGGGGCATTGTAATCTCTGGTGGGAGGCACTATGGGGCTTCGTAATGTATGGGGGGCACTGTTGGGGTGTTGTAATGTATGGGGGGCACTGGAAGGGGCATCGTTATGGACAGGAGCACTGCTAGTGGAGTCGTAATGTCTGAGGGGCACGGTGGGGGGTTGTAATGTCTGAGGGGCACTGTGAGGACGTTGTGATATATGGGAGGCACTATGGAGGCTTTGTAGTGTATGGTGGCACTGGTGGGGGTCCTAATGTCTGAGGGGCACTGTGGGGGGGTTGTAATGTCTGAGGGGCACGGTGGGGGGTTGTAATGTATGGGGGGGCACTGTTGGGGGGTTGTAATGTATGGGGGGGCACTGTTGGGGTGTTGTAATGTATGGGGGGCACTGTTGGGGTGTTGTAATGTATGGGGGGGCACTGTTGGGGTGTTGTAATGTATGGGGGGCACTGTTGGGGTGTTGTAATGTATGGGGGGGCACTGTTGGGGGGTTGTAATGTATGGGGGGCACTGTTGGGGGGTTGTAATGTATGGGGGGCACTGTTGGGGGGTTGTAATGTATGGGGGGGGCACTGTTGGGGGGTTGTAATGTATGGGGGGCACTGTTGGGGTGTTGTAATGTATGGGGGGCACTGTTGGGGGGTTGTAATGTATGGGGGGCACTGTTGGGGGGTTGTAATGTATGGGGGGGCACTGTTGGGGGGTTGTAATGTATGGGGGGGCACTGTTGGGGTGTTGTAATGTATGGGGGGCACTGTTGGGGGGTTGTAATGTATGGGGGGCACTGTTGGGGTGTTGTAATGTATGGGGGGCACTGTTGGGGGGTTGTAATGTATGGGGGGGCACTGTTGGGGGGTTGTAATGTATGGGGGGCACTGGAAGGGGCATCGTTATGGACAGGAGCACTGCTGGTGGAGTCGTAATGTCTGAGGGGCACGATGGGGGGTTGTAATGTCTGAGGGGCACTGTGAGGACGTTGTGATATATGGGAGGCACTATGGGGGCTTCGTAGTGTATGGTGGCACTGGTGGGGGTCCTAATGTCTGAGGGGCACTGTGGGGGGTTGTAATGTCTGAGGGGCACGGTGGGGGGTTGTAATGTATGGGGGGCACTGTTGGGGGGTTGTAATGTATGGGGGGGCACTGTTGGGGTGTTGTAATGTATGGGGGGCACTGTTGGGGTGTTGTAATGTATGGGGGGCACTGTTGGGGGGTTGTAATGTATGGGGGGCACTGTTGGGGGGTTGTAATGTATGGGGGGGCACTGTTGGAGGGTTGTAATGTATGGGGGGCACTGTTGGGGGGTTGTAATGTATGGGGGGCACTGTTGGGGGGTTGTAATGTATGGGGGGGCACTGTTGGGGGGTTGTAATGTATGGGGGGCACTGTTGGGGTGTTGTAATGTATGGGGGGCACTGGAAGGGGCATCGTTATGGACAGGAGCACTGCTGGTGGAGTCGTAATGTCTGAGGGGCACGATGGGGGGTTGTAATGTCTGAGGGGCACTGTGAGGACGTTGTGATATATGGGAGGCACTATGGGAGCTTCGTAGTGTATGGTGGCACTGGTGGGGGTCATCGTAAGGAGGGTTCTGTGGGGCATTGTACCGTATGGGAGGCGGCGCGGGGCACTGTAATATATTTGGGGCAGTCGTCACCGCACATTTACAGAGAGTGCAATGGCTCAGTCATCAGCCTAGAACTTGTCAGCTTTTCATATTCAGTCCATTGAAAATCTAAGCGCCAGCCTCTGCCCCAGCAGTAATGGCAGACACTATGACGAACTACAGGAGAAAGGGACAACTCACGACCACAAGGAGTTTTATTACACACTAGTTACTGGTGCCCTTCCAGTTGGGAGACTACAACTCAGGAGCCGCCGACCAGGAAGCAACTACAGTAATGTGGATTATGGAGAAATCCTCCAACACACTGACTGCACAAAGGAAAAAACTACATCTCCCAGCAGGCTCAGCGCGGCCATGAGATGTACGCATGCGCAGTGCGGGACAAGATGTCAGCTGCCAGGAGAGTGGCATGATCGGTGCGGAGTCAGACAGCGGAGCCTGTGTGTGAGCGGCGGAGATGGCGGCTGTGTACCAGCGGGTCAGAAGCGGCTGGAAAACCGTGTCCAGGATTGGCAGCCGGGGCTGTGCTAGGGGACTATGCTCAGCGCCCTGGTGAGTACGAGGGGGCGGGTCATGGAGGAAACAGACAATCGGGCGGGGAAAGGAAACACTGACAATAGGGAGGGGAGAGGAACTGCAGCACAGGACCCCTGGTGAGGAGAATGCCGCACTTTAAAGACACCTGGCGGGGAGCGTGCCGCCCTCTGTGGGAGCCCTGGCGGGGAGCGTGCCGCCCTCTGTGGGAGCCCTGGCGGGGAGCGTGCCGCCCTCCGTGGGAACCCTGGCGGGGAGCGTGCCGCCCTCCGTGGGAAGCCTGGCGGGGAGCGTGCCGCCCTCCGTGGGAAGCCTGGCGGGGAGCGTGCCGCCCTCCGTGGGAGCCCTGGCGGGGAGCGTGCCGCCCTCCGTGGGAGCCCTGGCGGGGAGCGTGCCGCCCTCCGTGGGAAGCCTGGCGGGGAGCGTGCCGCCCTCCGTGGGAAGCCTGGCGGGGAGCGTGCCGCCCTCCGTGGGAAGCCTGGCGGGGAGCGTGCCGCCCTCCGTGGGAAGCCTGGCGGGGAGCGTGCCGCCCTCCGTGGGAACCCTGGCGGGGAGCGTGCCGCCCTCCGTGGGAAGCCTGGCGGGGAGCGTGCCGCCCTCCGTGGGAGCCCTGGCGGGGAGCGTGCCGCCCTCCGTGGGAAGCCTGGCGGGGAGCGTGCCGCCCTCCGTGGGAGCCCTGGCGGGGAGCGTGCCGCCCTCCGTGGGAGCCCTGGCGGGGAGCGTGCCGCCCTCCGTGGGAAGCCTGGCGGGGAGCGTGCCGCCCTCCGTGGGAAGCCTGGCGGGGAGCGTGCCGCCCTCCGTGGGAAGCCTGGCGGGGAGCGTGCCGCCCTCCGTGGGAACCCTGGCGGGGAGCGTGCCGCCCTCCGTGGGAAGCCTGGCGGGGAGCGTGCCGCCCTCCGTGGGAACCCTGGCGGGGAGCGTGCCGCCCTCCGTGGGAACCCTGGCGGGGAGCGTGCCGCCCTCCGTGGGAAGCCTGGCGGGGAGCGTGCCGCCCTCCGTGGGAAGCCTGGCGGGGAGCGTGCCGCCCTCCGTGGGAAGCCTGGCGGGGAGCGTGCCGCCCTCCGTGGGAAGCCTGGCGGGGAGCGTGCCGCCCTCCGTGGGAAGCCTGGCGGGGAGCGTGCCGCCCTCCGTGGGAAGCCTGGCGGGGAGCGTGCCGCCCTCCGTGGGAAGCCTGGCGGGGAGCGTGCCGCCCTCCGTGGGAAGCCTGGCGGGGAGCGTGCCGCCCTCTGTGGGAAGCCTGGCGGGGAGCGTGCCGCCCTCTGTGGGAAGCCTGGCGGGGAGCGTGCCGCCCTCTGTGGGAAGCCTGGCGGGGAGCGTGCCGCCCTCTGTGGGAAGCCTGGCGGGGAGCGTGCCGCCCTCTGTGGGAAGCCTGGCGGGGAGCGTGCCGCCCTCTGTGGGAAGCCTGGCGGGGAGCGTGCCGCCCTCTGTGGGAAGCCCGGCGGGGAGCGTGCCGCCCTCCGTGGGAAGCCCGGCGGGGAGCGTGCCGCCCTCCGTGGGAAGCCTGGCGGGGAGCGTGCCGCCCTCCGTGGGAAGCCTGGCGGGGAGCGTGCCGCCCTCTGTGGGAGCCCTGGCGGGGAGCGTGCCGCCCTCCGTGGGAGCCCTGGCGGGGAGCGTGCCGCCCTCCGTGGGAGCCCTGGCGGGGAGCGTGCCGCCCTCCGTGGGAAGCCTGGCGGGGAGCGTGCCGCCCTCCGTGGGAGCCCTGGCGGGGAGCGTGCCGCCCTCCGTGGGAGCCCTGGCGGGGAGCGTGCCGCCCTCCGTGGGAGCCCTGGCGGGGAGCGTGCCGCCCTCCGTGGGAGCCCTGGCGGGGAGCGTGCCGCCCTCCGTGGGAACCCCGGCCCTTGGTAATGTGCCATATTCATATATTTTAGGGTACTGGACCCTGATAGTGACAATGTGCCCCCCAGTGTGGCCCTTACCCAGCAGTGTGGACCCATCTTATGTCTGTCCCTATGACATTGCCTCCTGTAATCAGTGCAGCCACGGAAAACTGAGCTCGCCACAACTGATGCGGGTTTTTTGGCTGCAGGTATCAGGAACATTTGGAGATGGGGAAGAAGCAGCTTAAACCGCCCCCCAGACCCCAAAAGGTGAAATCCAGCATCCTGAGTAGCCCGGGAGTGATGAGTGTGGACTCGATGAGCCGGGAGTCGCTGTGTGAGCACCTGGCACAGAGCGTGGTATATATGGCAGGTCTGTAGAGGGGTCACATACTCCTCCTCTCTGACACCTACATTGTATTGGGGGCTCACATCCCCTGTTATGTCTGCCACACTTGCCTGGTTATTTTTTTATTAAATAAATCTTTCTCTGTTGGTTTTGTTTTACACGCCATGCTTTACACTGCAGTTTCAGGTGTGATTATAAAATCCCATTTACATCTTTATTTTATCTTTAGGTCCACTAGTGGCCATCAACAAACCACAGGGACTGCCCATTACAGGTAGGTGAGCTGCAAATTCGCTTCTATGAGGACCGTTATAAGGAGTGATGTGTCCAGGAACCGTTCATACGGCGCACAATGCCGTCTTATTTCTCATCAGGAAACAAGGAAGGAAATTCAGTGATGTCTGTACTGTCAGAACTACAGCGGACCCTGCAGATCAAGTCAGAGCTTCATGTGGTGAAAGCCGCACCAAAGTATGTGTCAGATATAACCTATCATCACCAAAGCACTGAGCATCAGCTAGACGGGACCTATAGTATAAATACTGCCCCTATGTACAAGAATATATCTACTATACTACAGCCCCTATGTACAAGAATATAACTACTATAATACTGCTCCTATGTACAAGAATATAACTACGATAATACTGTCCCCTATGTACAGGAATATAACTACTATAATACTGCTCCTATGTACAAGAATATAGCTACTATAATACTGCCCCCTATGTACAAGAATATAACTACGATAATACTGTCCCCTATGTACAGGAATATAACTACTATAATACTGCTCCTATGTACAAGAATATAGCTACTATAATACTGCCCCCTATGTACAAGAATATAGCTACTATAATACTGCCCCCTATGTACAAGAATATAGCTACTATAATACTGCTCCCTATGTACAAGAATATAACTACTATAATACTGCCCCCTATGTACAAGAATATAGCTACTATAATACTGCCCCTATGTACAAGAATATAGCTACTATAATACTGCCCCTATGTACAAGAATATAACTACTATAATACTGCTCCCTATGTACAAGAATATAACTACTATAATACTGCCCCTATATACAAGAATATAACTACTATAATACTGCCCCTATATACAAGAATATAACTACTATAATACTGCCCCTATGTACAAGAATCTAACTACTATAATACTGCCCCTATGTACAAGAATATAACTACTATAATACTGCCCCTATGTACAAGAATATAACTACTATAATACTGCCCCTATGTACAAGAATATAACTACTATAATACTGCCCCTATGTACAAGAATATAACTACTATAATACTGCCCCCTATGTACAAGAATATAGCTACTATAATACTGCCCCCTATGTACAAGAATATAGCTACTATAATACTGCCCCTATGTACAAGAATATAGCTACTATAATACTGTCCCCTATGTACAAGAATATAACTACTATAATACTGCCCCTATGTACAAGAATATAACTACTATAATACTGCCCCCTATGTACAAGAATATAACTACTATAATACTGCCCCCTATGTACAAGAATATAACTACTATAATACTGCCCCTATATACAAGAATATAACTACTATAATACTGCCCCCTATGTACAAGAATATAACTACTATAATACTGCCCCCTATGTACAAGAATATAACTACTATAATGCTGCCGCCTATGTACAAGAATATAACTACTATAATACTGCCCCTATGTACAAGAATATAACTACTATAATACTGCCCCTATGTACAAGAATATAACTACTATAATACTGCCCCCTATGTACAAGAATATAACTACTATAATACTGCCCTTATGTACAAGAATATAACTACTATAATACTGCCCCTATATACAAGAATATAACTACTATAATACTGCCCCCTATGTACAAGAATATAGCTACTATAATACTGCCCCCTATGTACAAGAATATAGCTACTATAATACTGCCCCTATGTACAAGAATATAGCTACTATAATACTGTCCCCTATGTACAAGAATATAACTACTATAATACTGCCCCTATGTACAAGAATATAACTACTATAATACTGCCCCCTATGTACAAGAATATAACTACTATAATACTGCCCCTATGTACAAGAATATAACTACTATAATACTGCTCCTATGTACAAGAATATAACTACTATAATACTGCCCCTATGTACAAGAATATAGCTACTATAATACTGCCCCCTATGTACAAGAATATAACTACTATAATACTGCCCCTATGTACAAGAATATAACTACTATAATACTGCCACCTATGTACAAGAATATAACTACTATAATACTGTCCCCTATGTACAAGAATATAACTACTATAATACTGCCCCTATATACAAGAATATAACTACTATAATACTGCCCCCTATGTACAAGAATATAACTACTATAATACTGCTCCTATGTACAAGAATATAACTACTATAATACTGCCTCCTATGTACAAGAATATAACTACTATAATACTGCCCCCTATGTACAAGAATATAACTACTATAATACTGCCCCTATGTACAAGAATATAACTACTATAATACTGCCACCTATGTACAAGAATATAACTACTATAATACTGTCCCCTATGTACAAGAATATAACTACTATAATACTGCCCCTATATACAAGAATATAACTACTATAATACTGCCCCCTATGTACAAGAATATAACTACTATAATACTGCTCCTATGTACAAGAATATAACTACTATAATACTGCCTCCTATGTACAAGAATATAACTACTATAATACTGCCCCTATGTACAAGAATAGAACTACTATAATACTGCCCCTATGTACAAGAATAGAACTACTATAATACTGCCTCTATGTACAAGAATATAACTACTATAATACTGCTCCTATTTACAAGAATATAACTACTATAATACTGCTCCTATGTACAAGAATATAACTACTATAATACTGCCCCTATGTACAAGAATATAACTACTATAATACTGCCTCTATGTACAAGAATATAACTACTATAATACTGCCCCTATTTACAAGAATATAACTACTATAATACTGCTCCTATGTACAAGAATATAACTACTATAATACTGCCCCTATGTACAAGAATATAACTACTATAATACTGCCTCTATGTACAAGAATATAACTACTATAATACTGCCCCTATTTACAAGAATATAACTACTATAATACTGCTCCTATGTACAAGAATATAACTACTATAATACTGCCCCCTATGTACAAGAATATAACTACTATAATACTGCTCCTATGTACAAGAATATAACTACTATAATACTGCCCCTATGTACAAGAATATAGCTACTATAATACTGCCCCTATGTACAAGAATATAACTACTATAATACTGCCTCTATGTACAAGAATATAACTACTATAATACTGCCCCTATGTACAAGAATATAACTACTATATTACAGCCCTTTATAGACACACAACCTATGAGACCCCTTTACTCTGGTGGCCTCCTGCGCTCCCTCTACCTCCCCCTTGTCTTCTGCAGGGAGAGCTCGGGGCTGGTTCTGTTGTCTTCTTGTCACGTCACCACCAAGAAGTTTGAAGATTTCTACTCTGAGTGCCGTAGATCAGGGCGGCCGCTTACTACGTTCTGGTGAGCTCTCGCCTTCTTATTTCCAGTCGTATGTGAGTTTTTCACTTTGCTGTTAACCCTTTAGCACTTAGCGCTGCAGTTGACGCCTCGTTTCTTTTAGGGCTGTAACTCTCGGTGTTCCCAGTCCCCCCGAAGGGGACATAAAAGTGGCTCTAAAAGTGGAAAAAATTGGAGACCTCAATCTGGTAAGATAAAGAAGTGCTGTGTACTGGATGTGAGATATCGACCTAATGAAGATCTGTGGAGCTTCTGGGAGAAACCGTGTTTGGGGCATCTAATTCCCCACTTATGTCGCCCTAAATAAAGCCATGATTGCATATTGTGTGCTTAGGTTGCGCCTGAGATGCATCCATCCAAAGGAAGCCTGGAGAGAAGAGACGTCAAGAGAACGGAGACGAGGTATCAGGTTCTCCGCTCCGCAGTGGGATGTTCACTCCTACAGCTGCAGCCAATGAGCGGTACGGAAATATTACTAAATGCTACAATGAAGAGTTGTAGGAGTTCAGCTCTGAAGCCTGCAGAACAGTGAGTGCAGCTCTGGAGTATAATACAGGAGGTAACTCAGGATCAGTAATGTAATGTATGTACACAGTGACTGCACCAGCAGAATAGTGAGTGCAGCTCTGTGGTATAATACAGGATGTAACTCAGGATCAGTAATGTAATGTATGTACACAGTGACTGCACCAGCAGAATAGTGAGTGCAGCTCTGGGGTATAATACAGGATGTAACTCAGGATCATTAATGTAATGTATGTACACAGTGACTGCACCAGCAGAATAGTGAGTGCAGCGCTGGAGTATAATACAGGATGTAACTCAGGATCATTAATGTAATGTATGTACACAGTGACTGCACCAGCAGAATAGTGAGTGCAGCGCTGGAGTATAATACAGGATGTAACTCAGGATCAGTAATGTAATGTATGTACACAGTGACTGCACCAGCAGAATAGTGAGTGCAGCTCTGTGGTATAATACAGGATGTAACTCAGGATCATTAATGTAATGTATGTACACAGTGACTGCACCAGCAGAATAGTGAGTGCAGCTCTGTGGTATAATACAGGATGTAACTCAGGATCAGTAATGTAATGTATGTACACAGTGACTGCACCAGCAGAATAGTGAGTGCAGCTCTGTGGTATAATACAGGATGTAACTCAGGATCAGTAATGTAATGTATGTACACAGTGACTGCACCAGCAGAATAGTGAGTGCAGCTCTGGGGTATAATACAGGAGGTAACTCAGGATCATTAATGTAATGTATGTACACAGTGACTGCACCAGCAGAATAGTGAGTGCAGCGCTGGAGTATAATACAGGATGTAACTCAGGTTCAGTAATGTAATGTATGTACACAGTGACTGCACCAGCAGAATAGTGAGAGCAGCTCTGGAGGATAACACAGGATGTAACTCAGGATCAGTAATGTATGTACACAGTGACTGCACCAGCAGAATAGTGAGAGCAGCTCTGGAGGATAATACAGGATGTAACTCAGGATCAGTAATGTAATGTATGCACACAGTGACTGCACCAGCAGAATAGTGAGTGCAGCGCTGGAGTATAATACAGGATGTAACTCAGGTTCAGTAATGTAATGTATGTACACAGTGACTGCACCAGCAGAATAGTGAGTGCAGCTCTGGAGTATAATACAGGATGTAACTCAGGATCAGTAATGTAAAGTATGTACACAGTGACTGCACCAGCAGAATAGTGAGTGCAACTCTGGGGTATAATACAGGAGGTAACTCAGGATCAGTAATGTATGTACACAGTGACTGCACCAGCAGAATAGAGAGTGCAGCTCTGGAGTATAATACAGGATGTAACTCAGGATCAGTAATGTAATGTATGTACACAGTGACTGCACCAGCAGAATAGTGAGTGCAGCTATGGAGTATATAATACAGGATGTAACTCAGGATCAGTAATGTAATGTATGTACACAGTGACTGCACCAGCAGAATAGTGAGTGCAGCTCTGGAGTATAATACAGGAGGTAACTCAGGATCAGTAATGTAATGTATGTACACAGTGACTGCACCAGCAGAATAGTGAGTGCAGCTCTGGAGTAGAGTACAGGATAGGTAATGTAATAACACTATATGCATATTGTACAATTGTGATCGGAGATGGACAAGCCTTCATATTTCTGTAAGTCGTCTTTGATAACTGAATTATTTTTTCATCTGTTTGTTGATATTTTGTGTTTTTACCTTTCTTTTCTCTGTAGTTTTTAGGGAGCAGCTTTTAGTCCACTGCACCTTACAGTTCTGTCCAATTCTGGGCGATCATACTTACAGTTCACGGGTGGCAAAAATTTTAGGGCAGAACATCTTTGTTCCTTTGGATCTTGCAACTCCAAGACCTCAGGTAAAGCCAAATACAAACTTCATGGACACAAACGTCCAGGAAAGACAAGTCCCCCCCAATACAACCGTACAGTGTTATCGGGGGGCTATAATGTCATGTTATGTTTTTATGAGGGGCTGCAGGGAGTGTGAGATAATTAGATCCACAGCACTTTCTGTAATCAGAGAATTAAATAGCCGAGTATTAGGATCTGTGACCAGCTGCTTGCTGACAGTTTCCCTCTGCTGTCTGTATGGATTATACACATTGGAATGTATCTCTTGTTTCTTGGTAACAGAGGATAGAAGAGCAGATTCTCCGCAGGATACATGTGCCGGAGCAGGAGGTGCATCGGATCCCTCTGCACCTGCACTTGCAGCAGCTGCTGATGCCAGACGACCCCTCCGCAACGCACCCGACGCATCTCACTGCTCCGCCGCCTCCTTATTTCCAGCGGACGATGGAACTTTTGCGTCTTAAAATGAAATAGTCCTTCCTTATCTAACAGGTGAATAACGATCGAGGCAGAAGTGGTCGCGAGGTCCGGAGACACCTCCACCACCACTTTTGGCTAGCAGATGGCTGACTGGTGGACTCTCAGTATAAATATAGCTGCTGGGTCCCCATAGGACAGTGAGGCAGGTGGGGGGAGGCTCCTGCTGCAGAAAGCTTCCTTACAATGCTGGACAGGATTGTATACAACCAAAATGTGTAAAAGTTTTGGTGGATGAAACTATTTTCTTATATTTGTAAATTTTCTGATTCTAAGTTGCTTCATCATGTCATATATACTTGTCATTTATGTATTCGCTTTGTAAATAAATGACTTTATTTTACAATGCATTCATCCTTACTAAACACTGTATGATTTATGCATTCTATTGATTTTATGTTACACATTGTATTATAATCCAGAGCTGCATTCACAATTCTGCTTTGTACAAAAAGCAGATTAAGCGGGATTTGTGAAAAAACTCTGGAGTGTAATAAAGGGTAAGTACTGTTATGTATTTACATAGTGAGTGCAGCTCTGGAGTATAATACTAGATGTAACTCAGGATCAGTACAGGATCAGTAATGTATGTACACAGTGACTGCACCAGCAGAATAGTGAGTGCAGCTCTGGAGTATAATACAGGATGTAACTCAGGATCAGTAATGTAATGTACGTACACAGTGACTGCACCAGCAGAATAGTGAGTGCAGCTCTGGAGGATAATACAGGATGTAACTCAGGATCAGTAATGTATGTACACAGTGACTGCACCAGCAGAATAGTGAGTGCAGCTCTGGAGGATAATACAGGATGTAACTCAGGATCAGTAATGTAATGTACGTACACAGTGACTGCACCAGTAGAATAGTGAGTGCAGCTCTGGGGTATAATACAGGATGTAACTCAGGATCAGTAATGTATGTACACAGTGACTGCACCAGCAGAATAGTGAGTGCAGCTCTGGAGGATAATACAGGATGTAACTCAGGATCAGTAATGTAATGTACGTACACAGTGACTGCACCAGTAGAATAGTGAGTGCAGCTCTGGGATATAATACAGGATGTAACTCAGGATCAGTAATGTATGTACACAGTGACTGCACCAGCAGAATAGTGCGTGCAGCTCTGGGGTATAATACAGGATGTAACTCAGGATCAGTAATGTAATGTACGTACACAGTGACTGCACCAGCAGAATAGTGAGTGCAGCTCTGGGGTATAATACAGGATGTAACTCAGTATCAGTAATGTATGTACACAGTGACTGAGCCAGCAGAATAGTGAGTGCAGCTCTGGAATAAATTTTATTACAAATAGAACTTAGGAGTAGAAATGGTTGTCAGAATAGTTCATTATAAAATATCACACGGGGTACAGATTGGATATAAGCAGCAGCCGGTTAGTGTCTGTATGTCCATAGTGATCAGAGCAGCAGTGAGGTGAGGATGGCCGTACCCCGAGCTGTGAGAGGTTCTGCTCCTTCGTGGAACTTGCTGAGGTTGATTCCTTTGCTGAGCTGGAATTGGATGGGCTTAGCTAGAAGCTTGGCCCGGTTGCAATTGCACATTGTACGCAGGGTATTGCTTACTGAAGATGCTCCCTTACAGAACAAACATGGCATCCGGTGGGGTTCCAGTCCTGATATGGAGTAAGAAAAAATAAATGATATAACAGCTACCCACATGGCTTCTATCCTGTATCTACCTACTGTTACCCTGCAGACAGTATAGTGTACACTACGTGCGCTGTGTGCGGCACGATTGGCTGCAGTTGCAGGACATCACTATGATCAGTGAGCTGAATTGTGTGTTGGAGTCGGAGGTAGTCTGAATATCACCATTGAGCCCACTGAGTCAATATATGAATCACTTTTCTCCAAGGAAAACCTTCCTTACCTGTCCTTGCAAAGTTTTTAAGGAGCTGGATTTCTCCTAGGTCAAGGCTGGAGAGCTTCAAGTCCAGGTGTATCCCGTCCCTTTGGTTGGCCAGGTTCTTCATTAATGGCGGCTTCTCCGAGAATCCCAGTTTAGGAGCAGCAAGCGGATGCTGATGGAGCTGGGACACTGATCCTTTGGACACACTTTTCCCATGCACCGGCGCTTTGGTCGTCTCCTTATTCTCTGACCTCAGCTTCCTGGACAGTCTTACAAGCTCCACGCTGTCCGGTCCACATTTTAATTCCGCTATGGATATGTTTTCTTTCCCAACCAAAGTGGTCTTTGCCCTTTTTAACATGTGAATGTGAGGGTGTTGTGCGCTCCAAGAGGGCTTTGATGTGGAATATGGGATTGTTGTCCGTTGTCTGGAAGGATCTTGGTTTCCAACGAGCGAGGTAGCGTTTGACGTCTTGCTGTGTATCATGGAGAGGGATCTTTGGTTGGCCGGTTGAGAGAAGCCGACATTGATGGGTCCATTGAGATGTCTCTTGAGAGGAGCACGAGGCTTTCTTACCATGGAACCTTCCACCAATAAGCTGATTCCGACATATTGAGGCATATCTACCGCGGGCTGAAATAAGACGGAGATATGATGTAGTATTTTCCTCTATGCTTCTGAGATATGACCACTATGAAAGCCTCCACTGCAGATCTGTTTTGTAGAGATATCCCGATCCCCCTCCGATTTGTCATTTCACCCAGGCTACCAACCCACAGGATATAACTGACCTATCCATCAATGTCAATGGCTGCTCTCTTTCCCCAGTCCCGCACGCTCGGTGCCTTGGGGTGATCCTCGACTCTGCGCTCTCTTTAAAACCACAGATCCAAGCCCTCGCCTCCTGCCGCCTCAAACTCAAAAATATTTTGTGGATCCGCTCATTCCTCAACCACGAAGCCACAAAAACACTAGGGCATGCTCTTATCTCCCGCCTCGACTACTGCAACCTCCTATGGCCTCCCCTCTAGCACACTGGCACCGCTCCAGTCCATCCTACACTCTGCTGCCCGACTAATCCACCTGTCGCCCCGCTATTCCCCAGCCTCCCCCCTATGCCAGGCCCTTCACTGGCTTCCTATTGCCCAGAGGCTCCAATTCAAAACCCTAACCATGACATACAAAGCCATCCACAACCTGTCTCCTCCATACATCTGTGACATGGTCTCTAGGTACCTACCCGCACGCAACCTTCGATCATCTCAAGATCTCGTTCTCTACTCCCCCCTTATCTCTTCTTCCCACAACCGCATACAAGACTTCTCCCGTGCTTCCCCCATACTCTGGAACTATCTGCTGCAACACATCAGACTCTCACCATCAACGGAAACCTTCACGAAGAACCTCAACACCCACCTGTTCCGACAAGCCTACAGCCTGCAATGGTCCTCGGTCTAATGAACCACCGCACGACCTGCTCCACCCTCTCCTACTGTATCCTCACCCATCCCTGTAGACTGTGAGCCCTCGCGGGCAGGGTCTCCTCTCCTTATGTACTTGTGTGTCCCTTGTCTTACACATGTTTATTATACTTGTCTATATTTCCCCTTTTCACATGTAAAGCGCCATGGAATAAATGGCGCTATATAAATGCATAATAATAACATAACTGCACCTTTTATTCTTCCCCATTTGGGAAAAGTTAACCCCATTCATGGGCCATCGACGGTCAGTGTAAGCCAATGGCTAGCAAATTGCCAACTTGGGCTATTGCCTTGCCATGCAGTGATCCCTTTCCCATCAAGACTATCGGATGTACCTGTTTGAAGATGAGGTCGAAGCCGCCAACGTCACAGTTGCGATCGTACTTCCGGTCGATCACTACACGCAAAGTGTCCTCCTGAACCGTAGCGCAAAGCCTGGAGGTCACAACTGTGGATGGTGACATGGTTGGACTGGCATTGATCTCTATCAACCATGGTTGATAATTCTCTCCAAACATGAAATCCGCTCCGTACAACTCAAAACTGCTTTTTCTGAACTCTATTACATCCTGGGCACTTTGCATGGCATGGATGATGGCCGCCTTCATCCCGGGCACAATGACCTCATCCCAGGCTCTCTTGGCTCCCAGCCGTTGCAGGTGCGTCCGGAACTGATCGCTGGACCACATGTTATCGGCGGGAACCTGAGGGTGACGACTGCGGGAGTTCTCAAAGTTCTTTTGTATGGAGTTGTTGCATAAGTGGATGGATCTGCGGAAGAGATAATGACCATGTGAGACGATCACAATCTAGAGAAATGTCCTACAATATGTCTCGCTGTCTCTGTAGCATCGCTCATGAGATGTCAACGCTCTATGAAACCTGATGTCTACCAGCCTGACCTTTCCACAAGTGACTGGTGACTTTGGTGAGGACTCAAGAATATCATGAATGAGAAGTTACAAGAGAAAGTTGGAGACTCGGAAACTCTATCCTTCTACCTGTAGCACAGATGACCATTCAAGAATGAGAATTATAACACGGAGGACCATGAAGCTGGAAACCAAGCAACAAGGAGAAAGGTAATAAGAGTAAAAATATATTCAGACATAATACAGAGTAAAACAGACGGCAAGCCATACTTGAAATGAAATAGCAAAAGAGACGGCCACTGGGTCAAAGACAATCATTCATGTATAATTATAGAAAATAAGACGTAATTTCCCATAAGAATATACAACTGGTAAGATACGATTAGGTGTATCAAATCACAGAGCACATAGAAGCAATAATTTCATGACAAAATATAAAGTGCAACTAAAAAGAAATTTTTCATATATCAAAAAAATATATTTAAATATTTATGCTGATTGATGGCATACATAAGTTTTAAACTCAGACATTGCCGATTTCTCACATTGTCTCCCTCCATAAAGGGAAATAAACCCATATAGGTGCAATGATGTTGTAAAATATTATAAATTTATAAGAAGAGAGACAAATGTAGAGAAATACACCTCATGGCTCTAAAGGCAATGCATTTGCATAACATTTACCAGGGAAAGTACGAGGGTCCCCCTGACGCGCGTTTCGATGTAGATATCTTCCCCAGAAGAGGTGCTGAGGAAGATATCTACATCGAAACGCGCGTTTTACTCTGTATTATATGTCTGAATAAAAATATATTTTTACTCTTACTGTCGCACATATGGCCAGGCTAAAGTTTCCGCATATTTTTGAGATATTTTTGAGAAGACCCAATTAAATGGAGAACATAGGAACATGCCAATGGAAAAATAAGATGGGCAACAAGATCGAGGACAAGTGCAAAGATGATAAAGAAGACATTTAGAGGCAAAAGATGGGACACTCTTGAGAAACCCTTTTACTAGGCCATACAAGTGATAACATCTCGGTGGTGACGAGACACCATGCTGAACCATCTTAAGAAGGAAGAACTGGTATATCAAGCTAACCTACGTGTCTAGATTATCCAGGGAGTATGGTTGTGTTGAAAATCGCACATAACATTGCCGGTAGAACCAGATAGTCAGAGGGTTCCAGTCCGTCACCAGGAACCACTGACGCACGTCAAACTTGGTGCCGAAGATGAGGAGCGGTCTCTCGATATATTTCTGAACCACCCACTTTCCGTCCTTGACAATCATGGGATCACAATCCACCAACTTCAGAATCTCTGCCAAGTGATCCATGCAGATGATGCCTGTGGAGAAGACGCCATGCTACATGACCAGCAGGTAGATGCGTTCAAGAGGAGCTGTGCCATCAGAAGACATTCTGGGCATAGAGAATATTTGCATCCAACTCAACCAAACTTAGATCTGTACATAAGAAATTAGTGTCGTGTGGGACAATATGGCCGTCATTAAAGCTCTCCCGCGCCTTGTTACTCCACTTTATGGAAATCTACTTCATTATGGAAATGCTTCCGCTCTACTTTGCTCCACGTTTGACAAGTCGGTGACAAGTATTATGGAAGCTATAATGGTGGCCACGTCCAGTCACCCAGCGCCCCCGGGTGTTAATAACTAGGTCTCACCTCTTCCCCGGGATTTGGCACCTGGTTTCACAATCCAGATATTTCTGTCTCCTTCAATATCCAACTGCGGATTCACATCAGACAACTGCTGCAATAAGTAACTGCACTGAGCCATATAGGAGGATGAATGTTCAATAAATGCGCCGTCACTGCAAGACGAAAGGGGATGTCAGAATCAACCCACGTATCAGCGCCAATAATGAGCAGTGTTATAGCAGTTATATTCTTATATGTAGGGGGCAGTATTATAGCAGTTATATTATATGTAGGGGGCAGTATTATAGCAGTTATATTCTTATATGTAGGGGGCAGTATTATAGCAGTTATATTCTTATATGTAGGGGGCAGTATTATAGCAGTTATATTCTTATATGTAGGGGGCAGTATTATAGCAGTTATATTCTTATATGTAGGGGCAGTATTATAGTAGTTATATTCTTGTACATGGAGGACAGTATTATAGTAGTTATATTCTTGTACATAGGGGCAGTATTATAGTAGTTATGTTCTTGTACATAGGAGTAGTATTATAGTAGTTATATTCTTGTACATAGGGGCAGTATTATAGTAGTTATATTCTTGTACATAGGGAGCAGTATTATAGTAGTTATATTCTTATATGTAGGGGCAGTATTATGGTAGTTATATTCTTGTACATAGGAGTAGTATTATAGTAGTTATATTCTTATATGTAGGGGGCAGTATTATAGTAGTTATATTCTTGTACATAGGGAGCAGTATTATAGTAGTTATATTCTTGTACATAGGAGTAGTATTATAGTAGTTATATTCTTATATGTAGGGGGCAGTATTATAGTAGTTATATTCTTGTACATAGGGAGCAGTATTATAGTAGTTATATTCTTGTACATAGGGGCAGTATTATAGTAGTTATATTCTTGTACATAGGGGCAGTATTGTAGTTATATTCTTGTACATAGGGGCAGTATTATAGTAGTTATAGTCTTGTACATAGGGGCAGTATTATAGTAGTTATAGTCTTGTACATAGGAGCAGTATTATAGTAGTTATATTCTTGTACATAGGGGCAGTATTATAGTTATATTGTTGTACATAGGAGGTAGTATTATAGTAGTTATATTCTTGTACATAGGGGGCAGTATTATAGCAGTTATATTCTTGTACATAGGGGCAGTATTATAGCAGTTATATTCTTGTACATAGGGGCAGTATTATAGCAGTTATATTCTTGTACATAGGGGCAGTATTATAGCAGTTATATTCTTGTACATTGGGGCAGTATTATAGCAGTTATATTCTTGTACATAGGGGGCAGTATTATATTAGTTATATTCTTGTACATAGGGGCAGTATTATCTTAGTTATATTCTTGTACATAGGGGCAGTATTATAGCAGTGATATTCTTGTACATAGGGGGCAGTATTATAGTAGTTATATTCTTGTACATTGGGGCAGTATTATAGCAGTTATATTCTTGTACATAGGGGGCAGTATTATATTAGTTATATTCTTGTACATAGGGGCAGTATTATAGTAGTTATAGTCTTGTACTTAGGGGCAGTATTATAGTAGTTATATTCTTGTACATAGGGGACAGTAATATAGCAGTGATATTATTGTACATAGGGGGCAGTAGTATAGTAGTGATATTATTGTACATAGGGGGCAGTATTATAGTAGTTATATTATTGTACATGGGGGCAGCATTATAGTAGTTATATTCTTGTACATAGGGGGCAGTATTATAGTAGTTATATTCTTGTACATAGGAGGCAGTATTATAGTAGTTATATTGTACATGGGGGCAGTATTATAGTAGTTATATTCTTGTACATAGGGGCAGTATTATAGAAGTTATATTCTTGTACATAGGGGACAGTATTATAGCAGTGATATTGTACATAGGGGGCAGTAGTATAGTAGTTATATTGTTGTACATAGGGGGCAGTAGTATAGTAGTTATATTCTTGTACATAGGGGGCAGTAGTATAGCAGTTATATTCTTGTACATAGGGGCAGTATTATAGTAGTTATATTCTTGTACATAGGGTCAGTATTATAGTAGTTATATTCTTGCACATAGGGGGCAGTAGTATAATATATTCTTGTACATAGGGGCAGTATTATAGTAGTTACATTCTTGTACATAGGGGACAGTATTATAGTAATATTCTTGTACATAGGGGCAGTATTACAGTAGTTATATTCTTGTACATGAGGGCAGTATAGTTATTTTCTTGTACATAGGGGGCAGTAGTATAGTAGTTATATTCTTGTACATGGGGGGCAGTAGTTTAGTAGTTATATTCTTGTACATAGGGGGCAGTATTACAGTAGTTATATTCTTGTATATAGAGGCAGTATTATAGTAGTTATTTTCTTGTACATAGGGGGCAGTATTATAGTAGTTATATTCTTGTACATAGGGGCAGTATTATAGTAGTTATATTCTTGTATATAGAGGCAGTATTATAGTAGTTATTTTCTTGTACATAGGGGGCAGTAGTATAGTAGTTATATTATTGTACATAGGGGGCAGTATTATAGTAGTTATATTCTTGTACATAGGGGCAGTATTATAGTAGTTATATTCTTGTACATAGGGGGCAGTATTATAGTAGTTATATTCTTGTACTTAGGGGGCAGTATTATAGTAGTTATATTCTTGTACATAGGAGCAGTATTATAGTAGTTATATTCTTGTATATAGAGGCAGTATTATAGTAGTTATATTCTTGTACATAAGGGGCAGGACTATATTTATGACCGGAAGAAATGACATTATTTCTTTCTGATTAACTTACTGAATGACCTGGTAATAGCTCTGCAGGAATTCTTCCCATGATGCGTCCGTCATTATGGAGGTTGAAGCTGTTTCTTCGTCAATGTCGTTATGCTCCAGGCTGTTCAGATACAAGTCGCAGGCTTTGATGGCGGTGGTGATGACGTGAGCTGGGACACAACCACCGCGCTTCTTGCTCCCTCTTTTATCTATAAGTAGTGTTAGGTTCAGCACATTTTTTGTTATGGGGTTTGTTGGTGGCAGAGATCTTGGGTCGTGTGCAGAAAATGCGTAGAACAAAATAAATGAAATTTGAATGTGTATAATGGGCCGCTCTGCACCTTCACATACTGCGTTTTAATTCTTTACTATTTTCAAGATCTCTACTATTTGTCAGTGAACGGAAACATTCTCGATTACATTCAAAGGCTAAAAACTTAGATACCGGCAAACTCTGCCCCCATTTCCACCTGAAAGCCGTGCACTTTATCAGCCCGCTATTCACCGTTCACATTCGTCGTGTTCTCCTGGGTGTCTGGAGTTCGTTGCCATTCACCTGCCACCACTCTTTTCAGAATACTCCGAGCTGCCGTCAGCCAGAAATCCTCTAAAACATAACACGTAAGATTGCTCATATACTTTGATTGCCATATACAGATTACTATATAATAAAAGGGTATATAGAATTAGGAAAAATTCCAAAAAAAAACCAGCGCCACCCCCGTCTACTGGCTGTATATGGTATTGCAACTTCGCCTTGGTAACTTCAATTGAGGTAGGCTGCAATACCGGATACAACCTATGGGTCAGGGATGGAGCTGATTTTGGAAAATAGAGACTACCCTTTTAACCATACCAATGAATGCCCTCTTCTCATCCTCAGCACCCAGTCTATAGCAACGAGGGAAGAAAGAATCTGGGTCGGCTTCATCAAACCAGTGGAGGTTCCTTAAATTCATGCAGAGACCGACCTGAAGTTAAAATAACAGTATGAAGGAGCCTATTAAATATCAGTACCATAAAAACATTGCTTCTTAGGAGCCTTACATATAAGGCTGTAATTATGTAGGAAAAACTAAGTGCCCCCCCCCAAGTATTATTAGAACTTGGCGAATCTGTTAGGGTTGTGTCTGACAACAAGCTTGTAGTCTGTTTCCAATGGCAACCAGTAAATAATATTTAGACATGTTATCTCTATAGGTAATATTGTGTTCGAAGGGGAACCCACCCATTAAGAGGCTCCGGCCCACCTGCTCCGGCCCACCTACTCCGGACCCACCTTGGTGGTGAAGGAGCCAGCTTTGGCGTAGTGGTTCATCATCTGATCCTTCTTCAGGAACCTGCAGTCCACCGCATCTCTCCTGGTTGTCCAGATGAAATAGGGCAATTCATTGCGGACAAGTCTCGACTGAAACGACAGAACGTAGAGAAGAGAGAAGCGCTTGGTTACATGATGCAGTTGCTCACTTCCGTTGTTCTAGGACATTGGATCACTTGAGCCGGACCAGTAAATATCTGTCCTAAATGATCCATTATTGGAGTGAAAATGAGCTGGAACGAACTATCTGAAACTTTTTTTTTTTGCTCCAGATGATAAGTGGTGGCTATTCAGCTGCTTATCTCCCCCCTGACTGTCTGAGTATGCAATGACATTTACCATTAGATCATAGGTGCCATCCGGATCCTGATCTTTCTCCTCCTCTTCCTCGGCATCATCATCTGGGGAATGAATGCATAGCAGTTTATTCATTAGTTCCCTCTTAAAAAAACATCCCTGAAATCCTGTACCCTGGAGCTGGGAAGGGCCCAATAATCATGAAGCTTCCCAGCCTATTGATATCAGCTCACAGCTGTCTACTTCGCCTTTACTGGTTATTTAAAAAGGGGGTGCCCTGAAAAAAAAAGAAATGATAAAGGGTCCCCCCTATTCTTAATAACCAGCAAAGGCATAGCAAGCAGCTGCTGGCTGATATTGATAGACTGGGAAGGTCTATATATACTGTCCATTTCCCAGCCTAATAAGACATGCCATCAGCCGCCCCAGAAATGGCGGTCTGACAGACACCTCTTCATTACTATCCCCAGGGCTTGATGTCAGCGACAGATGCTGACATCAAACCCATTACTCCCATTGCCAACACAGCAGGGCAATCAGGAATAGCCCAGGATAAGCGCCAAAATTGTTGCAACTAATGGATGTCAGTTCAGGAGCGGCTGAGGGCTGGTCTTATTAGGCTGGGAAACGCCAATAACCATGGACTTTCCAAGCCTATTAATATTAACCCCCAGCTGTCTGCTAAACCTTTGCTGGTTATTAAAAATAGGGGGGACCCCACATTTTTTTTTATTTTTTTAGGGTCCCCCTTTTTAATAACCAGCAAAGGCAAAGTAGACAGCTGTGAGCTGATATTAATAGACTAGAGGTTCCATGGTTATTGGGTCCTTCCCAGCATACTCAGACCTGCTCACAGGTGTCTGCTTTCCCTTTGCCGGTTCTTAAATATAAGGTGGACACCTTTATAATAACCAGCAAAAGCTAAGAAGACAGCTGTGAGATAACCATGGAGCTTCCCAGCCTATTAATATTGGGCCCTTCCCAGTCTGATTAATATAAGCCTGTAGCTGTCTACTTAGCCATATGACAGGCACTAAAGGGTGCTAGTTTATTATATGTAGGGGGCTTGTGACATTAAATTTCTACATGGCATCTGTGTATTCTATCTTAATGGTTCAGCCTGTGAGTTTACTGTACTTGGCTGATGAAAATCAGACGACACCTGCATGGTCCGTGTGCCATGTTTTTTGTTTTTTTTTCCCCTATTGAGTTGCATTGGAGAGTGCAATCCGATTCTGACAGATTCTTTTTCTCAGTCCGATCCAAGCTGAGAAAAAACTCGCAAATAAGCACAGAATCATGTAATAACATTGGTCAGAGTGCAATGCGGTTTTCTCACATTGCACTGCTCTGTATTATATGCCAGTGTGAACGAGCCCTTAGTCTATATTACCAGCTAAAAAAAATGACGTCTCTCCCGATGCAGCAGAGACGTGTGCAGGTGAGCAGCCTGAGAGCTAACAGAAAAGCAGAGGAGGTGCTGGGCTTCATTCAACAAGCGAATCGGTTGATTTTTTTTTCTTTTATATTTATATGACGGAGCTATAATGTCTGATAAATGCTGATTAATATATTGTACCTTCCTGCAGAACACATTTTACTGTTTTTTTTTTTTTGTGTTCTGAGATACGGTAAGAATCACCCTTTGTTTTCCCATTGTATGTACCGTCATCATCATTTCCACTGCCATCCCCATCATTGTCATCGTTTTCTTCATCTTTTCCCTTCTTCCGGAAAGCTTTTGTGACCTTGGGCAACTTCTTCTCCACCCATCCGCGGCTGCGCAGGCAATGACGTATCACGGGGTACGGGCCGTGAATACTGAATATTTTTTTTTGCTGTTTTTTGGGGGGAGGTAATGGGGGAAAAATGACAAGGATTAAATGAAAACTAAAAAAGCCCCCACAAAAAATAGTAGCTGATGGCGACATAACGTGGGCCAACCAGAGGACACTGATGGTGATGGATGGATGGTGGTCTGGGTCCTTGGACACCAGGGATATGGGCCCCTTATCGCTCACCTGAGTCTCACAGGGGTTCTCCCATCTCGTAAGGTCATACCTTGTTTTCTAGGATCTAAGTAATGGGAGTCTGACCACTGGGACCCCTCTAATGCTGAGAATGAAGGGTGTGCAGCACTGATTTCCCGCTCTGGCCCAGTGGCGCTCCCAGCCACCTACTCTGCTGTCGGCCCCATTCACTTTACTAGGGTGGTGCTGTAGCTGAGTGTTCCTCTCGTTCTCAGCATTGGTGGGTTTCCAGATGTTAGACCCCCTGTTCTTTGTCCTAAAGAGACGGCCATGCTAGTAGTTGAGGGTCCCACACTAATGGGAACCCCCGTATCTCAAGAACGGCACACCTTCATTCCCATACTAATGAATAGGATCCTGACCACTTCTCTGCAGACAGCGGCGCACATCAGGGACCCGTTCTCGAAACAGATACACGAATGAGTTAAAGGAGTTTATCTGATCGTAGATCCAGAGATCGGTCTGGTCTTGGAGCATTTAAAGGGATTGTCTCAACTCAATAAATGGATAAAAAGTCAAAGTGCTTGTCAAAACAAGAAACGTTGCAATTTACTTCCTATCAACAATGTTCTCAAGAATGGAGGGAACTTAAAATTCTATACTTTTCTGCTTGTTACCCCGATTACCAGCCACCTATCTGCGGTGGTCGGTCTCCTAGGCAAGACGCGCCACTCAACCTCTGCTGTCTGGCTCCAGGCCTCCTGCGCTTCTGCTCCTCCGCTGCTACAGCAGTGACGCGGGCTCTGCACCGGAGACAGCACCGTCCGGGCCAGCGGCTAAAACATGCCCAAATTGTCAATTTAAGAGAGCGCACAGCCCCCAGGAAGCAAGAAGTCAGAGGAGCCGCACAATCCTCAAGATTTATGTCGAGAATATCCTAAGCTGCAATACCAGACACAACCTTTGGACAGGAGTGGCGCTGTTTCTGGGGGAAAAAAAATAAATGCCTAATAAGGTTTCCACTTGGTAAATGTTTTTCACTGACCTTAATTGCTTTTTCCACCAGGAGCTTGGCAAGTTTCAGGCGATCCGGTTTAATCATGGTGCTATTAACCATCTTGCGCACTCGCCCCTCGGCAGCCGTCACTGTGCGCGCACAAGAGAGATGTCAGTGTGTATGTACGGCAGGACGAGATCAGGGATGAGGTGGCCAGAGACGACTGTGGTGCTCTGCCACTGACAATCCTCATTTATTAGACAATGAGTTAATTATAAAGTATGATCTCTGGCGATCTGCAGGTCACAGTGATTTTCCAGCGTTGCCCCCGCAGGGGAAGTGAAGCATTACACCATTCCTATTATAATCAATGGGGGCTGGGTCCTCCAGGGTACGAGATGCTCTTTTGTGGAGGATACTGAATAGTCAGTGGTTGAACCTTACATTAGAGCCAGGGGCACTAACACTATATAGACAGGACCCTTTCTACAACCTGCAGCAGATGTCACAGAGAAATGGACGTCTCCCATCCCGAATTACAGTGGCTTATCCTGAGCCCATATCTAGGCCATACACTAATGTCCTGACGCCTAGAGCTCAATTACCGTCTGGTTTGTGCTTCTCAATCGCAGAGCGCGGTTTCTTTTTCAGGTTTCCATTAGACGTTTTCTCGCGCCCATCACTCTGGGTCCGGGGTCTTCTGGATAATCCTTAAAAAAAATTTTAAAAAATGGGTAAAAGCAAAATTTTGCATTGCAAACAGAAAGCAAAACTACCCAGTGTTGTGCGGAGGCCTAGAAAGTACGATAGGTTCCCCTTTAATATTTAAAGTGACCCTGTCTGCAGATTTTTAAAAAATACGGTACATTTTGTGACTTTTATTAAAGCAAATTTACCTTCCATATTTTTAGCTTTTTCAAAGTTTTCTCCCTCCAGCTCCTGGGTTTCAGGCGAGGGCTGGGGCTGCGGAATAATCTACCGTCATATTGCATATATATAAGATGCTGTACCAACAAAGATGTGTCCAATTATATTCAGGTTATTAAAAAAAACAAAACGAAAAAAAATATTACAAATAGAAAGAATGAGAAAGAAACAGAAAAAGTAAGAAGCGGAGTCAAAAACCTGAGCAGGGGCGGCCATATTATACAGTGATCGTCTCAACTGCGCCACCTAATGGAGGGATGTTTGTGAAGTATTTGTCATATTTCAACTTGGGGGGGGGGGGATACAGAGTTACCAACTTGCCCGATCTGCACCTAAAGGCTCTGGATGGAGATATTTATGGTATTTTTGTACCCCGCGCCCACTATATTTTCTCCCCAGGACATCAGTAAAGTGCTAGATTGATGGTAGTTCAATCAGGACTGCTAAATTCAGCTTGGTGCTTACATGTCGACAAATTAACACGAGGGCAAAGACTTTTGGACAGGGGCGCTTTTCCCCGCTCATCATTACTGTTGCTCCTGCTCTCTCTAAAATGATAAAACAGGACAAAAAAAAACCCGTGGCTTTCTTCTTCCAAAAACAGTGCCACGCCTGTCTACAGGTTGTGTCTGGTATTACAGCTCAACCTTATTGACTTCAGTAGAGTCAAACTGCAATACCACACACAACCTGTGGGAAGGAGTGGTGCTGTTTCTGGGAGAAAGCATTCATGTTTTATCTAATAAGGGATAACCTGTTTAAAGTCCAGCGAGGGAGGGCCATGTAGAGGACATGCACCCACTACACTCGTGTGGGAAATCTTGGGTGGAATTATTAAGTTTAGCGAGAGTAAGCTGGGAATCCCAATTATTGCAAGACCAGACTGGCAAAAGTGCTGAGTATCATGAAGTGAGCTTTGTCATCTCAAGTCGCTGCCTATGCAGAGTACAATTGGATTACCCAAAATTCGTCCTACACTAAACAACAATGTATTACTCCTCAAAACGATAAATCAACTAGGTCACCAATGATATTCACATGGAAACACCAAGAAGCATCTCATAATTTTAAATAAAATATATAATTTTATTAAGCAGTTAGATTACAATATACACAAAAGGGATGCATTAAAAAGAGAGACCTAACAATCCAAGCTGTGCAGGATTAATATGCGGACAGCATAACTATATTAAGAGCACATACCATATACCACAAAGTATATACACAAGGACAAGGTTTAAACCGTAGTAATTTAAGCAAAATGTGCATTACCAATTTCTAGTCAAACCAATTACCCCTATATAGCAGGTGTGCCTACACAGTGACAGGAGCAACTCCCGATAAAAAATATAGGCTGTAAATAAACATGTCCCCAAAAAATAAACCAAAGTTGGAATAAAAGAGAGAGACAATTTTACCTGTCACCAAGAGTGCTGCCCGCCGCACATACAATGGAGTCTGTTATGATTGAGTCACCGTAGGAGGCAAAAACAGAAATGCTAGCTAAGTCCAGAAAACCAGAGAAGTTGGCAGCTATCGGATTGCAGACCCCTGAACCTATCAACACAACTAGCAGTAGCCGTGGGGGGTTCCTACGATGCCCTAGACCCCTCGATCACAGCCGGAGAATTAAATAGGCCTAAAGAAAGAAAGGGGAAATCTAAACTGCCCCAGAGCAGACCCCAAAGCAATAGGCAGCCCCCAACATATAATGACGGTGAAGCAAGAAGAAAGAACACAACTCAGACAGAAAGATAGACTGAGCAAATAAGGGGCCCAAACTAACTAGATAGAAAAGGACAGGAAGGCTGCTATCTGCAATCCGTGAAAAACCCTATGAAAATAAGAGCCAACAGACTGTGACAGTAAAAAAGGCCCTGAAGACGCTAGGCTTCAAAAAGCTATGTCAGTACTCAGGAATATTCTGAAGACAGAGCTACAGGCAAAAGGAGATTCAGCTCACCCCAGCAGGGAATGGCAGAATACAGAAAAGCAAGGAAAACAAAAAACAAAACAAAAATGCAAACAGGCAAAACAGAAAACTTAGCTTTAGAGGAGCAGGAATCAGACTGGTGTCCTAGAAGTCCACAGAGAAATCACCCGCAGGGCAGAAGGGCGTCGGCAGCCTTATATCCAGTCCGTGACTCCACTCAGCCAGTCATCCTCATTCGGCTCAGGTGCCTGATAATCAGGCTCATTACCTTCCTTTACCAGAATAGGGAGTTCACCAGACCTCAGTGACGAAGGGGAAAATTAACTCACAACAGTACCTCCCCCTTGAGGAGGGGTCACCGAACCCTCAACCACGCCACCAGGGCGATCAGGGTGAGCCCGATGAAATGCATGCACCAATCTTTTGGCATGAATATCAGAGGCAGAGACCCAGGAATTATCCTCCTGACCATAACCCTTCCACTTAACCAAATACTGGAGTCTCCGTCTAACCAGACGGGAATCCAGTATTTTCTCTACCTCATATTCCATGTTACCTTCAACCAATACAGGGTCTGGAGGTGCCACCCCAGGAACAACTGGTTCAACAAACCTCTTCAACAAGGACTTATGGAACACATTATGGATTTTAAATGTGACAGGAAGAGCCAAACGAAAAGAGACCGGATTAATAATCTCCAAAATCTTGTAAGGTCCAATAAATCTAGGCTTAAACTTAGGAGAAGCCACCTTCATAGCAATATTTTTTGATGATAACCAAACCATATCACCAACCTTAAACTGGGGACCAATGGTCCTATGTCGATTGGAAAACCGCTGGGCCTTTTCCTGGGAGAGAGATAACTAATCCACCACTTGGTCCCAGATCTGGTGCATTCTCTCCACCACAGTGTCAACACCTGAGCAGGCAGAAGGCTCCACCTGCCCTGAAGAAAATCGAGGATGAAACCCAAAGTTACAAAAAAAAGGTGACATCAAAGTGGCAGAACTAGCTCTATTATTTAAAGCAAATTCGGCCAAGGGCAAAAATGAAACCCAATCATCCTGATCAGCGGAAATAAAACATCTCAAATACGACTCCAAGGTCTGGTTTGTTCTCTCTGTCTCCCCATTGGTCTGAGGGTGAATAGCAGAGGAGAAGGACAACTGAATTCCCAGCTTGGAACAGAAAGTTCTCCAAAATCTAGACACAAACTGAACTCCTCTGTCAGATACAATGTTCTCAGGAATCCCGTGTAAGCGAACCACCTGTTGCAAAAACAGGGGCACCAACTCAGAGGAAGATGGCAACTTAGGGAGTGGTACAAGATGAACCATCTTAGAGAACCTATCACAAATCACCCAAATAACAGTCATTCTTTGAGAGACCGGCATATCAGAGATGAAATCCATTGAAATATGGGTCCATGGCCTCTTGGGGACAGGCAAAGGCATCAACAACCCACTAGAGCGAGAACAAGATTTAGACCGGGAGCAAGTCCCACAGGACTGCACAAAATTCCTGACATCATGAGACAAGGTGGGCCACCAAAAAGAGTGACTCACCAGATCTCTAGTACCAAAAATACCTGGATGACCAGCCAATGCAGAGCAATGAACTTAGACATCACTCTCTTCTTCCACTGGTCAGGAACATACAACTTTTCACTGGGACAACGCTCAGGTTTGTCCTCCTGGAACTCTTGCAGAGCAAGTCTCAAATCGGGCGAGATGGCAGAAAGAACTACCCCTTCGCCTAAGATGGTAGCAGGCTTGGTCACCACAGGAGAATCAGCAAAGAAACTCCTAGAGAGGGCGTCTGCCTTGACATTCTTAGTTCCAGGAAGAAAAGAGACCACAAAATCAAAACGTGTAAAAAACAAGGCCCACCTAGCCTGTCTAGGGTTCAAGCGTTTAGCTGACTCTAGGTAAATCAAATTCTTGTGGTCAGTGAGGACCACAACTTGATGTTTAGCTCCCTCCAACCAATGTCTCCACTCCCCAAATGCCCATTTCATGGCCAACAGTTCCCGATTCCCCACATCATAGTTACGTTCCGATGGAGAGAACTTTCGGGTAAAGAAAGCACAGGGATTCATTTTAGATGTTACAGGATCCTTTTGGGACAAAACAGCTCCTGCACCAATCTCAGAAGCATCCACCTCTACCTGGAACGGGAGTGAGACATCAGGTTGCCGCAAAACCGGGGCGGAGGTAAATCTTCGCTTCAGCTCCTGAAAGGAAGCAACAGCCTCAGGAGACCAATTCAACACATCAGCACCCTTCTTAGTCAGATCAGTCAATGGCTTGGCAATACTAGAAAATTTTGCTATAAATTTCCAATAAAAATTAGCAAAACCCAAAAACTTCTGGAGGGCCTTCAAAGAAGTGGGCTGAACCCAATCATAAATGGCCTGTACCTTGGCCGGGTCCATTTCGATAGCTGACGGAGACAAAATAAATCCCAAAAATGAAATCCTCTGTACTCCAAAAAGGCATTTCGATCCTTTGACATACAGGGAATTCTCCCTCAAGATCCGGAACACAGTCCGAATATGTTCCACATGAGAATCCCAATCCTTGGAGAAGATCAAAATATCATCCAGATAGATAATCAAAAATTTATCGACAAAGTCTCGGAAAATATCGTTCATGAAGCAATGGAAGACAGAAGGGGCATTTGTGAGCCCAAAAGGCATCACCAGGTACTCGAAATGTCCCTCCGGAGTATTAAAAGCCGTCTTCCATTCATCCCCCTGCTTAATGCGGATAAGATTATACACCCCCCTGAGGTCAAGCTTGGTAAACCAGCAAGCACCTCTGACTCTAGAGAATAGATCCGAAATCAGGGGTAACGGATACTGATATTTAATAGTAATTTTATTGAGGGCACGATAATCAATACAAGGCCTTAAAGAACCATCCTTTTTGGCCACAAAAAAAACCCCGGCACCTAAGGGTGAAGAGGATGGTCTAATATGACCCTTCTCCAACGCCTCCTTAATATAGGATCGCATAGCCTCGTGCTCGGGTACAGATAAATTGAAGAGCCGACCCTTGGGAAATTTACACCCCAGGCTCAGTTCAATTGCACAGTCATAACTCCTATGAGGAGGCAAAGACGCAGACTCATTCTCACTAAATACATCATAAAAGTCCGCCAAATAGTCAGGAACATCATGCGACTGAGGAGAGGTGGAAAAAACCGGAGCCTCACTAAAGGCACACCGACAACCCCAACTCACCACAGACACAGATTTCCAATCCAAAACTGGATTATGAATTTGCAACCAGGGAAACCCCAGAACAACGGCATCATGCAGACCATGTAATACCAAAAATCTGCAATTTTCTTGATGGTCTGGGGCGACCCGTATGACCACCTGGGTCCAAAACTGAGGTTTATTTTTAGCCAAAGGAGTAGCATCAATCCCCCTCAAAGGGATAGGCGTCTGCAGAGGTGTCATCGGAAATCCACAACGTTTAGCAAAATCCAAGTCCATTAGGTTTAGCGCTGCTCCCGAATCCACAAAAGCCCTGGTGGAAAATGTGGACAGGGAGCAGATCAGAGTAATTGCCAGAAGAAACTTAGGTTGAACACCACCAACAGAAAACGTGTGTGCAAAGCGTTTCTCTCGTTTAGGACAAACAGAAATAATATGCGAGGCATCTCCACAGAAAAAACACAGCTTATTACGCCTTCTGAACTCCTGACGTTGCACCTTAGACAAAACTCTATCACATTGCATAGGTTCAGAAGTCTGTTCAACCGGTGGCAACACCTCTTGTGCAATCCTGAGTTCACGTAAACGCCGATCAACCTGAATGGCTAATGACATAGAATCGTCCAGACCAGAGGGAACAGGAAATCCCACCATAGTATCTTTTACAGCTTCTGACAAACCCTTCCGAAAGAGAGCAGCCAAGGCATTATCATTCCAGGTAGTAAGGACCGCCCACTTTCGGAACTTTTGACAGTACAACTCTGCAGAATCTCGACCCTGGTTCAATGCCAACAGGGTCTTTTCAGCCTGATCAATAGCATTAGGTTCGTCATACAACAACCCCAAGGCTTGAAAGAATGCGTTCACATTAGTCAGAATAGGATCATCTGGTTTCAAAGAAAACGCCCAATCCTGGGGATCGCCACGCAGCAAAGAGATGACAATTTTAACCTGCTGCGCGGAGCTCCCTGACGAGTTAGGCTTCAAGGCAAAAAATAATTTACAATTATTTTTGAAACTCAAAAATTTAGATCGATCCCCAAAAAATACATCAGGTGTAGGGATCTTTGGTTCAACAGCATGCAAACGAGCAAGGTAGGCAGAAATTCCCCACACTTCCGCAGCGAGCTGCTCCACACGATCAGACAATTGCTTTATCTCCATTGAGAGAGAAAATAAAAATTCGCCCTACGGCCTCAGAGATATAGAGGAAAGAATATACACACCTTTTTCTTTTTTTTTTTTTAAACACAATTCTTTCCTGCTATTGAGTACCCTAGGATCTGCGGTATGGCGGGTGATTCTGTTATGATTGAGTCACCGTAGGAGGCAAAAACAGAAATGCTAGCTAAGTCCAGAAAACCAGAGAAGTTGGCAGCTATCGGATTGCAGACCCCTGAACCTATCAACACAACTAGCAGTAGCCGTGGGGGGTTCCTACGATGCCCTAGACCCCTCGATCACAGCCGGAGAATTAAATAGGCCTAAAGAAAGAAAGTGGAAATCTAAACTGCCCCAGAGCAGACCCCAAAGCAATAGGCAGCCCCCAACATATAATGACGGTGAAGCAAGATGAAAATACTAACACAGAAAGATAGCCTGAGCAAATAAGGGGCCCAAACTAACTAGATAGAAAAGGACAGGAAGGCTGCTGTCTGCAATCCGTGAAAAACCCTATGAAAATAAGAGCCAACAGACTGACAGTAAAAAAGGCGCTGAAGACGCTAGGCTTCAAAAAGCTATGTCAGTACTCAGGAATATTCTGAAGACAGAGCTACAGGCAAAAGGAGATTCAGCTCACCCCAGCAGGGAATGGCAGAATACAGAAAAGCAAGGAAAACAAAAAACAAAACAAAAATGCAAACAGGCAAAACAGAAAACTTAGCTTTAGAGGAGCAGGAATCAGACTGGTGTCCTAGAAGTCCACAGAAAATCACCCGCAGGGCAGAAGGGCGTCGGCAGCCTTATATCCAGTCCGTGACTCCACTCAGCCAGTCATCCTCATTCGGCTCAGGTGCCTGATAATCAGGCTCATTACCTTCCTTTACCAGAATAGGGAGTTCACCAGACCTCAGTGACGAAGGGGAAAATGAACTCACAACTGGAGTCCCTCTGCCCCGACGCGCGTTTCACTTCGCTTCTTCGGGAGGCGAAACCTTGTCCTTGTGTATATACTTTGTGGTATATGGTATGTGCTCTTAATATAGTTATGCTGTCCGCAAATTAATCCTGCACAGCTTGGTTTGTTAGGTCCCTCTTTTTAATGCATCCCTTTTGTGTATATTGTAATCTAACTGCTTAATAAAATTATATATTTTATTTAAAATTATGAGATGCTTCTTGGTGTTTTCATGTGAATTTCATTGGTGACCTAGTTGATGATCTATGCAGAGTACAGCAGCTGATGATAAACTCCTCTCCACTGCTACGCTCTGCATAGGCAGCGACAGAGATTGCAGAAGATTAGCACAGAATGAATGGAGACCTGATTGAATCTGATTCTATGGGGCCCCTGAATCGAGAACACACCTGTATCAGAGCCAGAATGAAGTTCCTAACATCAGATAACCCTGGCGTCGACCTCGGTGCCAGGACCACTTTCCCATTTGCCATCGGTTCTGAAAGTCTCGGCCCCCGCAGTGTGTAGGTGGCGGGTAAACTTTAAGGCGAGCGATTGCAGAACACAACGTCAATTGTTCCCTTTTATACACAAACATAAAAGAATGTTCACCTGGGTTACCATGGTGACAGCGGCGCTGGCGGCAACCATTGTTCTTTTGTGGAAAAGGCTTCGTGGCGACAGATCTGTCAATCAGGTTCGAAACCGGGAGGACGGGGCTGTGTACAGGATAGACACGTGGTTATTGCAGGGGATTGGGAGATTTAAAGGGCATCTCCAGCCTTAAAGATAAATCCTTTTCCTTCTGAGCGGCATATTCTTTAGTTATATCTGGGTGAGAATATATGACGGTGCTATTCAGCTTTCCACACCGGAGTCTTGGAAAGCTGGGTGGAAGCTGTAATTGTGCCAATAATGTTATATAATCAGTGGCATACCTGCTATAGAAACATAGTGCACGACTACTATGGGGCCAATGGTCGGAGTGGGCTCAAAACTGAACTACTGCCCTGACACTACTTGCAGCCACCACTAGGGGGAGCTTACTGTATGCAGATGTAAATTGCTCTGATTGAGTCCAACACTAGCTGTATGAATGAATGCATGTGCAGTGAGCGCCCCCTGGTGGTGACTGCTGGCAGCCAAAATTCTAGCATTTATCAAAGCAGAAAATTAAAACCAAAACTTTCTTCCCTATACAGATATATTACATAACTACCAACGGCATGAATTTTGTGTGCAAAAGGGGTGACGTTTATGCCGACCCTGCCTCCAAGATGGGTGATCCCAGAGGCTTAAAAGTTTTGGTTTACGGCATTGCAATATTGGCAAGTATGTTATGAAATTAATCAGCACTTAATACTGATCTAAATCAGAATCATGGCGATTTCCGTGGGGGATATAGGGCCAATATTGAGGTCTGCCATGGGTCCCTATGAATTCTGTGTATACACTTAGCCACTCTACATAGAGGTGAGATATGGGGGGAACCATTATTCAGCCTTCAGACTTCAAGTGTGCGTTCACATGGGATAAAAATACAAAATGGTTGCAGATTTCACCCTACACAATTGAAAGTAAATTCCACTGTGCAAATCTGCATGAATAATTGACACGCTGCAGACTCGGCACCGCAGGCCAATGCAGGCGCAGGTATATTTTTCCGCAGCGACTGGTGAATATTTCATCCACTTTGCTGCAACTTTGATATTCTGAGGATTTTCTTCCTGCCAATCTGCTGCATTTCTGCTACATGTGAACACATCCTAGCACTTGTCAGGTCAGATGTTTGCGTTAGTACACAGATTCGTGAACCTCCGATACACCGCAGGCACTCCAGATCTACTACTCCCAGAAATACCGAATCTCTGCCGATCCGGAAAAATCTCCAACCAAAATCTCCCAAATGGTGTAATTTTACAAGTAGCTCACGCAGCAGCGCGCCATCATTTACACAATGGATGGAGCCCCTTCCTCCCCCTATTATCCAATCATATTCTAGCTTAGTTTATTCTGATCTCGAGCTGCATACATATAAATTGTAATTTGGTCTACCTGCAACCACCACTAGGGGGAGCTCACTGCATACGGTGCTTACATTAAGATCAATAATAATCCTGTCTACGAGAAGCTGCAATCACTTTTTTTTTTAAGATGTTTTGATTCTTTAGTGAAAGTATTAGCAGAAAATATATAAAGATGAATCTCAATAATAAAAAAGATAACATATCACCAGTCAAATATATTGGGTCGTTGCATAAATAAAAGACCCTTGTAACAAATTATCAGGGAATTGCACTGTGCGACTTGAAGAATTAACCAGAGATCACTTGCAAATTTGCAGAAAATTTGGGTTTTGTTGGATACTGAGTAATCTGCTGACGTTACTCTTACAACTAAGATTACTCCCTGTAACAAAGTGACAAGACGCGTATCACAGATATCCAGTGACATGATGACATCCACTATCATACGTCTATAGATCTCTAGCAGGGCACAATGTATCAGCGGTCTATGCAGGCGGCATCTTACCGGGCACATTAGTACATGGCACATCTAGCAGGCACCACCATGGGGGACTGTGCTGCCCCTTTGCTTGCACACCTGAGGTTCTGCACTGTGCTGCATCGCCCTTGTCATCCTGCACATGACATTAAGGCAGGATCCGGGGGTAATCCGTCCCCTTCTGTTTGCTACTGCCTTGGTGACAATCTCCTGGGAAACCAAGAAACACAATCCTCCTCCTGCAGTAAATGGTGGCTACCCCGGCAGCCACGTAATCCACCAGACGACTGGTCACAATGTATGAACTCCGTGTAACCTCAGCCCATATCACCGCCAATAATCTGGGCAGGATGGTGAGGCAGGCAAAAATAATATATGATGATGGTCCCTAACCTTATAGAAGTGTAAAAAAAATGTCTGAGGGAACATCCGGTCATTTTAAATTCAGATTATTGACTTTTTAGTTCAAAAACTAATCCTGTACAAATCCACCGGAAGAAGCAAAAAAAAAAAAAAAAAAAAAAGTGTAAAAGTTTGGGCACCCCTGGTCAAAATTACTGTTATTGTGAACAGTTAAGCAAGTTGAAGATAAAATTATCTCTAAAAGGCCTAAAGTTACAGATGACACATTTCCTTTTTATTTTAGGGAAACAATATATTTTCATATTTTACATTTTAAAAATTGCAAAAAAGGAAAATGCAACAATGCAAAAGTTTAGGCACCCTTGGAGATTCTTGTGCTCAGGTAACGTTGACCAAGGTGTCAGACCTTAATTGGCCTGTTAGTGTTATGGCTTGTTCACTTATCAGTAGGAAAAGCCAGGTGATGCAAATTTCCCAGCTTTATAAAAACCCGGCCTCCTCTAACCTTGTGCCAAAAATCCACAGCCATGGGTTCTTCTAAGCAGCTGCCTAGCGCTCGGAAAATGAAAATGGTGGAGGCCCAAAAACCAGGAGAAAGCTACAAAAAGATAGCAAAGCGTTTTCAAGTTGCCGTTTCCTCAGTTTGAAAAGTAATTAAGAAATGGCAGTTACTAGGAACAGTGGAGGTCAAGATAACGTCTGGAAGACCAAGCAGAATCTCAATGAGAGCTTGCTCGTAGGATTGCTATAGTGAAAAATCAGAACTCCTGCTTGACTGCAAAAGCCCTTCAGAAAGAATTAGAGACTCTGGAGTTGTGGTACATTGGTCTACTGTTCAGAGACACTTGCACAAATATGGCCTTCATAGAAGAGTCATCAGAAAAAAACCTCTCCTGCATCCTCACCATAAAATTCAAAGTCAGAAGTATGCAAGAAAAAATCTAAACAAGCCTGATGCATTTTGGAAACAAGTCCTGTGGAACGATGAGGTTAAAATAAAACTCTTGATCAAAAGGTATGTGTGCAGAAAAAAGGGCGCATAATTTCAGGAAAAGAACATCTCGCCAACCATTAAACATGGTGGTGGATCAATCATGCTTTGGGGTTGTGTTGCAGCCAATGATACGGGGAACATTTCACGGGTAGAGGGAAGAATGGATTCAATGAAATTTCAACAAATTCTTGATTTAACCATATCATCTGTAAAAAGCTGAAGATGAAAAGAGGAAGAGGATGGCTTCTACAAATGGATAATGAGCCTAAACACACGTCAGAATACACAATAGACGACCTCAAAAGGTGCAAGATGAAGGTTTTACAATGGCCCTCACAGTCCTCTGATCTGCACATCATTGAAAATCTGTGGCTAGACCTCAAATTACCAGAGGATGCAAGACGACCCAGGAATCTCACAGAACTGGAAGAATTCTCCAAGGAGGAATGTAGGAATATCCCTCAAACAAGAATTCAAAGACAGAGTCTGGCTACAAAACTGTTTACAAGCGGTGATACTTGCAAAAGGGGGAGCTACTAGGTACTAACCATGCAGGGTGCCCAAAATTTTGCATCGGCCAATTTTCCTTTTAGTAATTTTCAAAATGTAAAAGATGAAAAAAAAAAAGATATTTTTTGCCTGAAATACACAGGAAATGTGTCATCTGTAACTTTCGGCCTTTTAGAGCTCATTTCATCTTCACCTTGATTAAGTATTCACAATAACAGTATTTTGACCAGGGGGTGCCCAAACTTTCACATGCCACTGTACATGACATGAATAGGCAACATTTAATAAACAGTGGTATAGAACCCAGTAATCAGGTTGTATGATCACAGCAGCACAGTGTATTTCAGGAGACGCCATAAAGCGAGCACTCACTTTTATTACATTATTTGATCCTTACAGGGATCCTGTGATGCTCGGGGAGGGCAATGGCGTATCTGCATATACGGGACACGTGTATAATCGGCAGGTATTGCGCTTCGGTTTTAATAGGTTTGCGCAGGAGCATCAGCAGCAGCGCCACTCACATGATGCAGGAGTGAGCGGCGTGGGAAAACCCCTTTAACAGAGCTCTTTACAAGTAGCAGAAATTTCAGCAACTATCCCATTCACTTTCATGGAGTTTGCAGAAATCCCTTCTCCCGCATGAGCATTGGAGGAACTTTTAGTGGCACGTGAATAAACCTCTAGGACAGGGATGGGGAACCTCAGGCCCCAGGGCCATTTATGGCCCTCTCTAGGAAGAAACAGGGATCAGTATCTAAAACTTTACACTCCCCCCCCCCCCCGTTATTAGTACAATGCTGCCACCTTCTGGCTATTCTGGGGACTGCTAATTATGGGGCTAGTCCCTGTTCTGTCCTGGTTAGGCGGCGTTGAAGAGCGCTGCTGGTCGCACTGGCGTCCTGCAGCTCCATTCCAAAACTCTATGACGCTCTGTTACCACCATCATAACCGCAGCCTTAGCGTAGGACAATGGATTTGTGTTGCTCTTCCGCTCCGTACACAAGTCCCCCCATTACGGCAAACGGCAAGACCTAATTATTGGTGATAATTTATTATAATTTCGGTGTCATTTTAGCAATCCTGGTATTTTACACTTGTGCCATCATCGCACGTAGTAAATCACAGTGAAGCCCTGGCCTAATAATCATCAGCTTTGTAGGACATAACTGTACATTGTGCTACTTTCTCTACCAGCCGTCGCACTACTACACCCTTCCCCCATATGGCGGTTACACAGTACCAGGTCCTGGTGACATTTCCTCTTTCTGGAGTCATTTTGTCTTCGGCAGACAGGAGGAAGCGCTTCACTAGGCCTCACATAGCAACCGACAGGAGCACTTGCCTTGTCCATAGCAACCAATCAGAGCTCGGCTTTCATGTATTTACCTACTCTGGAGAAATATAATCTGCGCTGTGATTGGTTGCTATGGGTAACCACTAGGATTTCTTTTAGGCCCTGATTTTAGTAGTTTTCAATCCTGGTAGATGAGGGTGGCCGTAAATGTTAACCTGTAGGGGGCGTACGTTTACACTCTATTGTTTTCTGACACCCCCATTGGCTAATATTAGCAAGGATAACTTATCGCCATCACAATGCTGAAGAGCAAGAGTCGCCATCTGTAATAAAAAATTCTCTTTTACAATATATTAGTTAAGAGTTAAATTAGGTTGTTCTGGGAGTGAAGACGCCATTTTTTATAGTTGTCAGACTAATGTCAGAAAAGGTGAACAGGGCCGTTATCAACATGCGAACCACAGGCCAGAATATATATATATATACTTCTCACCAGGAAAATGACATTGGAATTTCCAAAATATCCGTCCACAAAACACCGACATCCAACCTCCCCCATCTTTAAATATGACGTCTATTGCGAAACATAAAATAAAGTCTCCTGATTACAGCAGATTTTTTTTTTTTTTTAAAAAGTTGATCCACAGAAGGAAATTCCAACAGCAGAAGTCATAGAAAATAGTGGTGAAACGTATAAAACCACTTCCTCATGAAAACGGTGATCACTGACAATCAACAGCAAAAAGCAGGAGCGCAGTATTATAGTAGTTATATTCTTGTACATAGGGGGCAGTATTATAGTAGTTATATTCTTGAACATAGGGGGCAGTATTATAGTAGTTATATTCTTGTACATAGGAGCAGTATTATAGTAGTTATATTCTTGTACATAGGAGCAGTATTATAGTAGTTATATTCTTGTATATAGGAGCAGTATTATAGTAGTTATATTCTTGTACATGGGGGCAGTATTATAGTAGTTATATTCTTGTACATAGGAGCAGTATTATAGTAGTTATATTCTTGTACATGGGGGCAGTATTATAGTAGTTATATTCTTGTACATAGGGGGCAGTATTATAGTAGTTATATTCTTGTACATAGGGGGCAGTATTATAGTAGTTATATTCTTGTACATAGGAGCAGTATTATAGTAGTTATATTCTTGTACATAGGAGCAGTATTATAGTAGTTATATTCTTGTATATAGGAGCAGTATTATAGTAGTTATATTCTTGTATATAGGAGCAGTATTATAGTAGTTATATTCTTGTACATAGGGGCAGTATTATAGTAGTTATATTCTTGTACATAGGAGCAGTATTATAGTAGTTATATTCTTGAACATAGGGGCAGTATTATAGTAGTTATATTCTTGTATATAGGAGCAGTATTATAGTAGTTATATTCTTATACATAGGAGCAGTATTATAGTAGTTATATTCTTGTACATAGGGGCAGTATTATAGTAGTTATATTCTTGTACATAGGAGCAGTATTATAGTAGTTATATTCTTGAACATAGGGGCAGTATTATAGTAGTTATATTCTTGTATATAGGAGCAGTATTATAGTAGTTATATTCTTGTATATAGGAGCAGTATTATAGTAGTTATATTCTTGTATATAGGAGCAGTATTATAGTAGTTATATTCTTATACATAGGAGCAGTATTATAGTAGTTATATTCTTGTACATAGGGGCAGTATTATAGTAGTTATATTCTTGTACATAGGAGCAGTATTATAGTAGTTATATTCTTGTACATAGGAGCAGTATTATAGTAGTTATATTCTTGAACATAGGGGCAGTATTATAGTAGTTATATTCTTGTATATAGGAGCAGTATTATAGTAGTTATATTCTTGTATATAGGGGGCAGTATTATAGTAGTTATATTCTTGTATATAGGAGCAGTATTATAGTAGTTATATTCTTATACATAGGAGCAGTATTATAGTAGTTATATTCTTGTACATAGGAGCAGTATTATAGTAGTTATATTCTTGTACATAGGGGCAGTATTATAGTAGTTATATTCTTGTACATAGGAGCAGTATTATAGTAGTTATATTCTTGTACATAGGAGCAGTATTATAGTAGTTATATTCTTGTACATAGGAGCAGTATTATAGTAGTTATATTCTTGTACATAGGAGCAGTATTATAGTAGTTATATTCTTGTATATAGGAGCAGTATTATAGTAGTCATATTCTTGTACATAGGAGCAGTATTATAGTAGTTATATTCTTGTACATAGGGGCAGTATTATAGTAGATATATTCTTGTACATAGGAGCAGTATTATAGTAGTTATATTCTTGTACATAGGAGCAGTATTATAGTAGTTATATTCTTGTACATAGTGGCAGTATTATAGTAGTTATATTCTTGTACATAGGAGCAGTATTATAGTAGTTATATTCTTGTATATAGGAGCAGTATTATAGTAGTCATATTCTTGTACATAGGAGCAGTATTATAGTAGTTATATTCTTGTACATAGGGGCAGTATTATAGTAGATATATTCTTGTACATAGGAGCAGTATTATAGTAGTTATATTCTTGTACATAGGAGCAGTATTATAGTAGTTATATTCTTGTACATAGTGGCAGTATTATAGTAGTTATATTCTTGTACATAGGAGCAGTATTATAGTAGTTATATTCTTGTACATAGTGGCAGTATTATAGTAGTTATATTCTTGTACATAGGGAGCAGTATTATAGTAGTTATATTCTTGTACATAGGAGCAGTATTATAGTAGTTATATTCTTGTACATAGTGGCAGTATTATAGTATATTCTTGTACATAGGGAGCAGTATTATAGTAGTTATATTCTTGTACATAGGAGCAGTATTATAGTAGTTATATTCTTGTACATAGGAGCAGTATTATAGTAGTTATATTCTTGTACATAGTGGCAGTATTATAGTAGTTATATTCTTGTACATAGGAGCAGTATTATAGTAGTTATATTCTTGTACATAGTGGCAGTATTATAGTAGTTATATTCTTGTACATAGGGAGCAGTATTATAGTAGTTATATTCCTGTACATAGGAGCAGTATTATAGTAGTTATATTCTTGTACATAGGAGCAGTATTATAGTAGTTATATTCTTGTACATAGGAGCAGTATTATAGTAGTTATATTCTTGTACATAGGGAGCAGTATTATAGTAGTTATATTCCTGTACATAGGAGCAGTATTATAGTAGTTATATTCTTGTACATAGGAGCAGTATTATAGTAGTTATATTCTTGTACATAGGGGGCAGTATTATAGTAGTTATATTCTTGTACATAGGAGCAGTATTATAGTAGTTATATTCTTGTACATAGGGGGCAGTATTATAGTAGTTATATTCTTGTACATAGGGGCAGTATTATAGTAGTTATATTCTTGTACATAGGAGCAGTATTATAGTAGTTATATTCTTGTACATAGGAGCAGTATTATAGTAGTTATATTCTTGTACATAGGGAGCAGTATTATAGTAGTTATATTCCTGTACATAGGAGCAGTATCATAGTAGTTATATTCTTGTACATAGGAGCAGTATTATAGTAGTTATATTCTTGTACATAGGAGCAGTATTATAGTAGTTATATTCTTGTACATAGGAGCAGTATTATAGTAGTTATATTCCTGTACATAGGAGCAGTATTATAGTAGTTATATTCTTGTACATAGGGGGCAGTATTATAGTAGTTATATTCTTGTACATAGGGGGCAGTATTATAGTAGTTATATTCTTGTACATAGGAGCAGTATTATAGTAGTTATATTCTTGTACATAGGAGCAGTATTATAGTAGTTATATTCTTGTATATAGGAGCAGTATTATAGTAGTTATATTCTTGTACATAGGGGGCAGTATTATAGTAGTTATATTCTTGTACATAGGGGGCAGTATTATAGTAGTTATATTTTTGTACATAGGGGCAGTATTATAGTAGTTATATTCTTGTACATAGGAGCAGTATTATAGTAGTTATATTCTTGTACATAGGGGGCAGTATTATAGTAGTTATAGTCTTGTACATAGGGGGCAGTATTATAGTAGTTATATTCTTGTACATAGGGGCAGTATTATAGTAGTTATATTCTTGTACAATGGGGCAGTATTATAGTAGTTATATTCCTGTACATAGGAGCAGTATTATAGTAGTTATATTCTTGTACATAGGGGGCAGTATTATAGTAGTTATAGTCTTGTACATAGGGGCAGTATTATAGTAGTTATATTCTTGTACATGGGGGCAGTATTATAGTAGTTATATTCTTGTACATAGGGGGCAGTATTATAGTAGTTATATTCTTGTACATAGGAGCAGTATTATAGTAGTTATATTCTTGTATATAGGAGCAGTATTATAGTAGTCATATTCTTGTACATAGGAGCAGTATTATAGTAGTTATATTCTTGTACATAGGGGCAGTATTATAGTAGATATATTCTTGTACATAGGAGCAGTATTATAGTAGTTATATTCTTGTACATAGGAGCAGTATTATAGTAGTTATATTCTTGTACATAGTGGCAGTATTATAGTAGTTATATTCTTGTACATAGGAGCAGTATTATAGTAGTTATATTCTTGTACATAGTGGCAGTATTATAGTAGTTATATTCTTGTACATAGGGAGCAGTATTATAGTAGTTATATTCTTGTACATAGGAGCAGTATTATAGTAGTTATATTCTTGTACATAGTGGCAGTATTATAGTATATTCTTGTACATAGGGAGCAGTATTATAGTAGTTATATTCTTGTACATAGGAGCAGTATTATAGTAGTTATATTCTTGTACATAGGAGCAGTATTATAGTAGTTATATTCTTGTACATAGTGGCAGTATTATAGTAGTTATATTCTTGTACATAGGAGCAGTATTATAGTAGTTATATTCTTGTACATAGTGGCAGTATTATAGTAGTTATATTCTTGTACATAGGGAGCAGTATTATAGTAGTTATATTCCTGTACATAGGAGCAGTATTATAGTAGTTATATTCTTGTACATAGGAGCAGTATTATAGTAGTTATATTCTTGTACATAGGAGCAGTATTATAGTAGTTATATTCTTGTACATAGGGAGCAGTATTATAGTAGTTATATTCCTGTACATAGGAGCAGTATTATAGTAGTTATATTCTTGTACATAGGAGCAGTATTATAGTAGTTATATTCTTGTACATAGGGGGCAGTATTATAGTAGTTATATTCTTGTACATAGGAGCAGTATTATAGTAGTTATATTCTTGTACATAGGGGGCAGTATTATAGTAGTTATATTCTTGTACATAGGGGCAGTATTATAGTAGTTATATTCTTGTACATAGGAGCAGTATTATAGTAGTTATATTCTTGTACATAGGAGCAGTATTATAGTAGTTATATTCTTGTACATAGGGAGCAGTATTATAGTAGTTATATTCCTGTACATAGGAGCAGTATCATAGTAGTTATATTCTTGTACATAGGAGCAGTATTATAGTAGTTATATTCTTGTACATAGGAGCAGTATTATAGTAGTTATATTCTTGTACATAGGAGCAGTATTATAGTAGTTATATTCCTGTACATAGGAGCAGTATTATAGTAGTTATATTCTTGTACATAGGGGGCAGTATTATAGTAGTTATATTCTTGTACATAGGGGGCAGTATTATAGTAGTTATATTCTTGTACATAGGAGCAGTATTATAGTAGTTATATTCTTGTACATAGGAGCAGTATTATAGTAGTTATATTCTTGTATATAGGAGCAGTATTATAGTAGTTATATTCTTGTACATAGGGGGCAGTATTATAGTAGTTATATTCTTGTACATAGGGGGCAGTATTATAGTAGTTATATTTTTGTACATAGGGGCAGTATTATAGTAGTTATATTCTTGTACATAGGAGCAGTATTATAGTAGTTATATTCTTGTACATAGGGGGCAGTATTATAGTAGTTATAGTCTTGTACATAGGGGGCAGTATTATAGTAGTTATATTCTTGTACATAGGGGCAGTATTATAGTAGTTATATTCTTGTACAATGGGGCAGTATTATAGTAGTTATATTCCTGTACATAGGAGCAGTATTATAGTAGTTATATTCTTGTACATAGGGGGCAGTATTATAGTAGTTATAGTCTTGTACATAGGGGCAGTATTATAGTAGTTATATTCTTGTACATGGGGGCAGTATTATAGTAGTTATATTCTTGTACATAGGGGGCAGTATTATAGTAGTTATATTCTTGTACATAGGGGCAGTATTATAGTAGTTATATTCTTGTACATAGGGGGCAGTATTATAGTAGTTATATTCTTGTACATAGGGGCAGTATTATAGTAGTTATATTCTTGTACATAGGGGCAGTATTATAGTAGTTATATTCTTGTACATAGGGGGCAGTATTATAGTAGTTATATTCTTGTACATAGGGGCAGTATTATAGTAGTTATATTCTTGTACATAGGGGCAGTTTTATAGTAGTTATATTCCTGTACATAGGAGCTGTATTATAGTAGTTATATTCTTGTACATAGGGGGCAGTATTATAGTAGTTATAGTCTTGTCCATAGGGGGCAGTATTATAGTAGTTATATTCTTGTACATGGGGGCAGTATTATAGTAGTTATATTCTTGTACATAGGGGGCAGTATTATAGTAGTTATATTCTTGTACATAGGGGCAGTATTATAGTAGTTATATTCTTGTACATAGGGGGCAGTATTATAGTAGTTATATTCTTGTACATAGGGGCAGTATTATAGTAGTTATATTCTTGTACATAGGGGCAGTATTATAGTAGTTATATTCTTGTACATAGGGGCAGTATTATAGTAGTTATATTCCTGTACATAGCAGCAGTATTATAGTAGTTATATTCTTGTACATAGGGGGCAGTATTATAGTAGTTATAGTCTTTTACATAGGGGGCAGTATTATAGTAGTTATATTCTTGTACATAGGGGCAGTATTATAGTAGTTATATTCTTGTACATGGGGGCAGTATTATAGTAGTTATATTCTTGTACATAGGGGGCAGTATTATAGTAGTTATATTCTTGTACATAGGGGCAGTATTATAGTAGTTATATTCTTGTACATAGGAGCAGTATTATAGTAGTTATAGTCTTGTACATAGGGGTCAGTATTATAGTGGTTATTTTCTTGTACATAGGAGCAGTATTATAGTAGTTATATTCTTGTATATAGGGGCAGTATTATAGTAGTTATATTCTTGTATATAGGGGGCAGTATTATAGTATATTCTTGTACATAGGGGACAGTATTATAGTAGTTATATTCTTGTACATAGGGGTCAGTATTATAGTGGTTATTTTCTTGTACATAGGAGCAGTATTATAGTAGTTATATTCTTGTATATAGGGGGCAGTATTATAGTTGTTATATTCTTGTACATAGGGGACAGTATTATAGTAGTTATATTCTTGTACATAGGGGACAGTATTATAGTAGTTATATTCTTGTACATAGGGGGGCAGTATTATAGTAGTTATATTCTTGTATATGGGGCAGTATTATAGTGGTTATATTCTTGAACATAGGGGGCAGTATTATAGTAGTTATATTCTTGTATATAGGGGCAGTATTATAGTGGTTATATTCTTGTACATAGGAGCAGTATTATAGTAGTTATATTCTTGTATATATGGGCAGTATTATAGCAGTTATATTCTTGAACATAGGGGGCAGTATTATAGTAGTTATATTCTTGAACATAGGGGGCAGTATTATAGTAGTTATATTCTTGTACATAGGGGCAGTATTATAGTAGTTATATTCTTGTATATAGGGGCAGTATTATAGTGGTTATATTCTTGTACATGTACATAGGAGCAGTATTATAGTGGTTATATTCTTGAACATAGGGGGCAGTATTATAGTAGTTATAATCTTGTACATAGGGGCAGTATTATAGTAGTTATATTCTTGTATATAGGGGCAGTATTATAGTGGTTATATTCTTGTACATAGGAGCAGTATTATAGTAGTTATATTCTTGTACATAGGGGGCAGTATTATAGTATAGTCTTCTACATAGGAGCAGTATTATAGTAGTTATATTCTTGTATATAGGGGCAGTATTATAGTAGTTATATTCTTGTACATAGTGGATGAAGCTCAACAAACGATGATATATAGGCAATAATGATATAACAAAATAATTTATTTTATTGGAAAACAATTAAAAACATACACCAAGATATGGGGAAAGAAGGGGGTGGGCTAAAGGCTCACCGCCATGATCATAAATCGACATGCGTGTCCAGTCAACAGACAGTACAATGTAAAGGGGATAATAAAGGGGATAATGTGTCTGCTATGAATTATCTAATCATTACATGTCATAATAACCTAGACAATTAAAGAAATAATTCTTTCACAGACAAGACCCTCATCTACACCTAATGATAATAATGGCACCTGTGTACCCTGGATAATCATATGGCAGAAAAAGGTTCTTTTCTATTCCTAATGGTAAAATTACCTCCAAGGTATAGCACAGGGGTACCGCTGTCAACTGGGGGCTGCACGTCTGCCCCGACGCGCGTTTCGGTCTCCTTCCTCAGGGGGCCCTATGTATCATCGTTTGTTGAGCTTCATCTGTAATTTGATGATTGGCGTATTTAATCCATATGCACATGACCCATGAGAGTTATTGGCAAATATCATGTGTACTTGTCTGATTTGTTGGTTATTGTACATAGTGGAGCAGTATTATAGTAGCTATATTCTTGTACATAGGGGACAGTATTATAGTAGTCATATTCTTGTACATACGAGCAGTATTATAGTAGTTATATTCTTGTACATACGAGCAGTATTATAGTAGTTATATTCTTGTACATACGAGCAGTATTATAGTATATTCTTGTACATAGGGGAGCAGTATTATAGTAGTTATATTCTTGTACATAGTGGTAGTATTATAGTAGTTATATTCTTGTACATACGAGCAGTATTATAGTATATTCTTGTACATAGGGGAGCAGTATTATAGTAGTTATATTCTTGTACATAGGGGCAGTATTATAGTAGTTATATTCTTGTACATAGGAGCAGTATTATAGTAGTTATATTCTTGTACATAGGAGCAGTATTATAGTAGTTATATTCTTGTACATAGGGGGCAGTTTTATTAGTTATATTCTTGTACACAGGGAGCAGTATTATAGTAGTTATATTCTTGCACATACAGTCATATGTAAAAGTTTGGGCACCCCTATTAATGTTAACCTTTTTTCTTTATAACAATTTTGGTTTTTGCAACAGCTATTTCAGTTTCATATATCTAATAACTGATGGACTCAGTTATATTTCTGGATTCAAATGAGGTTTATTGTACTAACAGAAAATGTGCAATCTGCATTTAAACAAAATTTGACCGGTGCAAAAGTATGGGCACCCTTATCATTTTCTTGATTTGAACACTCCTAACTACTTTTTACTGACTTCCTGAAGCACTAAATTGGTTTTGTAACCTCATTGAGCTTTGAACTTCATAGCCAGGTATATCAAATCATGAGAAAAGGTATTTAAAGTGGCCACTTGCAAGTAGTTCTCCTATTTGATTCTCCTATAAAGAGTGGCATCATGGGATCCTCAAAACAACTCTCAAATGATCTGAAAACAAAGATTATTCAACATAGCTTTTCAGGGGAAGGATACAAAAAGTTGTCTCAGAGATTTAACCTCCTGTCAGTTTCCACTGTGAGGAACATAGTAAGGAAATGGAAGAACACAGGTACAGTTCTTGTTAAGCCCAGAAGTGGCAGGCCAAGAAAAATATCAGAAAGGCAGAGAAGAATGGTGAGAACAGTCAAGGACAATCCACAGACCACCTCCAAAGACCTGCAGCATCATCTTGCTGCAGATGGTGTCACTGTGCATCGGTCAACAATACAGCGCATGCATAACGCCTTTTTGTATGACCAAACAACTCAATCTTTGTTTCATCAGTCCACAGGACCTTCTTCCAAAATGTAACTGGCTTTTCCAAATGTGCTTTTGCAGACCTCAGGCGACTCTGTTTGTGGCGTGCTTGCAGAAACGGCTTCTTTCGCATCACTCTCCTATACAGCTTCTCCTTGTGCAAAGTGCGCTGTATTGTTGACCGATGCACAGTGACACCATCTGCAGCAAGATGATGCTGCAGGTCTTTGGAGGTGGTCTGTGGAGTGTCCTTGACTGTTCTCACCATTCTTCTTCTCTGCCTTTCTGATATTTTTCTTGGCCTGCCACTTCTGGGCTTAACAAGAACTGTACCTGTGTTCTTCCATTTCCTTACTATGTTCCTCACAGTGGAAACTGACAGGTTAAATCTCTGAGACAACTTTTTGTATCCTTCCCCTGAAAATCTATGTTGAATAATCTTTGTTTTCAGATCATTTCAGAGTTGTTTTGAGGAGCCCATGATGCCACTCTTCATAGGAGAATCTAATAGGAGAACTACTTGCAAGTGGCCACCTTAAATACCTTTTCTCATGATTTGATACACCTGGCTATGAAGTTCAAAGCTTAATGAGGATACAAAACCAATTTAGTGCTTCAGGAAGTCAGTAAAAAGTAGTTAGGAGTGTTCAAATCAAGAAAATGATAAGGGTGCCCATACTTTTGCACCGGTCAAATTTTGTTTAAATGCAGATTGCACATTTTCAGTTAGTACAATAAACCTCATTTGAATCCAGAAATATAACTGAGTCCATCAGTTATTAGATATATGAAACTGAAATAGCTGTTGCAAAAAACAAAACTGTTATAAAGAAAAAAGGTTAACATTAATAGGGGTGCCCAAACTTTTACATATGACTGTAGGAGGCAGTATTATAGTATATTCTTGTACATAGGGGGCAGTATTATAGTAGTTATATCCTTGTACATAGAGGCAGTATTATAGTAGTTATATTCTTGTATATAGAGGCAGTATTATAGTAGTTATATTCTTGTACATAGGAGCAGTATTATAGTAGTTATATCCTTGTACATAGAGGCAGTATTATAGTAGTTATATTCTTGTATATAGAGGCAGTATTATAGTAGTTATATTCTTGTACATAGGGGGCAGTATTATAGTAGTTATATTCTTGTACATAGGAGCAGTATTATAGTAGTTATATTCTTGTATATAGAGGCAGTATTATAGTAGTTATATTCTTGTACATAGGGGGCAGTATTATAGTAGTTATATTCTTGTACATAGGAGCAGTATTATAGTAGTTATATTCTTGTATATAGAGGCAGTATTATAGTAGTTATATTCTTGTACATAGGGGGCAGTATTATAGTAGTTATATCCTTGTACATAGAGGCAGTATTATAGTAGTTATATTCTTGTATATAGAGGCAGTATTATAGTAGTTATATTCTTGTACATAGGGGGCAGTATTATAGTAGTTATATTCTTGTACATAGGAGCAGTATTATAGTAGTTATATTCTTGTATATAGGGGGCAGTATTATAGTAGTTATATTCTTGTACATAGGAGCAGTATTATAGTAGTTATATTCTTGTACATTGGAGCAGTATTATTATAGCAGTTACTTTTTTGTATATTTTGCTACATACATAATGATGTACAACAAAACGAGCATAGACAGGACAAAAAGGCTTTATTTTTGAATAAGAAAAATCTACATTAAGTGCAAAGAAAGCAGAAGATACAGAATATGAATTTTTTTTGTACTTTCTGAAGATTGCCAATTCTGAAGATGCAGGCGGTGGGGAGAGGAGACAAGTGCTCTTAAAATTCATTTCCACTGTCATTAGATGAACCATGTGGTTTGGCGCGAGTCCATATGGAGTGCAAATCTAGACAAGAAGCTTCCCGACGTGTTGAAGCTGCGGGTTCACGATCTTGTGATGAGGCCGGCAGTACGGGAAGCCTTACAGTACCTCTGGATAGTTTGGCTGCCGTATGTAGGTGTTGTCCATACCCATGAACCGTCTCGCTGCCAGGCTCGTCGTGGGGCAGGAGGAACGCCTGCAGCTTACAATACACGCACCAGGCGGTGTACTGTGCCCTCAATCCTTGGTCAACTTTGCTTCACCCCTCCCCCACAAGAAAAAAATAATTTTAGGGGAGAGAGGAATGGAAAGAAAGAGCCGATAATGCACTCAAGAATAACCCCTTCAGTGCCACTGAAGGTTCCAGTTTTGGGCACTTATTGAAATCACTTTAAAAGTGACCTTTATATAGAAAGAAAAAAAAAAAAAAAAAAAGGAAATCTAAAACAAGAAAAAAAAAAAATAACAGGTTCAGACAAGCACATAAATCTTCTCAAAATAACAATAAAAATATTCTTGTCCCATCCTGTGGGGGAATTTGGAATGAAGGTACATGCCATGTACATTTCCCCCTGAGGTCTACCCGACAGACATTCAACCATTTCCTTAATTCTGCACCTAAATGCAAGCCCCCTCCCTCCGCCCTTTTATTCCCTGCCACGCTGGGCAGTGATGCAGAGATCCAGGAGCAAACTGAGGGAGTCACATCCACTGTCCAAAACCGTTCTTTAAAACTGCAACAGAGAGAAATTGTAATAGTTAGGGCAGTATATGAACCAGAACTTACTAAACAGACAGATCAGGGGACAACGGTTCTTTTAAGGTTATCTGATTGCTGATGATCTGCAGTCACCACTAGAGGGAGCTCTGGAGCTTACTGCATACTATTTTAGAGAGCGCACTGTATGCAGTAAGCTCCTGGGCTCCCTCTAGTGGTGGCTGCGCCCAGAATTGGTATAATTAAAAAAAAAAAAAAAAATTCAGTTTGTTATATAAAAAAACAAGCCCCGAGACAGCCAAGAAAATATGTCACTGTACATAAAAAAAAAATGGAGACACAAACCGAAATATTGGAAGACCGAGAGAAAAAGAAAAATTGGCTGCAGAGGCAAGAGATTACAGACCTGCATGTAAACAGATTTTTCTGAGAATTTTAACCCTTCTAAACACTGTGGGCCTGAATATCTGCACCGCAGGTCAATATTCATGTGTAAAAGTGCAGATGTACAAGAAGTTTAAAATCTCATCCAAATGCCTCCTACTGTAATCACTCCGGATTTTAGCTGCACAATCTGCAGGTAAAATCCATAATACTTAAGAGCCCATCTGCATTTAAAAGGGTGTTTCAGGCAAAACTAATTTCTGCGGTGCTTCTAACAATGCAATTTGCACACTGTCAGGATTTGGCTCTGTTTGCCTTGTTGAGTCGTCATCAATGTGCTCGCATGCAATTTGGATACTAGGGGCCACAAGTCTTCAGTACTTCCTGCTTTATTCCTCTTTTATTGAGAGAAGTGTATGAAAAACTACTCAGCACATGATCCGAAATCTATAAATTGCTTATGAGCAGTCGGCTGATGTACAGGCTTGATCAGTAAAACAGAGGTGAATCCTGACAGCGAGCACATTGGACACAGCAAAAGGCAGAAACATATGATTTGCGCGGAAAAAGAACAATTGCTGGGTGACCGATATAGGTGTCCCATTTTCCATTCTGGATGGTCCCAACTTAAAGGTCTTATCAGACGCCGCTCACTTCTGCATTGACAATGAGCAGTGCATTAATGTTCGGTCCCCACGCCGGCTATTCACACCCATATATGTGCAGCGATCGTGCAGGCATTTTGACAGGTAACGTTATCGGCATTGCTCGTCTTTTATGTGGACGTGAGGGAAGCTTTAAAACTACTTTAAGTTCAATGTAAAAGTGACATCACATGCGAGACCACCTCAACTGAACACAGACCTTCCCCTAATCTCTGGGGTCTCAGCGGCCGATCAGATCTGGCCATTTTTATACAGAGGGAGGCTGTAACCTTGCGGTACAAGTATCCATCCCGGCGTATTGTGCGGCGAGTGTCCTTACATTTTTAAGGAATTCCTCGGCTACGATACGGGCCCTAGCGTTGACTGACAGCTTCATTTCACTGATCTCCTTGTCGATCTCCTCCATAAAATGAATGACGAAGTCCACCAGCTTGTGTTTGTACATTTGCTCCGTGTGGAAGTTTGTGATCAGGAAGCTGATGTCGTAGCCCTGGGAACAAAAAACACAAGATAAAAGAACCGCTCATTACACAGAGCTGCAGATCAGAGGGGTGTCGTTACATGCTGCTGCTAAAGGGAACGCAAATTGCTCCCACGCATCAGGCAGCGACTAAGGTTCGGACCCGGCAGGAGCCGCTCAGCCTGGATTCACACCGACGACAGCGGAAAATCTTACATGTGAGCAGCAGCATCCAGGTACATGAGCTGCACCGAACCTAAAGGGGTCCTCCATCCATAACCCACCACCTACCCAATGGATAAAGGATAACTGATAAATCAGTGACTTGTTTTGAAGTTGTCTGCTCCCCCTAAAGGGTCCATAGAAAGCCCCTGTAGTGACCAGCTGTCAATCAGGGAGCTCGACCCGTTCCTGCTAGATTGCAACAGTTTTAAACCCATGCTGCACCTTTACAATGACGCAAGTTTAAAGCGCAGGACCAGATGTCACGTACATGCCATTTGCGCTCCTAAGCAGATTTATAAAGGGGAGGACTTAAAAGGGCTGTGAACAGGTCACTGCTGTGGTCAGTAAAGTCATACGTCCATACTATGGGAGAAATCCCAATTTCCGTACATCCTAAGGAGGCAATCATTGGCTGCAATGGTGATGTATCAGGCCAGCAATACGGAGGAGAGGTGATGGATTTGTAGGTGTGTAGGTTTTTTTTTCTCCCCACAATGATGTGCCGTGCATAGGCAAGATCTATAAAGGTGACTTGTTCCAGAAAACCCCGATGCAAACAAAAAGTGTGGTGTTACATGGCGCCCATTAACAGGGAACAGTAATGGCCGATATAAGCCACATGAGTGAGAGATGTTCTGTCATAGGGATCAAGCAAACTGTCCGAGCTCGGACCTCGGTGTACGGACTGTCCGCGGGTCTCCTGACCTCAACTCCACAGCCCCGTATATGCCAATGGAGCAGTAGCGTTCAGGTTGGGCGACCCACGAACAGTTCGTACTACGAGGTCCATGCTTGGACAGAGTTTCATGTCCGTCTCACCGATGCTATGACTAGTAGGACGTACAATTGTCCCCTATGACTGTCCGCGAGGTCCCACTACGATCCGGCCAATTATCACTCACCTCTACTGGCTTTCTGCGCAGGATAAAGAAATTTTCCGCTCTCATCATCATGAAGCGCATGAATTTGTGACATAAAATCTTTTCAATTTCATCGGCCTAAAAAGGAAAGGAGGAAACTTCAGTTATCAATGAGCAGGAAGGTCCAGGAATTAGCCCATCAGTGTTACGTGGCAGCCGCATAAGAGTTATAATGGTCACCCAGAGGTGTCGTTGGTTATCGGTCTCTCCCCAACCACGCTGGGAGTTGTAGTTGAGGAGCCGACTGCTCCAGACCATCCGTCCGGCAACTGACCTGTTTAACTGCGATGCTGACACGCACGGAGTTAATGGATCCCTCGATCAAAACTTTCTCCTTCTCGTTCCTGCTGATGACCACCGGCTGTAAAAGCAGTTCTTTACTACTCCTGCAAAAGAAGACGGAGATCCTAAGAAAGGAGGAGGTGCGCTGCTGGTGTAACGCTGCGGCCAGTCTCTTCCTGCAGAGCAGCGCTCGGTCACATAAGGTGCAGATGACTGCACTGGGCCCCATTCACATGAATACGCCTGGACGGCTGTATGCTGCGGTGCAGGGAAAGACTGAAGGGCATTCAACCCACAAACTTGTATGGCTTCCGTCAATGTTGGGGTAATTTTGCTCTAAGGCACTTCCCCTTTAAAAATCTCCAAAGGTTCCATATTCCAAAAAAGGTTTCACTGTCACTGTTTCCGTGGCAACAAGCAGTCATCTGTTCTGAGAACATTTGGGTTCTTTTCAGAAACAAATCCGTAGGAGGAGCGGCAATAATTTATCACACGGCAATTACCGTCATTACCGGATGTGTCCCGTCAGGTGCCTCGTCCGACAGAAAGAGGTCGTACGAACCGTACGGAGGGTCCTCCGTTATGGGACCGCGGGGTGGCGCCCACGGAGATCAATGGGCCTTATTAATCATGTCCTGATGGGCCTGCAAAACAGAGGCTCTCTGCTCTCGGTCTCCCAAACTGGACCCCCGCATTAAGTCATTCAATTAAAAAAATAAGAACCTTGTAGGCGGCGTTCACACTTCACAAATTTTTGGGGTCAGAATTGCAGTAAATCTGCAGCATTTGTGAAGATCACAGAACAGCGGATTATTTTTTTAAGCAAAAATGTATTAAATTAGCAGCTTTACTCAGACACTAATTGGCCTAACGAGCGCTCATTAGAATGCTTGTTCTTAATCACTGGGGATCAACTTATTAAAATGCCGGTATTGGTAAGTTTGGGCACCCCTGGTCAAAATAACTATTACTGTGAACAGTTAAGCAAGTTGAAGATTAAATGATCTCTTAAAGGACTAAAGTTACAGATGACACCTTTTTCTTTGTATTTTAGGCAATAAAAAAATATGTATTATATATAGTTTCTATTTTACATTTTAAAAATTACAGAAAGGAAAATGGGCCGATGCAAAAGTTTGAGCACCCTTGGAGATTTGTGTTAACTTTGACCAAGGTTTCAGACCTTCATTAGCCTGTTAGGGTTATGGCTCATTCACGATCATCAGTAAGAAAGGCCAGGTGATGCAGATTTCTAGCTTTATAAAAATCCAGCCTCCTCTAACCTTGTGCCAAAAAACAGCAGCCGTGGGTTCTTCTAAGCAGCTGCCTAGCACTCTGAAAATGGTGGAGGCCCACAAAGCAGGAGAAAGCTAAAAGATAGCTAAGTGTTTTTAGGTTGCCCTTTCCTCAGTTTGAAATATAATTAAGAAACGGCAATTAACAGGAACAGTGGAGGTCAAGATAAGGTCTGGAAGACCAAGCAAAATTTCAGTGAGAGCAGATTATTGGATTGCTAGAGAGGCAAATCAGAATCCCCGTCTGACTGCAAAAGACCTTCAGAAAGAATTAGCAGACACTGGAGTTTTGGTACATTGTTCTATTGTTCAGAAACACCTGCACAAATATGGCCTTCATGGAAGAGTCATCAGAAGAAAACCTCTCCTGCATCCTCACCATTAAATTCAGAGTCAGAAGTACGCAAAAGAACATCTAAACAAGCCTGAAGCATTTTGGAAACAAGTCCTGTGGACTGATGAGGAGAACATAGAACTCTTTGGCCACAATGATCAAAAGGTATGTGTAGAGAATTTCAGGAAAAGAACATCTCGCCAACCATTAAGCATGGGGGTGGATCAATCATGCTTTGGAGTTGTTTTGCAGCCAATGGCACTGGGAACATTTCATGGGTAGAGGGAAGAATGGATTCAATGAATTCAACAAATTCTTGATGCAAACATAACACCATCTGTAAAAAGATGAAGGTGAAAAAAGGAAGAGGATGAGGATGGCTGCTACAAATGGATAATGATCCTAAACACACATCACAATCCACAATAGACTACCTCAAAAGGCACAAGCTGAAGGTTTTACAATGGCCCTCACAGTCCCCTGATCTGAGCATCATTGAGAACTTGTGGCTAGAGCTCAGAATAGCAGAGGATGCATGACAGCCCAGGAATCTCACAGAACTAGAAGAATTCTCCAAGGAAGAATGATGAGAATCCCCCAAAAAAAGAACTGAATGACTCTTGTCTGACTACAAAAAGCATTTACAAGCTGTGATACTTTCAAAAGGGGGCCCTACTAGGTACTAACCATGCAGGGTGCCCAAACATTTGCATCAGACCATTTTCCTTTTTGTCATTTTTAAAATGTAAAAGATGAAAATGATTTTTTTTTTTGCCTAAAATACAAAGGAAATGTGTCATCTGTAACTTTAGGCCTTTTAGATTTCATTTCATCTTCAACTTGCTTAACTGTTCACAGTAACAGTAATTTTGACCAGGGGTGCCCAAACTATTACATCCACTGTACTTATTGCAATGTTTTTGGGGATGGCTTATCTTCTAATAACAAAGATCAGGCATATTAAAATCCAGTAACAACGGTATACTTTACTATCCGTAGATGCGGCCGGTGTTGCCGTTTCGTACCTGACTTCCACTTCGGGCTTGTTATGTCTTTCCACCACCTGCGAGGAGAAGTTTTCCAGACACATCGCCGCCTGTAAGGTGGCGCGGACCGTGTTGAGGTACGGGCGAAGTGTGGCAGACTGGAAAGAGAAGGAACATCATGAGTCTAGGGTGGCCACATCTGCGGGCACGGTAGTTGCTCAGAAAAGGAAGCGGCACGGTCACTAAATAACCTCAGATTTCACCATCTGCACAATGAAAAATAAAGAGGTGACACCATCCTGAGAACCTCAGCGTCTCCAGGTCTCACATAATAGTAGCATTATCTTCGTTGATGATGGGAGTTACCATCCACGGCCCCGGGACACGCCCGGCCGGGAGTCTCACAAGTCAACAGATCCATTAACTTTTTGGCAGGAAAATGAGGCACAATCAGAGCTGGTTACTTATTAGCGGCTCACAAATACATTGTCGGTGCTGGAGGTATCACAGTGTCTGCTGATCCCCACGATCATACATATCGCCAACCCTAAAGGGGTTGGCGATATGCATGATCACGTACCGCTTCAGTCGCTACGTAGAAAATCTGCGCGGTCATGTAGTGATCCATCCGCAACCCCACGGCTTTCTCTAATTAGGCAGATTTACCAAGCAGAACACCGACAGGGAAGGGAACCCCACACAAATCAGCGAGACGGTATCAGAATGATATTGCTGCATTTTTACAACTGACGGTCACTGTAAGTGGTGATCATCTGATCGCTTCCTTTGAGATGAATCTGTCACCATGTTTGTTCTACTCCTTCCGAGAGCAGCATGATGTAGAGGCAGAGACCCTGATTCTAGTGATAGATCACTAACTGGGCTGCTTGCTGCAGTTTTGATACTATCACTGATTTGTTGCAGATCTCTGTATGCTGAGTTCTGTATAACTCTGCCAACAACACGGAGTGGCATCTTTCTGCCTATGCACAGTGTACAATCAGTAGTGGGGATGGGGTTGGCCTCCTGGTCCATGCTCTAAGGTTAAAGGAGTTATCCAGGACTTTTTTTTTCCCCCATGGGCAAAGCCTGTGCAGCCCCGCGAAGGCCTCTCCTGGCTCATGGACGGCTCCTGACAGCGATTCTCCTGCTTCCTGAGACCTCACGTCAGCTGTCAGAAGAAACTACTCTGTCGATCTGTCGTCACAGGAGGCAGCACAAGTAGTTAGATAGAAACTGCCTGCCAATAAGCACTTCACCCCTTAGGGAAAAAAAGGATGGGTTTTTAGTGGTCTGGAAATAGGAGCTTTCATAGATATCTCCTATATCTATTCATCTACCTGCCCAATCCATCTCCCTAAACATCCAACCCACCACCCATTCATTCATTTACCTACCCATCAGGCAAGTTATCCAGCCTGTCATCTACTTACCCACTCAACCATCCATCTACCAACCTACACACATGTGCATACCCACTTATCCAACCTCATTATCCGCCTAATCAATTACTGATCCACCTGACCCCAATCACTCCAGGAGACTGAGGTTGTGAGGTCTCCGTCCATTTTATCCTGGGGTGCAGTGTCCATCTTCTATTCCACAGTGTGCCCCCCCCAATCCCAGGAGCCAGGTGGTCTCAGTGCCCCCCCAAAAGAGTGGGTTATCCACTACCAATATCTATTGCACATTATCACTACTTCCGTCAGCCTGGCTCCAGAGGTGGTCAATGAGGCCCCTAAAACGTAAAGCATTACTTCCATAACCAAACGGTAATTCGCTGCAAAACTACAACTCCCAGCATGCCCTAACAGACGGCAGCTGTGAGTTGTTCTCTACTTCAAAATCCACTCCGTATCAAGTCGAGTTCTCCAACCAAACTACAACTCTCAGCATGCACCGACAGCCCATAGCAGCAATAGCATGCTGGAAGTAGTAGTTTTGCAACAGCTGGAAAAGCCGAGAAATGATGCAGCACTTCAATTACAGGATTAAAGAAGCTAAAGGAGAGAAACCCCTAAACCACAACTGAGGAGCGCACGGGGCAAACGCGACCGTACAAATCAGCTGGGGGCGAGCGAGAGGGCGACCGAGGAATTCACAAACCAACCCCACGTGCGCTGACGAAGATAAACTTCCTACGTTTTTGCTCCCGGGCATGTGACACGCCCGGACACAGCAGGAATACCATCTGCTGCAAACCCACACACACCTCCCCGAGAATATGGAGCAGGGCCAAGCGTGCAGGAAAGCTTCAGGACTTCAGGATGTGCATTATCAAGGAGAATGGGAGAGGGTCTTCAGTTCCCCTTTTTTTTTTGCTGGTGCTACATAAGCAACAGCCCTAGAAAAGAATATTCTCAACTTGAAAAATTATCACTTTATGACTGTAACCCCACCAACCGTGAAAATAAGAGGGCCACAGAGCTAATTTATCGCTTTGTCTAAGCTTTCCCTCCAGAGCAGCGCTCCTGACCACCTGGCTGTACAGGGGCTGCAGAGCACACAGTAAGGAAGCTAGCACCTCTTTAATTTCAGGATTGTAGGGGGTCCTAGAGATCAGATTGTCACATATCCATAAGAGGGTATTCCCATATTCTATCCCTTTAAAGCTAAGCTTATATACTAATACGATGCCTTTAAGGATTACAACTGATGATCTGACTGACTGGAGACACAAATGAGAAAGCTGCGCCATCAATAATCCACGGGATATCGGTCACATCTCAGTCGGGTTGGTATATTACCGTGATGGGTGGGAGTCCAATTTATGGGATTGCCACCTGTCCTGAGTGTAAAAGTGCCATCGCACCAAGTCAGGGCTTCATTCCTTTCACAGCGGCGCTCCGACCACCCAGACAGGTGAACGGCAGCATAGCCTGATTCAAGTGAGAGGATCAGCTGCAATTTACTAGCACGGCCAGAAAAAGGCGCTGTGGTGCCAAGTCCCCTTCATTCTCCCAGGATCAGTGGGAGTCCCAAAAATCAGAACCCACCCATCCTTCAACATACCATCCCTTTATAAGATCAGAATACCCATTTATGGATAATTTCACATTTTTACTCCAAGTACAAGAGAGATTATCGAAATCTTTATGCAACTTTTCTGCCTCACTTGTAGCCATTTTTAGGCTACGTGCTTGCTGTCAGTGAATAGAAGCAGGTTTAGAAGATTGTCTAGACACCATATGTTTTAGTGCTAATAATGTATCAAGTGTCTCAACAAAACAAACAGATCAGTAGCCCAGAGGACCCCAGCGCAAAGGCCAGCCTGATCCGGATACTCTGTTGCATTGTCTACACTTGTAGCAACTTTCAGCTATGGGAAACATTAGATCTGTAGCAGATGTCACCCTGTAGATGCAAACAAGTGCGAGATCTGCCCTCAGACTAATCGAGACAAGAGATGAAGGCCTGAAAGGGCATCACCTCTACTTTCAAAGTGCCCCCAAGAAGTTTTAAGACCTCAAAACTACAATTCCTTGCCCTACATCACGAGAGCATTGCATCATCTGTCCCACTTTCCTTGTGCAGATCATTAGTGATGCACAACGGGAGCAAAAAATAAATAAATCCAGCCGCAACAGAGGACACATCGGATGTATGACAATCCGCTATCTTGCTGATCGCTGGGGTCTGAGTGCTGCAGAGCGGGGTCAGGCTTGGATGGAGTGCAGATGCACATCCTGGTCCTCAGCGCCATTCCTTGTGTGAGAAAGACTAGTACGGTGCCTGGACCCCCAGTGACCAGTAAGATATCCCCTACCTTGCAGATCACTGAGGGTCCGAGCTCTGCCTCAGCTTTCTCAGGCACCCCCATGGGAGGGGATAACCCTCTAGACAGGATTATATTAAAAAAGAATAAAGGGCTGACTTAAAGGGGGCTTCTGTTTTGTTTTTTTTGTTTGTTTTTTTTTTTAGAAAAACCTTGTTCCTCCAGATGCAAATTATTTTTTAAATGTCTTTACTCACGATCCTGGGGTCCAGCTGCGAATCCCCACCGCTGCTCCTAGTGTGTTATTGTCTGCAGCACTGACACCATGTCAATAGTGCTGCAGCCAACCAGTGAGCTCAGCAGCACTGCCCGAGTTGACGCAAGCCCTGCAGCCAACCAGTGAGCTCGGCCGCTCTGCCCGAGTTGACGCAAGCCCTGCAGCCAACCAGTGAGCTCGGCCGCTCTGCCCGAGTTGACGCAAGCGCTGCAGCCAACCAGTGAGCTCGGCCGCTCTGCCCGAGTTGACGCAAGCGCTGCAGCCAACCAGTGAGCTCGGCCGCTCTGCCCGAGTTGACGCAAGCGCTGCAGCCAACCAGTGAGCTCGGCCGCTCTGCCCGAGTTGACGCAAGCGCTGCAGCCAACCAGTGAGCTCGGCCGCTCTGCCCGAGTTGACGCAAGCGCTGCAGCCAACCAGTGAGCTCGGCCGCTCTGCCCGAGTTGACGCAAGCGCTGCAGCCAACCAGTGAGCTCGGCCGCTCTGCCCGAGTTGACGCAAGCGCTGCAGCCAACCAGTGAGCTCGGCCGCTCTGCCCGAGTTGACGCAAGCGCTGCAGCCAACCAGTGAGCTCGGCCGCTCTGCCCGAGTTGACGCAAGCGCTGCAGCCAACCAGTGAGCTCGGCCGCTCTGCCCGAGTTGACGCAAGCGCTGCAGCCAACCAGTGAGCTCGGCCGCTCTGCCCGAGTTGACGCAAGCGCTGCAGCCAACCAGTGAGCTCGGCCGCTCTGCCCGAGTTGACGCAAGCGCTGCAGCCAACCAGTGAGCTCGGCCGCTCTGCCCGAGTTGACGCAAGCGCTGCAGCCAACCAGTGAGCTCGGCCGCTCTGCCCGAGTTGACGCAAGCGCTGCAGCCAACCAGTGAGCTCGGCCGCTCTGCCCGAGTTGACGCAAGCGCTGCAGCCAACCAGTGAGCTCGGCCGCTCTGCCCGAGTTGACGCAAGCGCTGCAGCCAACCAGTGAGCTCGGCCGCTCTGCCCGAGTTGACGCAAGCGCTGCAGCCAACCAGTGAGCTCGGCCGCTCTGCCCGAGTTGACGCAAGCGCTGCAGCCAACCAGTGAGCTCGGCCGCTCTGCCCGAGTTGACGCAAGCGCTGCAGCCAACCAGTGAGCTCGGCCGCTCTGCCCGAGTTGACGCAAGCGCTGCAGCCAACCAGTGAGCTCGGCCGCTCTGCCCGAGTTGACGCAAGCGCTGCAGCCAACCAGTGAGCTCGGCCGCTCTGCCCGAGTTGACGCAAGCGCTGCAGCCAACCAGTGAGCTCGGCCGCTCTGCCCGAGTTGACGCAAGCGCTGCAGCCAACCAGTGAGCTCGGCCGCTCTGCCCGAGTTGACGCAAGCGCTGCAGCCAACCAGTGAGCTCGGCCGCTCTGCCCGAGTTGACGCAAGCGCTGCAGCCAACCAGTGAGCTCGGCCGCTCTGCCCGAGTTGACGCAAGCGCTGCAGCCAACCAGTGAGCTCGGCCGCTCTGCCCGAGTTGACGCAAGCGCTGCAGCCAACCAGTGAGCTCGGCCGCTCTGCCCGAGTTGACGCAAGCGCTGCAGCCAACCAGTGAGCTCGGCCGCTCTGCCCGAGTTGACGCAAGCGCTGCAGCCAACCAGTGAGCTCGGCCGCTCTGCCCGAGTTGACGCAAGCGCTGCAGCCAACCAGTGAGCTCGGCCGCTCTGCCCGAGTTGACGCAAGCGCTGCAGCCAACCAGTGAGCTCGGCCGCTCTGCCCGAGTTGACGCAAGCGCTGCAGCCAACCAGTGAGCTCGGCCGCTCTGCCCGAGTTGACGCAAGCGCTGCAGCCAACCAGTGAGCTCGGCCGCTCTGCCCGAGTTGACGCAAGCGCTGCAGCCAACCAGTGAGCTCGGCCGCTCTGCCCGAGTTGACGCAAGCGCTGCAGCCAACCAGTGAGCTCGGCCGCTCTGCCCGAGTTGACGCAAGCGCTGCAGCCAACCAGTGAGCTCGGCCGCTCTGCCCGAGTTGACGCAAGCGCTGCAGCCAACCAGTGAGCTCGGCCGCTCTGCCCGAGTTGACGCAAGCGCTGCAGCCAACCAGTGAGCTCGGCCGCTCTGCCCGAGTTGACGCAAGCGCTGCAGCCAACCAGTGAGCTCGGCCGCTCTGCCCGAGTTGACGCAAGCGCTGCAGCCAACCAGTGAGCTCGGCCGCTCTGCCCGAGTTGACGCAAGCGCTGCAGCCAACCAGTGAGCTCGGCCGCTCTGCCCGAGTTGACGCAAGCGCTGCAGCCAACCAGTGAGCTCGGCCGCTCTGCCCGAGTTGACGCAAGCGCTGCAGCCAACCAGTGAGCTCGGCCGCTCTGCCCGAGTTGACGCAAGCGCTGCAGCCAACCAGTGAGCTCGGCCGCTCTGCCCGAGTTGACGCAAGCGCTGCAGCCAACCAGTGAGCTCGGCCGCTCTGCCCGAGTTGACGCAAGCGCTGCAGCCAACCAGTGAGCTCGGCCGCTCTGCCCGAGTTGACGCAAGCGCTGCAGCCAACCAGTGAGCTCGGCCGCTCTGCCCGAGTTGACGCAAGCGCTGCAGCCAACCAGTGAGCTCGGCCGCTCTGCCCGAGTTGACGCAAGCGCTGCAGCCAACCAGTGAGCTCGGCCGCTCTGCCCGAGTTGACGCAAGCGCTGCAGCCAACCAGTGAGCTCGGCCGCTCTGCCCGAGTTGACGCAAGCGCTGCAGCCAACCAGTGAGCTCGGCCGCTCTGCCCGAGTTGACGCAAGCGCTGCAGCCAACCAGTGAGCTCGGCCGCTCTGCCCGAGTTGACGCAAGCGCTGCAGCCAACCAGTGAGCTCGGCCGCTCTGCCCGAGTTGACGCAAGCGCTGCAGCCAACCAGTGAGCTCGGCCGCTCTGCCCGAGTTGACGCAAGCGCTGCAGCCAACCAGTGAGCTCGGCCGCTCTGCCCGAGTTGACGCAAGCGCTGCAGCCAACCAGTGAGCTCGGCCGCTCTGCCCGAGTTGACGCAAGCGCTGCAGCCAACCAGTGAGCTCGGCCGCTCTGCCCGAGTTGACGCAAGCGCTGCAGCCAACCAGTGAGCTTGGCCGCTCTGCCCGAGTTGACGCAAGCGCTGCAGCCAACCAGTGAGCTCGGCCGCTCTGCCCGAGTTGACGCAAGCGCTGCAGCCAACCAGTGAGCTCGGCCGCTCTGCCCGAGTTGACGCAAGCGCTGCAGCCAACCAGTGAGCTCGGCCGCTCTGCCCGAGTTGACGCAAGCGCTGCAGCCAACCAGTGAGCTCGGCCGCTCTGCCCGAGTTGACGCAAGCGCTGCAGCCAACCAGTGAGCTCGGCCGCTCTGCCCGAGTTGACGCAAGCGCTGCAGCCAACCAGTGAGCTCGGCCGCTCTGCCCGAGTTGACGCAAGCGCTGCAGCCAACCAGTGAGCTCGGCCGCTCTGCCCGAGTTGACGCAAGCGCTGCAGCCAACCAGTGAGCTCGGCCGCTCTGCCCGAGTTGACGCAAGCGCTGCAGCCAACCAGTGAGCTCGGCCGCTCTGCCCGAGTTGACGCAAGCGCTGCAGCCAACCAGTGAGCTCGGCCGCTCTGCCCGAGTTGACGCAAGCGCTGCAGCCAACCAGTGAGCTCAGCGGCACTGCCCGAGTTGACGCAAGCGCTGCAGCCAACCAGTGAGTTCAGCGGCACTGCCCGAGTTGACGCAAGCGCTGCAGCCAACCAGTGAGTTCAGCGGCACTGCCCGAGTTGACGCAAGCGCTGCAGCCAACCAGTGAGCTCAGCTGCTCTGCCCGAGTTGACACAAGCGCTGCAGCCAACCAGTGAGCTCAGCTGCTCTGCCCGAGCTGACAAGCGCTGCAGCCAACCAGTGAGCTCAGCTGCTCTGCCCGAGCTGACAAGCGCTGCAGCCAACCAGTGAGCTCGGCGGCTCTGCCCGAGTTGACGCAAGCGCTGCAGCCAACCAGTGAGCTCAGTGGCTCTGCCCGAGTTGACGCAAGCGCTGCAGCCAACCAGTGAGCTTAGTGGCTCTGCCCGAGTTGACGCAAGCGCTGCAGCCAACCAGTGAGCTCAGTGGCTCTGCCCGAGTTGACGCAAGCGCTGCAGCCAACCAGTGAGCTCAGCCGCTCTGCCCGACTTGACACAAGCCCTGCAGCAAACAACAGACACCAGGAGCAGCGGCAGAGACTCAGCGCCGGACTCGGGGAGGGCGATTAAAGCAGTTTGATTTCGAACAGGAAACAAGGGGTTTTTTGCTGAAACTAAAAACACTTTCCTAAGTTCTAACTTTCAGGATATAACCGAGACCCCCACCGCTCTCCAGAACAGGGGTCTTGTGTTCATATATGAGGCGCAGCTGAGCTATTACTGCTGCACCCCCAGAGACTGCTCCACCGTCCAACAGGAGCCCATTCTGTACCCCGACAGTTTATAGGAAACCCCTATGGGGCGGGCATTAACCCCTCACACTGCTCCCTAGAGGCCAATGGTAAGACCCCTCCTGCACTGCCGGCTATGGGGGCTGCACAGAATCGCATGGTGTGACCGGAGAGCTGGAGCAGCCGCCTCCTAGGATTGTGCAATGCTGGAGAGACACCTGCAGAGGGCGCTGCACCCGTGCACATTCCCGGGCGGCCTCCGCCCTCCACCGGTTGCTTCATCCTCCCGAGAGCCGCTCCCACTATTCCCCGACAGTGGCCGAACCGTGACCGCTCCTCCCCGCCATGTAACAACCGTCCACACATCCCGGCCGGTGACCTCCCGGGGAACCTCCCCGCCTCACTCACCATCGCTCCGGTAGCTCCCGATAGCGGAAGTGACAGCTCTGCGCCTGCGCAGTCGGACGCTTCCCCCCTCTCAGAGAGACGGTCAGCCATCCGGCCAAACCATTATTAAATCAGGGGGTGTAAAGACGAGACACTGATTTCAAGTTACACGAACGTATACAAACACCGCCCTGCCCGTGAGCTCGTTTCCCCCTGCCCTTATCACATGGTACCACCCTCATATTCTACATGAGTTTCTATGATCAGCTCCGGAATGACAGGTACATATCAGACGGTACCCCCCTCTGGAGAGAGAATGGTTGCGTCTTTCCAGCTTCTCACCATATTAGGACATATGGAATGCATGAAGAGGAAACCATTGTGAACAAATAGGGGTGATCATTATCCTAAACGGACAAAAACTGACCACCTTTTCATAATTTCACGGTATACTTACATATGTCTATATAGGAATTGTTTCATTAAATATACGCTACGAATGTAATATTACGTAGTGCGTATTTTAAATAACTGTTACATCCGAGTAAAATCAGACTCCCCCCATAGCTCCTATGGACCAGTCTTACTCCAAGCCCACCCCCGCTGAGGTGTGATGGACTGTACCATTTTTTCTGTCACACAATGAGCCGTGACGTTACACACTTATAGAGATATCTCCTGTGCTGAGAATCAGGGTCCAGTCTAATTCGCTCTTATATATGTAATTTACATGGAGCGGCGGAGTCATTCCCTCAGTTATACGCTTTTATCCGTATAGACTCCCCCCATGGCGCCAGTAAGTGGTGTCTTCCACGGCCCCGGTTATCTGAGAGGACTGGCACAAGGGCCTCGGGCAGCTCTGCGCTGCCACCTGCTGGCCACGGGCGCTCAGAGGCGGAGAGAGGCCGAGGAGACGGCGGCACCGGGGATGGCGGCGTAGTGCGGGCCGCGGTGCGCTGTGAATGAATGTAAGTAGGCGGCGAGGTGCCGGTGCCATGGACCGAGCCGGCGGCCACCGACATGTGCAGCAATAAGCGGCCTGCAGTGGGAAAGCGGAGCTGCTATCTGATTGGCTGCTCCCGGTGACTGTTACAGTTAGCAGCGCTGCAGCCAATCACTCACTGACTGACTGGCTGCAGCTTTGCAGACAAAAATCAGACACCGGACCTGGGGAGGGTGAGTGAGCTGCTTTTAAGGAATTGCAGCTGGGGGATGGGGATTTTCTGCACCCCTTTAAGGCAGCGCTTTTATTCTTTCATGATCCGTTTGCAGATTCTCGTCCGGGATCCGTTCACTTTACCGGGTTATGCTCCTTTTTTGGTACAAGGTATTTTTTCCCTTTGAGGACAGTGGTCTTCTGCGCCGGCTCTCCGCCATCGCTCTTGTCTCTATATTGGCCTCAGCGGCGATGGCGGGATTACAGCACACTTCACCGCTGCAGCCAATCGCTGAGACACTACGCAGGGAGCCGGCACTGGACCTCGGGACAACCGCTTTTTTTATTTAAAGGGAATCTGTCACCCCATTTTTGGACTATCAGCTGCCGGCACCACCATCAGGGGCTTATCTACAGCGTTCTGTAATGCATTCTGTAATGCTGTAGATAAGCCCCACATGTAACCTGAAAGAAAAGAAAAACACGCTATATTACACTCACCCGGGGGTGGTCCGGTCCGATGGGTGTCGTGGTCCAGTCCGGCGCCTCCCATCTTCTAGCGATGACGTCCTCTTCTTTGCTTCCTGTTGCGGCTCCTGCGCAGGCGCACTGCAGTACTCTCCCCTGCCCTCAACAGGGCAGATAAAGTACGCCTGCGCAGGAGCCGCAACAGGAAGCAAAGAAGAGGACGTCATCGCTAGAAGATGGGAGGCGCCGGACTGGACCACCCCTGGGTGAGTATAATATAACTCATTTTTCTTTTCTTTCAGGTTACATGGGGGGCTTATCTACAGCATTACAGAATGCATTACAGAATGCTGTAGATAAGCCCCTGATGGTGGTGCCGGCAGCTGATAGTCCAAAAATGAGGTGACAGATTCCCTTTAAAGAGTAACTAATCTATATTATTATTTTTTTTTTATTATTATTATTATTGATCTGTTGTTGTAGTTCTGAACCTCCTGTAATATTTGCTGGCCCCTGATTTTTGCTCTCTCTTCTCTGACTCCGAAGTGAAATAGCTGTTTTACCTGTTGAGTTCCTGCACTGAGAGCAGCTGATTTACAATATCCGGACCCCCTGTGTGAGCTTCTCTGCTCCCATCAGACAGGGAGAGGGGATAAGGGAAGGCAACGGAGAAGCTCGCACAGGGGTCCAGATATTTGAAAATCAGCTGCTCTCCGTGCAGGAACTCGGCAGGTAAAACAGCAATTTCACCGCAGAGTTTGGGAGAAAGGAATGCAAAAAAGAAAAGTAGTGGAGTGATAACGATCCCGCCATCCACAAGGTTGTAGATGTACAAAGCCCAAAATCCGCTCACCCACCGGACCGACAGTCAGAATGGTGGAGGCGCTGACCGCTGCGGCCAGTTGGAGCTGTGGCTGTACCAAACTGTCAGCGGTGTCAGTTCAGGTTGTAGATGAGTCGTCATTCGCTGACCGCAAGCAGTGATCTTGAATACTACCAACTTGCTGCCCTCTTTATTTTTCCAGTGGTGATTGATGGCACAGGTCATCGTGGATCATGTGGGTACAGCCTCATTATCCGTTTTCTTTTTGTATCCCTTCAGTTCACCAGTTGCCATCATGAGTGAGTTAAAAGATTGCCCGCTGCAGTTCCACGAGTTTAAGTCGGTGGACCACGTGAAGTTGTGCCCCCGGTACACGGCCGTGCTCTCCCGGTCAGAAGACGATGGGATCGGCATTGAGGAGCTGGACACGCTGCAGCTAGAGCTAGAAACCCTGCTGTCCTCAGCCAGCCGCCGGCTGCGGGTGTTAGAGGCCGAGACGCAGGTAAGGACCAAAGCGGGGGCTGGGCGCGGTCGATCGGGGGGCTGGGCTGGGCACGGGCGATCGGGGGGCTGGGCGTGGGCAATCGGTGGCTGGCTCTCGTTCAGACGTCGGTAATCTGTCTGCCGAGCGTTCATCCCTTTATTTTTATTTTTTTTAATAATGTGTGCAATTGTTTCTTTACAAATTTTGCACCGCTTGCACTTTGTTCCCCTGCACAGTCAGCTGATTCTTTCAGCTGCGAAGAGCTCAGAAAAAGACAGAACAGTCAACAAACTCCGTTCCAGACCGTCCTAGCGAGCTCGCTGACGTAGTTTCAGATGACTCCTTCTGTAGCCAGCAATAGACAGTGCCACCCAGCAGCTACAGAAGGCAAACGGCGCAACATTTGTACTGAAACCCAAGTGCAAAAAATGTTGTTGTTTTTTTAAAAAGTGACCAAGTTACATGTTTTAAGTAGAAAAGAAAAAAAAAAATTGTCCCTTTTTTAAAGAGAACCTGTCACCTGGTCCATGCTGCCCACACCGCAGGCCGACAGGTTCCCTTTAAACATCCATCTAATGCAATTTAATAGTGGTCTTTTCGCCCCTCTGCACGGGGCCGGCACAGAGTTACTGATAACTTTCTTTATAATTCTTGTTTTTCTTTCTTCTAGAAATATTCGGTAACTCGGCTTTATCTGGTGTCACTGTGTATGGACGGGGCACACGATCGCCGTCGCCGGCCCAGGAGATGGTGTCTGACTTCTTCTCGTTTTCCACCAGATCCTCACAGACTGGCAGGATAAGAAAGGAGACCGAAGGTTTCTGAAGCTTGGAAAGGAGCTTGAACCCGGCACCCCCGTCAAACACAAACCCAAAAAGCCAAAGCTGGAAGGTAAAGGAAGTCACGCCTCCGGGACCGGCCCGGGAAGACCCAAATCCAGAAACTTACAGACAAAAATCCAGGAGTACGAGTTCACAGACGATCCGGTGGATGTACCCAGAATACCCAAAAACGATGCCCCAAACAGGTAGTGAAAGACCCTGTGGGAAATCCCCTGAATTTTCTGGCTATGGCCATTTCTAACATAACATGAACCAGGAGGATCAGGATGGACAGGGGCATAGGTCTCATCGTGTCATGTTGTGTTTCAGATTTTGGGCATCTGTTGAACCGTATTGTGCAGACATAACTGCAGAAGAGATCAAGGTCCTGGAGGATCTGCTGAAGACCCCTGAGGACGAGGCCGACTACTACAAAGTATGATCACAGCTCCACGCTCCTCTGACATGGTCACACACAACAATGGTCACCTCCTGCCCTCCTCATTGCTAGAACTTTTATTTCTACCCCCAACATCAATAATGCCGGGTGTCGGACCCCCACCAATCTGATACTGAAGACCTATTCTAAGGCTGGTTCATCAGCAAATGCCCGAACATCCCCCTACATACAGAATAATATATGTAGACCACCCGACCCTGTAGACCCCTCATCCGTACAGACCCCAGACTTGTGTTAGATAGATATTATAAGTGGTCTGTATAAGTGAGGGGACTGCGATCTCATGATGTGCCCGTTCAGGTGCCATGGCGGCTGTAGACCTCCAGAGGGCGCCGTACTTGATATGTTGTGAATTATTGCAGGAATTGATGCCATTTGTGATGCATGGAAGGCGACAGATGTGGCAGGTGTACTTGCTGCTGAATTTGGTGACCTCTGAGCGAGGGCACGGCTGGGTATTGACATGTGGTGCAATGCGGCCACTACGACACAGGCCCCTGCCTCATGTCCTGTGTGTTCACTATAGCAGCTGTTATCATTGCTGGACCTGGTGTTGGGGGAGTAGGGGGGTAAATGAAGCCTCCTGTGTTGACCAGCATTATGTTGGCCACTGCTTTCAGATTCCACCTCTCGGGAAACATTACTCCCAACGTTGGGCGCAAGAGGACTTGCAGGAGGAACAGAAAGATGGAGCCCGGGTCTCTATGGCAGGAGACAAGAAGAAAGGACCTCAAGGACCTCTAACTGAGCTGGACTCCAAAGGTAGTAGTCCCCTGAGCTGATGATCAAGCTCCATCCTCCCCAGACGCCATTTCTTCTCTGGTCATCCAGCTCTGATCCTAACCACTTCTACTTCTGATTACCGAGTGCAGGAAGCGGCTTTGCTGCAGCTGCCATTTTTGTTTTGTTTTGGGTTTTTTTGCTACCTTTGTCACAGGGTCGCCCATACCATCTCCTGTTAATGCCATTTTTGCTCTTCTCGCTGTCCACATGTAATACTACATTTTCCCTGTAGTGGGCGCTGCAGGTAAATGGACTCCTGACTGCATAGTCCAACACTTTTTTTCCATGTAACTTTCTGTCTTTGCTATTTCTAGATGTGGACTCCATGCTGAAAAAGTCAGAATTTCAGCATGACCAGCCTGAGGATGGCTGCCCGTTCGGGCACCTGACGCAGCGCCTCCTGCAGGCTCTCGTTGAGGTAATTGACTTTTGTACTTACTAGAAATCTAGGACAGAATTTGGCACATTTTAAGGGGTGGCAATTCATCAGGTGGACGGCTGCATCTCCTACCAGAATAAAGGATCAGACACTTGTATGGCTGGCTGATCGATCCCCGACACTTGTATGGCTGGCTGATCGATCCCCGACACTTGTATGGCTGGCTGATCGATCCCCGACACTTGTATGGCTGGCTGATCGATCCCCGACACTTGTATGGCTGGCTGATCGATGCCCGACACTTGTATGGCTGGCTGATCGATGCCCGACACTTGTATGGCTGGCTGATCGATCCCCACACTCATAGCTGGCTGGCTAATCGACCCCCTACACTCGTGTGGCTGGCTGATCCCCGACACTCGTATGGCTGGCTGATCGATCCCCACACTCGTATGGCTGGCTGATCGATCCCCACACTCGTATGGCTGGCTGATCGATCCCCACACTCGTATGGCTGGCTGATCGATCCCCACACTCGTATGGCTGGCTGATCGATCCCCACACTCGTATGGCTGGCTGATCGATCCCCACACTCGTATGGCTGGCTGATCGATCCCCACACTCGTATGGCTGGCTGATCGATCCCCACACTCGTATGGCTGGCTGATCGATCCCCACACTCGTATGGCTGGCTGATCGATCCCCACACTCGTATGGCTGGCTGATCGATCCCCACACTCGTATGGCTGGCTAATCGACCCCCTACACTCGTGTGGCTGGCTGATCCCCGACACTCGTGTGGCTGGCTGATTGATCCTCAACACTCGTCTGGCTGGCTGGCTGATTGATCCTCAACACTCGTGTGGCTGGCTGGCTGGCTGATTGATCCCCAACACTAGTATGGCTGGCCGGCTGATCCCCCGACACTCGTGTGGCTGGCCGGCTGATCCCCCGACACTCGTGTGGCTGGCCGGCTGATCCCCCGACTCTCGTGTGGCTGGCCGGCTGATCCCCCGACACTCGTGTGGCTGGCCGGCTGATCCCCCGACTCTCGTGTGGCTGGCCGGCTGATCCCCCGACTCTCGTGTGGCTGGCCGGCTGATCCCCCGACTCTCGTCTGGCTGGCTGGCTGATCCCCCGACTCTCGTCTGGCTGGCCGGCTGATCCCCCGACTCTCGTCTGGCTGGCCGGCTGATCCCCCGACTCTCGTCTGGCTGGCCGGCTGATCCCCCGACTCTCGTCTGGCTGGCCGGCTGATCGATACCAGACACTCGTCTGGCTGGCCGGCTGATCGATACCAGACACTCGTCTGGCTGGCCGGCTGATCCCCCGACTCTCGTCTGGCTGGCCGGCTGATCGATACCAGACACTCGTCTGGCTGGCCAGCTGATCCTGCTATAGTGGTGGGTTCATCAGAAGTCGTTGATAGTGTGTATGATCACCTTTACCCTGCGGTATCGCGCGATGGTTAGATGTCGTCTTTATATATTATTGCTCTGTGTCTGGGCTACAGGAAAACATAATTTCCCCCATTGAGGACTCCCCAATTCCTGAGATATCCGGGAAGGAGTCGGGAACTGATGGAGCCAGCACGTCTCCTAGAAGTCAGATGAAGCCGTTCAGGTACGTGCCGCAGGCCTCTCTTCAGTGCCTTGTACTAATTTATGGTAGTAAATGGTCTTGGGTAATGTTTCTTTCAGTGCCCCCCACACAAAGTCGTTGGAGGTCCGTATTAAGGAAGAGCTGATAGCGCAGGGTCTGCTGGAGTCGGAGGACCGGCCGGCGGAGGACTCTGAAGATGAGGTCTTGGCCGAGCTCCGCAAGAGACAGGCCGAGCTGAAGGCTCTCAGCGCTCACAACCGGGCCAAGAAACAAGAACTGCTCAGGTGATGGATTAAAAGTCTGTTAGTCCGGCACCTCGCGGTCCCTCGTCTCTTGCGAGATTATCGGACAAGTCCTCCAGACTATAGTTTCTTGGTATGCGGCTTTCACGGGTGGAGCCTGCTAAGAAGGGGTTAAGTGTACACGTCAGCCTGACACTTAAAGGCAACCTGTCATCTGATTATGCAGAATGAACCGGAGTCTGGCGGCATTACTTCAGCCGTGTATGGTTAATTCTGAATCGCTGCAGCATTTTTCTTTGGAAAGCTGGTTGGGGACTGCGTGTCTCGTATGACTAGTCCAATAGGCGGGTCCCAGCAGCTTCTCCCCACCCAGGAACCTTTGACTGACAGGTGTCTCCCTATGTGTGAACTGTCGCTGTTCGGCTTTTCAAAGTATATTTGGATGCAGTGACACCTGATGCATCGGGGGGCAGTGATATGACTACTAGGGACCTTAAAGGGGCTGCTTTTTGGGAAAATAAAAGGATTATGGGGACACAGTCTACGACTCCATTACTGGAGGGAATGCTTTCAGTAGTGGGGGATTCTGTGGGTACGGAGGAGGGGCTGCTGCTCTGCGTACTAGGTAGGCAGGAGGGTCTGTCCATTGTGTCTATGGGGGGCAGAATTTGCTGTTTCTGTTATAGTGGCACTATTGTGATGTGAGATTGAGGGGCACACTGTGATTAGGGGCAGCAGCTGCTGTGACTTCTAGGGATCGGAGAGCGGCTGTCCATAATTTTATGCTAGGGTAATACATGGTATAAGTAGAGTATTTAAGGGGGGGTCCTTGCTGGGACTACTGAAGGGAGAATGGGGGGCACCATCTGTTACTTGGCTGTCAGCAGAGTCTCGCTCTCTCTGCACCTTACATGAACTGCAATAATCCTAATCCCATTATTTCTCCCTTCAGATTAGCAAAAGAAGAAATGAACAAACAGGAGCTGCGGCACAGGGTACGCATGGCCGACAACGAGGTCATGGACGCTTTCCGAAAAATCATGGCCGCACGGCAGAAAAAAAGGACGCCGACTAAAAAGGAGAAGGACCAGGCTTGGAAGGCTCTGAAGGAGCGGGAAAGCATATTAAAACTGCTGGACGGGTGACCGGAGCCACCCCGGAGGACGCTACGTGTACTTGAAGGATCGGACGCGCCGCCATTGTGGAAGTAACTGTTTGTCACTACTTCTTGTTTTTTCTTTATTCAGAAGGAGGAACTTTTTTACAAGTGTTTTGTTGTAATTTTTTTTTTGTGTGTGTTATTTTATTGTGCTGATGTTCGTTTGTCCATTTGTTCGTTTGTTTTTTTTTTAATTTTAATAATGTCCCGCATCTGAGAATATTTTCAAAGGATATTGATAAAATAAAATGATTTATGGCAGATAAGGGGTTTGTCTGATGGACGCACGATCCACTTTAAAGTACCTGGACTTTTAGGTTAAAAATTAATAATAATGAATGATCTAAGGCTATGTGCACACGATCAGTATTTGCAGCAGAAAAAAAGACTTTTTGAGAAACATTTACTCTTGGCGACTCTTAAAAGTCCTTTTACGCTGGCACGGATCATGCTGACAATATGGTGGCACTGTTCAGTCTACATGCAGTTTGCATTTTGTTGGTATTTACACATTATATTTTCCGTTGGTCGGGGTAGGTGCCCACTGTCGGGTGCGTGTACTCAGGAGGTACGTGCCCAACAGTGGCCAGGGTCGGCATGGATGTCCCGGCATCCATCCTACATAAGGACCTTTTTTTTCTTTAACACTTTCCCAGCTGAGTCGTCTTCGTCTTATACAGTATATGTGGCCTCCCCTGTGATTTATAGAGGTCAGTCATAAAGGGGTTGTCCACTACACATAGGTCGGTGATAGTCTGACATCCTCATCAATGATCTGTCATTACCTCTGATGACAGGTGATCAGATCCTATAGAGTAGGAGTTGATTTGTGGCCGATGCATGTTTGTACAGAGATGTGAGGCACCGGGGCTTCATATACTGTATTCACCTGGGTGCCGATGACTGGCAGAGTTGTCAGGTGCCTTATTCCCCCCCCCCCTACTGATGTGAGGATGGGTCATCAATATAAAAGTAACAGCCCCCCCTTTTGTTTTATACTTTACATTTTTCAAGACCTCTGCTTGCTGTTATACATTAGGAAGCCTCATTTGTTTGTTTTTCTGATGGACAGATGTCTGTCCATGTCATACTGTGACAAGCCGCGCTCCAGTACGTGGTCAGGCCAGAACGACTCCTGACGACGCTGAGCCTCCCGCAATGTACGGCGTGGATCACTTGGGTGATGTTGCAGACTCTGATCCAGGACCTCTCCGCCGTCCCTTTATGCGCGGAGTACATAGTGACACGCTAGTCCGTCTGCCGCTGTTTTTTATACATACCGCCATCTGGGCACCCCCCCCCCGTATGTACATACAGCTTTATTGTAATTCTACCTATGGATTGTCTCATTGTTTATCTGTGCAGGAGGTAAATACAGTATATAGTTAAGGCGGGGGCTGCGGTGCAGAGAGTGGGGGGTCTACGGGGGACACCACACTGATTATCACATTTTGCACGCACGTCACGCCATCGCTTGTCTTATGATATAGGTGAATGGGACAGGTCTGTGCAGAATAGAGAGGCAGTCTAATGTACAGCAGCAGAACAGCTGTGACCGTGTGTCAAACAGGTTTAGGTGAAGGGGATATGCACTTTTGTAATGTACTTGAAGGAAAAATGATGACTTGACCTTGCTACCGTTTTCTGTATGCAGCTCCTCTGCAGAGAGAAGTGTCTCCATGATTACGTACTACGATGAAATAATATGAACCCGCAGTGTGAATGTATATAATACACACCAGAGGAGGCTGGAGACCATTTATAATCATATTCTACTTCGGCGTCAGACTACATATAACTTTGTCTCCCAGAATCTGCCACCAGGTGGCGCACTCACTTCACTATTGTGTAGATCGCACTTTTAGTCTTTTTCGGATGTCCTTGTGTAAATAACCCACATGCTCTAGAGCAGGATAAGATCCAGCAACAGCAGCTCGCTGACTGCTTCAGGGTGTCCAAAACAAACCGGAAATAAGAAGTTAATGGAAATCTGATTATTATAAGCACAGGTGGAGCTTTACTATAGTGCTATAATGTCCATTGTGCCATGCCAGCGGCGGGGTCGAGGTTTCAGAAGTGGAATATTATATGTTCACAAGGTGCCGGGGGTCTCTGTGTAGGAGAGCAGAGAGTATTCCTGAGTCTGGAGGATCCGACACGTCCATTCTTCATTTCTCCTCCGGAGGCGCTGCAGGAAAACTGAGCAATTGCGATGAGTTCCAGCAGCAGAAAATTCTGTATTCAGAGCTGGGCGAAACAACAGGACCCTGGTCCAGCGGCCACTTCGGTTGTCCATGGAGAGACCTACAAACCTCCTACCTGCCGTCATCCTCTTCCGATTAGTAGATCCGGCTCGATGAAGTCATGACCTTATACCAGGCGGCTAATTAGAAGAGGTAGCATCATAAGCCATGAACTGGCTCAGCGGAGGACCTCCTTTAAGACACCTTCACAGTGATTTGCTGCTTTATGCAGCACCCCTACATTTATTTGCGTTTGTAAAGGATCGGGCATGCTGAAATTCAACATGTCTGATCCTTCAGTATCCGGAATGATCGGCGAGGACGATCCTTTAGCTTTTGTTGACAGCAGTGAACCAACGATCTTTAGGAAAATGTCCCTTTTTGCCGTCCTGTATCATCGTGCGATCAGCCTGATCATTGATCATGGGATGGCAGGAAGGGGTCATGCACACGTCTGCTGCGCTGGGTACTAGCGACACTGTGCATGTTCCTGCGCGCGGGCAGCTGGCGCCAGGTGTGACTGCGGGACGGCTCCGCAGATGGCGTGCGGCGGCTCCACACATTAGAAAGTCGTTCTGAGTTTAGCATGCCCATAGGCCACATAAAGGCGCTCGCTCCCCGCCGGGCCGTAATGCCCAACTCCATAAATATCCTGTATGCCGACGGAGAAAACGGCAATTATAATGGAATAATAGCCGGCGATACGTACGGCGGCCGGGGACAATGACGAATCGCGCCGATTCTTCTGTACCTTCATGTCTGACACGGAGAGAAGCAGGAGATTAGTCAGATGTAACGGGCGGGCACGGAGCTGTGCGGACCCCCGACACTGGGACGTTATAGGGAAGGGGCAGGAAGGAGAAATGCTTAAATTCTACAAGAATAATATCCTCATCCGCAATCTGAACATGGAATATATCTGCCTGAAATCACAATGACTGCTATGAGGGCACTGTGATACTGATATGGAGGCACTGTCATACTGATATGGGGGCACTGTGATACTGATATGGGGGCACTGTCATACTGATATGGGGGCACTGTGATACTGATATGGGGGCACTGTCATACTGATATGGGGGCACTGTGATACTGATATGGAGGCACTGTCATACTGATATGGGGGCACTGTGATACTGATATGGGGGCACTGTGACTAATGCTGCTATGAGGGCACTGTGATACTGATATGGGGGCACTGTCATACTGATATGGGGCACTGTGATACTGATATGGGGGCACTGTGACTAATGCTGCTATGAGGGCACTGTGATACTGATATGGGGGCACTGTCATACTGATATGGGGCACTGTGATACTGATATGGGGGCACTGTGACTAATGCTGCTATGAGGGCACTGTGATACTGATATGGGGGCACTGTCATACTGATATGGGGGCACTGTGATACTGATATGGAGGCACTGTCATACTGATATGGGGGCACTGTGATACTGATATGGAGGCACTGTCATACTGATATGGGGGCACTGTGATACTGATATGGGGGCACTGTCATACTGATATGGGGGCACTGTGATACTGATATGGAGGCACTGTCATACTGATATGGGGGCACTGTGATACTGATATGGGGGCACTGTGACTAATGCTGCTATGAGGGCACTGTGATACTGATATGGGGGCACTGTCATACTGATATGGGGCACTGTGATACTGATATGGGGGCACTGTGACTAATGCTGCTATGAGGGCACTGTGATACTGATATGGGGGCACTGTCATACTGATATGGGGCACTGTGATACTGATATGGGGGCACTGTGACTAATGCTGCTATGAGGGCACTGTGATACTGATATGGGGCACTGTCATACTGATATGGGGCACTGTGATACTGATATGGGGGCACTGTCATACTGATATGGGGGCACTGTGATACTGATATGGGGGCACTGTGACTAATGCTGCTATGAGGGCACTGTGATACTGATATGGGGCACTGTCATACTGATATGGGACACTGTGATACTGATATGGGGGCACTGTGACTAATGCTGCTATGAGGGCACTGTGATACTGATATGGAGGCACTGTCATACTGATATGGGGGCACTGTGATACTGATATGGGGGCACTGTCATACTGATATGGAGGCACTGTCATACTGATATGGGGGCACTGTGATACTGATATGGGGGCACTGTGACTAATGCTGCTATGAGGGCACTGTGATACTGATATGGGGCACTGTCATACTGATATGGGGGCACTGTGAGTAATGCTGATATGGGGCACTGTGATACTGATATGGGGGCACTATGACATGCTGATATGGGGCACTGTGACTAATGCTTATATGGGGCACTGATACTGATATGGGGGCACTGGGGCTGGTACTGACATGGAGGTATCATGGCTTTGCACTGATTTTGGGGGTATTGTATCCTGTGCTATTATGAAGGTTCTGTGGTTTTGTACCATTATGGGGCACTTTGATACTGATATGGGGGCACTGGGTAATGCTGATATGGGGCGCTGTGATGTTGATATGGGGGCACTGTGATACTGATATGGGGGCACTGTGATGCTGATATGGGGCACTGTGATACTGATATGGGGGCACTGTGACTAATGCTGTTATGGGGCACTGTGATACTGATATGGGGGCACTGGGTAATGCTGATATGGGGCGCTGTGATGTTGATATGGGGGCACTGTGATACTGATATGGGGGCACTGTGACTAATGCTGATATGGGGCACTGTGATACTGATATGGGGGCACTGTGACTAATGCTGATATGGGGCACTGTGATACTGATATGGGGGCACTGATACTGATATGGGGGCACTGGGGCTGGTACTGACATGGAGGTATCATGGCTTTGCACTGATTTTGGGGGTATTGTATCCTGTGCTATTATGAAGGTTCTGTGGTTTTGTACCATTATGGGGCACTGTGATACTGATATGGGGGCACTGGGTAATGCTGATATGGGGCACTGTGATGTTGATATGGGGCACTGTGACTAATGCTTATATGGGGCACTGATACTGATATGGGGGCACTGGGGCTCGTACTGACATGGAGGTATCATGGCTTTGCACTGATTTTGGGGGTATTGTATCCTGTGCTATTATGAAGGTCCTGTGGTTTTGTACCATTATGGGGCACTGTGATACTGATATGGGGGCACTGGATAATGCTGATATGGGGCGCTGTGATGTTGATATGGGGGCACTGTGATACTGATATGGGGGCACTGTGATGCTGATATGGGGGCACTGTGATGCTGATATGGGGCACTGTGATACTGATATGGGGGCACTGTGACTAATGCTGATATGGGGCACTGTGATACTGATATGGGGGCACTGTGATGTTGATATGGGGGCACTGTGATACTGATATGGGGGCACTGTGATGCTGATATGGGGCACTGTGATACTGATATGGGAGCACTGTGACTAATGCTGATATGGGGCACTGTGATACTGATATGGGGGCACTGTGACTAATGCTGATATGGGGCACTGTGATACTGATATGGGGGCACTGGGTGATGCTGATATGGGGCACTGTGATGTTGATATGGGGGCACTGTCATACTGATATGGGGGCACTGTGAGTAATGCTGATATGGGGCACTGTGATACTGATATGGGGGCACTGGGGCTGGTACGGACATGGAGGTATGGCTTTGCACTGATTTTGGGGGTATTGTATCCTGTGCTCTTAGGAAGGTCCTGTGGTTTTGTACCATTATGGGGCACTGTGACTTGTACTTCTATGGGAGAACTGTGACTGGTGCTAACTTGGAGGCGCTGTAGTTTTGCACTGTTATGGGGTACTGTGTCTGACAGTGATATGGGGGTGCCATGGCTGATGCTGACTTGGAGCCCCTGTGATTTTACATCCATAAGTTGGGCATTAATTCGATGTCACTGAGGTTTACGCTGTTATGGAGACTCGCTGGTCAGTGCTAATATGGGGGCACTGTGGTTTTACACCTATAGGGAAAAATTCTGCTTGGCGCTGATATGGGGGCACCGAGGTCCGCCCTGATATAAAGGTATTGTGACGGATACTGGTATGGGGGCACTGTGATTCTGCACTTATGCTGGGCCTATCGGGGGGAGTTTTGGGGGTCCCTATACACATAAGATATTGGTGGGTGCAGCTGACTCTGATCCTCTGTGTCTGGAGCCCATGGTAGACTAATGACTTTCCTCTGCACCCGCAGGACCTCCCATACTCCATTTTTGCGCCCCCTCTCTCCTTCCATCGCCTGCTCCCCCCGTTATCACATCCCGCTGAGCTTCAGAACGACGGTAAACGCGGAACGTGACAGAAGAACAGAAGCCGGACATTTCTGCCTCTCCCTGATACATTTATCACCATATTGTTTGCTGGATAATGAGCGGCAGAGCGCGCGTCGCTGCCAGCGCCATGATAAATAATTCCTCTTTCAGGGACCGGCTCCTTCTGTTGTGCTGCAGGCGCTGATATATAAATGTATTATTAAATCCGGCCAAGGGTCAGGAGAGGAGGGTCTTCCAGTAACCAGAGGGGAAGGAGGAGGCGGTGGTGACGGGGGATTATAGAGCAAAACTGCTTCTTTTTTACCCACGCTGCTCCATCGCCAGGCACAGAGCTGCAGCCGGCCCTGGCTTGGCACGGTGGCATTGTGGCGGGCCGGATGGAAACGAGCTGCCTGTAATCGCCACAATCTGAAGTCTAATTGTATCTGTCCCCTGTGGGGTCTTCAAATTTTGGAATAAATTCATGGACTTCAGTGCGCTGCTAGACAAATTCATATATCAGATATATGTCATCCCCTGAGGAAGAAGTGGTATACACTTTGAAACGCGTTGGGAAATAAACAGTTAATCTTTCTCATAACCTGGATTAGTGAATTTGTCTAGCAGCGCACTGAAGTCCATGAATTTATTCCAAAATTTGAAGCTTTAAGCGGTCACAGAGCTGACCCTTGGACGTGCAGCAAGCAGACTACTGATCCTATATGCCTGAACCTCTCCTGAAAAGGGTGAGTACATTCTAAATCATTCTTTTAATAATAACCCGGATAAGACCCTATTGCGCTTTTTTGTTCCTTAGTTTGATTGCCCTGTGGGGTCTGTAACGTGTATTGTGCAGCCACATAGCTAGGAAATGGCATCAGCATGGCTGCACGCCGGGCCCTGCAGCACTGGCACCTGCGGCATGCCCGCCACGAGAAAGCTCCTGGGCTCTGGTACAAAATCCATCACGGGTGTCATCCCCCAAAAAACATGCACCATTTAGAGAACGGCTGCTGCAGACACTTCTGGCTCCTTGTGGATTTTGGCCCTCGAGGGTCACAAGGGGGGACCCCTTCCCTCGGTTTGAGTAGCTTCACCAGCATTTGCCCACGTATGCCCCAGGTCTAAGTGAAAATGTCTTTTGGGCTCCTCTGGTTTTCACCAACACCCCTCATATAAAGGGCGACCACTAAGACTAACTGAAAAGTCAGCAAGTCCTCCAGGCAGTCCAGTCCTCCTGTAGGTGTCGCTGTTGCTATTGCTGTCTACAAGTGTGAATCCAATCTACCCCAAAGGCACAAACCACAAGACTAACAGGAATGACCTGTTACAGCCTACTGTACAGATACGTCTAGTGTTTCCCAGATAACGGCCTACTGTATAGATACGTCTAGTGTTTCCCAGATAACGGCCTACTGCACAGATACGTCTAGTGTTTCCCAGATAACGGCCTACTGCACAGATACGTCTAGTGTTTCCCAGATAACGGCCTACTGTATAGATACGTCTAGTGTTTCCCAGATAACGGTCTAGTGTTTCCCAGATAGCGGCCTACTGTACAGATACGTCTAGTGTTTCCCAGATAATGGCCTACTGTACAGATCCATCTAGTGTTTCCCAGATAACGGCCTACAGTACAGATACGTCTAGTGTTTCCAAAAAAACGGCCTACTGTACAGATCCGTCTAGTGTTTCCCAGATAACGGCCTACTGCACAGATCCGTCTACTGTTTCCCAGATAACGGCCTACTGCACAGATCTGTCTACTGTTTCCCAGATAACGGCCTACTGTACAGATACGTCTAGTGTTTCCCAGATAACGGCCTACTGTACAGATCCATCTAGTGTTTCCCAGGTAACGGCCTACTGTACAGATACGTCTAGTGTTTCCCAGATAACGGCCTACTGTACAGATCCGTCTAGTGTTTCCAAAAAAAACGGCCTACTGTACAGATCCGTCTAGTGTTTCCCAGATAACGGCCTACTGCACAGATCCGTCTACTGTTTCCCAGATAACGGCCTACTGCACAGATCTGTCTACTGTTTCCCAGATAACGGCCTACTGTACAGATACGTCTAGTGTTTCCCAGATAACGGCCTACTGTACAGATCCATCTAGTGTTTCCCAGGTAACGGCCTACTGTACAGATACGTCTAGTGTTTCCCAGATAACGGCCTACTGTACAGATCCGTCTAGTGTTTCCAAAAAAACGGCCTACTGTACAGATCCGTCTAGTGTTTCCCAGATAACGGCCTACTGCACAGATCCGTCTACTGTTTCCCAGATAACGGCCTACTGCACAGATCTGTCTACTGTTTCCCAGATAACGGCCTACTGCACAGATCTGTCTACTGTTTCCCAGATAACGGCCTACTGCACAGATCCGTCTACTGTTTCCCAGATAACGGACTACTGCACAGATCCGTCTAGTGTTTCCCAGATAGCGGCCTACTGTACAGATCCGTCTAGTGTTTCCAAAAAAACGGCCTACTGTACAGATCCGTCTAGTGTTTCCCAGATAACGGCCTACTGCACAGATCCGTCTACTGTTTCCCAGATAACGGCCTACTGCACAGATCTGTCTACTCTTTCCCAGATAACGGCCTACTGCACAGATCTGTCTACTCTTTCCCAGATAACGGCCTACTGCACAGATCCGTCTACTGTTTCCCAGATAACGGCCTACTGCACAGATCTGTCTACTCTTTCCCAGATAACGGCCTACTGCACAGATCTGTCTACTCTTTCCCAGATAACGGCCTACTGCACAGATCCGTCTACTGTTTCCCAGATAACGGCCTACTGCACAGATCCGTCTAGTGTTTCCCAGATAACGGCCTACTGCACAGATCCGTCTAGTGTTTCCCACATAACTGTAATTAAAGCTAAAGTGTAAAGCAAATTATGTGTAAAGGGGGGATCCAACTTTTTTAAAAGGTTCGAAACCAGTTACACATATATATTTATATCTTTACAACTTTTTTTTTGCTCTAGGGCATCTAAAATACAAAATAAAGCAACTTTGAAAACTTTGTTTGAAAAACCACCTACAGTTTTGTGTACACAGCTCACATGCAGACCTATGTGTTGCCGAGGTTTTTCTGCCGTCATGCATTACTCCTGTCCATGTCCCTCCATTTCTTCTGTCTGTTGGTTAGGAATAAGAGGAGTCAATGGCGGGGTAGTGACACAGGACTGCAGGGTCAGATTACACAGGGTTTATCTTGGAGACACATAGCTCCGCACGGGAGCTGTATTAACGCAACGGTAGCAGATTTTGTGATCAGGACTATTTGCAAAGTTGCTTCATTTTGCCTTTTAAATGCACTGGAGTGAGCTAATGATAGATTGCAAAAGTCTGCATACCCTTGGAAGCCTATAGAAATGCTTTGAAGCTGAGATTTGGGGAGCTGTTTGGTGTTCGATAAGGCCCTGGGGGGGTGCACTGTGGTGACCGGGGGTCTTCAGGTGTCAATCCTTCCCATTGCTTTTCCCGTCCTGTTACACGGACGCTGCTGTGATGACGAGCAGTCGGCTGACGCTTCAGTAGAGTTTGTACTGGACAGGAAATGCGCAGCCGGCAGGAAGTGCCCCCCCCCACTCATTATATCCTCCCTGCACCCATCACTTTCTATTTTAGTAAGTTCCTGATTTTTATGTATTTAGTGTCTATGAACCATGAGCCGCTCTGGGGCCCCTGACCTGGTCACATCCCCTCCTGCAAATATGGGGGTAATGTAGGGAGCAGTGGGAGCAAACACTCATCTGTCTGGGGATGGGGGCAAATTCTGCCCAAAATAAAGGCCAAGTTTGATTTTTTGCTATACGGCCCCCTTGTTGTATTCACCATGGTGCAAAGCTGCCATTCTCTGCATGCTGGGAGTTGTAGTTTCACAGCAGCTAAAGAGCTGCAAGCTGCAGAAGCATGAAGTCCTGGCTGATACATTTTACTTGCACTGACACAGTGTAGCAAAAACATCAGTACAGGATAGAGATGCATTTATCACCTATCCACGCCGTCGGGGGGTCCTGATGTCCTCAATGTCAGTGGTTTGGTAATGACCTTCGCACCGTTCACTTCTATGGCAGTGGTAGTGCGCATGCATAGTAAATGGAGCGGTGGTCACGCATGCGCACTACCGCTTACACAGATCCATAGAAGTCAGTGGAGCTGTGGTCTGGCTCTACCCTCTGCTTTCACACAGCATAAAGTGTAAAAAAATAAAAAGGAAAAAGTCTATTTCTATCAAAATATAAAATGATTTAACCCGTATGATAATCATAAAGAGAAAAATGTCAATTCCTTGTTGGAAGACGTATATGAAGGAAATCTGCTAATGGCTTATATTCCAAATTCCGGGGTCCCAGTTCTTTAGGGATCTTCGCTCCCGTCCCATTTACCCAATCTGCACTCTGATGAGCGGATATCATCATTTCCCATAATTGGGATTCTTAAATCCGCAAGGTCTTCCTTATATACTTATTTTATACATTATTTATATACATACTTGCCATCGATGGGCTTAAACTCAAACCCACTAATGGAAAAAGAAAAGTGGAGACTAATATTCCCGAGGAGGAGTGAGAGGGGGTTCTGGGGTGCCAAACTCTTGCCCAATTGTTTCATCTTTTTGGCGTGAAGTGACTGTCCTATTATCCTTTGTAGGCCGGGGTCAGACTTACGAGAAACTCGCCCGAGTCTTGCATCTTAATACCCGGCACTCGGGAGCGGAGTGTGCGGCTCCATGTATCTCTGTGCAGCTGAGCGCTCCGGTCCAAGTGCCGGGTATTAAGATGCAAGACTCGGGCGAGTTTCTCGTAAGTTTGACCCCGGCCTTAATATCTGTCCCAGTCCCATGCGATCCACCGATTTGTGTTTGGGGTATTAGAGATAGAAATTTATGATCACTAAATTAAGATTTTATTTTGCGGGAACCCTTATTTCTAGCCAGGAAATAACTAGCAATGCGCTGGATGGGTAACGCACGGCCTACACTGCGATCATGGAAAGCGTTAGTGAACTCAATCATTCCATAAGAAAAAAAATAAACAGTATATCAAATTAGAGAATGTCCATTAAAATGGTCTAGAATTTAGAATTTGGGATTTTTGATGTCTATTTCTTCTCATGATTAAAGCCAGAAGTGGTGGAAGGAACGGAGTGTAACTCGTTCTATAGATGGGGCGAGTCTGGGCACCGGAGCGTACAGGTATATATACTAGGATAAGGTCTGATATTACTATCTTGGCAGCAAAAGTTTGAAAAGTTTGTAAGGTTAACAATAGAGGTTTAAACTTTTAAACTTAAGTTTTGTTATACATACGCTACGCTCTATGTGATTACTACGTATAGGAAGAAACGGCGCTCACAGGACAACAGACGCAGGCATGCTTCAGTTTCTTTTCCTTGTCTTTATTTTCATACATCTTATCGGATAACAAATAAGTTACTCGATAACATGACGCAATCCAAATGTTTTATTTGCTGTGATTTGCTTTTGTTTGAAAAATGTTCAATAAAAATGAATTAAAAATTCCATTAACCAAAATGCTACATGCAAAAACAAACAAACAAAAAACAAAACAAACAAGCTCCACTGACAAAATTAATTTTTATTTTTTTTTTAAATTACCGGCGGTCTTAGAAAATGGCAACACAAAACAAAAGCTTGGTATCATCGCGGTAGTACTGATGTGAAGAATCTTTTTTTCTAAGTGGCTTTTTTTTTCCGCAGCATCAGGATGTCTGTAAAAACAAAAAAAGAAAAGAAAGAACGGAACTACATTTTCCCCATTTTTTTTAATTTTTTTCTGCATTATATGGTAAAGTGAATGGTGTCATTGAAGACTAAGAAGAAAATGCAAAAAAAAAAAAAAAAAGAATAAGAAATTGTGACCGCGTCCTTAAAGAGGTTTTTTTTAGATTGCGGCAGTCCATTTTCAGCCTGATGGTCTCGGTTTACACGCACAGATACAATGCTAGAACTGCAGGACAGACTGACGCTGATGTAGAAGAGGGAGAGATCATTCCTATACTGCTGAGTATCTGCAGGAAGCTGGTGACTGCGCCTCCCGACACTGCCACGGTGGTCACTATCACACCCATAACACTGCCACGGTGGTCACTATCACACCCATAACACTGCCACGGTGGTCACTATCACACCCATAACCCTGCCACGGTGGTCACTATCACACCCATAACACTGCCACGGTGGTCACTATCACACCCATAACCCAGCCACGGTGGTCACTATCACACCCATAACCCTGCCACAGTGGTCACTATCACACCCATAACACTGCCACGGTGGTCACTATCACACCCATAACACTGCCGCGGTGGTCACTATCACACCCATAACCCTGCCACGGTGGTCACTATCACACCCATAACCCTGCCACGGTGGTCACTATCACACCCATAACACTGCCGCGGGGGTCACTATCACACCCATAACCCTGCCACGGTGGTCACTATCACACCCATAACACTGCCACGGTGGTCACTATCACACCCATAACCCTGCCACGGTGGTCACTATCACACCCATAACACTGTCGCGGGGGTCACTATCACACCCATAACACTGCCGCGGTGGTCACTATCACACCAATAACACTGCCGCGGTGGTCACTATCACACCCATAACACTGCCGCGGTGGTCACTATCACACCCATAACACTGCCGCGGTGGTCACTATCACACCCATAACACTGCCGCGGTGGTCACTATCACACCCATAACACTGCCGCGGTGGTCACTATCACACACATAACCCTGCCTCGGTGGTCACTATCACACCCATAACCCTGCCACGGTGGTCACTATCACACCCATAACCCTGCCACGGTGGTCACTATCACACCCATAACACTGCCACGGGGGTCACTATCACACCCATAACCCTGCCACGGTGGTCACTATCACACCCATAACACTGCCACGGTGGTCACTATCACACCCATAACCCTGCCACGGTGGTCACTATCACACCCATAACACTGTCGCGGGGGTCACTATCACACCCATAACACTGCCGCGGTGGTCACTATCACACCCATAACACTGCAGCGGTGGTCACTATCACACCAATAACACTGCCGCGGTGGTCACTATCACACCCATAACACTGCCGCGGTGGTCACTATCACACCCATAACACTGCCGCGGTGGTCACTATCACACCCATAACACTGCCGCGTGGGCACTATCACACACATAACCCTGCCTCGGTGGTTACTATCACACCCATAACCCTGCCGCGGTGGTCACTATCACACCCATAACACTGTCGCGGTGGTCACTATCACACCCATAACCATGCCACGGTGGTCACTATCACACCCATAACCCTGCCGCGGTGGTCACTATCACACCCATAACACTGCCGCGGTGGTCACTATCACACCCATAACCATGCCACGGTGGTCACTATCACACCCATAACCCTGCCGCGGTGGTCACTATCACACCCATAACACTGCCGCGGTGGTCACTATCACACCAATAACACTGCCGCGGTGGTCACTATCACACCCATAACCCTGCCACGGTGGTCACTATCACACCCATAACACTGCCACGGTGGTCACTATCACACCCATAACCCAGCCACGGTGGTCACTATCACACCCATAACCCTGCCACAGTGGTCACTATCACACCCATAACACTGCCACGGTGGTCACTATCACACCCATAACCCAGCCACGGTGGTCACTATCACACCCATAACACTGCCGCGGTGGTCACTATCACACCCATAACCCTGCCACGGTGGTCACTATCACACCCATAACACTGCCACGGTGGTCACTATCACACCCATAACACTGCCGCGGTGGTCACTATCACACCCATAACCCTGCCACGGTGGTCACTATCACACCCATAACACTGCCACGGTGGTCACTATCACACCCATAACCCTGCCACGGTGGTCACTATCACACCCATAACACTGCCACGGTGGTCACTATCACACCCATAACCCAGCCACGGTGGTCACTATCACACCCATAACCCTGCCACAGTGGTCACTATCACACCCATAACACTGCCACGGTGGTCACTATCACACCCATAACACTGCCGCGGTGGTCACTATCACACCCATAACCCTGCCACGGTGGTCACTATCACACCCATAACCCTGCCACGGTGGTCACTATCACACCCATAACACTGCCGCGAGGGTCACTATCACACCCATAACCCTGCCACGGTGGTCACTATCACACCCATAACACTGCCACGGTGGTCACTATCACACCCATAACCCTGCCACGGTGGTCACTATCACACCCATAACACTGTCGCGGGGGTCACTATCACACCCATAACACTGCCGCGGTGGTCACTATCACACCCATAACACTGCAGCGGTGGTCACTATCACACCAATAACACTGCCGTGGTGGTCACTATCACACCAATAACACTGCCGCGGTGGTCACTATCACACCCATAACACTGCCGCGGTGGTCACTATCACACCCATAACACTGCCGCGGTGGTCACTATCACACACATAACCCTGCCTCGGTGGTCACTATCACACCCATAACCCTGCCACGGTGGTCACTATCACACCCATAACCCTGCCACGGTGGTCACTATCACACCCATAACCCTGCCACGGTGGTCACTATCACACCCATAACACTGCCACGGGGGTCACTATCACACCCATAACCCTGCCACGGTGGTCACTATCACACCCATAACACTGCCACGGTGGTCACTATCACACCCATAACCCTGCCACGGTGGTCACTATCACACCCATAACACTGGCGCGGGGGTCACTATCACACCCATAACACTGCCGCGGTGGTCACTATCACACCCATAACACTGCAGCGGTGGTCACTATCACACCAATAACACTGCCGCGGTGGTCACTATCACACCCATAACACTGCCGCGGTGGTCACTATCACACCCATAACACTGCCGCGGTGGTCACTATCACACCCATAACACTGCCGCGTGGGCACTATCACACACATAACCCTGCCTCGGTGGTTACTATCACACCCATAACCCTGCCGCGGTGGTCACTATCACACCCATAACACTGCCGCGGTGGTCACTATCACACCCATAACCATGCCACGGTGGTCACTATCACACCCATAACCCTGCCGCGGTGGTCACTATCACACCCATAACACTGCCGCGGTGGTCACTATCACACCCATAACCATGCCACGGTGGTCACTATCACACCCATAACCCTGCCGCGGTGGTCACTATCACACCCATAACACTGCCGCGGTGGTCACTATCACACCAATAACACTGCCGCGGTGGTCACTATCACACCCATAACCCTGCCGCGGTGGTCACTATCACACCCATAACCCTGCCGCGGTGGTCACTATCACACCCATAACACTGCCGCGGTGGTCACTATCACACCCATAACACTGCCGCGGTGGTCACTATCACACCCATAACCATGCCCCGGTGGTCACTATCACACCCATAACCCTGCCGCGGTGGTCACTATCACACCCATAACACTGCCGCGGTGGTCACTATCACACCCATAACACTGCCGCGGTGGTCACGATCACACCCATAACACTGCCACGGTGGTCACGTTCACACCCATAACCCTGCCACGGTGGTCACTATCACACCCATAACACTGCCGCAGTGGTCACTATCACACCCATAACACTGCCGCGGTGGTCGCTATCACACCCATAACACTGCCGCGGTGGTCGCTATCACACCCATAACACTGCCGCGGTGGTCGCTATCACACCCATAACACTGCCGCGGTGGTCCCTATCACACCCATAACCCTGCCGCGGTGGTCCCTATCACACCCATAACCCTGCCGCGGTGGTCCCTATCACACCCATAACACTGCCACGGTGGTCCCTATCACACCCATAACCCTGCCACGGTGGTCACTATCACACCCATAACACTGCCGCGGTGGTCACTATCACACCCATATCACTGCCGCGGTGGTCACTATCACACCCATATCACTGCCACGGTGGTCACTATCACACCCATAACACTGCCACAGTGGTCACTATCACACCCATATCACTGCCGCGGTGGTCACTATCACACCCATATCACTGCCACGGTGGTCACTATCACACCCATAACCCTGCCACAGTGGTCACTATCACACCCATAACACTGCCACGGTGGTCACTATCACACCCATAACCCTGCCACGGTGGTCACTATCACACCCATAACACTGCCGCGGTGGTCACTATCACACCCATATCACTGCCGCGGTGGTCACTATCACACCCATAACACTGCAGCGGTGGTCACTATCACACCCATATCACTGCCGCGGTGGTCACTATCACACCCATATCACTGCCGCGGTGGTCACTATCACACCCATAACACTGCCGCGGTGGTCACTATCACACCCATATCACTGCTGCGGTGGTCACTATCACACCCATAAAAAAGTCAGAGGCAAAGGATTAAAATTTCAGAACAGTAGGCAATGATTATTTACGCCGCTGGGCTGCATATATTAAAGGGATCTGTACGCTGATCAATAATGGCCGACCCCAGTGGTTGACAACCCCCACTCTCTCAGGCTCCAGGACGTGATTGAAATACTATAGCGATATCCCGAGCAATCAATAATTCATACATTATACATGATACAAGCAAAAACCAAGAGACGCAGGAAGTGAGAAGTGCGGAGGCCGGGGTTTGGGCTTTGTATCAAATTCTAGGGGATAATCAATAATATCGCCGATTTTAATAAAGAGTCATCGGCCATCTTCTACCATGATCTGTGTCCGTCCTGCCAGTACTACTGTTACTGGCTCTATCGTTCTACGTCAGGGTTCTGCCACCTGTGGCTGTTGTGATCTGTGTCTGTCCTGCCGGTACTATTGTTACTGGCTCTATCGTTCTACGTCAGGGTTCTGCCACCTGTGGCTGTTGTGATCTGTGTCTGTCCTGCCAGTACTACTGTTACTGGCTCTATCGTTCTACGTCAGGGTTCTGCCACCTGTGGCTGTTGTGATCTGTGTCCGTCCTGCCGGTACTATTGTTACTGGCTCTATCGTTCTACGTCAGGGTTCTGCAACCTGTGGCTGTTGTGATCTGTGTCTGTCCTGCCGGTACTATTGTTACTGGATCTATCGTTCTACGTCAGGGTTCTGCCTCCTGTGATCTGTGTCCATCCTGCCGGTACTATTGTTACTGGATCTATTGTTCTACGTCAGGGTTCTGCCACCTGTGGCTGTTGTGATCTGTGTCCATCCTGCCGGTACTATTGTTACTGGATCTATCGTTCTACGTCAGGGTTCTGCCTCCTGTGATCTGTGTCCATCCTGCCGGTACTATTGTTACTGGATCTATCGTTCTACGTCAGGGTTCTGCCACCTGTGGCTGTTGTGATCTGTGTCCGTCCTGCCGGTACTACTGTTACTGGATCTATCGTTCTACATCAGGGTTTGCCTCCTGTGGCTGTTGTGATCTGTGTCCGTCCTGCCGGTACTACTGTTACTGGATCTATCGTTCTATGTCAAGATTCTGCAACCTGTGCTGTTGTGAAACTACAGCTCCCAGCATACCCAGGAAGACCGATGCCCAATCTGTTGGGACGTGGAGACGTTAATGTTGAGTAGTCGCACGGGCTCTATTCTAATTAATGTCACCAGTTTACAGTGGAGAAAGGGAATAGTTAATAGCCGGTGACTGGGAAAACAGTCAATATGATCGATATTTATCACTCTACGTCTACAGGCCACATTCCTCCCTTTATGATCACGGACACAGGGGTCCCAAAGTACATGGAGTGGTAGTAAGCATGTGCAGGGGTTTCAGCAATTAAGCGATTGCTAGGGATTATACCCCTTTAAGGTGGTCATGCACCTCATAGGTTTATGGTTGAGCCACCCTTGCCTTAAAGGGATTTTCCCCATCATCAGAAATGGATTTTGTTGGATAGTGCTTGTAAAAAGGAGCAATTTTGCAATTTACTTTTTATTAAAATTTTCAGCCGTTCTTGAGATATTAACACTTTTCATAATACCTCGTTGTCTTGGAGACCGACCAACAGTGCTAGACAGCAGCGGTCAGTCTCCAGGGCAACGAGCTGTAAACAAAAGTGTTAATATCTCAAGAAGGGCTGAGAATTTTAATAAGCGGTAAATTGAAAAATCGCTTGTTTTTACAGGCACCGTCCGACAATATCCATCTACGGAGATGGTAAAAAAAAAAGCGATCTTATTGGAAGCGTCCGACCGTCGGCTGAACCCAGTGGACTTGCTTTTGTCGCCAGATGGCGTCACCGGTCGGATCGGACCCGTCTAGAACAATCATCCGTTAGTTTTTTTTCCCGGTGAATGTTCGTTATGGTGGAAATTTGGCGGCTTTTCTCCACAGTCTGGGTACGGACGACGAGCTAGAACGACCTCTATCGAAAATGTCGTAGCGGACCTTGGCGTTATCCGCCACAAGCAGACGGAGGACATTTGTCTTTCTTCCACCAAACTAATGATTAATTTGGACTGAACCATCCCCGGCTGAGGAACACTATTGATCGCCCTCACAGCTCCGCGCCCTCACAGCTCCGCGCCCTGCTTCTGTGAATGAACGCCGGTATTTATACTGAGCCAAGACCCCGCCCTGAGGTTTCTAACCACGCCCCTCACGACACTATTGGCTGAGGGGCAGCTTCCATCCCCGCCCCTCTCGGCTGCGCTGACATCAGTGCTGGGCTGGGCCGGCTGCACATACAGACCCCGCGCGGCGGCAGGAGGAGGAGGAAGAAGGAGAGGAGGACACGGCGGCTGTGACACCCAGCGCTGCCCAGGTAACACCTGCCCGACCAGTGCCCGGCGGGGCCGCTGCCAGTGCGCAGGGTGCAGGCTGTGTGCGCGGATGATGCAGCATGTACCCTGCACATATGGGTGATGATCACGTGTGATGCCAGTGTTCCATGTGTCGTGTATAATGCTATGTAATGTCTGATTCCTGCAGGTCCTGTGTATGATGGCGTTCTGTGTGTGTGTGCTGCCCGTATACAATGCCTAGCATCCTGTGTGATTGTGGGTTATGTGTAGTGTGTGATGCTCTAGGTATATGATGTGCATGTGAGGGTGTGTGATGTATATCGTGTAGTGTGTGATGCTGTAGGTATGTAATATATATAGTGTAGTGTGATGTATATCGTGTAGTGTGTGATGCTGTAGGTATGTAATATATATAGTGTAGTGTGTGATGTATATCGTGTAGTGTGTGATGCTGTAGGTATGTAATATATATAGTGTAGTGTGTGATGTATATCGTGTAGTGTATGATGCTGTAGGTATGTAATATATATAGTGTAGTGTGTGATGTATATCGTGTAGTGTATGATGCTGTAGGTATGTAATATATATAGTGTAGTGTGTGATGTATATCGTGTAGTGTATGATGCTGTAGGTATGTAATATATATAGTGTAGTGTGATGTATATCGTGTAGTGTGTGATGCTGTAGGTATGTAATATATATAGTGTAGTGTGTGATGTATATCGTGTAGTGTGATGTATATCGTGTAGTGTGTGATGCTGTAGGTATGTAATATATATAGTGTAGTGTGTGATGTATATCGTGTAGTGTGATGTATATCGTGTAGTGTGTGATGCTGTAGGTATGTAATATATATAGTGTAGTGTGATGTATATCGTGTAGTGTATGATGCTGTAGGTATGTAATATATATAGTGTAGTGTGTGATGTATATCGTGTAGTGTGATGTATATAGTGTAGTGTATGATGCTGTAGGTATGTAATATATATAGTGTAGTGTGTGATGTATATCGTGTAGTGTGTGATGTATATAGTGCAGTGTATGATGCTGTAGGTATGTAATATATATAGTTTAGTGTGTGATGTATATAGTGTAGTGTATGATGCTGTAGGTATGTAATATATGTAGTGTGTGATGTATATCGTGTAGTGTGTGTGATGCTGTATGTTCTTATATATGTTGATATGTAGTAAGTGTTCTTATAAATATGTTTATAGTTCAGTATGTGACATGTAATTTGTATGATGCTGTAGATATGTAATATATATAGTTCCGTGTGTGTGATGTATATCGTGTAGTGTGTGATGTATATCGTGTAGTGTGTGATGTATATCGTGTAGTGTGTGATGTATATCGTGTAGTGTGATGTATATCGTGTAGTGTGTGATGCTGTAGGTATGTAATATATATAGTGTAGTGTGATGTATATCGTGTAGTGTGTGATGCTGTAGGTATGTAATATATATAGTGTAGTGTGATGTATATCGTGTATGATGCTGTAGGTATGTAATATATATAGTGTAGTGTGTGATGTATATCGTGTAGTGTGATGTATATAGTGTAGTGTATGATGCTGTAGGTATGTAATATATATAGTGTAGTGTGTGATGTATATAGTGTAGTGTATGATGCTGTAGGTATGTAATATATATAGTTCCGTGTGTGTGATGTATATAGTGTAGTGTGTGATGCTGTAGGTATGTAATATATATAGTGTAGTGTGTGATTGATGTATATCGTGTAGTGTATGATGCTGTAGGTATGTAATATATATAGTGTAGTGTGATGTATATCGTGTAGTGTATGATGCTGTAGGTATGTAATATATATAGTTCCGTGTGTGTGATGTATATAGTGTAGTGTGTGATTGATGTATATCGTGTAGTGTATGATGCTGTAGGTATGTAATATATAGTGTAGTGTGTGATGTATATAGTGTAGTGTATGATGCTGTAGGTATGTAATATATATAGTGTAGTGTGTGATGTATATCGTGTAGTGTGTGATGCTGTAGGTATGTAATATATAGTGTAGTGTGTGATGTATATAGTGTAGTGTATGATGCTGTAGGTATGTAATATATATAGTTCCGTGTGTGTGATGTATATCGTGTAGTGTGTGATGTATATCGTGTAGTGTGTGATGTATATCGTGTAGTGTGTGATGCTGTAGGTATGTAATATATATAGTGTAGTGTGTGATGTATATCGTGTAGTGTGTGATGCCGCATGTTATATGTACACATGTAGCTGTATACATGCACATATGTGTGATGCGTGTGTGTCGCCTTGTGCCCTCGGTAGTTGCCCACCCTGCAGGGTACATGTTTCCGGGCACAGATCTCCTCTGTAGGCTTCTTATAGGATGTCCCCGTTAATCCTGGAGTTAGTAGGTTGCACCTTGTACCTGCTGCACCTGTAATCCCCGCGCCGGTGACCCGCATCTGAGTGTGACCCTCTCCCAGGGGCGGCTGACAGATTTCTCACTACGGGGCAAATGAAACCTAGTGGCCGAGAGAATGCGATCTGCTCTGGCAGACGTCTGTGTCACTGGACTCGGTCACAGCTGCTGCAGAATCTCTTGGAAAGCATCTGTCACGCGCTGTATGCCGCCATACGGTGCAGATTTGTGATGATCGCTTCGTTAGCCCCGAGCAGCTTCGTGTGTGTTTCTTTTTTATCTGTATATTCCGTGTGATCGGTGACTCCGTCCTTATTATTTATATACGGGGTCCTGAGATGTGGAAAAAGCTGCCTGGCTACAAATGTGTAAAATTGTACGAGAACGATTGTAAAAGTATCGGGGTCTTCGCCATAGAGTTACACATGACCACCCCTCCCCTAAAGTAATAGAACTCCCATCATCCTGCGTCAGATATACCTAGAACAATCCCGGTGCCTCTTTGAGGTTGTGATAGAACTACAAGTCCCAGCATCATGCCATCTGCTAGTTAAATGACCTGTTTGATAAGACCCCTAATCTGGGACCCCCTCTGATCATTAGGGTGATGGTTCTGAGTCCACTGTTCTGCCACATTACAAAAATGCAGACTTGAGATCCCCATAGATGGAGGATCAGGGGTGCAACTACAGGAGGTGCGGGGGCCGCAGATGCAGCCGGCCCATATAATTGGGGGTCCTGTTGAAGATTTTGCATTGGGGCTCACAAACTTCTAGTTACGCCAGTGGTCAAATAATTGCCAACAATGTTTTTGGTTGGGGGAAACCTCATCTTCAGTACTTGCTGAGAGTTATAGTTCTACCACGGTTCCGCTGGGTTCATCACTGCTGTAAAAGAATGTGGGCTTTTGGGTGAATATTAAGGATTGGAGCCCCTGGCAAAACTTTCTAGGGGTGTTATTCTTCATTAGGTGGCCGGGGGGCGCTACTTCCACACCATATTAGCTCCAGGGTTCATAGAACTTCCAGACGAAATCTGATTGCAGCCAGTGGCCACTATTCTAGTGCATGGGGTCCTATGGGCAACTTACTGGAGACTCTGTGATTTGGGGTCGGACATTCCTTTCTCTTGCCGGATCAACAATCCCCATGTGTGGACAGAAGTCGGCCCGCAGGTGTCGGCCCCCTGTGCAAATAAGACTTTCCTGTATCTATGAGGGTTCTGTGCGAAGCCTTTGCTGTAAAAAAGCAACTTTATGGCTTAAGGGGCCATTTCAATAATCAATGCATACTCGCCGTCCATGACGTTAGGAGTTAAAGGGGTGAGGGCATTCTCTAATGCTTATAATTGGGGCTACAAATAATTTTTTGCATTTTAAGTTCATTATAAAATTTGCACAGTTTGCCTCCTCTAGCCTCTGACTGCAGAATGAGTTAACTGAGAATCTGTCAGTGAGCATGACGGGAACGTTTATAACTCTTTTTATCTGCCTTTTTCTGACTTCTGACCACAGCCTACATCAAAGCTGAATGTGTTGGGAGACTAATATGAAGCCGGTGATTTGTGAGCTGATCTGCTCGGCAGTCATGTGGCTTCATGTCCGCCGGCGGGGAAGAAAACTGAATGTACAAACTTTTACATTGTGCCTCTAAATATAGCTGAGAGCGCGAGGCCCATGGCGGGACGGCCCAAACTGTCCATAGAATAGTTGTCACTGGGGTCAGACCCGTCCATCAGAGGACAAGGGGGACTTTCCAGTACGACCGGTTCTGGTTCAGTAATGGGTGAGGTCAGGGCAGGCTCCAGGTGATCATGGACCACGGGTGAAAGTCGCAGGGGGCCCCTTTAACACATGCCACAATACATGATGCACAGACACGGCAGAGAAATATAGGGATAGAGCAATGCCAAAAACTTCACTTCTTACATTACATGACTAATATCAATAGCTCAGAAACCCAACAGTATAGTCCTCCATACAGTATTATGGGCACCACACAGTCCTCCATGCAGAATGAGCCCCATATAATGCTCCATGCAGAAGAATGAGCCCCATATATTGCTCCATACTGTAGAATGAGCCCCATATATTGCTCCATACTGTAGAATGAGCCCCATATATTGCTCCATACTGTAGAATGAGCCCCATATATTGCTCCATACTGTAGAATGAGCCCCATATATTGCTCCATACTGTAGAATGAGCCCCATATATTGCTCCATACTGTAGAATGAGCCCCATATATTGCTCCATACTGTAGAATGAGCCCCATATATTGCTCCATGCAGAATAATGAGCCCAATATATTGCTCCATGCAGAATGAGCCCCATATATTGCTCCATACTGTAGAATGAGCCCCATATATTGCTCCATACTGTAGAATGAGCCCCATATATTGCTCCATACTGTAGAATGAGCCCCATATATGGCTCCATACTGTAGAATGAGCCCCATATATTGCTCCATACGGGGGGGGTACTCACGGGCACCGGCACTTGCCTGGGTGTGCCGGGTGCTGACACAGACCCTGGTCTAGGTGCCAGATTTACAGGGTCTGTAGTTCAGTTTTACTATGGAATTGATCTTTACTTAACTCATCCTGATATAGAACCATTGTGCTGATGGTCACTGAAGACCGTCAACAAGCAGGCTGACTGAAAAGCCGCTCCGGAGTATAATACAGGAGGTAACTCAGGATCAGTACTGTATGTACACAGTGACTGCACCAGCAGAATAGTGAGTGCAGCTCTGGAGTATAATACAGGATGTAACTCAGGATCAGTAATGTAATGTATGTACACAGTGACTGCACCAGCAGAATAGTGAGTGCAGCTCTGGAGTATAATACAGGATGTAACTCAGGATCAGTAATGTAATGTATGTACACAGTGACTGCACCAGCAGAATAGTGAGTGCAGCTCTGGGGTATAATGCAGGATGTAATTAAGGATCAGTAATATGTACACAATGACTGCAGCAGCAGAATAGTGAGTGCAGCTCTGGGGTATAATACAGGATGCGGGATCAGTAATGGGTAAGATTGAGCAGGTCTCATTATAGGGGCTTTGTCGGCACAGAATGACTGTTCAAACCCAGTACAGGTGCTCGGTGTTTCACGGTGGGGCCAGTCCTTTATATACACCTTCCCACCTGCTTGTTTTCACTCTATTTCCACCCCATTCTATGTTTGACTGCTTTGGTTTCTTAGAGCCAGAGAAGGATAGAGATAGATGAGAAGCAAGCAGGTGGGAAGGTGGACAGAAATGTCTGGCCCCGCCGTCAGGCACTGAGTCGCTCTAGGGTTTGAACAGTCATTCTGTGCTGACAGCCCCTTTAATAAGACCTACTTTGGGATGGTATTGTTGATGGGAATTATATGTGTAATTTCTGTTGGATTTAATGGTCAACCCCTTTAAGGTTCATTGGTTATTGGGATTTGGAGGTGAACCTATCCACTCTGAAATCCACATATCATCCTGACTGTGTGAACAGACCCTAGGGTAGATGGCAGTGTATTAGGTTTGGCTTCCTTAAAGGAATTGTCCAGGATTGCACAAATAATGCCTGACTATGGATTGTCTGGTATTGTAGCCCATCCTGGTAGAAGTATATGGAGCTGAGCTGCAATACCACACACAACCCATAGGCAGGGGTGGCGCTGGTTCTGAAATACGTTTTTGGAGAACTCCTTTTTTTTTTTTTTTTCTTTTTTCTATTTTGTTTCTAATGGAAATGATTTACAAATGGGCATAGATGGTATTTTTTGTGCATCTGTCATCGGCAGAGATAGTTACAGTAATTATATTTTTCTTTACACCTACGGACCCTTTATATAACCATCATAAAAGCACAGAAAATTCACATCCAAAGTGGAACTTTTTTTTTTTTTTGCCAATACCGCCACTGGAACGGTACAATGGAAATGAACATAAATATAATTAATATATATTTTATTTTTTGTTTTGTATTTGAATTCCTTAAATCCTGTAGTTCTCCTGAAGTTGGACAACTTTGTGTTTTGTTTTTTTTTGTTTTTTTTTGGGGGAGGGGAGTTGGTGGTGGGAGAAATTATTACATAACCAATTATTTAACTTGGAGGATACCATATATTTGCCACAAAGCAGATAGAAATGATCCTGTTCCAGAAGACCCAGCTTGTCCTTTTTTTTTTTTTTTTCTGGAAACTGTGTAATTCATCCTTTCGCCTGTGGGAGTGCTGTTGAATTAAACACTCGCTTCCAAGCTTCACCACTGATCGCTGCTGATCTCTAGGGGTCTCGACAGTTAGATATCCCATAGAAGGGGGGGACCCTTTAAGGCTCAGGATGTGATTTCATCTGTTTTGCTTTTTAATGGTTTTTCAGAACCAGCAGCTGAAATCCACTTGTTTGACACAAGCATTAGACATGTAAACGGGACATAATCCAGGATTTACAATGTATTTTGAAAATTTACGCTCCGGGCCAAACATCTTCCAGGTGGCCGTGTGGAGCGGCATGTAAATCCCTGCTGGTGGCGCAGTGTAGAATGTGTTTATTGTTGAGGGGTTTTTGTTTTTTTTGGCTTCAACAAGTTCATATTTAAAGTTTGGGTTTTTTTTTTACACTCATATTTACAAGATCTCTGCTTGCTGTTTCATGAACAGGAACATGCTCCCAAGCCTAAAACCTGTAGTGGCCTAAAAGTTCACACAGGAGAGGGTATGACACCATTGTATCCAGTGCAGGTGCAACAGTCAGCTGGAGAAGATCTCACAACCAATGCACGCTCGCTTGGCTGAGCATGCATGTGTCTTCAGAGGGGAGAGGCGAGAAAGCCGCTGCCAGCCACAGCTCATCTCTCCTTGCATCAAAAAAATCAGGCGTTGAAATTCATCATGGCTAATGTTTCTTCCGACATCATCTTGGCAAGAGTCAGGAGGCCTTGAAGGCTCCTATACATTGTTCTAATTGGAAATAAGCCTTTGCCAGGGGTAGGCTGGTGGTGGTCACACAGGGGGTAGCCTGGTGGTGGTCACACAGGGGTAGGCTTGGGTGGTGGTCGCATAGGCTGGGAAACAACTGAGGAGGCTGGTGGGGACGTTGGGGAACTACAGAGGAGTCTGGATAACACTCTGGGGGACATGTAGGGGTAGGCTGCGGAATTACAGTGGAGTCTTGAGGACATGCAGGGGAGGTTGGAGAAGGAGAGAGGAGTCGGAAGGACACGCAGGTTAGGCTGGCAAACCACAGAGGAGTCTGGAGGAAACGCTCTGGGACATGTGGAGGAGGCTGTAGGAGACATGGGATTTTGGGGAACACGCAGGGGGAGGCTGGAGGAGACATGGGATTTTGGGCAACACACCTAGGGCTGTGGGGTACTCGGTACCGGGCCCGGTGGATCTCAATGGGAGTTGTCACGGTAGCTGTGACCCGGCCCGTGGCCCTGGACACCCATGGTAAATGTTCACTGTGAATGAATAAGTCGTGACGCCACCTGTGGTGTTCGGCAATGTAGATGTTAGGCCGATGCTGCAGACAGATCCTCTGGGACAGATGGTGTTGTGCAGCAGTGATGGTATAGCCCTCCACAGGCAGGGCTGTTGTCCCAGGGCAGAGTAGATATGGTGACACTTAGGTGGTGTAGTGTCAGGCGCAGGGGATGTAGCAGTGCCGGGCAGGTTGACTCTGGAATAAGTGGAGGACACCAGGGCATGTAGTTCCAAAGCTTTACTCAGTCTGTTGCACAAACAGGTGCCTGCTTCTGTGCCGTGTCCTCCGGGTCTGGGACTCAGTCAACCTCCAGGCCAGATGGAATACTCCTTTCCAACACTCCGCCAACTTGTGCCTTTCTGAACGTCTCCTCTTATAGCGCCTTTAGATGAAGTACTCCTAGTACTGAGTTACACTGGAGTTCCTCCTGTCTGATGTTCCTATGAACTCTACTTGTACGGCAGATAGCTGTAGCCTGCTTCGGGGACTCCTTGCTACTAAGTCCCGGCTCACTATCCAGTTGCTGTTGTGCCCCCAAGTCTTGTGTGGGAATAAAGTGGTCACTACTTCTATTCCTCCGGTGTCTGCTGCAGGACCATTAGTATCCGTACAACCTCGGGGACCGGGCCCCAGCCTTGCGCTTAGAACTTCTAGGAAGGGTTCTCTTCTCAACCACGTCCTCTGTTCTCTTTAACTCCTCATGTTCCGTACTAATCCTTTCCTTCTATGGAGAGTCAAGATTTCAGTCTGTTGCTCTCGTTCTCTCTTCCCCGTGCCAGCAGACCCAGACCACTGGGATCTGCTGCAGCACTTCCATCCATCTATCCCTGTCTCTAGGGATCTTCTCCTTTCTCTCTCCAACTACCGACTCCTCAACTTAAACTCTTTCCGCTCCTTGTAATGTAAACTAATTCCACCCACTTCCCAGCACGTTTCGTGTTCCAAGCAGGGAGCCACCAAGGGGTGCTTTGCTATACTCCAAGCAGGGAGCCGCCGAAGGTGCTTTGCTACACTACTTTGTGGTGTGAGGTGCAGGTGTTGGAGCGTGGTCAGGAGTTTCCACCTTACCTGGATGGTGGGGCGCCACACCTCAGGAGGAGGTGCAGTACCTCTGTGGCGACTGAGCCTAAGGGGCGCCACAGAGGCTGGAGGAGTTGAGGGAGACAGGATTATGGGGAACATGCAAGGGGAGGCTGGAGGATACGGAGGGGATTCTGCAGGACACACGGGAGGCCAGCAGCTGCTTCCTCATAGAGAGTGAAGGCACAGTTGCTGTTCATGTATATGAGAGGGTTGGGGACAATACTTGTCGGCTGAAAGACCTAAATGTCTGTAGTGGTCTTTCTATACATTAGATGGTCAGCCAGCCCCGTGAAAACTGGCAGGTTCAGCAGATTGCTCTCTTACGTGTATGAGAGTCAGTGATTAGCGGTCATAAGGGAGCGCTTAGGAAGCAACCCAGGGGCAGACAAGGATGTCAGGTCTCCACCGCAGCTCCAGCCGAAAACCTCCAGTGGAGGATAGGAGCAATGAGAAAATGGAAAACGGTCTTAGAGCGCAGGAAGGAGACTCAGACGAGATGGGGTTAAACCACAACGCGTTTCGACGGAGGATCGGTCATCCACCTGATGAAGACGGATCCTCAGTCAAAACGCGTTGTGGTTTAACCCCATCTCGTCTGAGTCTCCTTCCTGCGCTCCTAAGACCGTTTTCCATTTTCTCACTTTTACGTGGATGGGCACTGTAAGAAAGGTGATGTCCACTCGGATGGACCGAACATCACCTCAGTGACTGCAAAAACTATGAACTCAACCTCTATTTTATTGCGTTAAAAAAAGGCACAAAAGCTTCTCCCCTACGACAAATACATGGCTTATATCGGAATGTAGTGTGGACCTTCTGGAGGCCCTTGGACGTCGGCCGTTGATTGCACCTGGTGATCAAACCTTTTAAATGTGTTTTGTTTTTTTTGTTGTTTTTTTTGTAACTCAATCCAAAGAACAAACCTGTTTGTGGCCTAAGGCAAATGTAGTAATCTTTGCGCTCCACTTCTGCGATCAGTCCCAGGACTTCAGACCAGTGACACAAGGCAGCGTCTTGGAATGTACTTATCTCATTATGGGGAGGGTCCGCTGTCATTATGGGGAGGGTCCGCTCCCTCCGGCGATTCTTACCTCATGTAACTTGCACCAACACCTTCTCTCATTGTTTGTGTCGTCCTTGGCACATGGTGCGGAGTAGGATCTTACATTTTTTAGTGAAGGCGCCTCGCGATGGCCTTGTCTACTTTTTTAATAGAATTTGGCGGTAAAAAAAAAATCACTTACTGTGGCTTTCATTAAAAAAAAATAATAATAATAATAATAATGGGCTAAAGAGTCCCTGTATGGTTGTAGCTTCGTTTCCCTCAGGAGTTGTCCCATTCAGCGACACCATGCAGACATGTCGAAAACCACATGAAATTGCTCCTCAAATTTAGTATAAAATTGTGTACGTTTTCAGCAGACAGTTCATGAGCCTTATTTTCTTCTTTTAAAGGAACATGGTGGGGAGTTGTGATTTAGTTTTTTTTTTTTTTTCTTTTCTTGCAGTTGTGCCGGAGATGGCAGCAGATCACCATTTGTAGAAGGCTTCTGCCAGGACTTTCCTCTTCTTCTTTTTTTTTTTCCTGACCTAAATCTGTACGAGGGAGAGCTGCTGTCAGAGCGAATCCTGGTGTGGAGCGCTCATCGGAGGAGATAAATAAAAGCTCAGTTTTGCGGGGAATCTCTCTCCACAGGGAGATATGAAAAGCGGTGTGATGACTGCTCCGCTGCCTCCTGACTGTCAGACTTCAGCAACTGTTTATAGAGCAAAAAGAACAAGTATTTAAAGTAGTTTCCTTGTTCCAAAAACTAAGCAAAAAATATAATCCCCAATTAGACGTTTAAAGGGGTTGTCTGGAACTTAGATATTCGTGACTTATCCTACTGTTTAAGGGTTGGCTGCTACATTTCATGATTGTGTGGTAAAAAAAAACCAAATAACACATACTCATCGCTCCTCCATATTCTGTACTGTGTGCTCCATTGGTCTCCCATTTACATGGTCGTGTCTCGGGGGGGCAGTATACCATGAGACATGCTCACGTCCATGGCACAATACTGACGAGTCGAGGTCACATGACCAGATTGATGGTGCTGGGATTTCTTGCTCTGAGAGAGGCACGCCGGGCTGCTTCTTTCCGAGGGCGAGCCTGGGGCGCCGGGCTGCTTCTTCCCGGGGGCGAGCCTGGGGCGCCGGGCTGCTTCTTCCCGGGGGGCGAGCCTGGGGCGCCGGGCTGCTTCTTCCCGGGGGCGAGCCTGGGGCGCCGGGCTGCTTCTTCCCGGGGGCGAGCCTGGGGCGCCGGGCTGCTTCTTCCCGGGGGCGAGCCTGGGGCGCCGGGCTGCTTCTTCCCGAGGGCGAGCCTGGGGCGCCGGGCTGCTTCTTCCCGAGGGCGAGCCTGGGGCGCCGGGCTGCTTCTCCCCGGGGGCGAGCCTGGGGCGCCGGGCTGCTTCTCCCCGGGGGCGAGCCTGGGGCGCCGGGCTGCTTCTCCCCGGGGGCGAGCCTGGGGCGCCGGGCTGCTTCTCCCCGGGGGCGAGCCTGGGGCGCCGGGCTGCTGCTTCCCGAGGGCGAGCCTGGGGCGCCGGGCTGCTGCTTCCCGAGGGCGAGCCTGGGGCGCCGGGCTGCTGCTTCCCGAGGGCGAGCTGTTTCACCTCGCCAACAGTCGTTCTGGAGCTTAGTCTGGGGGTGGTGTGTGAGAGAGGGGGACAATTTCTATGTTTAAAACCCTTTAAACGTATTATATTCGGAGCTCACGCAGAATTTTCAGATACAGAAAACTTCAAGGGATAAAAGTGAGTGGGCCTCACCGTTTTCCTCTGTGCTGTTGCTTAGTAACTGGTGCAGTCATCCGTCCTGGAAGTATTGTCACTTCTCCCAATTATGCGTTGTCATATTCCGAGGCGTCAGTCGTCGTCGTCTCTCTGTTTTATCACTAATATTCGGTGCTGTTAACGAGCGCTTCCCTAGCTCCCGGATCCGGTCCTCCATAGACCTCTCTCTGCGTCCTGACCGGTCTGCGCTCATACTATTAATGCCTTCAGGGAACTTCCTATACTTATTGATTTTCATTCCCCCTCATCCGCATTTCCCCCGTCCTCTGTGCAGACATTTCCAGTAACGCTGACCCCTCCATGTTACTTACACCACCGATCCTTTACTTGTCCATTTATGACCTGCACAGACAGGATATGTGGAAAGTTCCAGTATAGATTGACTTTTAGTAAATTTTGGAATTGTTAGCTGTCTTCGGTAGGTTTTCCAGAAGCGAAGGGAGGTGCACGGGTTGGTACGCTTAGAGAATAATTGTAAATACAATTTTCACAGACTGGAAGTTAGAGAGAATATAGGGTTGAATTCATTCTGGGGATTTCCAAGAATCTCCTGGAAAAAGAAAATGGAAGGAACGTGGAACTTTTGCTCTGTTTGTGGGTTGTGTGAGAATGATTCAGGGGCCCCAAGGATGTAGAGGTTCTTCTGGAGAGGACGGTGCATCTGCTGATGGTGCGGAGCTGCTGCTGGAGGATGCGAGGCGTCTGCTGGAGGACGCGAGGCGTCTGCTGATGGTGCGGAGCTTCTGCTGGAGGACGCGAGGCGTCTGCTGATGGTGTAGGGGTTCTGCTGGAGGACGCCAGGCGTCTGCTGATGGTGCGGAGCTTCTGCTGGAGGACGCGAGGCGTCTGCTGATGGTGCGGAGCTTCTGCTGGAGGACGCGAGGCGTCTGATGGTGCGGAGCTTCTGCTGGAGGACGCGAGGCGTCTGCTGATGGTGCGGAGCTTCTGCTGGAGGACGCGAGGCGTCTGCTGATGGTGCGGAGCTTCTGCTGGAGGACGCAAGGCGTCTGCTGATGGTGCGGAGCTTCTGCTGGAGGACGCAAGGCGTCTGCTGATGGTGCGGAGCTTCTGCTGGAGGACGCGAGGCGTCTGCTGATGGTGCGGAGCTTCTGCTGGAGGACGCGAGGCGTCTGCTGATGGTGCGGAGCTTCTGCTGGAGGATGCGAGGTGTCTGCTGATGGTGCGGAGCTTCTGCTGGAGGACGCGAGGTGTCTGCTGATGGTGCAGAACTTCTGCTGATGGTGCCGAGCTTCTGCTGGAGGACGTGAGGCGTTTGCTGATGGTGCGGAGCTTCTGCTGTGGAAAGCGAGGTGTCTGCTGATGGTGCGGAGCTTCTGCTGGAAGACTCAAGATGTCTGCTGATGGTGCGAAGCTTCTGCTGGAGGATGCGAGGTGTCTGCTGGAGGATGCGAGGCGTCTGCTGATGGTGCGGAGCTTCTGCTGGAGGACGCGAGGCGTCTGCTGATGGTGCGGAGCTTCTGCTGGAGGATGCGAGGTGTCTGCTGGAGGATGCGTGGCGTCTGCTGATGGTGCGGAGCTTCTGCTGGAGGACGCGAGGCGTCTGCTGATGGTGCGGAGCTTCTGCTGGAGGATGCGAGGCGTCTGCTGATGGTGCGGAGCTTCTGCTGTGGAAAGCGAGGCATCTGCTGATGGTGCAGAGCTTCTGCTGGAAGACTCGAGGTGTCTGCTGATGGTGCGAAGCTTCTGCTGGAGGACGCGAGGCGTCTGCTGGAGGACGCGAGGCGTCTGCTGATGGTGCGGAGCTTCTGCTGGAGGATGTGAGGCGTCTGCTGATGGTGCCGAGCTTCTGCTGGAGGACGTGAGGCGTCTGCTGATGGTGCGGAACTTCTGCTGATGGTGCGGAGCTTCTGCTGGAGGACGCGAGGCGTCTGCTGATGGTGCGGAGCTTCTGCTGGAGGATGCGAGGCGTCTGCTGATGGTGCGGAGCTTCTGCTGTGGAAAGCGAGGCATCTGCTGATGGTGCAGAGCTTCTGCTGGAAGACTCGAGGTGTCTGCTGATGGTGCGAAGCTTCTGCTGGAGGACCCGAGGAGTCTGCTGATGGTACGGAGCTTCTGCTGATGGTGCGGAACTTCTGCTGATGGTGCAGAGCTTCTGCTGGAGGATGCGAGGCGTCTGCTGATGGTGCGGAGCTTCTGCTTTGGAAAGCGAGGCATCTGCTGATGGTGCAGAGCTTCTGCTGGAAGACTCAAGGTGTCTGCTGATGGTGCGAAGCTTCTGCTGGAGGACGCGAGGCGTCTGCTGATGGTGCAGAGCTGCTGGAGGACGCGAGGCGTCTGCTGATGGTGCGGAGCTTCTGCTGGAAGATGCGAGGCGTCTGCTGATGGTGCGGAGCTTCTGCTGGAGGACGCGAGGCGTCTGCTGATGGTGCGGAGCTTCTGCTGGAGGACGCGAGGCGTCTGCTGATGGTGCGGAGCTTCTGCTGGAGGACGCGAGGCGTCTGCTGATGGTGCGGAGCTTCTGCTGGAGGACGCGAGGCGTCTGCTGATGGTGCGGAGCTTCTGCTGGAGGACGCGAGGCGTCTGCTGATGGTGCGGAGCGTCTGCTGATGGTGCGGAGCTTCTGCTGGAGGATGCGAGGCGTCTGCTGATGGTGCCGAGCTTCTGCTGGAGGACGTGAGGCGTCTGCTGATGGTGCGGAGCTTCTGCTGTGGAAAGCGAGGTGTCTGCTGATGGTGCGGAGCTTCTGCTGGAAGACTCGAGATGTCTGCTGATGGTGCGAAGCTTCTGCTGGAGGATGCGAGGTGTCTGCTGTGGAAAGCGAGGCATCTGCTGATGGTGCAGAGCTTCTGCTGGAAGACGCGAGGTGTCTGCTGATGGTGCAGAGCTTCTGCTGGAGGACGCGAGGTGTCTGCTGATGGTGGAGAGCTTCTGCTGGAAGACTCGAGGTGTCTGCTGATGGTGCGAAGCTTCTGCTGGAGGTCGCCAGGCGTCTGCTGATGGTGCAGAGCTTCTGCTGGAGGACGCGAGGTGTCTGCTGATGGTGGAGAGCTTCTGCTGGAAGACTCGAGGTGTCTGCTGATGGTGGAGAGCTTCTGCTGGAAGACTCGAGGTGTCTGCTGATGGTGGAGAGCTTCTGCTGGAAGACTCGAGGTGTCTGCTGATGGTGCGAAGCTTCTGCTGGAGGACGCGAGGTGTCTGATGATGGTGCAGAGCTTCTGCTGGGGGACTCGAGGCATTTGCTGAAGGGTCTAGAGCTGTATTTGATGAGTTTTCGATAAGTGGGGGTGCATGAAATTGCATTTGCAACGTTTGTGCTGTTAAGTAGTGACCCAGGGGCGGTTAGGTTGCCGAGGGTCTGCTGCAGGGTGTTGAGCACTGCTGAAGGGTGCCTGTATCTGGTGTAACAGAACCTGCCGTTCTCCTCTTTTTATTCCCATGGAGATTTTTATACGACGTTCCTTTACCTACTGATGCAGTAAAATCTTTTTGCTTCCTTGCACTAAAACAAATTTTGATGAGTCCTGAAAAATGCATGATGTTAAAATGTATTTGAATCTCATGAGATATTTATGGGAATGAAGTCTACAAGCTTCCTAATGTGCTCTCAAGTTTTGATAATTAGTTTTAATGGCGGTTTCATACATTTAAGTGGGCGCCCCACCTCTTGGAAACGTGAATGAAATGTGGAGGTCTGTATAGCTGATCCACAGGGTCAGAAACGTAATCAACTGCGGATCTGTGAACAAAATTTTAATGGAAAAATTTTTTCTGTAAAATGTTCCGCATGGACATACCCTTAAAGGGTTATTCCCTACCTATAAGATAAGGGATCACTTGTTGGGGGTCTGATCACTGGGACCACAAGCAATCACAAGAATGGGGATCTAAAACTTTGAATACGGGGTTCTGCTTGACTGACGCGGAGGAGCACAAGCTCGAACTCTGCTCCATTCACTGTCTATGCTCAGGTTCAATGGGAGTCCCAGCGGACGGACCCCCAGCCATCGGCAAATGATCCCATTTCTTATAGTTAGGAGATGGGAATAACCCTTTAAGATTGCAAAAGGCCTCGCGCGCCAGAGTCTTGAAACAGAACGAGAAGGGGGCTTAGAAGAGAAAAGAGGTGTGTGGCCTTGAAAGAGGAGTATGGCTTTGGAGAAAACATTTTGGCATCTTCCAAATATTGCCGCCATATAGTACACAAATATTACCACTATTATAAACTGCATTTCAACAATATTATATCACCTTATATTCTCATTTACGTTATACTAGCCATACTCCCTTTAAAAGGAGTATAGGAGGGGATCAAATAACTTTAAGGAAGTGAGATGAATTGACAAGTCTGAAGTTTAAAGGGCTCATTTCATTGTAGTTCTATGGTCGATAATTCGTGATACCGCTTCTGTTTTGCTGATTTTTGAATTCCCCCCCCCCCATGAAACCAAATTTATTTTCGAAGATGATTGTATAGAGATGTTTCCCCCTCAAGTTCAGGTAGATGTCTAGATGCCCAGACTGATCACTGAATATTCATCACTTGGACTAAGATCAAAGGCTGCATTTCCTTCCAACCGATGCAGCAGCAATTAAAAACAGGAGAACGAATGCCAACTGAAAATGTCTATGCTTTATAGACTTTTTTTTTTTTTGGACCTGATTCATTAAAACTGACGTTTTGTACTAAGTGTTGAAATAAGATGCACTGGGTATATTAAGAGACGTGGACCTCTTTAATTTGGCCCATCTTTCATCTTTCTTAACTGCTGCGCCTCCTCTGGCAATGTACGCCAGCCAAGGGCGGAAATTATGTTGAATCTGTAGTTAGTGCTTGCTCGCGCCCCATTGTGACCATTTTTTCTTAAATGGGTGGAGATGTAAAGAGGCCAAAAGCAGCAAAATTTTTGCGCAACTTTTAAGTTGTGCAAAAATTTTGTGGCATCTCAGTTTTACACCAGAATTGTAGCAAAGTGTCCTTGATAAATCGGGCCCTTGATGAGAACTGATGCTTTTCGAGCAGATAGTTCCCAAACGTATTTTTTGGTCATCTTGTGTTGCACCTCGTTAAGGCTTCCATACACATTAGGGTTCACGGCCGACGTCCATGAAACTCAGGCCGAGCATGGACAACATTGTATGGACTGCCTGTGTGTCGCCTGACAAACTTGACTGCCCCATATATGAGGCTGTTGAGCTTGGGTTGGACAACTGACAGACAGTATGTGTTCTGCGGTGCTTGCTCAGGCCGAATCTCATGTTTTAGGGGATTGCTACAGACCCCTTTATATAAGAACGCCAAGCGCTTCTGTATTCTTTGAGAGCTGATGTTGAGTTTTTCGGGCAGCAGCTTCACCCTGCTCAGAACAAAAGTATCATCCATTGACCTTTCCCTGACCAAATATGTTGGACAAAAGAAGGATTCAGTCATAGAAGAGTTTGAAAGCTGCCTGAAAAGTGAGACTTCTGCCGGAAACCAAAATTCCCTAGGAAAGCCCACAAATTGCTCTGAAAGTTCCTGAAAATCTTCTTCAAAGTTCTTCTCAATGGAGGGGATATGGCCTGTATTAGAGACACGAGTCAATTTAGAAAAGTTGTTAGATGTTATCTGGGCAACACAGTCGATAAAGGTTGGTCCTGCTTCTCGCTTCCGAGAGGTGAGAACGGCTGGTGATATCACCACTGATACTCGATGGATCGCACAGACGATCAGCAAGTATCGTGACGTCACCTGCTACGATCATCCCTTGATTCGAAGGAGAACGAAGCAGGACTAACCCTTTATATTGGACGTTTTCTTTCAACCTGTTCAGTGGGCAGGTAGTCTTCACCGGTGACAAGACTTGTTGATACGTCTTATTAGATGGGATCTTTTCCAATCATAGACTTCTGTTTTTGGATCTTCAGAGTTTTCAGTTATGTTTTTCAACATAACTCGCTGACTGTCCATTTTCTTTTCACACCTTGACTTGTCGTCTTCTTCTGGCATTTGTTCTCGTCTCCTGTGGGCAGGTGGTCTTCACCAGTGACAAGAACTGTTGATACGTCTTGAAAGATTTCCAATCATAGATTTCTGTTTAGGGTCTTCAGACTGTTCAGTTGCTTTTTTCATTGTATCTTTCCATCTCGTTGGCCATCCGGAGAATCTTACGGGTCTTCGTAGATTTTTTTTTTTTTTTTCCCAATTCTTTCCTTTTGGGTTGAGGGACTAAATTGGATCTTGTTGCGAAACCAGGACCTCCACCTTCACAAGACTGATTGGGCCGGGGCAACATCGCCGTTTGAGAGTGCCCTAGTTTTCCCGTCTAAAAATAAATCGGGAGCCCTGCTTTTTCTTTACACTCGGATAGGCTCCTGTAAGCGTTGAGGATTACAGCGCGGAGCCTTCGTCGGTAGACTATTTCTGGAGGGGCGGATGCTACACGCAAACTGCAGAGGTTTCTAACAAGTGTCAGAGGTGTTCTCATGGGTGGGAGGATAAGGGGGGATCTCTACGAACACTTATGAGCTGCTGCTGTTCTCATGGTTACCCGTGAGATGTTATTTAAAAAAAAAAAAAAAGTTGATTAAATGTGTTCGGGAAAAAAAAACCTTCCTGATACTTCAAGCTATTAATGGAGACTGGAAATCGAGCCAAGTGATCTGATTCCTCCAGATTTGTGTCTTCTCGTAACGTTGAGCCGTATAATAACAAATCTTATGTTGCGGTTGGAATTTTTGATTTTGCAAATTTTGAATTACTGGAATTCTTGAGGATTGAGCGAAACTTCATCTCATTGGTCAAGAAGGGTTTTGGAAGTGATGCAAACTGTTAGTTTCCGCTCCTGGTGCATAACCAATCGTGCAACGTCCAACCACGGGTTCTATGTGATATCCCATCCTCGCACCAAGACACAACCCATGGATTGTGGTGGTGCTTTTTTTTGGAGAGCAGCCATGTTCCTGGCCAACCTATTTAAAGGGTTACTTCCAACACTACTCGTCATTTCCCATCCACTTAATGCTTGATCATGGAGGAAGTCCGACTGCCGGGACCTCCACCAATTCTGAGAAAGGAACAATGAAAGGAGCAGGGGTGCGTTCCATCAGCTGGGGCTGTCGGAGATAGGTGGAGGTCCCAGCAATCCGATCCTTCTCTGATCAGTAAGTGATGACCTATCCTGGTGTTTTGGTGATAACTTGCAATGTTATAATAACCCTTTAGAGGAGTATTCCCAAAACAACAGGTCATCCAGTGTTCGACCACTTTGCCCCAAGTGATCCTGAGAAGGGCACTCTGGAATTTGAGAACTGTGCGCTGCAGAGCCCTGTCTGGAATGTCGTTGCTCGATTTCTGTCTAGTCATTGTCTATGGGACTGGTGGAAAGAGAATAGATGGATTGGAGGTTGGACATCCACATCTCCTCACCATGCTAGATGGGGCAGAGCCTTTCTCAGAACTGCTGGGGGTCCCAGCAGTTTGACCCCCCCGTATGACCAGCAACTCATCTTGTATCCTATGAATAGGGAATCTCTGTTTAAGTCTCTGGATCCCTACAAATATAAAAAGAGGTATATTATGGCCAATGCTCTAGAATTACGAGAATGACTCAGCAGGTGCACCCACCTCTACTTTTTTTTTTTTATTAAGAAAATGGGTTAAAAAAAATCTCCTTCCGTCTCAGTTTCCCCTTTTTTTCTTTTTCTCAAGCAATGTGTTTTTTTTGTGCAACCTTCCAATACTCCCTTCTCAGACTTCCCCATAAATATTAACTTTTAGCTGTGTATGACATTCGGGACGGCAGAAAAGCTGCTGCCAGAGACATCTGGTTTCACTTATCTTTTTGGGTAAATGAAGGTTTAGATGAGCGAAAATGCCGCTTCTTCCACCATTTGTGATGGGATTAATCTACGGTAATTTTTTTTTTTTTTAGCTTACTACCTAATGCTTGTAGGGGTGTTTAAAAAAAAAAAAAAAAAAAAAAATATGGGCATGTTGGGTTTCAGCTTGCCCGCAGTCTTTTACCACTGGAGATAACTCCACCAGCAGAGGAGTCGGGCAGCTGTTTATCTCCCCCTCCCCATTGGAGTCAGATCCACTCATCAGGAATCGGGAAGAATAGCTGTCAGCCGAATGTACGTTTGGCCAAAACTATATGAAAGCATGCTGGGAGTTGTAGTCGCGAACAGCTTACAGTGCTTTGTCTGATACATGTATAGCTATACAAAGTATTTTCTGTCCTTGTCGGAAAAGTCGCGTCAGTGACTCTGTAATTGGCCGGCTTCATATCGGGGATTAGTCCATTGTCCTGTGTAAACCTGCTCGGCTTGTTTTCTACGTGGTTTTAACTATTCGTAAGAGAGAGGATTTTTTTAAGTCTTCTACAACATGATTCGTGTTACCTCCCTGTAATTCCAGCAGTATATTTTTCCACATTTTCCATAAACTTCAGCAAATATACTTTTTTTTTTTATTATCTTCTAATCCACATTTTTGGGCTTATTTAATGTCCTTTTTTTAATTCCATCAGCCATTGCTCTGTATTTCTAATCTATCCTATTCCTAGATGTAGAGTTGAATGATAAATATCTGTCTATCTGCAGCCGCCACTAGACAGTTTGCAGTGAGCTCCCTCTAGTGGCGATTGCAGGCAGACAAAATTTACTTATGAAACTGGTTTTATGGAGATGTTTTTGAAGCTCAGTATAAGAAACTGAAAACCTAATTATTATAAAGATAAAGAATGGTGTTCTTTAACTTGGAATAGTGATTAAAGTTGAAAAATTATTATAAATCGGTCCTGTCACTACCCTTGCATATGTAATTATTATTATTTTTGCCTGGTGTAAATGCCGCTGTTCTCCTGAATCCGATGATACTTTAGTTCCTGCACCTCTCTGTCCCTGAGATATGGCCTCCTCTTCCCTATGGTCATTTTAGACAAGTGGGTGTGGTCTTCAAGGCGACACCCACAGAGAACCATTCAAGATCTCACCCAATTAGCAGAAAAAAAAAATAGTAACCTACAGGAAAGAAGGGGCCATATCTCAGGAATGGAGAGGAGCAGGAACAAAAGAAAAACATTGTCGTTACACCAGGTAAAATAAGTTGCATATTTATGACAAGTGACGGTCTCCTTTATATTAGGAAAAATAAAATATATCTCTATATATAAAATTGAATGTGTATCATCAACCAATCACGAAGCATCTTTCATTTCACCAGAGCTGTTTAAAAGAAGCTGAGCTGTGATTGGTTGCTATGACCAACAGTTTTCTCTGACTGCATGACAACACCTCAGCAGACACTGACATGGTGGGAGAAATCTAGCATCCCCGGGAACATAAGCTCCAGCCATCGTCTGCCCCCCAGAAAGGAGCAGAGAGCACAGGACAGAAATGAATCCCCGCCCCCCCGCCCATATCCCCATCACACATCCCTCCATCCTATAGGCACATCTTCCCTCTTCAAGGGATCATTGGTAAGGAAGTCATGGCAAATCCATCCAGTGCTTTGGTTTTGACCCCAGACATCTCTTAAAGGGATCCCCGGTATGGAAGTTAGGACTGTTCCACTCAGCGCTCTGGTTCTGACTCCAGGCTGATGGGATGATGTGGGATATTAGGGGTAGTAGTCCGGTGGCTCTGGCTGACGGGATGATGTGGGATATTAGGGGTAGTAGTCCGGTGGCTCTGGCTGACGGGATGATGTGGGATATTAGGGGTAGTAGTCCGGTGGCTCTGGCTGACGGGATGATGTGGGATATTAGGGGTAGTAGTCCGGTGGCTCTGGCTGATGGGATGATGTGGGATATTAGGGGTAGTAGTCCGGTGGCTCTGGCTGAAGGGATGATGTGGGATATTAGGGGTAGTAGTCCGGTGGCTCTGGCTGACGGGATGATGTGGGATATTAGGGGTAGTAGTCCGGTGGCTCTGGCTGACGGGATGATGAGGGATATTAGGGGTAGTAGTCCGGTGGCTCTGGCTGACGGGATGATGTGGGATATTAGGGGTAGTAGTCTGGTGGCTCTGGCTGATGGGATGATGTGGGATATTAGGGGTAGTAGTCCGGTGGCTCTGGCTGACGGGATGATGTGGGATATTAGGGGGAGTAGTCCGGTGGCTCTGGCTGACGGGATGATGTGGGATATTAGGGGGAGTAGTCCGGTGGCTCTGGCTGACGGGATGATGTGGGATATTAGGGGTAGTAGTCCGGTGGCTCTGGCTGACGGGATGATGTGGGATATTAGGGGTAGTAGTCCGGTGGCTCTGGCTGACGGGATGATGTGGGATATTAGGGGTAGTAGTCCGGTGGCTCTGGCTGACGGGATGATGTGGGATATTAGGGGGAGTAGTCCGGTGGCTCTGGCTGACGGGATGATGTGGGATATTAGGGGGAGTAGTCCGGTGGCTCTGGCTGACGGGATGATGTGGGATATTAGGGGGAGTAGTCTGGTGGCTCTGGCTGACGGGATGATGTGGGATATTAGGGGTAGTAGTTCGGTGGCTCTGGCTGACGGGATGATGTGGGATATTAGGGGGAGTAGTCCGGTGGCTCTGGCTGACGGGATGATGTGGGATATTAGGGGGAGTAGTCCGGTGGCTCTGGCTGACGGGATGATGTGGGATATTAGGGGGAGTAGTCTGGTGGCTCTGGCTGACGGGATGATGTGGGATATTAGGGGGAGTAGTCCGGTGGCTCTGGCTGACGGGATGATGTGGGATATTAGGGGGAGTAGTCCGGTGGCTCTGGCTGACGGGATGATGTGGGATATTAGTGGTAGTAGTCTGGTGTTTCTGGCTGACGGGATGATGTGGGATATTATAGTGAATGTGGCTATGCGGAGTGGGCGGGGCTACGTGTGTGTGTGTGTGTGTGTGTGTGTGTGTGTGTGTATATATATATAATAATCGTTATAATTTGCTATAACTAACCGTAGTTAGTTACTATGCCCGGGCAGTGCCGGGCTCTTCAGCTAGTTATATTTATTTTTTGTGCTTGAATGGATGGGATGTATCCGTAACAATTCTAATTTTTGGGGTTTTCGTCATGGTCGGGCTTACATTTTTATATTTTTTTTCTGATCAGTACCCAACTGTTAATGCAGCGTCTGTCTGTTTGCAGCCTTCGGATATACTAAAGATAAAGTGTTTGTGTTACAGAGGTGTCAGGGTGTCTGTAATGTTCCGCCATCTTCTAGAACGTGTGACTTTTATTTAATCGGCTATGAGTAATTAATTGAAATAATTGATTTCTCATTTAGTACAAATTTTGCAGCCTAGTTGGCAAATCATTGTCATGGGCCAAGATGGGCCCCCATAGTGCTGCCAGAACTAGCTTGGATGTTTGGGAGGTGGTGCCGTGCGCTGGGAGCCCCCATTCCGGTTGTCCAGTTTACCTTTTGTGATCAGATTATTATTTATTTATTTTTTTTGCATACATGTCTTTTTGTATTAAGCAAAAACCTTCATTACAGCCGATGGCTGGGCTCGGGCAGGAGTTATTGGGCGATGGTTTATTTATTTCATAACCTTTTCTCCTTCCGCTATTTGCTTATCTAACGTTCCGTTCTTTTCATGGATGTTTCGGTTTTTTTTTTTTCCCTCTTTAGACTTGGTGGAAATTTCTCTCGGCACTAAGTGGTTCAGGAATACCTTTCAGGATGCCCTTGGGAGAGGATGGGCCAAGTTGGAAAAAGAGAGCAGAAGACATACGGGATATCTATGAATTCCGGGACGTGTTGGGAACGTGAGTATCTCTGGGGATTGGACACAATCGTTATCCAGATTTATATTTTACAGATCTGTGTTTTAAAGGGAACTCTCACTTTTTTAGCTCACTCATTGCTGGTTGGAAGGGCATCTACGTGAAAATTATTATTATATTATATTTATTATGAAAGTATAATAATGATTATTAGCATTATTTTTTTTGTTTATTGCCATTATATAATGAAAATATAATAAATTAAAATATAATCTAATGATTTATTATAGTTAAATTATTTTTTTTATTTTCATCGTTGTTATAATTTTATTTATTTTTTTTTTTTACATGTTCGCCGCAGTTTGATATCTTGTCAATATTGAAAATCCTTACCGTTGTCAGATCTCTGCTTTTTGTCAATGAACGGTTACCTGAAATGATTGAGATGAGCGAATTCGGTCCCAATTAAAAGTGCTGTGACGGGGGGGGATAAAAAAGCCAAAAACCTTCTATAATTAACCTTTCCTCAACTATTGTGCTGTATCTGCTGCAGCTCTGATGCATCGGTCTTATTTTGTTTGACTCGTCGCTCCATTCAGACGCTGAGGCTGGTAGCTGGCCTCCGGACGTCGTTCCATGGAGGGTGAAAATGCACGTCATGACGTTTGTCCAGCCTACTATGTGACAACGTGATGTCAGTCACAAGTCTCATCGCCAGACTAGAGTGATGGATTATGGGAAAAAAAGACCTGTCTTGGATGAACTGACATATTTCGCTGGTAGAACCAGCTTCTTCAGGGGAAATGGGGCAAATGTCCTTCAGTTGCTGCATTACCCCTGATGAAGCTGATTCTACCGGCGAAACATGTCAAGAAATGGGAGGGGGAAAGAATTGATATTTTAATAGCAGAGTTCATGACTTCTAATAATGATTAGAGCGCTTATGGTGTTTAGCCATCTGTAAGTGCCTGCATAGAAGTCCACGTTCATACATTCAGTATTTGTAAGTCAAAACCAGGAGTGAAGCAATCAGAGGAAAAGTATAATAGAAACCCGTCACCACTTCTGCATTTTTCACCCACTCTTGGTTTTGGCTTACAAATACTGATGTGAAATACTGAACGTGTGAATGTGGCGTAAAGCTGAGGATTATAATGTAAATGGTTAGATGGCGTCCAATTGATGATCTTACTATAAAGGACTTTGTGCGAGATGCTTGAATGTTACAGATGACGAGCTGATTAATTAAACAGGTGCATTAAAAATTGTGTTTTTTGAGCACGCGCGTGCAGTTGTGATGCGGACAGTAACTGATGCTCATATGTCATACTATCCTTACTGAAAAAAAAATGACCAAGTATGGGATTGACAAGGCTGCGGTTAGGTGGATTCATACCTGGCTCAGTGATCTTACTCAGAGTGATGATAAATGGCTGCACATCCAATTGGAAGAGTGTTTCAAGTGGGGACCACAAGGCTCTGTCCTGGCCCCAGTGTTCAACATTTTATAAAAATGATCTAGATAAGGGATCTGAAGGTAAACTAACCAAATTTGCAGACGATTCAAAGCTAGGAGGGATAGCTAACACTAGAAAAGGCAAAGGATTCAGAAGGATATAGATAAGCTTGAACAATGGGCAGCGACTAATAGAATGGTATTTAACAGGGAGAAATGCAAGGTTTTACATTTATAGAATAGGAGGAATAGAACTAAGCAACATCATGTGTGAAAAAGACTTGGGTATACTAATAGATCACAGACTGCACAGGAGTCAACAGGGTGATGCAGCAGCAAAAAAAGGCAAATGCGGTTATAGGATGTATTAAGAGAATCAGAGTCTAGATCACGTGAAGTAATTATTGCCCTCTACTCCTCTTTGGTCAGACCTCATCTGGATATTGTGTCCAGTTTTGGGCACCACATTTTAAAAAAGACATCAACAAACTGGAGCAAGTTCAGAGAAGAGCGACCAGAATGGTGAGCTGACTGCAAAGTACATCCTACGAGGAACAGTTACAGGATTTGGGAATGTTTAGCTTGTGAAAAAAGACTGAGAGGAGACTTAATAGCTGTCTACAAATATCTGAAGGGCTGTCACATTGTAGAAGGATCATCATTATTCTCTTTTGCACAAGGAAACATGAAAAACAACGGAATAAAAGTGAAAGGGAGAAGATACAGATTAGATATTGGATAAACTTGTTGACATTGGTGCTCAATGGAAGTCTTCAAACAGAGGCTGGACAGACATCTGTATGGGATGATTTGGTGAATCCTGCATTGAGCCGGGAGTTGGACACGATGATGCCGAAGGTCTCAGTGATCCCGGTGTGCTTGCCTAAGTAAGCGATAGCAATTTTGAAAAAAAAAAAAAAATGTAATTTCCTTTTTTTTTTTTTTGTTTCTTTTATAAAAAACAAACATTTGCTGCCAATAAAACTAGCAGTACTATTTTTGTTTTGTTTTTTTGTTAATTGCCTTTTTTGGCATTTTTTTTTTCCATATTTTCCCCTTTAAGAATTAAAAAAAAAAAAAAAAAAGCGCGCGCACACACAGAGGTGGGGAATTACCAGTCGTATGCAGTATAATAAACAGCAAAAACTTAGACTCCACAGTCTGGAAATGCAGTTATTCACTTTTGTCTGGCTTTACACCACAACTTGATTGGCTTAATGTTAAGTCAATGGAGACATCATTATTAGTGCTGAGCGAACGTGCTGGGATAAGGTGTTATCTGAGCATGCTCTGGTGCTAACAGTGTGTCTTTCTTCGGCGCGCTTGAAAAATATGTTCGAGTCCCCGCGGCTGCATTTCTCTTGACTATTTGACAGTCACAACACTTGCTTAGGATTGTCTGTTTGTTAGGTAATCCCTGCATGTATTTCGGCTGTCGGACAGCCAAGAGACATGCAGCCACGGGGACTCTTAACATATTTTCCAAGCACGCCGAAGACCCTCGGTTAGCACCTGAGCATGCTCAGATAACACCTTATCCCAGGACATTTGCTCATCACTACTAATTTATTCTTTGAACTTTGTGCACAAAAAAAAGACTAACTTCTTGGTTCATTTTTGATCAGAGTAGTAAGTTGTAAAAGTCTACACACCCTATATGAATTGCCTTGTCAATTTTAGATATGGGGTCTTTGCCCGTTGCCTGCCTGCTGTGTTTTTCCATTCATAAGGAAATCACTGGATTGTATGTACGTGTTTTTTTTTATACCACATGGAAAACCTCATAATTCAGAGCCTCTAATATCAGGGTGAGAGGATCTTAAGAGCTTCATCCGCTTATTGCTGCAAAGAACCTGTGAACTCCTGTTATCTGAGACACAAACGCTGTGTAATCTGCGGCCGCCGCTTCCCGTCTGATCTGCCTCTGTGATGTGTGTAAACCGTGCGCTGTCCTCTGTAACCTCGGCCGCAGGAGGCGCGTTTTATCTCTTCGCCTATATTTACACCGCCGCCAAATGTATTGGGGGTAAACTTAAAAAAAAAAAAAAAAAAATCTTTCAAATAGTTCATAAGTAACTTTTAAATTTAAGTGTTTCCCATCAATGATGGCAGATAGTGCAAGAAGGAGGGGACCTTAGGGAGGTAAATACATGACCTGTGGGTGCAGCACGGAGCCCCGATGCGCGTTTCATGCTAGCTTGTTCCTGGGGGGATTTCTGTGTGATCCAGGATCTTCAAAGGGATTGACTTTAATGATTGATACTTGAATGACTGGCTTTTTTTTTTCTTTCGTAGTACCCTGTTTGTTTATTTATTTATTCACCTATCATGTTCTATGTGATTTACGTATTATCAAATATTTCCAGGACGTCCACCTGACAGCACCATGGAGGACGTCCTCCTCCTCCTTACAGGGACAGGAAAAGCACACGGGAGGTTAAAAGGTCACGTCCCACCCCCTCTCCCTCAGTGTTTTTCCTGTCCCTGCACGGAGGGACACACGAGAAGCTTACCGGAGGGGCTCAGGGGATCGTACGGCTAGTCCAAGCCTTCCCCTGTCAAGAGGTCCCGGGGCCGAAACTCTCCAGTGGGGAGTCCCTCTGCCCCAAAGGCCAGGAGCAGGAAGATGCTCCTGGAGGGAGCCGTTCCTCCCTATGGGAGGCTCTCGGCTCCAAAAACTCACCGCCACGGCAGGTGATGGTCGGCTCCCCGCAGGCGGCTGGCTGGGCGGGCACCAACGGATGACTGGCGCAGCCGGCGCTGGGAGGCAGGAATGTGGCCTCCGCAATCCGCCATAGCAGGCGAGGAGACCGGAGTGGCAGTCCGCCGCAGATGGATGGGGGTTGGCTCCCCACGGCGGCAGGCCGGAGGAGCACCGAGCGGGGCGCCGGGAGGCGACGACTCCAGCAGGCCGCCATAGTCGCGCGCAGAGCAGGAAGTGGAGGAGGCGGCCTAGTGCGAGAGGCCGTGCGTCACATCCGGTGATGTCAGACGCCGGCCTTTGAATGCCAGCGCGCGCTACTGAAGCCACATAGCGCTCGCTACTGGAGCCACACAGCGCTCGCTTCCGGGGTCCATAGCGCGCGCTTCTGAAGATCCAGGGAGCACGCTTTGGAGGTCCATAGTGCCCTGCGGACCGCACCAAGATGGAAGGGATTGCTCCAGCAGGCGGAGGGGTAAGTGCGCATAGCGCAGACCACCCTCCCCCACCCATTACCCCAACTCAGATCTGAGTAGGTGCCCCTTCTGTATTATTAGGAGAAGGGAGCCCCGGCAGAATCCCCCTCGGGTGCGAAGGACCCGGCAAAAGCCACCTCCAAATCGATCCGATGCCCAGTATGCAGGGTAAAGCTGCCAGACGCATATAACAAGACCCTATGCGGACCCTGTACCTCAAGGGTCATAGGCGAGGAACAGCCATCCCTCCTAGCCGAAATGAGATCGCTGATAAGGGAGGAAGTTCGGGCCTCTACAACCAGCCTCGCACGGCGTCAGTCCCCCAGCCCTGGGCCGAGTCACAAACGTCCAAGGTGGGAAGCGGACCCAGAATCGGAAGAAAGCCCTAGTGAGGAGTCCGAATTCCGGGATTCGGATCAGGAAGAAGAGGGCGAGATCCGGGGGGATAGACAAGATCAGAGCAGGAAATACCTATTCAGACTGGAGGACACGGACGAGTTGGTCCAAGCAGTCAGAAATACTATGCAGATAGAGGAGGTCCCTAAACCACAGTCCAGACAGGACTTAATGTTCGGAGGACTGGTGGCCCGGAGACAGGTAGTGTTCCCTGTAAGTGAACACATCAAAACGATGGTCCAGGAGGAGTGGAAGGAGGCGGAGCGTCGACTGACACTCTCCCGAGACTTTAGAAGCAGACTGCCTTTTGATCCTGAGGAAACCCGGGCATGGGAGGAAATTCCTAAAATAGATGTCCCAGTCGCTAAGGTTACCAAAAAGACGGCTATCCCATTCGAGGACTCATCAGGTCTTCGAGACCCGATGGATAGGAAGGCAGACGTCTTATTAAAAAGAGCATGGGAGACGTCGGCGGCTCTTATTAGGGCCAACATAGCAGCCACCTCGGTGGCCAGGTCTATGTTTTTGTGGATGGGGCAGTTGGAGGAACACCTAACCAACAAAACACCTAACCAACAAGACCCCTAGATCAGACATCCTAGCATCCCTCCCGCTCATAAAATCGGCCACGGTATTCCTATCAGATACGTCGGCCGAATCGGTAAGGTTTGCAGCCAGAAACAGCTCCCTCTCCAACGCGGCCCGAAGAGCAGTCTGGCTCAAATCCTGGTCGGGGGACAATGCTTCAAAAACTAAGCTGTGCGCCATCCCCTTCTCGGGCCTGAGGGTATTCGGGCCAGCCCTAGATAACATTCTAGATCTGGTGTCCGATAAAAAGGGATTCCCGGAGGAGAAACCCAGACGACCCCAGTCCTTTCGGAGAGGCTCCTTCTCTAGGAGACAGACCGAGTTCAGGGGTCGGGCAAGGTCCAGTAGAGGCTCTTATAAGGGCTCCTTCAGCCAGACCGGGAGGGACAGAGGTCCTCCATTCACATCAACCATTAGATCAAGGAGGCAATGACGCCATAGGTATTGGGGGGAGACTTCGCCACTTCGCAACAAACTGGTCCCGAGTCACCCACAATCAGTGGGTCCTCAGAACCATCGCGGAGGGCTACAATATAGAGCTCTATTCACCTCCTCCCGAAAGATATATTACCCCCACTGTCGTCCTGGAGGGCTCCGCAATGTGGACGGATCTACTGGACATGGTAAAATCAAAGGTCATAGTACCAGTTCCCCCGTCAGAAAGAGGGAAAGGGCACTATTCGTCCCTGTTCTCGATCACAAAACCGTCTGGCGAGGCCCGTACCATCATAAACCTGAAACCACTAAATGCCTGGGTCAAGTACAAGAGATTCCGGATGGAATAGGTCCGATCCGCAACCCTTCTGATAGATCGGGATGCCGTCATGTGTACCCTAGACCTAAAAAAGGCCTACTACCTGGTCCCTATCCATCCCTCATCCCAGAGACTGCTAAGGTTTGCAGTCAGTTTACCAGCCCGGACCTGCCACTTCCAGTTCCAGTGTATTCCATTCGGGTTGGCCTCAGCTCCCAGAATCTTTACAAAGCTGGTGGGAGAAGTAGTGGCCTACCTGAGAGATCAGGGTATTGTGATCATACCCTATCTAGACGACTTCCTACTGGTGGCAAGATCCAGGGAAGCGCTCGTTCGCGACAGAAACCGAGCAACTGCTGTAATGGAGTTCCTTGGATGGGTGATCAATTGGGAGAAGTCGAACCTCAGGCCAGAAACCAGGAAAATATTTCTCGGAGTCCTCCTAGACTCAACCGACAGAATATCTTGGCTACCCGAGCAGAAGCAGAGGACTATTCAGACCAGAACCAGAGACCTGTTGAGACGTCAGTGCTCCATAAGAGAGGCAATGGAGGTCCTGGGCCTCATGACGGCCTGCATCCAGTCTGTCCGATGGGCCCAATTCCATTCAAGATCACTGCAGAAAGAGATCCTTGTGAGGTGGGACAGAAGTCAGGCGTCGCTAGACAGACCCTTAAGGCTGCCAGAACGAGTAAGAGAGTCCCTTCGGTGGTGGACAGAGCCCAGAAACCTTCAGGTGGGCGTATTTTGGACAGCCTCTCCATACGTGGTAGTCACCACGGACGCCAGTGTGTGGGGTTGGGGAGCCCACATAGAAGGGAAAATCTTCCAGGGGAGATGGCCAGTAGACATCAAGACCAGATCCTCCAATTTCAGAGAACTCTACGTGGTCTGGGAAGCGCTGCGGCGGAACCAGTCGATACTAGAGAATCGTCATGTCCGTATACTATCCGACAATATGACGACAGTGGCATTCCTGAAGCACCAGGGAGGGCCCAGACATCAACCACTACAGGACCTAGCAGGAAAAATTTTCGCTTGGGCAGAAAGAACAGTCCGATCGGTGACCGCAGTACACCTAGAGGGTTCCCAGAACGAAGTAGCAGAATACTTGAGCAGACAACGGATCCGCCCGACAGAATGGGAACTGAACGAAAAAATCTTCAACCATCTCTGTCAGCGATGGGGGACCCCCAGTATAGATCTTTTTGCAAGCCGAAAGAATTCGAAGGTCCCCAGATTCTATTCCCTGAATCCGACGGACCACCCAGAAGGCGTGGATGCCCTGAGTCAAACTTGGAGAGAATCCCTCTCCTACGCATTCCCGCCACTGGCCCTTATACCGGCAGTGCTCAGGAAAATACGCGAGGACCACGCACGAGTGATGTTGATCGCTCCATACTGGCCGAAGAGAAGCTGGTTTCCCCTTCTAGGAGCCATGGCAGTAGGAAATCCAGTCGAGCTACCCCTGTGGAAGGACATCCTCCACCAGGGACCGATCTACCATCCAAACCCAGCAAGACTTCATCTATCGGCTTGGATCCTGAGAGGGACATCCTGAAGACAAAGGGATTGTCGGACCAGGTCATATCCACCCTACTGGCCAGTAGGAAACCGGTGACATCCGCAATCTATAGGAAGATATGGAAAAGATTCTGTCTGGAGGGTGGCAGGTCCGATCTCGTGGCAGGCACCCCTGACCTCCCTAGCATACTAAGTTTTTTGCAGGCAGGTTTTGATAAGGGCCTTAAGCCTAGTACGCTAAAGGTCCAGATTTCAGCCTTAAGCGCCTTCTTCGATTACCAGCTAGCTGCTCATCCCTGGGTAATAAGATTTATAAAAGCCACGCAGTGCCTGCACCCCACGATTAGGCAGCTCACCCCGCCGTGGGATCTGGGCCTGGTACTCAGGTCCCTCTGTACTGACCACTATGCTCTAGGGGAGAAAATAACCATCTCTGCCCTCACCCGTAAAACGGCCTTCCTAGTAGCCATTACCACGGCCAAAAGAATAGGGGAGATCCAGGCCCTGTCCACTAAGGACCCATATCTACAGATAAGAGAGGATAGTATAATCGCATTTACCCCGAAGGTAGCATCCTCAAAGAATCTAAACCAAGAGGTAGTGTTACCATCGTTCTGCGACAATCCCCGTAATAAAAAGGAACAGCGTCTTCACTCGCTGGATGTGAGGCGCGCAGTGCTAGACTATCTAGAAGCCACCAATAGCTGGCGCATTGACCCAAACTTGTTCATCCTTTTTGGGGGTAGAAATAAGGGGAAGAAGGCCTCTAAGGCGTCCATCGCGCGCTGGATTACCTCAGTAATCTCTGACGCCTACCAAGCTGAAGGCGTTAGCCTGCCAGGGTCCATAAAAGCCCACTCTATGAGGGCGGTATCGGCCTCATGGGCGGAACGGGCGGGGGCCTCGGTTGACCAAATCTGTAGAGCAGCAACCTGGGCCAATCTGAATACATTCTGCAAGCACTACAAGCTTGATGTGTTATCTGGTCAACAGACCGCATTCGGGAGGAAAGTTCTCCAGGCGGTAATCCCACCCTGAGGAGGTGCTTTGGTACTCTCCATGGTGCTGTCAGGTGGACGTCCTGGAAAATAGGTATTAGACCTTCCGGTAATGATGTTTCCAGGAGTCCATCCTGACAGCACGGGTACTTCCCTCCCTGTTATGTTATACTATGTTATATTTTGATATGTCATATGCTGTTATATGATTGTTTCATTAAACTGTTACTAGCATCATCCACCTTGCGGTACTTGTTAAATCACTGAGGGAAAGGGGGTGGGACGTGACCTTTTAACCTCTCGTGTGCTTCCTGTCCCTGTAAGGAGGAGGAGGACGTCCTCCATGGTGCTGTCAGGATGGACTCCTGGAAACATCATTACCGGTAGGTCTAATACCTATTTTCCTATATAGAATATAAAACCTATACAGTATTTATCTGGTGAGATATTCTGATACCGTTTACTTTCCTTAAAGGGGATATGTTATGGGATTAGTTAAAAAAAACAAACAAAAAAAAAAAAAAAACAATCCTGAAAGAGCGCCACTCTTGCATATAGGTGGTGTCTGGTATTGCAGCTAATGACCCTCGCCAGAATCCTGCAGCGGTCAGTAGAGAATTCTCCATGTTTCCGTATATATCCAGCGCTTCTATAAACGGCTGTTTCTTCTTATCCGCTTCTCGCTGGCGGAAAGTTCTGACATTGGATCTGGGGCTTTAGCAGCCAATGTTTCTTTAAATTCCCCTGAGCGTCTCTCTCTTTCTGTCTCTGTCTCACAACTTGACCTCTCGCTCTATTACTTCTATTCCTGAAATCTGCTTCCTTCCTGTATTTTATCCCCAGCGCTGTGAAGACCTCTGGCTTCAGATAAGAAGCAATGTATGTGCTGAGGATAGAAAGGGACCAGCCAATGTCCCAGCTTCAGCGCCAGCCTGGATATCTGGGAGCAAAAAATATATTTAAAGGGCAGTTCCATACATATTACAGTTTCGCTCTGCCCGGTCTGTGCCATGTTTTGTCTCAGATTATGTAATAAGTCATGCTACCAGTTGATCGCAGCCCATGTAGAGTGAGAAATCCTCAGTGATCGCCTGGAGAGAGGTGTAGATGGCTCCACGTTTTACCAACAGTGGCCACTGCTGGACAAGTGTTGTATTACATCATCTCCTATTCAAATAAACAGGTCAAATAATACATGGTCTGATTGAGTCCTCCAGAGCAGGACCAGGAAAAATAAAGTTAAAAAAAAAAAAAAAAGGAGCAGCTTTCTATGTAAAGCAGCTCCTCCCTTGTCCATCCCTGTGTCTGGTATTGCAGCTCAGATTAATTTCTCCTGACTAACTATGAGCGCCATTAACATATAATCATAATAATCTCATACAATCCTTTATAAATTCCAGTCCTGTCTGTGTAACCAGGAGAGACGCACAGGTCTGCAGAGGAGCTGTGTACACAAAACGGCAGGAGGATGTCAGACTGTTTTGCAAATATTAAATGTTGCAAAAGGCTTGACACCATTTAAATGGCCCTAAGGAGTGTTAGATATGCTGCTACAATATGAGGGGGTCCTGCGAGGGGTAGATGTCCTGAATTGGGAAAGGCCGGGCAGGGATTTATTGGAGGCTGATATGATTGTAGCAGATTGTGGACGTGTTGTCGTGTTTCATCCGAACTTTTTAGCCCAAAAGAACTCTTAACATTTAGCACACTTAATACTTATCACATGCTGACAATAGGAAATGTGTGTGAAGGGGGCTGGCTGACTGTGGAAATAGCTAAGCCAGCCCCCTTTTGGTTTATGCCAGAGCCATGGCGGAGAAGGGTGCTGGCTGCTCATTTCAGTAGGTAAGCCACCCCTCTTCTCTGGCTATACATTAACCATAACAGAGAAGGGGGCTGGCCGGATATCTCCGTTCGCACATGGCATTGATGACATTCTGACACTGAAATCTCTCTCCTATGTTGAGCACAAACCAGAAGCGGAACTGCGGATCCCGAGACTGACACTAATGTCTTAAGATTAAGGCTGCTTTTGTAAATAAAAGTATATTAATAAGACAAGCATGTTCTTATAAGAAAGGAAAACCCCTTTAACCGGATGAGAAGGAACCAGCGCCATTTCGCTTGCTTTACATGGGTCCAGGTGCTACATTTTTTTCAAAATGTATACCCCTTCAAATATATACATTTTCTTTCAGCCTTTTTTTTTTTTCTGTGTGTTTGACCCCTTAAATCTCTGGTGGTACAATTTTTCTGGAGAATATTTTATATACTTTTTGCAACTTTTTTTTTTTTTTTGTGTATACAGCTCCTAAGCACACATTGGGTTTCCATGGTTACAGATTACAAACAGCCTTCTGTTGTCTGATGGTGCAGTCGCTGACTCTGGCAAGATGAGTGCTGAGGAGTAGAAAAATAGAGGACAATAAAGTGAGACTACATAGGGTTTGTATGTAGTCGGTAACCATGGAGACACATTGTTTTGCACAGGAGCTGTAAACGCAAAACGGCAGAATGTTTTCCAGAAAGGGAATATTTGTCAGATTGCTTTGTCTTTATGCTCCTTGCTACTATATGGCTCTCCTGCCTTCTGAGAGCCCAGACGGGGGTGATACAGAGGCCCCTACAACTTTGTGTCCCTGATATGAGGCCACAGATACAGCGGAAGCCCCTCCTCTGCCCAACCCTGGACTCTTGTTGACCACAGACTGGTAGCCCCCTGGGGACCCAGAACAAAGTCACTTTTATCTACAATTTTCCAGTGTCTGCCTTCTATCCAATGTCATTGTCATCTGAAGTTATTTACTACCATGGACTGTTCTCCTCGCCGGCCGTAGACAGGAAAAATAACACTGCCCGCTTTATCACCATTTTTTTCTTTTATTCCGGAGGGGTTTTTTTTTTATTTTTTTTATTTATTTTTACTATTTATTTCCAATGTGGGCTCTTGTATCGGTCTGATTTACAGCAAACCCTTATAGTTAGGAGCCAGCCATGACACGTAGGGGCAAAGTTTAAATGGCTCTGTCTAAATATTCTGCCCCTCAGTGGTACGGACTGTCCGCCACTATCCGAGGTGTCTCAGAAGACCTCACGTTCCACTACTAGGCCCAGAAGACCTTGGTCTCTTCCCCAGTAGTCACAGCATGGCCCCCACTTCACGATTAGTCACAACCAACCTCTTATTGCCCCAATAGTCACAGCAGAGCTTATCGCTCTCCCAGTAGTCACAGCATGGCCCCCACTTCATGATTAGTCACAACCAACCTCTTATTGCCCCAATAGTCACAGCAGAGCTTATCTCTTCCCAGTAGTCACAGCATGGCCCCCACTTCACGATTAGTAACAACCAACCTCTTATTGCCTCAATAGTCACAGCAGAGCTTATCGCTCTCCCAGTAGTCACAGCATGGCCCCCACTTCACGATTAGTCACAACCAACCTCTTATTGCCCCAATAGTTAAAGCAGAGCTTATCGCTCTCCCAGTAGTCACAGCATGGCCCCCACTTCATGATTAGTCACAACCAACCTCTTATTGCCCCAATAGTCACAGCAGAGCTTATCTCTTCCCAGTAGTCACAGCATGGCCCCCACTTCATGATTAGTCACAACCAACCTCTTATTGCCCCAATAGTCACAGCAGAGCTTATCTCTTCCCAGTAGTCACAGCATGGCCCCCACTTCACGATTAGTAACAACCAACCTCTTATTGCCTCAATAGTCACAGCAGAGCTTATCGCTCTCCCAGTAGTCACAGCATGGCCCCCACTTCATGATTAGTCACAACCAACCTCTTATTGCCCCAATAGTTAAAGCAGAGCTTATCGCTCTCCCAGTAGTCACAGCATGGCCCCCACTTCACGATTAGTAACAACCAACCTCTTATTGCCCCAATAGTTAAAGCAGAGCTTATCGCTCTCCCAGTAGTCACAGCATGCCCCCCACTTCACGATTAATCCCACCCAACCTCTTACCTCCCCATCAGTCACAGCAGGACCCCTCCCTCTCCAGTTGGCCCAGCAGGGTCTCCACATCACTGGTGGTGATGGTAGTAGATGTCTCTGTTGTGGTGGTTCACTTTTTAAAAGGTAACAGCCATCTTTTTTCATTATTATTACCCCCCCCCCCCCATAAGAATCAGACCCTTTATAGAACAATGTCACAAAATGATTTTTTTTTTTTATTCTTTTTCCTAGGAAAAGCCTTGGTGTGTAATTTAGGGTTGGTTCCTTTTTTTTTTTTTTTTTAAATGTTTTCCTGTTCTCAGAAATGATGTGTTTGCATGTAGTGATCCCGGCGGCTTCCTGCAGGTATTTGCATGTGTGACTCTTCTTGCATTCAGGTGAGAAATCTACCAGCTGGGAGAGAGATTATGTGACAGAAAAACTGCTTTACCTGCTCATATCACTTCCTTTTCTGTGGAAACTTTTGATAAAAAGAAACATGAAGCCGCTTGCAAGAGTTTCTAGGAATTCTGCTAATTTCTCTTGAAGGATACGTTCACCTCTAAGTATTGTAATGTTTGCAGAAGGTTATTTACTGTGAGTGTCTATATATCTTGTATTATACTCCAGAGCTGCACTCACTATTCTGCTGGTGCTGTGTCACTGTGTACATACATTACATTACTGATCCTGAGTTACATCCTGTATTATACTCCAGAGCTGCACTCACTATTCTGCTGGTGCAGTCACTGTGTACATACATTACACTACTGATCCGGAGTTACATCCTGTATTATCCTCCAGAGCTGCACTCACTATTCTGCTGGTGCAGTCACTGTGTACATACATTACTGATCCTGAGTTACATCCTGTATTATACCCCAGGGCTGCACTCACTATTCTGCTGGTGCAATCACTGTGTACATACATTACATTACTGATCCTGAGTTACATCCTGTATTATACCCCAGAGCTGCTCTCACTATTCTGCTGATGCAGTCACTGTGTACATACATTACATTACTGATCCTGAGTTACATCCTGTATTATACTCCAGAGCTGCACTCACTATTCTGCTGCTGCAGTCACTGTGTACATACATTACATTACTGATCCTGAGTTACATACTGTATTATACCCCAGAGCTGCACTCACTATTCTGCTGGTGCAATCACTGTGTACATACATTACATTACTGATCCTGAGTTACATCCTGTATTATACCCCAGAGCTGCACTCACTATCCTGCTGGTGCAGTCACTGTGTACATACATTTCATTACTGATCCTGAGTTACATCCTGTATTATACTCCAGAGCTGCACTCACTATTCTGCTGGTGCAATCACTGTGTACATACATTACATTACTGATCCTGAGTTACATCCTGTATTATACCCCAGAGCTGCACTCACTATCCTGCTGGTGCAGTCACTGTGTACATACATTTCATTACTGATCCTGAGTTACATCCTGTATTATACTCCAGAGCTGCACTCACAAGTATTCCTGCATTTTTTGTTTCTGGCGCAGCTGTCCTCATTTCCTCTCTGCCTGCACTGTATACATAATGAGATGTCTCTTGGGGACAAGCTGTGGATTTTGGTTTGTGTTTCCAGCCCTGGTGACCCCCTGGTCTCCTGCAGACCCCCCAGTTTCCAGATGTGGACCCTCTGTGCTGTCAGCTGGTAGGAATGTGAGAGACTCCAGAATGTTGTATTTCGGCTCCTGATCGGTTTGTTGTGAATACAGAGCGGACGCAGTAAACATTTTACATTCTTAAGTAAATGTTTATCCGCTTTCTTGCATAATATTCCATTCCAGCTTCACTGGCCGGAGACCGTGGGATCATTAGCTGATACCAGACCAATCTGCAAAGAAATTGTCTGCCCTTAAAATTATTTTAGAATCCCATTTTTTTTTTTTTTTTTTCTCCCCTTTTTTATTGTGAAATGCAAAGTGAGATCATGTTACAACTTTTATACTTTTTCTATGGTAACAGACTACAAATAACATCTGTGTAGTCTGATCCTGCCATCCTTCTTCCTTCTTTTTTTTTTTTTTTTAACCACAGTGTTTACCAACGCGTTTCGACATCCGGCTAGTTTCACACTAGCGTTTATTCGACGCAGCGCACGGCGCCGCTAAGCCCCGCTCCCTGCCTGCCCCATCCGGTCATCGCCGCCTACTATCGCACATGGACGCTTGCGATCTGCGCACCCTATCTTTAGCATAGGGTGCGGTAGTAGGATTTTGGCGTGCGCTGCGCACTTTTGAAGGTGCGCCGTGCGCCCCGAAATGTAACATGCTGCATTCGGCGCGCACGGGCGCACCTTCAAAAGTGCGCAGCGCACGCCAAAATCCTACTACCGCACCCTATGCTAAAGATAGGGTGCGCAGATCGCAAGCGTCCATGTGCGATAGTAGGCGGCGATGACCGGATGGGGCAGGCAGGGGGCTGGCGGGGGGGGGGGGCTTAGCGGCGCCGTGCGCTGCGTCGAATAAACGCTAGTGTGAAACTAGCATCATGGCACTATTCTATATTCATGTTTTCTTCCAGCTGCAACTCCTCTGCAGATTTTACTTGAAATCGCACAGTTCCCTTTTATTCCAAACCTACAAAAACTCCCCATTTCGTGTTCACCTGTGGTGTAGAACAGTGACCCCCAAAACTTGAAATATTGTGTTATTACACTATGATTACCCCCTCCCCCCCAAAAAAATAAAAATTGTATCTGACAGAGTATTATTGCCCCCACTGTGCTACATAGAAAGTAATAAGGCCCTGTATAGGTTAAAGAGGGGACACACAAGGTATTATAAACAGGGCTGTGGAGTCGGTAAGCCACAGTTCCGACTCCGACTCCTGGATTTTATCAGGCTCCGACTCCTTCATAAATGGCCAATTCATAACAACAAATTTACTGTTGTAAAATATTAAACATCGTGCTTATTCAGTTTCTCCCCATCATATAAGTAATCAGACCACTTAGAGCAAAAACTACATTTATTAGAATACAATTAGAATATAGCAAATAACTTTTATAAACTTTTCTAAACTGTAAGTAAATATGCAATAAACACTTTTATGCAGTTAATAAGAAGAAATCTATAAATTTGTCCTCAGAAAAAGTATTGCCTCTGTCAGATCCTCCTTCATGGATGCCCTCAAATCTGATCTAATTATTTTGAGAGCAGAGAACAACCTCTCTACACTAACTTGTGTTGGTGGCAAAGCAGTAACCACTCGGGCAACATCTCTGACAATGTCAGGATACAGAGGAATCGCTTGTTGCACTGTTATTTTTGATGAACGGTCAAATTTCTCAATTTCTTTTAGTGCACATGAAAAATTCTGCTGAAATGTACTGGCTGTGTTCCTTGATGGGGATGACTCTTCTTCTATGCGGGAACGCTTTGCACGGTCCTTGTGATCCAAATATTTTTTTAAATTAAACTCTTCATCAGTTGATGATGAGGGTGAAGATGTGGCAGGACGACCAAATTCTTCTTGTTCCTCCTGACTGTTCTGCAACCCTTTCATCCTTACCGCTATTTCAAACAGAGCTTCTTTTCCTTTACTTAGCTGTTGATCATCTAGAAGAATCCGATGCATTGGGTCTACATAAACAGCTGCCAAAAGAATGTTATTTTGTAATAGTAGCTCCTCTCTCCGTTTCATTGATGTAGCAATGCCACTTGCAATTAACCCTCCTCTTTGGGACAGGCGAAACATCAGGTTCTTCCACTCCTTTAAGAAAATACCTGGAGTTAAGTCCTCTGCTTGTAATTTTTTAGTCACTGTAAATGGGTGCTCTATCAATTTTTCCAGCTCAGTCACCTGATTCCACTGACTTTCATTTAGCGTCAGTTGAGGGTTAGCCATGTCTACAAGAAAGGTTTTCAGTTCAACCAAGCGCTGAATCATTAAGTAAGTACTGCCCCATCGTGTGGCTTGATCAATAATTGCCCCTTTTCCAGCACGTCTCTTCAAAATTGAGTCAACTTTAGGGGTTCTGGCAACAGTAGCCAATTTTCTCACCTTGCCAATCAGTGCAGCAGCATTAAAACAAATGATGTTCTTGGAGTTCCCCCACAGCTCCTTATATACAATGTTATTTACACACAAGAAGTTTTACACAGTTTTCCTACATATATTATGATGGTCCCACAGCCCCCCTGTATATAGTATGATGGTCCCACAGCCTTCCCCGTATATAGTATGATGGTCCCACAGCCTTCCCCGTATATAGTATGATGGTCCCACAGCCTTCCCCGTATATAGTATGATGGTCCCACAGCCTTCCCTGTATATAGTATGATGGTCCCACAGCCTTCCCCGTATATAGTATGATGGTCCCACAGCCTTCCCCGTATATAGTATGATGGTCCCACAGCCTTCCCCGTATATAGTATGATGGTCCCACAGCCTTCCCCGTATATAGTATGATGGTCCCACAGCCTTCCCCGTATATAGTATGATGGTCCCACAGCCTTCCCTGTATATAGTATCGTGGTCCCACAGCCTTCCCTGTATATAGTATCATGGTCCCACAGCCCCCCCCCCCTGTATATAGTATGATGGTCCCACAGCCCCCCCCTGTATATAGTTTCGTGGTCCCACAGCCCCCCCCTGTATATAGTATCGTGGTCCCACAGCCTTCCCTGTATATAGTATGATGGTCCCACAGCCTTCCCTGTATATAGTATGATGGTCCCACAGCCTTCCCTGTATATAGTATGATGGTCCCGCAGCCTTCCCTGTATATAGTATGATGGTCCCGCAGCCTTCCCTGTATATAGTATGATGGTCCCGCAGCCTTCCCTGTATATAGTATGATGGTTCCGCAGCCTTCCCTGTATATAGTATGATGGTTCCGCAGCCTTCCCTGTATATAGTATGATGGTCCCACAGCCTTCCCTGTATATAGTATGATGGTCCCACAGCCCCCCCCTGTATATAGTATGATGGTCCCACAGCCTTCCCTGTGTTTAGTATGATGGTCCCACAGCCCCCCCTGTATATAGTGTGATGGTCCCACAGCCACCCCTGTATATAGTGTGATGGTCCCACAGCCCCCCCTGTATATAGTGTGATGGTCCCACAGCCCCCCCTGTATATAGTGTGATGGTCCGACAGCCCCCCCTGTATATAGTGTGATGGTCCCACAGCCCCCCCTGTATATAGTGTGATGGTCCCACAGCCCCCCCTGTATATAGTGTGATGGTCCCACAGCCCCCCCTGTATATAGTGTCATGGTCCCACAGCCCCCCCTGTATATAGTGTCATGGTCCCACAGCCCCCCCTGTATATAGTGTCATGGTCCCACAGCCCCCCCTGTATATAGTGTCATGGTCCCACAGCCCCCCCTGTATATAGTGTCATGGTCCCACAGCCCCCCCTGTATGTAGTATGGTGGTCCCACAGCCTTCCCTGTATATAGTATGATGGTCCCACAGCCCCCCCTGTATATAGTGTGATGGTCCCACAGCCTTCCCTGTATATAGTGTCATGGTCCCACAGCCTTCCCTGTATGTAGTATGGTGGTCCCACAGCCTTCCCTGTATATAGTATGATGGTCCCACAGCCCCCCTGTATATAGTGTGATGGTCCCACAGCCCCCCCTGTATATAGTGTCATGGTCCCACAGCCTTCCCTGTATGTAGTATGGTGGTCCCACAGCCTTCCCTGTATATAGTATGATGGTCCCACAGCCCCCCCTGTATATAGTGTGATGGTCCTACAGCCTTCCCTGTATATAGTGTCATGGTCCCACAGCCTTCCCTGTATGTAGTATGGTGGTCCCACAGCCTTCCCTGTATATAGTATGATGGTCCCACAGCCCCCCTGTATATAGTGTGATGGTCCCACAGCCTTCCCTGTATATAGTGTGATGGTCGCACAGCCTTCCCTGTATATAGTGTGATGGTCCCACAGCCCCCCCTGTATATAGTGTGATGGTCCCACAGCCTTCCCTGTTTGTAGTGTGATGGTCCCACAGCCCCCCCTGTATATAGTATGGTGGTCCCACAGCCCCCCCTGTATATAGTATGGTGGTCCCACAGCCCCCCCTGTATATAGTGTGATGGTCCCACAGCCTTCCCTGTATATAGTGTGATGGTCCCACAGCCTTCCCTGTATATAGTGTGATGGTCCCACAGCCTTCCCTGTATATAGTATGGTGGTCCCACAGCCTTCCCTGTATATAGTATGATGGTCCCACAGCCCCCCCTGTATATAGTGTGATGGTCCCACAGCCTTCCCTGTATATAGTGTGATGGTCCCACAGCCTTCCCTGTGTATAGTATGGTGGTCCCACAGCCTCCCCTGTGTATAGTATGATGGTCCCACAGCCTCCCCTGTGTATAGTATGATGGTCCCACAGCCTTCCCTGTATATAGTATGATGGTCCCACAGCCCCCCCTGTATATAGTATGATGGTCCCACAGCCCCCCCTGTGTATAGTATGATGGTCCCACAGCCCCCCCTGTGTATAGTATGATGGTCCCACAGCCTCCCCTGTGTATAGTATGATGGTCCCACAGCCTTCCCTGTATATAGTATGATGGTCCCACAGCCTTCCCTGTATATAGTATGATGGTCCCACAGCCTTCCCTGTATATAGTATGATGGTCCCACAGCCTTCCCTGTATATAGTTGTATATAGTATGATGGTCCCACAGCCTTCCCTGTATATAGTATGATGGTCCCACAGCCTTCCCTGTATATAGTATGATGGTCCCACAGCCTTCCCTGTATATAGTGTGATGGTCCCACAGCCTTCCCTGTATATAGTGTGATGGTCCCACAGCCCCCCCTGTATATAGTGTGATGGTCCCACAGCCCCCCCTGTATATAGTGTGATGGTCCCACAGCCCCTCCTGTATATAGTGTGATGGTCCCACAGCCCCCCCTGTATATAGTATGATGGTCCCACAGCCTTCCCTGTATATAGTATGATGGTCCCACAGCCTTCCCTGTATATAGTGTGATGGTCCCACAGCCCCCCCCTGTATATAGTGTGATGGTCCCACAGCCCCCCCTGTGTATATTATGATGTATTGAACAAGTCTCAGCACTGAGCTCTCATCTCCTGAGATTTTGTTGCCGAGATCTCCATCTGCACATGCGCACCCTCCCCCGGCAGCCATTTTTCTGGAGTCCACCGCATAGGAAACCATGGAACTGCGGGGGCTCTGGCCTTTCAAAAAATGTCGACAGAGCCCCTGCAGCACCAGACACCCACAGCAGCGTGCCGCACATCCAAACACCCCCTCATCCCAGCCTGCAGCAACGCTCCACTCTTTCCTGCTCCAGCAGCAACCCCCTGGGACCCTGCTTCTCTGCGGCCGGTAAGGTATATCCGCATTATAAGACGCACTCATTTTCCCCAAAAATTTTTGGGGAAAAGTGCGTCTTGTAATCCGAAAAATATGGTATAATTTCACCTTAAACTGTCCATGACCAGATTCTCTCCTTAAGATTTCAGACTGAGGAGTGAAAATAATTATCAGCAGAGATGTCCAACAGCCAGGGACCATCTGTGGAGAGCTACAGAAAGACCTGAAAGTAGCAGGTACAGTTGTTTCAAAGAATACTATAAATAATGCACTCAACCTCTATGGCCTGTATGCACGCTCACCATGCAACCTCTATGGCCTGTATGCACGCTCACCACGCAAGACTCAATTTCTAGACAAAAAGCATGTCCAAGTTTCCTCAACAACATTTAGACAAGCGTGTGAAATACTGTGAGAATATAGTCTGGTCAAATTAAACCAAAATTGAACACCTGGGATTCCATAATACATACCATGTTTGGAGGCCAAAAAGCACAGCATATCACCCCAAAAACACCATACCAACAGTGAAGTCTGCAAGTGGGTACATTATGGTGTGGGGCTGTTTTTTTGCATATGGCACTGGCAAACCTCATATGATTGAAGAATGAATGAATGAATGGACAAATGTACCGAGACATTCTTGATATAAATCTGCTGCCATCTGCGATGATGAGGGCGGACACTTCAACAAGACAATGATCCAAAGCACACAGCCAAGAAAACTCTCAATTGGTTTCAGATAAAGAAAATAAAGCTCGAATGGCCAAGCAGGTCACCGGACCTGAATCCAATAGAAAATTTATAGAATGAACTAAAGCTCAGGGATCATAGAAGACCATGGAAGCTTCAGGATGTGAAGAGTGCGTGTAAGAATTAGGAAAAAAAATCGCACCTGAGCAATGCCTGCAACTAGTTTCTCCATACTTAAAGCTTAATCACCAACAAAGGCTTCTATTCTAAATATAAAATTTCAGTAAGCGTGTTCAGTGCAAGGCTTGATTTCTTTGCCTGTGTGGATTGGATGGGTTGTTACCAACATCTTGTGAGAATTTCATGTCCATAGCACAAATGCGTATTGGGACCACCAAGCCGTTTTAATCCCTCTTATAAGGTGTAGGGGTTGTTTGGGCTATATTGGGGACGACGACTACCTTAGCACCCCCTTTATTGATGCCGCAGTTGTAATTAGTTCTATAACCGCGTTGTACTAGGATTACTCAGCTTTTCCGAAGCACAGGCACACAAACCCTGTGCGATGGCGGTTTTTTTCCCAGCATTGCACCCGGTGAGAGATGGCGGTATGTTTTATGTGCCAGGAATAGAACGTAATGTCCTCTCCTATTGAATTAGTTTTGGACACTGCACATAATTACATTTTTACGGGCCGGTGTCACGGTTATTATGATTGAAAATGCTTATTAATGTATAATGGGATTTCTTCTTCTCCTGATGCTTTTATTTGATGGTGAGAAGTTTGTGTCTTTATTATTTCACTGCTGTTTTTTGTTTTTGTTTTTTTTTTCTCCAAAGGGTCCGATATTTGTGAGGCTGCCCTGATGCGGCGCTGCGGACTAATTTCCCTTCCAGTTGAGGGACATGAATGGGGTTATAGTCCAAGTGACACCATGTACGAAAAAGGAAAGGGGAGACGGCGCTAAACCATTCCCTTTCATTCTCAGACCGTCCAACGATTATAAAGTGATGGTAGAGCCTATGGTTTTATAGGGGCAATACCCCTTTAACGCTCTCAAATATGGCGTCTGTCATAGAACTTCATTACATTGTTAATTTATACTCTTTGCAGGATAGACATAACTTTTCTGTACCTGGAAACCATCACCAAGCAGGTTAATCTGCTGTTGATGGATCTTATGTCGTGTGCGCATACCACAGGGCAATAAGACTGGTTAAAACAACAACAGGTAAAAATGTCTAAAAATATTAAGTCAAATCAGTTTTTATTAAAGATTCTGAATATGCCAGACAATGCTTTTTCCTGTATGAGTGTAATTTTTAGCATTTTTACCCTTAAAGGGGATTTTCACCCAAGACATATAAAAGTGGCTATATACAAGTAAACTAGAAGTTAGAGCGTGTGCCAAAGTTTTGTGGTTGGGCTGCATTTACTTACAGAGATATTAGCTCTCTTCTGTTTTCTGTCGTCGGCCATTTTGCTAAAGTAGAAACAGGAAGTGCAGCCACTAGATTGAACTAGTAAATCCATAAACTGTCATATAATTTTAATGGAACATATCAAAAGAATAAACCTTTGCCGTAAGTTATAAAGAAGCTACGTCAAAGATGTCAGGTGATATGGGCGAGGTTCCTGTTGCAAAATGGCGGCTACAGCAAAACAGAAAAAATGCCTATATCTCTTAAAGCGAATATAACCTAGTAGCCAAATTTTTCCTACTGATCCATCTCGCGGTTTACTAATATATTATCCATTTTAAATTTTGTGTGAAAATCTCCCTTTAAGCCTCAGTTTTGGGCTTTGTTCCGCAATCAGTCTTAATTTTCCATGGAACAACCGGTATTTTGGATAATCATGGCGCCGTGTTTCCAACCTGTCAGCGTCTGGGGCTCGTTGACGGTGAAAGTAATTCCTGTTTTACAGCTCTGAGGCGGTCTAAGGCTCTTACACTGGATTATTGCGTTAATTAAGATCATGGATCAGACTGGGGAGGGAGAATTATCCGAGAATGAAGGCAGAATCCTTGGAAGGTCTTGTCGTTGCGATCCGTCTGATGGCTGCTATCACTATATTCTCGCTTTTCTATAGCAACCAGACAGTAACGGGAATGTTATGAGTTGACGTTGAAAATATTCCAAGTTTGTGTTTCTTGGGTGCTTGCTGGTCGTCGGCCAAACCTCGATTTGGAAGAGTCAGATCTGAAAATCTGCCGGGATTGCACGCGAGTCATGTTCCTCCGGCTGGGCTGCTCGGCACAGAGCGCTGACGGAATATGATGATGAGACATGGTGATCGCTGGGATACAGCACTGATATAATTGTATCCAGAGCCCTGGGGGGATGGGGGAGATTTCCAGGCGACCTATACACTGGAACAATGCTTGTGTTGTTTAATGTCCCTTCCAGTCCTAATGCTGCAGCCAATCTGCTGTGCTGCATGTTCTATTAATTTTGGAAAGTTTGCATAAAACAAAAAACAACGCAGTCTGTTCTCTGTTATCAGCCTCTTCTATAGCTCACACTGATGACCTTTCCAAGCGCTTTACGCCCACCTTACGCCTCGTAGTGTTGGCAAAGTCCCAGGACGTTAATGTAAGGTCTGTGTGCAAGTTTCTGTCCCTCGAAATCACGTATTAATTTACAATTAAGGTTTCGCCACAGTCAGCGCTTCACCAGGGCCTTCTGTCAAATACCCATAAACCAGTAATCAGGTGTTCCCCTGATGGAGCCATTTTCTTCAATGAGGCAAACAGTCTAAAATATAAAACTTCAGAAAAGAAATCAAATGTGTTTCCCGGGGTCTAGGCCTTCTGTGGCTGTTTCATACAGATATTTCCGTCTCGGCCATTAATAGCTGGAATGAGAATATCCCTTTTAAGGAGCCGAGTAGGGTGGTGAAGCACAACCTACAGCTTGTAATGTGGAGGAGCTGCAGAGATGGTGGAAAGTTAGATTTTATATCAAGCTGCTAATAAGGGGAATATAAACGCTACTGAAGCAGGAGTAGCCTCTCTCCTGCCTCCCGGCGCCCTGCTTGCTGGAGGCGGTGAACTCCGGCTTGATTGACAGTGCAGTCCGGCAGCATCTCTGCACCGCTGCCCAGTCTGTACCCGCTGTGATACTGATATATGAGGAAGTCTTCCTCTGAATCATCAGAGGAAGGCAGGGACTTGGATATTTCGAGTGCGCTTGCTCGGCCACCACTGATTAGACTGCAGTAGTGGCCGACGACCTAGGTAACAAATAGTAAATAGTAAAAATTGAATTCCCTTCATTTTTGAGGATTTAGTTGCAAAAGTCAGTTTTTACAAACATTTTGCAATATTAGCGATTTTAAGATGATGAGAATAACCCTTTAATAATCGAGTGGCACCGTACCGTGATGGCCATTCATGGCACTAGGACCGCAGAAGAAATTATGCTTATTACCATATGTAAATTGGCTTGTAAGTGTCTGGTAGGAGGCTCCAAACCTAGCAAGCCCTCATCCATCTTAGCTGGCGCTCGGGGTGTGGCGCATGCCAGTGACTTTCCCTGTTTTGGACCGCAGTTGTACTGGTGCTGCCCCCTAGAGTCCACTACATGGTTGCAGGATTTCAGCGTTACGAAGCCCCCTAGACCCACTGGCTTAGTGACCATTGCTGAAACGTATAAAAAAAAAAAAAAAAAAAAAAAAAAAAAAATCCCTTTTTTTTTTTTTTTTTTTTTTTTGTTCGCCTCGATCGGAACTGGCAAAGAGAAGACCACGGCGGCCCGGCAAAGACACTGAACCGAGCACATTTGTGGCATGCCAACGCTGAAAGAAGCTTGCAACTCGGTCTAATGGGAAGAAGGGGGGGGGGGGGTTATGGTAAAAAAGAAAATAGAAAATGGTCATTGTTCTTGGAGGTTGACATAAAGCATCTGCTTCCATGGCAACGATTGTTGAGTTTCCGTATGTAGAACTCTCGTTCTGAAGGAGACATTCGTGTGTTTATCCGCTTCGCAGCTGGTTGTAGGGTGGACATGGCACAGCTGCTCTTCCTTCTGTAGGACACCCTTTCATCCTGGATCTGCCCATCCCATTGCCCCCTGCTGTGGCAGAAGGGCATAATTAGTGCTAACTTGGCCAGCGACATCTCTCCAGCAAGTCAGAGTTTAATAGAGGAGAAACGGCTAAAGTTTCTAGTCTACGCGGCCATGAAGTAGGTCGTGTAGAGGGACTTTCTGAGATTGTAAGCAGCAGCGCCACATCTGCTCACAGGTTGTGTGGTCCTGCAGCTCGCCCCCCTTGCTAAGCTGCAGTACCACCCTCAGCCTATGGACACATGTGGCATTGTTCTCCCACTACAAAGATGGTTCATGGGCATTGACTCTAATCTTTAGTAATTATTATGCAACTTTTTTGGGTTATTTTTGGTTCATTCAGTCATCAGTCTTTACCTGTCAGTGCCACAGGTGGCGTAGGTCATAGTTAGAGAACTTCTGCTACTAACAGACAGCATGGCACACAGAGAACCTGCGGAATGAGGGGTATTGATTGACTGATGCGCTGTCCTCCAGCTACTGCTGCCCTGTGAATAGATGTGGACATGTTTATTGAAATTAGGTCTCCAAATGTGTTCTATAATCTCCCGGCTGCTGTTAACCTTGTCACTGCTGGATCCAATTTAAAATAGGAAAACTAGACATTGTTCTTTCTCCGTGAGCCATTCACATCCCCTGGTGGCCTTTATTCTCTCCTCTTTTTCTTTTCTTCCTGCTTTTCGCTCTCATTTTCTATTTAGTTTGTGTTTTCTTTCCCTTCCTTTATTCTTTTTCTCTTAGAAGCTTTTCTCTTTCTCTTGCCTGTTATGTTTTTCTCTTGCTCTATTTTTATTTTTTTATTTTTTTTTTTCTGCTCACTTTCTCCCTTTCTTTGTTTTTGCTCTCACTTGCCCTCTCCTCTTTTGTTTCTCTTATTTTCCCTTTTGTTCTTTTTAACTTTTCTCTTCTCTTTTACTACTTGTCTTTTTCCTTTTACTCCCCCTCTTTTTCTTTTTTATTCTCTAATGTTCTCTTGCTTTTTTCAGCTTTTTCTCTCTGCTTCCCTTCTCCCTATTTTCTTCTTTTTTTTTTTTCCTTGTTTTCTCACATTCTCTTGTTTACCTTCTCACTCTCCAGCTTTTCTTTTTTTTTTGTTCCTTCTTTCTTTTGAAATGCCTCTTTTCCTTTTCTTTTGTAACTTTTTATTTTTTCTTTGATTCCTACTTTTTTTCTTTTTTTTTTTTTTTTTTAAACGCTCATTCTTTATTCTTTTTCAGTTTTTTGCGTGTTTTTTTTTTTTCCCCTTTATCACTGTCTTTTCTCTTTATTTTTATGTCTACCTCTGGTCTTATCGTCTTTTCTTTGTTTGTATTCGTTGTTCCTCTTCTTCTTTCTCTTTTTTTTTTTTTTTTTTTTTTTCCCTCTTGCGTATGTTCGTCACAAACATTTTTTGGATGACATTTTGTAGCGACCTACGTTCCGCTTTCAGTGTACATCTTTATCAAACATGGAATGGTTAATATGAGATTACACTAATATTTAGTATTTTAGCGGTTCCAGACTTTTGACTTTGGCTCTTCCCTGTTATTGGGACTGTCATACCGCAATAAGAGCAGCTGTAAAACTTCACATCCATGCCAATTTAATACGCTGCCACTGGGCAAAGGGCAACCTATTCTCTAAAAATTGGGTAAAAATCTGTCTCCTTTTTAGGGTTCTGTCGTTTAATACGCTGGTGAATCCATGGCAGATTTGTCGCCGACCCTTGGATTTCTGTTGCGGATTTGCAATTCTAATTTCTCTCTATACATAAAATCACTCCAGGGGAATCCGGTGTAGATTTGTGCAAGAATTTGGGGACTTTCTAAAAAAAAAAAATTGATTTGAATCGGCCATAAACATCTGGAAACCCCCAAACCCTGCCCACAATGACTGACATTTAAAATAAAAAACCCTCAAAACATAAAATTGCACAAATGTAAAAATAAAAAGTGAAAAACACCAAAAACTAGACAAAATAAAGAGGCGCAAATGCAATAACAAATTGGCCTCATATGTTTTCGAGAACAATTATGGGGATTTGTATCTCTCCAAAAAAAAAAAATTGAAAAAGTGAGATTCCCCAGAACTCTTCCTTGGGAGAGTGAGAAGGAAGCATTTACTATAAACTGGATTATAGAGTCATAGATTTATTGCTCGTATTAAGCTTTTATAACTGTACAAACATAACGTAAAAGATAAAGGCCGCAGTCTCCTCTCCTGATACAGGCGGCAACTTTATGACCGGGCGTTTTATGACTTGATGAAAAATGTATCTTTTTGTGGTAGATGCCGCTGCGATAGTCGCCCTTCCAGCTGTCAGCCGACATCCATATGGGAGGCGGTAGTGTCATGGCAGGAGAGCAATGAGGCTCGTGGGTTACTCCTGCAGCACAGAGTATTTCAGCGGAGGAGTGAGATGATCTTGTGACCTGTCTGGTAATTATTACAGTGACATCACTATGTCATGAAAGTCATTCTGTGAGTGAACTACACTGTAGGTGGCAGATGTAATGTCAAAAATCACCCCATGCCTTTTTTTAAGAAATCTGTCACTTACCATAAATATGTATTTTTATCCCTGGTGTAAATGCCGCTGTTCTCCTGAATCCGGCGATGTTTTTCTTTTGTTCCTGCGCCTCTCCATTCCTGAGATATGGCCTCCTTCCCTGTGTATAAATCTAGTCTTTTTAGCCAACTGGGCGTGGCTGAGTTATTTTGTGATTATCTTTCTTTTAGGACTGCGCCCCAGATGGCTAAAATGACCAGATTTAAATAGAGAAAAGAGAGGGCCATATCTCCTGAATGGAAAGGAGCAGGAGCAAAAGAAATACATCACCGGATTCAGGAGAACAGCAGCATTTACATCCGGGGAAAATCCTATTTATGGCAAAGGACTGGTTCACTTTTAAAAGGGGTATTCCCATCTCATAAAGTGGCATATCGCTATGCCGGGAAAGACTGGTGCTGCAGTCCCTTTTATTTTTAGGATCGTGAGCGTGAAGGAATATTCTAGTGATATGCCGTCACTAAGCTGAAAATGCCCCTTAAGAAGATCGAGTGCAAAAATGGCGTGTACTGTATATCTGCCAGAATTTCCCCTCCCTGCAATCGGGAAGGGATTGTGGCCTGAGGTCTCTCCTTGCCTCATGGTTGTTCCACATACTTAAAATCCAAATTTTGGACAAGGTATTCATACCCCCTCGATCATCCGCAAACTGACCCTTTAGGTCACCCTTTTGTAGTTCACGTCATGGGGTTGTCCTGGCAAAAACCTATTTTTTGGGTAATTATGGATGGCCAAACACATGAGGTATCCGATGGCTGAACCCGCCTTTGAGTATCAGCTATTCCTCCCGATTCCCCATACACAAATAATCCGACACCTTTTCGCAACAGCTGATATCCCGTGAGAATAAAGGATCCCAATAATTCTCCCTCCATTAGTGGCATGTTGGGAGACCCCAATACATATTTGATGGTCTCTTAATTCTTCTGAAATCATCAATGTGCTGAGAACATTTGCCCCTTTTATTTCCTCCCATTGGATTGGGGGTCCATGAAATTCTCCTATTCTGGGTCTTCGTCTTGACTGAGACCATTACTGCCATAACCGACGAGCTTAACTTCTCGATGTTGCAGAAGTCTAGAATTGGCCTCATCCAACACTCCTCTTGGGGTGTGCCGCGTGGTATCGGGAAGGGATTAATGGAAGACTTGGTTCTTCTCGGTTGTTCAGTTATGTAATCCGTTAAAGCTGTGCGCGATCTGTAGAAATTATCAAGGTCCACGATATAAGGTTATCCTCTGACTTTACCGAGATGTCTGCCTTAATGATCGGGTTTTGGTTTCTTCACCTCCTGTTTACAAAACAGGATCTTCTTAATGAGGTTTTGGACTGTGCCATGGATGGAACCTGCCGGACGTGTGTATCTTCTTTTAGACTCTGCGTTGTTTTAATACACATTAATAAGTTTCTACTAATATTTAGTATTTTGGATTTTTTTTTTTTCAGATTGTGCTGGCATCCTTGATTTCAGCAGGACACTTGGTGCCACATTTTCAGGGGCAAAATACCATTTACTGTAGTTGGTCACAACATTGCGCCACCTTTTAATTACAGTTTTTGCCTCGTGATGTTTATACACGGCTTCCAGGTGAGAACATAAAAAAACTAATGTTGCCCACACACGTCACTGGTCCCTCTCGACTTCTCCATACTTGAGCACTCTACCAAGTGTTCGTGTGTTTTCAGCAAGAAAAAGGTAAAAGTTGCTGCCAGATTCCTTTTTGTTAGCAGCTTCTCTACCCAAGAAATGAGATAATTGGATTTTGTAATTTCAACAGTAAGATCCTTCTGTCAGGGGGAAGAGTAAGGAAGCTCCTGTAGTAGAGTTTGGCAAAAAAGATTTGCAGGATCCTGATTCAGCGGCCACCTCGTAGTCTGTGGCTGCCACACAAGAACCCTGTGGACTCCCCTGCACCGCTTTCAAGTGTCATGCGTACGTCACAAAATAAATGTTCTTGAGGTGCCGGTCATTGCTGGAGCCTACTAATCAGAAGAGGTGCCGGGGATCACGCAAGTAGTAGGAGCTTGACAAGGCTAGTCGGGCTGCCATGGGCTACTGACATAGCTGAACCAGGGTCATACAAAACATTTTTCTCAATTGTACCACATCAGCCAGTTTTGTTGAAATTCTTTTAATGTGCATGCTGGACTTGCCTTCACTTGCAAAGCCACTTTTCTGCAAGCTGATGACCATGAATGACCGAGCACTGTGCGTCTGTGTGTTGTCCTCTCCGGGCCACCATTCTATACGTTCTGGTGGCCTCCTACTATCTAGTTTTCAGTAGCTTCCTAGGTGAGTGACCACAGATTTTTCACAGTAATGGATGCAATAGCTGTGGAAACCAGGAACGTCGGCCAACTTTGTTCCATAGTTTGAACTAGTAACTTTTCTGGAGCTGTAATGTTAGATTTATAAACAAAAAAAAAAAACAAATTTTGTTTAAATATTGGAAAGTCTCTGAAGTATTCCTACGTCTCACTGTTGAAAAAAAGGCTGAGTAATTATGCCTTTTGAGGCTTGGAGTTGAAGACTTGAGATTTTCATTGACTGTTCACCTCAAAGGCTTGTTGGGCGAACTCCTTCGGTTTTCAGACCTTCCTTCCAACCCCCTATGGTATGCTTAGTTCAGCCAAGTATGTATATGTTCTCAATTAAAAAAAGGGGGGTGAGTCTCTGAAAGTTACCTCTGGCTATGACTAATCTGTAAGATCAATGCATTGGGTGTGTTGAAGGTCCTACAAGTCTGTTTCCATATTTCCCTGACTTCTACTTTTTGGGGTTGGGCCAACTCTATATTCATTTAAAGGGTCTGTTGGTTTTGACAACATTGTCGCCTTTGGTCAACATTAATCTAATCTAATTTTTATGGTCACCTTATGTGAGAGAAACAAGTCATTGACCAAATGAATCCAAAAGTTCCAGCCTAGGGACAAACTTCAGGACCATCTCATTAGACAGTGGTAATATATTGGGTAGAGAGGAGAGACTGTAGCCATCGATAATGTTGATGGTCATCAAATGACCAATCTGAAGACTGGACGTCTAAGATAAACACTAATCCTTTTGGCTGGCTGAATAAAATTTAAAAGAACCATAATTGGGTAGTAACTTTCAAAATTAATTTGGAAACCATGTAATCTTGGCCTACAATTTGTTAGTCAAGGATGGATTGCGGTTTCGGGTCTTCCTTTGTGAACACCAAGAAGAATTTTTTTGGTCAGCAGGTGGTAAGCTTCAGTGAAAAAATAATAGTATATTTTGGTAATTTAGGAATTGGGAGACCTTTACATTGTGTAATGGATGACAGAGGCAGCCGCAGACATTGCTCTTTCCGGTGGGAGATCATTCGTTCCGAGGAAACCTTTTGTACTCCTCGTATCTGTGGTGTAACGTGATCATTCTTCAGAAGTCTGACATTTGTGCTATTTCTGTCTGATATGTTTTTCTTTTTTTTACATGATTGCAATGCAAATAGCTTAAGCAAATAGAAATTACAACAGGCGGCGGAGTTCTCTTTAACCGCTTACGCTCCAGGGCAGAAGATGAGACTTTTTTTATTTTTTTGTCTTTGTGATTGACAATGGTGGAAGAGCAGTGGCTTCCAAATGTATGTAAGAGATTTATTGACCCTGTCTAGTATTGATGAGCGGCTGAACATTTTCCGCAGGGCAGGCTGTTTTTTAACCAGTTCCTTCTCCTCCCAGTGGGCCTCACAGTGTATTTTCCTTCACTCACACGCTTTTATAGAGAGTCAAATTAACCTGTCAGAATTGTTTTTGGTGTGTGGGAAGAAGACTAAGAACTTGGTGTAAACCCACGCAAACAATTCTTAGCGCTCATCATATTTGAAGATTGTTTGTCAGTGTATTAGTCTACCTCGCCTAGAACATTCATTCGGGAGACGACCATCTCTCACGAATCCTTGGTACACGTGAGCACTCGCCTCGTCTGCGTGTTCTTGGTGGTTTTACGAGAAAAGAAGGGAACATCCAGTGTCAGACAAGTCAACCTGTACAAATTAGATGGCTGACTGGTGGTGCAGTAATCGGACTGTTCGATCAACTTTCATCCAGTCTGAAAGGAAGCCTTAATAGCCATTGTTAGGCAACTTTTTAAGAAGGCCATTGTACTGGAACATTAGAATGTCTGTATTATGGCCACAGAAGCTATTTTCAGGAAGGCCGGACTTGCCAAAAAAGAAGGAATCATAATTGTTGGCCGAATCCAGAACAAACTGAAGTACGCAGATGATACATTGATGGCAACAAGCGTAGAAAGAATGAAGGACTTATTGAGTGTCAAGATGGAAAGCTTGAACATGGGACTGCTACTCAACACAAAAAGACAAAGATACTGACTACTGTAAGGTACGACCAGGACACATTTGAGATGGATGGTGATGAATGAAATTGTAAAAGACTTCAACCTACTTGGATAGATTATTACTCAAGATGCAACGACGACATCGGAAGTCAATGGGAAAATGGCTGTGGGCAAATCAACAATGAAGTCACTGGACAAGGTCTTCAAATTGATGAACATTTCACTGGCGACGAAGACACGATCGTACATGGTCTGGTTTGTTCTGTAATAACATATGGGTTCGATACTTGGACGATAAAGAAACAAGACAGAAGAATCAACTCTTTCGAAACGTGGTGCTGGAGAAAGTTATCAATATCGTGAATGAAACTGAAAACAAACTAATCAATTTTGGCACAAATCAAGCCAGACTTGTCACTAAAAGCAAGGATCACCAAGTTACGACTTCCCTCCTTTGGACACCTCATATGAAGAGATCAATCACTGGAGAAGGAAATCATGGTCAGAAGAATAGAAGGAACATGGAGAAGAGGAAGATCAACCACCTGAGGGCTTGATGCTATCCCTGCCTCTTGTGAGTATGAATGGTGTTCAGAGGAAAAGCTACTCTTTAAGAATGAACCACAAAGGGATGGGACAGTGCTTTAATACCAACCACTACCTATGGACAAAGGTGGCGCTTTTTCAGAGAGGGGAAAAAAAATAGAAATCCATATTTATAATCTCATACAACCCATATCAGAGGAGAAAAGCGGATAATGATCTGGTTCACGGTTACACCACGCTAAAACGACCAAAATGGACTTTTACATGGTAGAACCACCAGTAAATAAACTCTGTGCATGCTGAATTAATATAAACCTTGAGTAAAATATTCTGTAAGAATAAATGCTCTAAGCGATCACTGTCTACAGTAGTTGCGATTTATCACCTGGTGAGGTGGATCTTCCAAGCTCTTGGTCCAAACGAGTAGTTGTTGTGCAACACAGACAAGGGATGTTGGTGCAGCAAAGAGATCCCAATGCAACAACGTCGTGATGACACCAATAGTGTCGCTAGCGCAGCCTAGGGGGGCGCTATCAGGGGGCACGTGAACGAGCACAGGGAGTGCAGGAACTAGGCACGCAGTGCGCAAGGACCTGAGACTAAGCAGTGAGCACAGGACCTGGAACTAACAGTCACATGATCAAGGGGCGGAGTCACCACGCGTGAATACAGGGAAGGCAACTGAGTGCGCGGAGTGCAGGGCGCACACAGTAAACGTAGTCAAAGGAGAGCCGAGGGTCAAAAGCCAGACGAGAGTTTAGTACCTAGTGATATGACAAGGAGTAAACTGAGACAAGCCAAGGGGTCACATAAACAGGAGAGACAGGGCAGTATAAAGCAAGATACAGAGACCAAAGTCGGGACAAACCGGGTCATACAGAGTAAAGCACAGAGGCACAACGTTTATGGATGAGTAACCTGGGTCAGCAACCACAAACCGAGTATTCGGAATTATCACCGACACCAAATCCAGGAACTGCCAACATTAAATAACCGCCCCAAAACCAAAGAGGCGGACTAAAATTAACCCTCACCTGACCAGGATGGAGGCGGAACCATCCTGTCCGGAGTCATGACAAACGTAAGCTGTTGTGGCAGAAGTGCAACAGGAGGACCAAACTGTAATCACGGGTTCTGATGAAGCAGGGTTGAGAGTTGTAATCCACATGGAAGCTGAGAAGATTTGGTGATTGAGGAGAGCAAAGTTGCAGAACAATATAGCAGAGTATGTATGGCACTAGAGCATAGCTGTGTTTTGTCCTAGAGTCCAATGCAAAGCCGGCAGCATCACGGTATAGTTAATCGGTGATATAGAAGATCTGAGTTTAAGAGTCTAATGCAGAGCAGGCAGCTGTGCAGCAGAGCTGTGTTTGTCACAAGGTCAAAAAAAAAAGAACCAAAAAGCAATCCAAGTAGCACATGGATGTCAACTACCTGAATACTCAGGTGGTGTCTGGTCGCTTGACCCGGCCTCTAAGTCTTGGGAGCATGAATTTCTGATGTGCATAAGGGGGATGCATTGCCTGGCTCTGAATGTAGGGCATGTATCACAACCCCAACCACACGCACACAACTTGTGGATAAGTGTGTCCACTTTGATTTCACCATTTTATTGCCTATGTGTGGTAAAAATGTACTTCTCGTTAGTTTTGCATCTTTTATTTTTACATGGCTTTCTCTGCTTTGCCAGGAGAAGATGTGTACATCACCCCCGACTATCTGTGTTCTGAATTATCTTTTAGCGGCAGAATAGTCAGATAGTTAAGCTGATGATATCTACTCATGAGACTTAACCGTCGTATACATAGATGCTGCGGTTTCTTCTAAAAGTGCCAGAACATTAAAGAATCGTCTAGAATGAGAAAAATGTGTCTGCTTCCTTCCAGAATCCTGTTACCTGAGCTGCGACACCGCGTACAACCAGTGGACAAGACTATTCCAAATTTCTCCAATTCTTATAAACCTTTCATTTTAATTAAGGCTTCCAAGCAAAGAACAGCACTAAGTGTTAACGTCTGTGGTTTTCTTTTTTTTTTATGCTCATTCTCATGACTAATAGATATGCCATATCACGAAAATCAGCATTTTATGATTCTTCTACAAATTTTGCTTCTGCTTTTCTCATATGACGGAAGATGTGGGGTTATCTTTTATATTTCCTATAACTCGCTATCTCTGAGTTTCTCCTTCCTCTTAAAATTGAGTGTGCTGGTGTCCTGATCGCCAGGCCCATGTTCATCCATGGCCTAATGGACACCAGTAGTCTCACAGAACAGCCCCCAAAATTCTGAACCCCTTTTTTTTTTTTTTTTTTTTTTTTTTTTTTTTTTTTTGAATCCTTGTGCGGTGCTTTCACATATATCATGGATTTGTAGAACTCTCTCCACACTTTATGGATGTATCTGGGTAAATACATTGGTCCTTAAGCTCTTCTGACTACCAAGGAGAAGTCCAGTTCTATGGCATCATGAAGTTTCCTAATCCAATGACCTTGGCAGATTAGATTTTAGGCTTTGCTCGACAGACCTCATTGACTTTTTATTTTTTTTTTTTTTGGATTCCGGAACTGCACAGCTCCATACATCTCATAGTGGCCGTTCTCCGGTACTGCAGATCGTCTCCCATTGAAGTAAATATACAATATTCATCAGGAGCTGCAAATAATTAAGTGGTTGGATCTGACGTTGATTACCTTTTGTTTAGAATAGTGAAAACGAACCGGCAAAGTAAACTCGGGGTTCATCTAACACAATGTAATATTGGTTCCCAGACACATGTGCCTCCAGAGTTTTGCACCGATGTCAGTGTTTTGCTTGAACATGCTGTTTCTCTTCTGTATAGAACTTTCTGTTCCTGTTGACATGTTGGACAGATGGTAAAAAAAAAAAAAAAACATAATGTGCGTATAGCCTGGACAATGAATGAGTGATATCGTGCGCCATCATCTTCAACAGATGTTCAGTGTTATTTCAAAGGACCCTCTCGCGGCAACCCAAAAGTATATAATGATATAATGCGATGGATAATGATGCTTGCCTAATTCATGCGTGTCTATAACTGTCACTACTGGACAACCTCTTCTAAAATGCTGAAAACAAAATAAAAACAAGTTCTCGCCTCTTGGACCAGCAAAGCTTCAAGGATGATGACCCTCAGCTGAGTCTTCTGGAGATCATAGGACATTATGTCTTATGAGTGCTGGAGCTTTCACACTTTTGTGAATCAGCAGCCGCTGATTGGCTGCAGTGGTAACCTAACTTAACAATGTCAAATGACCGATGGGAAAATTCTGTGCTGACATTGCTGCAACGGTGCCAGTCCAATACTTAGGTATGTGGTCATTTTTTGGGGATAATGTTGTGAATTCTCTTGATCTGACTTCTGAGTCGGGTCTCCCTCTGGTGGTTACTGCGGGTAGTGGAACTGGCCGGGTTGACAGAAGTCTGCCACCTGACGACGATGATTGGAAATCAGGGGTTACTGACTGGGAGGATATAAGTGAGCAGGCTTCCCTCAGTTGCTGCTGGTGATTTGTTTCTTCCTGTGCATGTTGAGGTTTGCTGTCTCCTGCCTGATCCTGCATTTTTCAGTTAAGTTGTTCATTTGCTAATCCTTTGCATCTGATTTGGTTTTGCCTCTTTCTGCTTTGCTATGAGGGTTCAGCGTGCTTCCTGCTGGGGCTGTGCTGGACCCCGCTCCATATGTTACAGCTTGTCAGTTTGTTCAGTCCCCTGTTGTATTAGTCTCTTTTGCTTTGCTGCCAGTTCACACCAGAATGCTGATAGTGGGGGAGAGGTTGTGAGACCTCAGTGTTTTTTGTACATCAGACGTGTTGGATTTTTTTTAGGGTTTTTGCATGATTGCAGACAGTGTCTTTCCTTTCCTATCCTATCTAGACAGTTTGAGGCCCCATCCTTTGCTCAGTCTATTTTCTGCCTGTGTTTGTGCCTTCTTGTCTCACCGACAATATATGTTTGGGGCTATCTATATCTTTGGGGGTTCTACTCCGGGGCAGTTTAGATTCCACCTTTCTTGCTTTAGGCTTAGTTAACTCTCCAGCTGTGCCGAGGCGTCTAGAGCATCGTAGGTACGCCCCACGGCTACTGCTAGTTGTGTTGTTAGGATTAGGGGTCTGCAATCCGCTAAGTTACCAACCTTTCTGGTTTGCTGGTGGCCTAGCCTATTCCTGCCATCCTCTCGGTGACCTATTCATAACAGGATAAGTTGCATTTTAAGAAAGGAGGGTTCTCCAGTAGTGAATATACCTTTTCAGATCTTGAACCAGAAGCCCCAGAACTATAGGTTCCTCTTCCTTAAAGTTGGAAGGATCGAAAGTGCTAGCTTTGGTGTGTTGTCGCAGAATGAGACTTGGGTCGGTAAGGTGGACAGCCAGTTGTTTTGGATGAGTTGGAGGTCTTTAGTGATGAGCGAATGTGCTGGGATAAGGTGTTATCCAATCATGCTTGTGTGCTAACTGAGTATTTCCGGCGTGCTAGAAAAATGTTTGCGTCTCAACAGGCGCAACACATGCATTAATTACTAAATATGTTTGCGTCTCAACAGGCGCAACACATGCATTGATTGCTTAACAGCCGCGAGACTTGCTGCCGCGAAGCCTTGAGCATATTTTTCGAGCATGCTGAAGGCACTCTTTTAGTACACAAGCACACTTGACGTGTCAAAATCTTTATTGCTCTCTCTAATAACAATTTGCCAAACCGATTCTCAATTCTTTAAATAGTTTTGATGCTTATGAAAAACTTCAGGAAAAAAAACTCAGTTTCCATGATTGTAAATTTTTCCAAAAATTTATAACTAAAGTCAATAGCGTCCTCTCAAGAAATGTCTCATCTTGTCCAGTTGTAGAATGATTTAATAAGCCTCTGGACTTGTAGATGCAGAGGTGGAATTTTTCCAAAGCCCCTCGTCCACACTGTATTATAAATGGCACATGATAGGCGCAGGCCTGCTGCGTATTTTGCACTTCGATCCTGGAGCCTCGTACAATCCCTCCTTGCTCTTTCATATAGACATTGTGAGGCTGATCTTCTCTGTGATAAATGCCGGTTATTCTAGGACACGAGGCATAATGAATATTGCTGTGGGTTTTTTTTCCTATAGGCGCCAACTTAGAAATGCTAAAATTACCCACTCCTTTGTTATATTGAGGCTTGGGATATGCCTGGCAAACTTTGCTTACTCGTTCACCGGCATATTTTGCTTGTCGTACCACATGTTCACTGACGATGATTGAAATGACTTTAGAATACATTGAGAATGTGATTAAAAATATTTATACTTTGCCCACGATTTTGCTTGCCAAAAGTAAGATGTGGTACGAACACATTGTACCCTATGAATAAATACACGTCTTAACACATTAAGGACTCCCACCCAAACGTGCGCGGGCTTCATGTCGGGATTGTATCAATCATTCCATCTGTAGGACTAGCTCCGGAGAAAAGCAGACGTATCATAGTACTGGCTGGGAGGCTAGGCGAGGGGATATCTTTCTGGAAGATATAGGTTATTGGCCCCAGTGGGTTTTGCATAACCATGCCTTCTTTCTGGTAGACCATACTCCGTTTCTTGCAACTAAATGCTCCTCTGGATGTTCTCGTGGCACGGGAAGTTCTTCACTGTTTTTAGCCACTCACACTTTCGGACAATGTTACCGTAATTGTTTTTGGACCATTTTTAGAAACTAATTTTGAAAAGAGTGTTCCCAACTATCAGCCTGTCTAAACAGGCCAGCAATCACTTAACAAACTAGTGAAATGCTTGTTCTTCGGGTGTGATGGTTCTTAAGCATAATATTCTATGGGCACAGAATGTTCGACGGCCGATCAGCTTGTTGCATGTAGCTGATCTGCTTTTGTTTGTCTGAATTGGGTTGCCTATAGGTGCCATGGATGCTTGGATGTAGTCCGTTGGATGGTCAAAGCTTGATGCGGCACCACTGACAGTCTGACTCAAAAGTAAAATTGGGACTCTGCACTGGATGCGTTGCATCTAATAGGTCTGGGGTACACTTGCCGACTTTTTAAAATGTTCCTTCCTGGGAAACGATCCCATTTTTCGATAGCTCGTGCCTCGTTTCTGCCACCTGCATGGTCCTTTTGGATGTCTTAATGGAAAAGTTTGTGGCCTGCAAAGCACTTCCCTGGTTTTTGTTTGCATAATCGTGCCGCCTTTTCTTGTAGACCATGCCCTATTTTTTTTTTTAACCCAAATGCTAATCCAGACCCTGTACCAACAATGGAAAAAAAGTTGGGGCAGCATCCCATAGGCTCTAATAGCTCTCAAGTACAAATTAGTGGAGTCTCCATAGTGGCTGAAGTTTCTGAGAAGTAAACAATAAAAAGTTGTCTGTGGCGCCAATGATGTTTTAATTATCAAATTGCAATAAATTTTCAAATTTGAATTTTATGATCGTAATTACCGTATATACTCGATATAAAATCTCGGCTTATATTCGAGTATATTCGAGTATATACGGTAAAACTTTTAAGATGAGGCCACTCTGTCAGCGGGGACAGAGGAGACCGTCCTGAGCCTGACAACCGTCTTAGGATTGGGTAATACACTGGAATAACAGACAGTCATCACCTCCACTGTAACCTTCACGGAGAGACTCGATCATCCCTGTCGCATTCTTATCATACGCGCACATGACAAGACCAAGGTGTAGTGGAAGAGCGGGTCACAACCTTACAAGAGAGAAGGGCTTTATATTTAGACTTCTCCATCCTGATAAATTCCTGAAATATTTTGTCTCTCTGAAAGTCACAATATGATAGTGATGGCATTTCACAATATAAGGGTCAGGCCGGCAGCTGGAATGGGCTCACCTCACAAATTCCAGACCCCGAAATCTAGGAACTTGACCAAGAACCAAATGTGATTGTTCTCGCAACCTGTTGAGTGATCCAGCCAACAAAATTGCACACAGAGAACAGTGGAATGACGCCCTGGAGGCACACACGATGGTGTCACCAGCTGCAAACAACAAATTAATCTAATTGTATATTCTTCACCTGTCGTATTTGACCCCAAGCAGACTTTATAAATTCGGTAGAAGGGCAACGGATGAATGCCATAGATGTGGGGAATCGGGGGCGGATTTTTGGCACCTTATCTGTAGCTGTGGTAGCATACGGGGGTATTGGAGAGATGTCATGTATACGTTGGAACAAATATTGGGAATACCGATTGAATGCACTCCTGAATTATGTCTCCTGGGTGTTGTGGATGAAGAGATGTGGGTTCATTATGATAGAATATTTCTTCGAGAGGTTTTATTTATGGCTAGGAAGGCAGTGGTGTTGAGATGGATGGGAGGGAGATCCCCTTCGATTAATCAATGGAAGAAATTGGTAAATGACATAATTCCTTATGAGAACATATTATATAAAAGCAGAAAATGTCCCCAGATGTTCCATAGGATTTGGGAAAGGTGGTGGGACTCCCCTTTGACACACTTGGCTCCTAATGATATGGTCTCTTCGATTTCGAGATATGGTCCATGATGTGTCACTTCCATGCACGCTTTGATTTACGTGAATTTTAGAATGTGTATCTTCTATAATCTGACCTGATACGAGCTCACGGATCCTAAATAGGTCCTGTAAGTTACAAGATGCATCGGAAGGTATACTGTGCGGAGTAAGAATATTGCGTTGTAGCTGTTTTTCTTATTACTGGGATATGACATCATGGTTATATTACTATGAATAACTCTGACTGTATATTGTAATGTTCTGTGCTTGATATACTATGTTGTGGAATCCTTCAATAAAAAGTTTAAAAAAAAAAAAAAATTTACACAGATGTACATACACCAATAGTGCTATACAGAGCCACTGTATGGAGAAAAATCCATTTATGGATTTTTTTTGCGAATCTTCACATAATCGTTACATTTTTCAATGAATCCTTGCAAGGATTCATTGAAAAACGTGGGTCGCCCTCCCAGGGCCGTGAGGTACTCTGTACCGGGCCGGTGTCAGGGGAACGTGTCACAGCAGCGGTGACCCGGTCCGTGGCCCTGGGCGCCCAAATCAATGGTGGTTTGTAGTTAATGGAATGGAATAGTTCGTGACGCCACCTGTGGTGTTTGGCAAGCAAGATGTTAAACCAACGCTGCATGCAAATCCTCTGGGGCTGATGGTATGCGCAGCATAGATGGTGTAGCTCCCCACAGGTGAAGCTGTAGCCCCAGGGCAGTGTAATTGCAATAGATGACGATAGGCGCAGGCGGTGTGAGGAATTCTGGTACCCAGATGTAAGCGGTGCTGACACACAAATGAATGGAAGACACCAGGGCTTGCAGTTCCAAAGCTTTACTCAGTCCGTGGTACCCACTGGTGCCTGCCTCCGTGCCGTGTCCTCCGGGGCAAGAGACTCAATCAACCTCCCGGGCAAGTCAGGATTCTCTTCTCCAACACTCCGCCAACATGTACCTTTCCTGAACGACTCCTGTATTGCGCCTTAAGGTGTGAAGAGCTCCAGTACCGTGGTACTCGTACTCTGAAGTTCCTCCTGTCAGATGTTCCTAACAACTCTACTCGTATGGCAGACAGCTGTAGCCTCTATCGGGGACTCCTTTCTCCAGAGTCCTGACTCTCTATTCAGTTGCTGTTGTGCCCCAAGTCTTGGATGGGAGTAGTGCATTTACAGCCACCGGTGTCTGCTGCAGAACCATAAGTGTCTATACAACCACGGGGGCCGGGCCCCGGCCTTGCGCTGAGAACCTATAGGCAGGGTTCCTCTTCCAACCCACATCTCCTCTGTTCTCCTACTCCTTCGTTCCGCGCTGTTCCTTCTCTCTCTTATCGAAGCTTAGGTTGCAGTTCTACGTCCTTCTCCTTCTGTTCCTTTCCCGTTCCAGCTGGCTCAGGTCACTGAGGCAGCTGCAGCACTCCTTCCTCCATCCCTTCCTCCAGGGTTCTGTCCTCAGTCTCTCCTGACTGACTGACCCTCTAGACCAGGGGTCCTCAAACTTTTTAAACAGGGGGCCAGATTACGGTCCCTCGGACCGTTGGAGGGCCGGAATATAGTTTAAAAAAAATTATGAATAAATTCCTGTGCACACAATAGGCAGGTAAATGTCCCCAATAGGCAGGTAAATGTCCGCAATAGGCAGCACAGGTCCCCATTAGGCAGCATACGTCTCCAATAGGCAGGTAAATGTCCCCAATAGGCAGCACAGGTCCCCAATAGACAGGTAAATGTCCCCAATAGGCAGCACAGGTCTCCATTAGGCAGGTAAATGTCCCCATTAGGCAGCACAGGTCCCCATTAGGCAGCACAGGTCCCCAATAGGCAGGTAAATGTCGCCATTAGGCAGCACAGGTCCCCAATAGGCAGGTAAATGTCCCCAATAGGCAGCACAGGTCTCCATTAGGCAGGTGAATGTCCCCATTAGGTCCCCATTAGGCAGGTAAATGTCCCCAATTGGCAGGTAAATGTCCCCATTAGGCAGCACAGGTCCCCAATTGGCAGGTAAATGTCCCCATTAGGTCCCCAATTGGCAGGTAAATGACCCCAATAGGACCGGCGTTAAAAAAAAAAAAAATAAAAAAAAATTACTCACCTATGTCCCCCGCTGCTCTGAAGAGGCGCCCGCTCATCTCAGTCTTCTTCCTGCACAGGCACACAGGCGACGTGACGTCATCAGGCCGCACAGACAGCGTGATAACAATCACGCCGTCTGTGTGCACTGTGCTCTGCTGCATACGGAGGGCTGCGTAACGCCTTTCCTCGGCGCCTCGTCCCGCCCGCGATTACAGGTCCCGCCGGCATTGAACTGCAGTGCAGTTCATGAGTTCAATGTCGGCCTGGTGGGGGGCCGGATAAAAGTCCTTGGCGGGCCGCATGTGGCCCGCGGGTCGTAGTTTGAGGACCCATGCTCTAGACTGATCTGTAATTCTAAACTTTCCCACTCTTTTATATCCAACTCCACCCACCTCCCAGCACATCTCGTGTTACGAAGCATGGACCCACGAAAGGTGCTCTGCTACCCTCTAAGCATGGAGCCGCAATGTGGTACTGCTGAACTATCCCGTGTGTGGGGTGCGAGTGTTGGAGTGTGGAAAAGAGCCCCCAACTTACCTGGATGGTGGGGCACCACACCTTAGGAGAAGGTGCAGTACCTCTGTGGCGACTGAGCCTCAGGGGCGCCACAAATGCATAAATCTGCAGGTAAATTCTGCAATGTTCTCCAGGTGCGTGGAGTTGATCCACCCAAAACGAATGGTCACACAGTTTTCCTTCTGTAGATTCTTCTTGTGCAGCGTTTTATATAGAAATGTTATTTATTGAATCAAGAGAGGCAGAAAAAAAAAAACAAAACCCATGGAGGGTGACCTCCATGCAGAGTTAAGTCAGTGCTTGAAAATGGTGGTGGCCACACAAAATCCTGGCACTTTGGGCATAATTTGGCCATTTTTACTTAGGGGCGTATTCACTTTTGTGATATACTGTGAGTTTTTTTATTTTTTCTGGCATCTCTTCATTCAGTAATCACATTTAGAGCATTTTTTTTCTTCAAGCAGTACCTTCAAAGGCATTGAAACATTTGCTTCTTTTACCACGTGGAAAAACGCCCATCCCAATCAATCCGATATACTACATGCATTTCCCTATTCCCTGCTGTCCTTGTCTTTGGTTACACTATGGTTTCTGAGATCCTGGCGGTTTTTTTTTTCTTTTCTCTCATCTACATCTTTATACCTAAATTCCATTCCATGTCCTGTTTTTTTTTTTTTGCGTGATAAAATATATATTTATCTCTATCCTCCTGATCTTGCTCCTCTGCAGGTCACCCATCATCCGGTGAGACCCCGGTGTCAAACACAACAGGCCGGTTGCCTAGCGACCCCCTTTCAGTACCGCTCATTACACCAGGTATCGGGAGGAACATTCCGTTGCACATTCTAATAATTAGATTCTTTTTTTCCGCTTTGCGACTCTCCCTCTCCACGCCTTCTCGCTTATCACATTAACCCTTTCCATCACTCATTGCATGATGAGAATATATGTGGAAAATCAGCCCTGGCACCGCAGGAAGGATTAGGCCGATCTTCTTCTTTTTTTTTTTTTTTTTTTTTTTCTTTCTTTTTTTGCTTATTAATAATGATGACTTTGTGGGATGTCCTGGAAAAACCCAGTCCGACCAATGGAGGCCTCACTGAGCAACTGGATCTGCTGCTAACGTCTTGGTGCCAGGGTCTTGTTTAGTCCAGGCCTTGATGGACTAGGACTGTTTTGGCACTGACCCTAAACTACAAAAGACCCCCATGGCACATATGGCTCTCAGTATATGTCCACACTGGGGTCTGCTTGTACATTTATACTGGCGGCCATGGCCGGACAAAGGCCCCCATCACCGCCTCCATCTTGGTACTCTGGGAAGCCCAGACTCAGGCTGAACTTTATAGGTGGTATTATACTGCAGTATATAGAACAAGTAAGCAAATAATCAGTTTCATGTCTAAACAGGACTAAAAGTAGAGTAGAAATTTAAAAAAAAAAGTTTGAATCACCCCTGTGAGGAGCTGTCTATGGACGAAGGACTTTTGGATCCATGGACGTAGAGCAGAGTCCACGGCTCTATGGGATGCAGACTTTTTTTCCTGCACGGAGCACCGGTTATGTACGGTAGATATTGTTGTGTTTCATTGGAGATTTGCTTTCTCGTCGGTTCATCCTCAGGAATCAATGTTTCCATTCAGTGACAGCAAGCAGAGGAAGACACCAGGGCTGTGGAGTCGGAGTCGGTGCTCATTTTGGTGGAGTCGGAGTTGGAGTCGGTATAAAATGGACCGACTCAGACTCGTAAAATATTTAATAAATTGGGTACAGAAGTTCAATGCAGGATGTGCTGAATATTTTTTCATAGGAATTTGGGAAAGTTATGAAATGTCCTATAAATGTCTGTTCTATTCCTGATCTAAGGCTTCATTCACACACAGCGTTTTTCCTGCGTTTTTTGAGGATACGTTTTTCAGTTGCAAAAGCAGATCAGCTTTTTAAAAAACCGCATCACCTGACAGGTTTTTGAGCTCATAGATAATGTTTTCAATAGCAAAAGCAGATTAGAAATCTGCTCTATATATATATCCATTTATCCATATCTGTCTATCCATATCATATCTGTACCAAAAAGAATGAAAGCCGGGTAGCACACAGACTAACACTCCTTTTTTTTAGCACCAGTCAGGGAAACCTCATAGCTGCCCAAAAGGACGCCCAGGACAGGCATTGCTCGTCTTCAGTAACATCAACTGATAGTTGGAATAAATAGACTGCATTCATCGCCACATCTTCTTAAGGTGCAGGCTTTATTTATTCGGTCGTCCATGACAGCACCACCTGAGAGAGGGGATCCACCCTTCAGGAACAGGAAACCTACAGATACAAAAGGGCGGCACCTCTCCCACGCATCAGTTGGTTTCCTGTTCCAAGAGGACGGGACTTCCTTCAGATCGTCCATCATGGAGTCGTCGAGGGATTCCCAGGCCGGCTGACCGACTCAGGTAGCGGGGGGGATCTACCTGGGGGGTACCTGGAAGCGCCACGGTGGGGCCGGGTAGGTCGCCACGGCAGTGGTTAGAGCAGGCGGAGCAAAGGGTCCGGTGGACAGCCGTCTCCAGAATGCGGGCACCAGGTATGTATGCAGGCCCCTCCTGATGCGTCTCCCCCCGAGGTCCGGTCTCAAACCCCGTCCGGTCGGCTAGCGCACATGGGGGCGGCGGGCATACCGGAGCCGGGGGCGCCGTGCCGGCTCCTTTCCGCGCGCTCCCGCGGCCTCTGACGCGTGGCGGAAGTGACCCGACGGAAGGGGCGGGGCCGGGAACGCCGAACCCGGAAGTCGGGTGCCGGCCGGCTTCCTAGTGTGTGCCGCGTGTGCGCGGCGATCCGGGGGGACGCGCGGTACCCGAGGCGGTGGGGGGGGACGGAGCATGCGGGGGAAGGTCGCGGGAGGGTACCTGGAGGAAGTGCCGCGCCAGTGCCCTGCTGACCGGATACTGGGAGGCCTTAAAGGGCAGGAGGTGATGCTGCCGGGGTGCTTCTGAAGGCCCAGCGATGGATACGACAGAAGCCCCCATAGAGCAGCAGGACGTGCAGGAGCGCCCACAGAAGGAGGCCTCTGTGAAGCATCATACGGATGGCCAGCAGAAGAGAAAGCGGACGAGTGAGCAGAGCCGCAGAAGTTCCTCCAGTCTAAAGGATTCCCCCTGCCTCCCTCCGTGATCTGGTACCTGCCTCATCTGCATGGGTAAGAGATCTCCGTGAATGTACCCTGATACAGTGTTCCCTAATGCTTGTTTCGCAGGGGAGGAAAGCTACGGTAAAACAGAAGCACAGGGAATGTGCCCTCTGTAGTTGCCCCTTACCAGACAGCCACCCCAAAAGACTGTCAGCCATGTGTGCGACAGACGGTAGGGGTTGGAAGGGGACGGGGGCCCAGGGCCACCGGCCATTCTAGGCCGAGCGTGACTGCATTAGTCAGGTGGCAGCCACTAAGCAGCTTGGGCCGGGACCCGAATGGGAGACCAGTCCGCGCTAGCAGGTCCGGGGTCATGCGTTAAAATCAGGACAGAGATGAAAGCCCTATCTAAAAGGGACTCTTCTAGGGGAGAGAATTTAGTTTTTCAGGGTCGGAGTCCTCAGCTGCCCCTAGGAACAATGACTCCTCGGATTCCCCGGCCTCCACTTCATCCTCTTCGGATGAAGACTCAAGCCGATTCCGCTTCCCGTTAGACCAGATGGACAAGCTAGTTAAAGCAATAAGGTCCACCATGGGAGTAGCAGACTCAAAGCCAGAGCTTTCGGCACAGGACGTAATGTTCGGAGGTCTAGATCCCAGGAAACACAAAGCTTTTCCATTAAATGATAAGGTCCAGAGCCTGATAGAAAAGGAATGGAAGAGACCCAAAGAAAAAAAAAAAAAAAAAAAAAGGGGCTCCTTACCACCTGCCTTCAAACGGAGGTACCCATTTGATGACCCAGTGGTAAACAGATGGGATAAGGCCCCTAAGCTGGACGCGGCAGTAGCCAAAGCCTCCAAAAAGTCCTCCATACCGTCCGATGATATGGCCTCCTTAAAAGACCCGCTGGATAAAAAAGCGGATTCCTTTCTAAAGGGAACATGGGAGATGTCAGCAGGCGCCCTAAGACCAGCGACAGCTGCCACTTGTATAGCCAGATCCGTGATGGTCTGGCTAGATCAACTAGATTCCCATCTGAAGGACGGAGCCCCAAGAGCATCCATTCGGAAAACTCTACCGATCATCCAGAGTGCTGCGGCTTTCTTAGCTGAGGCCTCAGCAGACTCGGCAAGGATGGCGGCTAGATCAGCTGGGTTATCAAGCGCAGCTCGAAGGGCCCTCTGGTTAAAATGTTGGCCAGGAGATATCCAGGCCAGGTCACGACTCTGCTCCATTCCATGTGAGGGGGAATATCTGTTTGGCCCCATCCTGGACGAACTTTTAGAGAAAGCTGGGGACGATAAAAAGAAGTTCCCCAGCCTCCCGAATCCTTCTTATAGACGCCCCTTCACCAGGAAAGGATATTTCCGTAGAAGGCCGTCCAGAGATCAGGGCAGATGGGGATACTGGGGGTGATAGCTGCGGGTTTACGACTAGAGTTCACCCGGGTTCCCCTAGATCGATTTAAGGTCACCCCTCTCAGGTCTTCCACATCAGAACAAGCTGCCCTGGTGGCTGAGGTTCATGAGCTTTTCCACAAGAAAGTCCTGCCTATGGTTCCAGAGGGAGAAAGGGGGAAAGGTTTCTACTCCCCTCTGTTCCTGGTCCGCAAGCCAGACGGCTCCTTTAGGACTATGATTAATCTCAAGTCCCGCAACGATTTCTTGGTTATACGCCTACACTATCAGATCCTAAACGCTGCCAATAACCCCACCATGTCCCTCAGGAAAGCCATGTCCCTTCTGGGTTCCCTTTCCTCCTGCATCCCGGCGGTCCAGTGGGCCCAGTTTCATTTTAAGAACACTACAGGGCGAGGTCTTACTGCATCAAAAAATCCTTGGGGGTTACTTGGAGGGCCAGCTAACCTTGTCCCGAAGCACAAGGGAGTCCCTAGAGTGGTGGCTAGAAAAGGATAATTTGTCCAGAGTGGTTCTCTTGGAGTGTGACACATTCCCCATAGTCACTACGGATGCTAGCCCTTCCAGTTGGGGGGCTCATATGGGTGAAGTCCTAGTCCAGGGACTATGGGACCATCACCAAAATATCATCTCACTTGAAAGAACTGACAGCAGTAGAGCAGGCAGCTAAGGCTGGTTTCACATTTGCGTTATAACAACGCTGCGCATTGCGTTGGTAAGCCCCTCCCCGATCTGGCTCCCTGCCCGCCCCATCCGGGATCACCGCCTACTTTCGCTTTTGCACGCATGCAATCGGCGCACCCTATCTTTAGCATAGGGTGCGCAGATCATGCGCTGCCAGTGTGAAAGTAGCGTGCTGCGCACTTTTGACGGTGCGCCGTGCTCGCCGAAATGCAGCATGTCAGTCAGTCAGTACAGACCAAAAGTTTGGACACACCTTCTCAATCAAAGCGTTTTCTTTATTTTCATGACTATGAAAATTGTAGATTCACTCTGAAGGCATCAAAACTATGAATTAACACATGTGGAAATATATAATTAACAAAAGTGTGAAACAACTGAAAATAAGTCTTATATTCTAGGTTCTTCAAAGTAGCCACCTTTTGCTTTGATTTCTGCTTTGCACACTCTTGGCATTCTCTTGATGAGCTTCAAGAGGTAGTCACCGGAAATGGTTTTCACTTCACAGGTGTGCCCTGTCAGGTTTAATAAGTGGGATTTCTTGCCTTATAAATGAGGTTGGGACCATCAGTTGTGTTGTGCAGAAGTCTGGTGGATACACAGGTGATAGTCCTACTGAATAGACTGTTAGAATTTGTATTATGGTAAGAAAAAAGCAGCTGAGTAAAGAAAAACGAGTGGCCATCATTACTTTAAGAAATGAAGGTCAGTCAGTCTGAAAAATTGGGAAAACTTTGAAAGTGTCCCCAAGTGCAGTGGCAAAAAACATCAAGCGCAACAAAGAAACTGGCTCACATGAGGACCGCCCCAGGAAAGGAAGACCAAGAGTCACCTCTGCTGCGGAGGATAAGTTCATCCGAGTCACCAGCCTCAGAAATCGCAGGTTAACAGCAGCTCAGATTAGAGACCAGGTCAATGCCACACAGAGTTCTAGCAGCAGACACATCTGTACAACAGCTGTTAAGAGGAGACTTTGTGCAGCAGGCCTTCATGGTAAAATAGCTGCTAGGTAACCACTGCTAAGGACAGGCAACAAGCAGAAGAGACTTGTTTGGGCTAGAGAACACAATGAATGGACATTAGACCAGTGGAAATCTGTGCTTTGGTCTGATGAGTCCAAATTTGAGATCTTTGGTTCCAACCACCATGTCTTTGTGCGACGCAGAAAAGGTGAACGGATGGACTCTACATGCCTGGTTCCCACCGTGAAGCATGGAGGAGGAGGTGAGATGGTGTGGGGGTGCTTTGCTGGTGACACTGTTGGGGATTTATTCAAAATTGAAGGCACTGAACCAGCATGGCTACCACAGCATCTTGCAGCGGCATGCTATTCCATCCGGTTTGTGTTTAGTTGGACCATCATGTATTTTGCAACAGGATAATGACCCCAAACACACCTCCAGGCTGTGTAAGGGCTATTTGACCAAGAAGGAGAGTGATGGGGTGCTACGCCAGATGACCTGGCCTCCACAGTCACCAGACCTGAACCCAATCGAGATGGTTTGGGGTGAGCTGGACCGCAGAGTGAAGGCAAAAGGGCCAACAAGTGCTAAGCATGTCTGGGAACTCCTTCAAGACTGTTGGAAGACCATTTCCGGTGACTACCTCTTGAAGCTCATCAAGAGAATGCCAAGAGTGTGCAAAGCAGTAATCAAGGCAAAAGGTGGCTACTTTGAAGAATCTAGAATATAAGACATATTTTCAGTTGTTTCACACTTTAATTATATAATTCCACATGTGCTAATTCATAGTTTTGATGCCTTCAGAATGAATCTACAATTTTCATAGTCATGAAAATAAAGAAAACTCTTTGAATGAGGAGGTGTGTCCAAACTTTGGTCTGTACCGTATACAGTGTATTACATATTTACAATTTATTACAGTTTTTGTGTTCTAAAGTTGTATTCCAATAAATAGATATTATGTTCTATCTAAATATCTTGATTGTTGGATCATAGAAATGATTAAATGTCTGATGTTCACATTGTACTACAATACATTTTTCACTTAAATATAAGCAATATATGTGGGAGTCGGAGTCGTGGAGTCGGTGTAAGGGAAATTTCGGAGTCGCAGGTTTGGCTTACCGACTCCACAGCCCTGGAAGACACGCAGGCTGGTTCTTCTGTATACCACAGGGGGTCTCCCATGCAATCCCAGGCGATGGGGCTCAGCCTGAGTGACACCCCCCCCCCCACCAATGCCCCTTGGGAAGGGAGTGTTTTCTGGAGGGGTGTCTTGGGGGTATTGAAGACTAACAACATATATGGTAAAATGATCCCGGAAAAAAAAGCCTCTTACTGCTATGGGGATGAAAAAATAACAAAGTTCTGACTCTTACAAGAAGAAGGGGACAAATCAAAAGTATAGTGGGGCCCCCTGGGTCTCGGATATCTACACTACCTGGAGCCGGGCCCTGCATGTTACATATGAAATAGTCCAAGAAGGTGGGATCTCAGGAGCTGTATGTTGGGGTCATCATCTGCAGTGTACGGACCTTGCCATACAGTCCTGGCAGCCGGGATCCAAGGAGCCGTTTGGTATTATGTCTGGTGGCGACTGTCGCCACAATTACATTTTAGGAAGAGGCTTCATGCCACCCTGACCCCATGACCCGTTTACAGTTGGCTATGACTCTGAAACAGACGGCGACCTGGTGATTGTGCGTTGTCGGAGCGCTAGGTTGGCACGTCTAGAATTCCGTGACTCCATATGGTAGCGCACAGTCCGGTGACGAGCTCTGGGCGCCATGTTTGTTACCGCATCGATCTGCAGTTTCCGTCTGTCAGTTTTTACACTTTTTTTTTTTGCGTCTCCGGTGGAATGTTCTTCACCTCCTGGCATTGCCGCGGTTAAGCCGCTCATTAGTACAGCCGCCGTTAGATGGTGTGACGCATGTGTAACTAGGGCCTTCCAGGCTACACGCGATGCCTTCAGATGCATTGGAATCACTCTGATGCTTTCCTAAAAATAAATGAGAATTATTCTCTGTTTCCATGGAGGCAGATGGCTTTGTCAGTCTTCCAATCCGGCAGAACTCGACAGGGAGAGGCTGCGGGAAAATGGAGTAAACGGGACGCGATGAAGACGACCGTTAACCCTTCTCACTCCAAGATCCGATTATCTCAAGACGCTGCATCAGAATTCTTCAGATGCGGAAGGCTGTAGAGGCGGCATCTGATGATCCGGCATATAGTGGATCAACCACACAATTGGGCATCGGAGCGGGCACGCATGTCGGCTCAAATCCTCCCTGACTGCAACACTATACACAGATGTAGGACCAGCTTTTTTTTTATTTTAGATTATTGGGTTTATTTTGGTTTAGCAAAAGATTTGCCCTTTCTTGGTCGGAGATCACGACGGGACACCGAAAAACGTTTGTGGGGCCTAGTGAGTGCAAGAGGCGCCGTGGATGGTGGCCGCAGAAGTGAAGGCTGCCATGGAGGACCAGACTGACGTAGTTTTGGCATATAAAAGCTTCCTAGAGCTGTGTTTGTCAGGTCATTGGGATATATGTAAATTTTTTTTTTTTTTTCTCATGGGGCTGCCTGAAAACAAGTAGAAAGTGTCAAAAATCAAACTCGGCTCTGCTTCATCTGCATTTGCTCATGCCAGGAAAGCTGCAATCTTAATTCTTCACTTGATAAGAGATATGCTCTTAGATCGAGCAACTTTTCTGCCTGAGATCACGCGCCCGGGCGTTCCCCAGGAAAGGGGCTGTTTTTTTAATGATAATTTTCCAATACTGAAGCTGAGTCCTGCTCCATTGGGATGCCTGTATCGTAGTGATTGGCGTCCGCTGTGGCCCCCGCCGTAATGAGACTCCTGGGAACGGCTCAGTGTTAAGTGGCTTTTTCCAGAAAATCCCCATCACCTTTAAATTAGGCCAGTCATTGTATCATAAAAAAAAAATAAAAATTCTGCAACTTTGTTATAAAGTTTGTGTTCAAACTTTTTCACCATTTTCAAGATCTCTGCCTGCCTTGAATGAGTGGAAATATCCAGAGGCTAAAAACTATAGACATTGGCCACAATTCATCAATTTTTTTTTTTGTAAGTAATTTTTCTTTTTTTTTTAAATTTGTTTTTGCTTGGTGCAACTTTTACCAAATTCATCCAAATAGCGCACAGTGTTCCTTGACCTTTTTTTTTTTTTTTTTTTCACTTAACCCTTTCAACGAGCATTAAAATAAAAAATAAGAGAAAAAAAAAATGGCAAGTTTAAAATAAAACGTCTGAATAAAGAAAATCGCCCAGTGAGGCGAGGATGACACGAGAGCTTTATATGTAGTGCTGGAGATTATAATGCATTGCACCTATTACGGTTCGGGGAGTTCAGCCTCAGCTGCTGCACAACATCGTACGGAGCAGACGGCTATAAATAAAATCTCTGCGGCGCTCATCCTAACCATATGGACCGGTAGTCATAGCTGCCTGCTCTTATAATAGAGATGTCTGCTGCTCAGCCGGAGAGATGGGGAGACCCTGGAGAGAACTAGTGAGCCGGCATCAAGGTAGCACCAGGGGAGGCTCATCCATATACATGAGGAAACCTGGGCCCCCGCTGCCTCGTTACCAGGGACAGTGCCTCCACTGGGGATGACTGGGTGAATGTAAACCAGAAAAAAATTAACACCTTTATTAACTGTAGCCAAAATTCCCAGGGACATAGATGTCCCTTTTCTTCCAGAAATGGCGCCACTCTTGCTTGATGGTTTTATTTGCTACCTTCCTGCATATTTTTTGAAATTGGGTTGTTAACTTTTTTTTTTTTTTTTTAACACCATTTTGGCTTCTACAGTCTCTGCACTGTCAGTTACTGGCTGGATAATGAACTAACAGAGAATCCACAGGTGAGCGCATTCCGGTGGGAGAGATTGAGTCTTATCTTCCTTCGTCTGAGCTCCTTTCAGCCATTTAATGACCACAAAGTTCTGCTCAACTTTCATGTGGTCATAAATCAGTACAAGAACAAATGAGAAGAGTTTTAAAATTGTCTGAAGCTCACTGACTGATTCTCAGGTGACTCATACTGCAGCCAGCAAGAATGTGCAGCACAGCGGCTATAGAAGGCAAGTGGTGCGAAAGTTTTAAATGAAACCCAATTACAATGTTGTGTTTTTTGTTTTTTGTGTTTTTTTTTGTTTTTTTTTAGCCAAAAATACCTGATCTGGTGCTGCTCTTAAAGGGAAGCTTTTGGAACGGAAGCTCTCCAATTCCTCCTTTAAAAAAAAATAAAATAAAAAATAAGTCAGTTTCCTCTCCAAAAACTCAGCTAAAAGATTCAGTGAGCACATACCTTTTTTGAGAAGCTCAGTTTTAAGCTCATAATTGGGATCCTGAGCAGAGAGACCCTGCACATGGGAGGCAGGTATACAACACGGATGAATCTGTAGTGAGCATGTGCGACCAACACTCCTATTGCTGATGGATGGAGTAGTGGTCGCACATGCTCACTGCCACTTAATTTACACATGGAACTTCCTTTCCCTTCTCTCGGAAGTCCTAGTGGCTCGAATCTCTGCAATCATACATTAGTCCTCTATCCTATGGAGGAAAGTAAAAAATGTCCATTTTGTGTCCTCCATGAAAAAAAAAGTAGTTTTTTTTTTTTTTTTATGGCTTTAATAAAGTTTTTACTTGTCTAGAAAAAAATTCTCCATGTTGTTCTTATGTAACAGCGTGGTCGTGCGCCGAGGCAGCTGTGCAGACAACCCGGCTTCCTCGGATCATTAAGCCCCTTTACAATGTCTCAGGTCCCCCTCCCCAGATCCAAAAGGTTTTCACTCAGCTGGGCCGTGATTGTCCTAAAGTAAGTGTCTTTCAGACCGCGAGGGGCATCGTTCATCATTGATTTAAAGAGCATATAATTATGGCCGTCCGTATCCAGCAGAGGATGAACGCGCTGTCTGGGGGGCCGCACGGCTCGGTGACACAGAGCATATGACTATAGAATAGATCTTGGTCCTTGTCTGTCTCCAGATGTAGGATCCGAGCTTCTTCCATCCTGTGTAATTAGCTTGTTATAGGCGACAATGGCTCTTTACTCCTTTTATACTTGACAGCAGGCGATAATTGATCTGTGTATATTGTTTGTTATTTGCATTGGACAAGGTTGCCAATGCTCTGGTTACACTTAAAGGGATATCTCATGATGATTTTACAACTAATGCAAGTGGCATGGCTGTATAGGTTTTAGCACAACAATAAAAACGATATCTGTCTTGTATTAATCCGATATGTCAGTGCTAAGAAATCATGCTTTGAAGCCACCATCAAATTAGACAGGAAGTTCATTGGAGGTGTGTCACTACACTTGCAGCACACGCCCAGTTCACATTGACACGGCTAATTTGCATGCAGTTTTGAAAGCTCGATTTCTCGACAATGACACATCGGATTACAACAAGACTGGTATCATTTTTATTGTTGTGCTAAAACCTTTCAAGCCATACCTCTGGCATTAGTAGTAAAATCATAATGAGATAGCCCTTTAAATCTGTGATAGAATATATTTTACAGTATTGCATATGCCCCAAATACTTGATCTCATCCCTTCCTTCATTATTTGGATTTAAATGCATAGAAGATGTGTACAAGGAATATTTAAGATAATACAAATCGTAATAGAAAAAAATATAAATTTCATTTAGCTGATGCCGTGATGCCATGGTAGAAGGATAGAATCATAGAATCGTAGAGTTGGAAGGGACCTCCTGGGCCATCTGGTCCAACCCCCTACCTTCAGATGGAGTAGGCCTTCATCTTGAGAGATATTTAGCCAAATTTATGTTATTGCGGGGTATAGGAATTAATTTACAACTCTAACTATAGAAAACTCTCAACTGTAAAGAACCATTTCCTATACCGCCGCCTAAGTAGGAAAGAGTTCTTTACAGTTAGAGTAATCAGACTGTGAATTCCCTACTGCAAGACCTAGCAATGGTAGGTACAATATCAGATATCAATATTACAGGATGTGAACTTTCAGACCTCTTCCCAATAACAGGGCCACATGTTCCTCGTGATATTTCAGCTCAGAAAGATTTACTTTAATAGAGCAGCTATTCTAGATACGGCCTGTACACCAGCACGGCGCTGTTTCTGGTGATGGTAGTCATGTTTTTATCATCCCCTTTAAATTTGAGTCCTTTGACTTTACACCTCAGCCTATATTCCTTTCGTTTCTCGTCCACAGTGGGGCATTTTCGGAAGTGGTCCTAGCCGAGGAGAAGAAAACCCAGAAACTAGTAGCAATAAAATGCATCCCGAAGAAAGCCCTGGAGGGGAAGGAGACAAGCATCGAGAATGAGATCGCGGTGCTGCGGAAGTAAGTGGTGGACCCTCTTCTTGACTATCAGGGGGGACTACTGAAGGTTTAGCTGATGTTTTTCGGTAAGACAATTTTGGAATATCCATGTCAGGTCAATATGGATGAGCTACCTGTGACCTCCTACTATGGCAGCACTATGATCTGAATCCTGGAGATTATCGGCCGATCTCTCAGTCTTGGCTCTTGGAGGGCGATGACTATCCCTGGCACTGTACTTGTATTTTCTTGTCCTAAGTGGCAGCAGACCACTTAGACTAGTAGGTCAGAGCTCTGCGACCCTCCTCCTTTCTGCTGGCATCCCTGGCGCCTCTTCCAATTAGTTAGGTCCAGGGATGCCGGCAGAAAGGAGGAGGTTTGCAATATTCTACCCCTGTGCCTACGAGCTATCCTTGTGGCCAATGGACCTGTGTCAAAACTTTTTTTTCTGAACTCTATAAGGCAAGCAACTAGCTTGCCAGTGTGAAAAAGCAGATTTTTCTATTCCTGGGCCTGGTAATACATATGTATTTTTCCATGCTGACTATACTTTGTGACGTGATTACTCAGGTGACAGAACATCCCCGGAAGAGAGGGGGTGCATTATATATCATATGATGTACGAGGAGCTGTGGCCGCATTTCTATACCGTCACCATGGTGTTCTGGAAGGATCCTTATTTTTACACTACCTGCATCAGCAGCTTCTCCGGTGACTCATCTAAGACATTTTGGGGTAATCGACAGCGTCACATCTATTCTATATTGAATTACTGAATTTTATATAACCATGTGATGTGCACAAGAGCTTGCAATCTATACAGCTTTTCTCCCCAGGACTAGATAGTATGTCCAAGAGAGAGTTCGGGCGTATTGAGTGGGCTCACCAGAAACCTATTTGGTATTACCACATACAGTGCCATGTAAAGGTTTGGGCTCCCCTGGTCAAAATTACTGTTATTGTGAACAGTTAATCAAGATGAAATGATCTCCAAAAGGGCTAAAGTTAAAGATGACAGATTTTACAAGATGTCAAAAACGAAAATGTTTGAGCACCCTTGGAGATTTGTGTGCTCAGATAAGGTTGACCAAGGTTTCAGACCTTCATTAGCCTGTTAGGCTGGTTTTACACTTACGTGTTTTTGCGGGCCGATTTTGCGGCCCCAATAGATTTTTATGGGGCCGTAAAATCGGCCCCCCAAAAATTCCACGGTGCGCCGTGTCCCGTTTGGCCGTGATAAAAGATCGAGCTTGCTCGATCTTTTATACGGCGTACGGACATGGCCCCCATTGTGTCTTCCGGTTTTGCAGAACGCCTGTTTTTTTCTCCAATACTATTTCCATAGTATTGGGGGAAAAAACGGCGAGCCGCAAACTTTTTTGCGGCCCGTTATTGCGGCAGACCACAAAAAATGCGGCGATACTGACCGCAAAAACGGGCTGCAATAACGGACCGCAAAAAATGCGGTAATTGTAAAGCCAGCCTTAGGGTTATGGCTTGTTCACTATCATCATTAGGAAAGGCCAGGTGATGTGCATTTCCAGCTTTATAAACACCCAGCCTCTTTTAACCTTGTGTGAAAAAACAGCAGACATGGGTTCTTCTAAGCAGCTGTCTGGCACTCTGAAAATGTAAATGATGGAGGCCCACAAAGCAGGAGAAGGCTATAAGAAAATAGAAAGCGTTTTCTGTTTGCTCTTTCCTTAGTTCGAAATGTAATTAAGAAATGGCAGTTACCAGGAACAGTGGAGGTCAAGATAAGATCTGGAAGACCAAGCAAAATTTCAGTGAGAGCTGCTGGTAGGATTGCTAGAGAGGCAAATAATAATAATCTTTATTTTTATATAGTGCTAACATGTTCTGCAGCGCTTTACAGTTTGCACACATTTTCATCACTGTCCCCGATGGAGCTCACAATCTAAATTCCCTATCAGTATGTCTTTGGATCAGAACCCCTGCTTGACTGCAAAAGACCTTCAGAAAGACTTGGTAGACTCTGGAGTTGTGGTACATTGGTCTACTGTTCAGAGGCACCTGCACAAATATGGCTTTCATAGAAGAGTCATCAGAAGAAAACCTCTCCTGCATCCTCACTAGAGTTGATCAAATTTTTGAAAATTTGGTTCAGATTACGATTTGCTACGAATATTGAATTTGCAATATTCGAACACCGCCGAACGTCATTGGAGTCTGTGGGAGTTGAAATGACCGAATATGTTCGGACCCGATCTTGAAACATGAATAGGGTACCAATATGGCAAATTCAGATTCGGCGATCATTTCCAAACAAACTCTCTTATCTCCTAGTTCTCACCATAAAATTCAGCATCAGAAGTATGCAAAAGAACATTTAAACAAGCCTGATGCATTTTGTAAACAAGTTCTGTGGACTGATGAGGTTAACATAGAACTCTTTGGCCACAATGATCAAAATTATGTTTGGAGAAAAAAGGGCACTGAATTTCAGGGAAAGAACATCTTGCCAACCATTAAGCATGGGGGTGGATCAGTCATGCTTTGGAGTTGTGTTGCAGCCAATGGCACGGGGAACATTTCCCAGGTAGAGACAAGAATGGATTCAATGAACTTTCAACAAATTCTTGATGCAACCATAACACCATTTCTAAAAATGCTGAAGTTAAAAAGCGGCTAGCTTCTACAAATGGATAATTGTTGTGAGTTCATTTTCCCCTTCGTCACTGAGGTCTGGTGAACTCCCTATTCTGGTAAAGGAAGGTAATGAGCCTGATTATCAGGCACCTGAGCCTAATGATGACTGGCTGAGTGGAGTCACGGACTGGATATAAGGCTGCCGATGCCCTTCTGCCCTGCGGGTGTTTTCTCTGTGGACTTCTAGGAAACCAGTCTGATTCCTGCTCCTCTAAAGCTAAGTTTTCTGCTTTGCCTTTTAGCATTTGTGTTTTGTTTTTGTTTGCCTTGCTTTTCTGGATTCTGCCATTCCCTGCTGGGGTGAGCTGATTCTCCTTTTGCCGGTTGCTCTGTCTTCAGAATATTCCTGAGTACTGACATAGTCTTTTTGAAGCCTAGCGTCTTCAGGGCCTTTTTCACTGTCAGTCTGTTGGCTTTTATTTTCATAGGGTTTTTCACGGATTGCAGACAGCAGCCTTCCTGTCCTTTCCTATCTAGTTAGCTTGGGCCCCGTCTTTGCTCAGTCTATCTTTCTGTCTGTGTTGTGTTCTTTCTTCTTGCTTCACCGTCATTATATGTGGGGGGCTGCCTTTTTCTTTGGGGTCTGCTCTGGGGCAGTTTAGATTTCCCTTTCTGTCTTTAGGCTATTTAATTCTACGGCTGTGATCGAAGGGTCTAGGGCATCGTAGGAACTCCCCACGGCTACTGCTAGTTGTGTTGATAGGTTCAGGGGTCTGCAATCCGATAGCTGCCAACCTCTCTGGTTTTCTGGACTTAGCTAGCATTTCTGTTTTTGCCTCCTACGGTGACTCAATCATAACAGATAATGATCTTAAACAAAATCCACAACAGACCTCCTCAAAAGGCACAAGCTGAAGGTTTTACAATGGCCCTCACAGACCCCTGATCTGAGTATCATTGAAAATCTGAGGCTAGACCTCAAAATAAGAGGATGGAAGACAACCCAGGAATCTCACAGAACTAGAAGAATTCTCCAAGGAAGAATGATGAAAATCCCTCAAACAAGAATTGAAAGACTCTTTGGCTACATAGAGCATTTACAAGCTGTGATGCTTTCGAAAGGGGGCGCTACTAGGTACTAACCATGTGGGGTTCCCAAACTTTTACATTGGCCCATTTTCCTTTCTGCTATTTTTTAAAATGTACAAGATGAAAAGATTTTTTTTTTTTTTGCCTAAAGTAGAAAGGAAATGTGTCATGTTTTTAAATTTACCCTTTTAGAGATCATTTCATCTTCAACTTGCTTAACAGTTCACAAGAACAGTAATTTTGACTAGGGGTGCCCAGACTTTTACATGCCACTTTACATAAGGGTCTGATCTATCAAAATATAAAATAATTCTCGCCATAACAAAAATGCCACAAAGAAAAAAAGAAATCAAAATACCATAATTGCCATTTTTTTTGTGCCTGCAAAAAAAATCCGATCAAAAGTGATGAAAATATATGGTATCACGAAAAACATCAGCTTGGTGCGCAAAAAAACCAAGCCCTCACATATCTAGACAAATAGTTATGGGTGTCGGGAAACCTTTTTTTTTTCTTTTTTTTTTTTTCCTGAACTGAAATAATAAAACACTGTTTGGTATCATTATAGAATCATAGAATCGTAGAGTTGGAAGGGACCTCCTGGGCCATCTGGTCCAACCCCCTGCTCAAAGCAGGATTATAATCATATTGACCTGGAGAACCATACTTCCAGGTAATTTTTATCTCTAAATAAACACAGCAAAAAATGAAACCCCCCCCAAAAACAATGGTGGAATGTCGACGGAAAAGGAAAAAAGTTTTTTCTCTCTTGGAAGAAGAGGGGGAAGAAAAAAAATTAAAGTTCAAAATTTGAAAATTGGCCGCCCTATAGCCACAATGCTTTAATGCTTTATCTTGACTATTATTTATGGTCAAACTTCTTCTTTCTCAGCTCCTGGATGTGACATGTTGGTGAAATGTTTTGACCGCGGTATTGTAACTTTAGGTAATACAGTACAGGCAGGATATGTGAACGTTCACATTAAAATTCTGGCTGCCTGCTGTCACCATTAGGGGGCGCTAACTCGCACAACTTCCATTAAGGATAAAGGAAAGGTCTGGGATTTAAAAAAAAAAAAAAAAAAAGGCAAACAACCTAACAGCAGCAAATGTGATAAAATAATAGGAAACAGCCATTCTTCCCTTTCAGAAATCCTTTGCCGCTCCAGCAGTGCTCGCTAGCCTTTTGATTACTTTGCTGCTGTGGTGATTGTGCACCACGTGACCACTGCAGCCAATCACTGGTTTCAGATTTCATGTTTGCAAGACCATTAAGGCCAGGGATTGAGTGAAGTTTTTACTTAGATGTATGTGGCTTCATTGGAGGATGTGGACCACCGGGGCAGCAGTAAACTCCTCCTGGCAGCCATTATTGATCATTTAATGGGGTTTATATGATTTATTCATCTGACAACTAGATAAAGGCTTAGGCTACTTTCACACTTGCTTTTTTTTGCAGCGCGTTTTTCCCGCAAAAAAAACGCATGGAAAAAACGCATACAATTGCTGCGTTTTTTTTCAAGCATTTTAATGCGCATGCATGAAAGAAACGCAGCGTTTTTATGCGTTTTTAGTGTGTTTTTAACCGCATTTGCGTTTTTTTCCAACGTTAGTTGGCCTCACCAAAATAATCAAGATAGGGTTAGGATTAACAATAACCCAAACCATGACTTTACTAACCATAACCCTAACCCTTAACCAAACCATACTAACCCAAACCCTAACCCCCCTTGACGAACCCTAACTCTAACCCAAAACCCTAATTTCCATTGTCTAACCAATGGTCAACAAAAAAACGCATGCGCAAAAAAACACATACATGAGCATGCCAATGCGCACCCATAGACTTACAATGGGTGTCTTGCTGTAAAAAAAACGCATTGCGCGCGCATGCTTTTTTTGAGGCAAGTCAGACGCCCCAAAAATGCAACAGGATGCATTTTGTGCGCCCGAGCGCACACCGCGAAAAAAACGCATGCGCGTAAAAACGCATACATACGCATGTGTATGCGCACATAAGCGCATCCCATGCAAAATATAGGGGAAAAAAGTGCATGCGTTTTTTAGCTCTAAAATACAGCGCAAAAAAAACCGCAAGTGTGAAACCAGCCTTATAGAAGTATTTTGCTGTAATAAAGGGAAGGTTCGCAGCTTGAAAGCACTCTATTTAATGGGGAGGTGGAATTGGTGAATATCTGACTTTGGCATCACACGATCCCCACCATGATTTTAGAATGAGGGCAAATGGTTAACTCTGCTTTCAGCTCTGGAAAGTATATAAAACTCAAGTGTGAATAAAATCCCGAAGCATCGTGTCCTCCCACACACGTTTCCATAGCGACGCTGTAACAGGTCACTTCAGGCATTGTGGGCCGTGCGTCCATCATTGGCCTTTGGCAATAAATGGCATTAGAGTGACAGAGATAAATGATATATGACCGATAAATCTGTCATACAGTGCACGTAAATATGGCAGCCAATACGTAATTCTAAATACTATTGCGGCACTACAACTTCCAGCATGCTAGTAGTTGTAGTTTTGCTTCCAGCCTTATTGAATCGTTGCCAAATAGCTATGGGGACAACCACAAGTGGGTGACAGCCAGGAGCATCTACAATTAATTCTGCGTAGGTTCCTGTCATAGTCATTTATTAAGGGTCTTCTGTAAAATATTCTATATTTTGGGTCTAATTTCCCAAAAGTGTCCAACATAAACACTGGGTCTTGGTTTCCCATAGCAACCAATCAGAGAACAGCTTTCATTTCTGAAACGGCTCTAAAGAAATTAAAGCTGCGTTGTGATTGGTTGCTATGGGAAACGGGGCCTATTTTTTTTTTTTTCCTGTAATACTGCTAAGGCCTTTTGAGCTTGAATTCCCTACTACCAAATACAATCTGCTTGATAAGTCAGTGAATATTAATATTCATTATTGTATTTGGATGTTAAGATCTGCATATGATCTGACAGTGAACAAAACGTTCCAGAAAAGGGATTTTTCATAAGAATCCAAAGAATTTTCTTAAACCATCTTGGCTAATTTGGGCCCAAAAGTCTCCGACTAAAAACTTATAAAACAATTTTTTTTTTTTTTTTTTTACACCATTAGATTAGCTGACTGGTAAAATTGGTGTCTTATTTAGATGTTGGTGCTGCACCATGAGAAGCAGATATGTTATTATTTATTATCATAGCGCCATTTATTCCTTGGAGGTGTACTTAATTAAAACAAATACAATGATCTTGAACAAAACGAGTCACCGACTGGTACAGGAGGAGAGCGGACCCTGCCCGCGAGGGCTCACAATATGTGACCCATATAGTACCCGCGTTCATTGTTGGGTCACCGGCCGGGCAGCCTGTAATTTGGAGCCCTTGTTAAAATACTGAGTGATACCCAGAATTGTAAAATCCTGCTGCAAACTAAGAATAGCCGTGACATCTGTGCAGCATCTTTCGGTGCGGGGAGCTTTAATCTGCTGCCTCCATCCTGTTATCTGCTCCGGGATCTCTGCCTTTCTCTTTTCTAAACCCGAGGATGATTAAGAAATCCCTCATTTACCAAAGCAGCGGTAATGGCTCAAGCGTCTGCGTGATCCCCTCTAATGCCCTGCTCTCTGGAGTCTGTGGGGATTTGCAGGGATTGGCCTTTTTCGACCACGTAGCTGGTGGTCCGTCTGGCCCCAACCCCCAAATTATCGCTACTTTTGTCTTTTACTATAGATACAGGGTCTACTGTTTATCTACACTTTATAGAAAAGTATGTGACCCCTCTGTTTCACCCTACCCTACACAGTCATGGGGAACAGAAAAGGGTCTTCCCAAACTGTTCCCACAAAGCTAGAAACTATAATTGTCCACAATGTCTTGTGCTGAAGTATTGAGATTTTTCTTCACTGAAACTAATGGGCAGAGGCCAACCACTGATAACAATCCTCAGCGTTATCCTCCTCCACCATCTGTACAGGGGCACAATGCAGTCAGGGGGTAATGTCCTCCTGGAACCACCAAACCCAGACTCCTCCATCAGATGCCAGATAGAGACGTGTGATCCGTCACTGCACAGAACACGTCTCCAGAATCCAGTGGTGGCGGCTTTACCCCACTCCATCCGATGCTTGGCATTGTGCTTGGTGATATACGGCTGCATGACAGTGGCGCAATGTTTGTGCTGATGTAAATACCAGAGGAGGTCTGGACTCTGCAGTTATGTGGTCGGCAGAGCGGTGGTGACTCTTCTGCCCACGTTCTGTAACGTTACGTGGTCACTGCTGGGATCTCCTGGCCTGACTACGATTGTCACCTTTTATGCCATCACGGTCAGTGGGCGCTGTGGGGAGGTTGAGGGCAGAGTGTTCCTTCCAGCTCCATCGCTGGACCTCGTATATAGACTGTGCCAGTGGGCGGCAGCTCTGGGTGAACGTGTGTAATGCATCCTGGCCCGGCTCCTCTGCGCCCTTGTAAAAGGCGGGCATGTTTTACCTTTAACAGACGATCGTTGGCGTTTTCCTCCAAGTCCTCTATGGGAATGGTGATAACAATGCATTGAGAACAGAACATGTTTCCACACGCATGCAAATCCTCCGGTGCGCCCCCGCGACCGCAGAAGCCCCTTTTGTTATCCCTTGGGTCTAGCATAAGGTGGGCATTGTCGATTTAACCCTGACTCTTGTATTTTGTCTTACGGCTCACCCACTCCAATCCTTTCATCCCTTCCAACTTTCGCGTACGTGGGCTGCGCGGAGAGGGCACTGCATGCAGCGGCATGACTCAGCCGCGCGCCTCGTTCTGCACACTCGCTGGCTGCATTGTTTCAGAGGTTTATGCACCGTTACATGTTATCGCTTACATCCCATAAGTCGTTTGCTGCTCCGTTCATCCGGGAATCCTCTTCACTTATTTTGCAGCCAGTTTATTTGTTCCCCGATGTTCTCGACTCTCTCGTCGCTGTGGTCACAGTTCATAAGGACATCGGAATTGCCGGTCAGCTTATAGATGGCTCATATACATATATTTACAGCATTGCTATTTATCACAAATACTTAAACGGTAGCGGATGCTAGAACGGTAACCTCTGCCCTCATTGAATGCTCCCCCAACCCAATCAGTGGGTTCACTGCTCAATGCAGGGTCTAAGAGGGGTCACTGAAGATTAGCTAATAGTGTGAGGTATGAGATGGCATGTCCCCCCTGGCAGAGCACATCTGTAAGCATCCACATGGTAATCTGCACTACGGCTGTAAATGTCCGACGTTTCGGATCTGTCTGCTTCCCTAGTTGTGGCGCTTATTCTCTTGCATTAGCAATGTAGTAATTATTCCTCTCATTTCTTTAAGGATCAAACATGCAAACATTGTGTCTCTGGAGGATATATATGAGAGCCGCAGTCACCTGTACCTCATCATGCAACTGTGAGTGTAATAAGAATTCGCAAAGTAAATGTTTTTGTAAGTGTCTGATGCCTCCTGCTGGTAAAGATTCATAATGACACCTTCTGGTATTTTTTTTTTTTTTTTTTAGAGCAGCCAACATCCAAGGGGTTGCAAATGCAGATACATATTTGTCATGCAGAAGCCCCATGCCTCCAGACCGGTAAAGGGGGCACAACTAAGCTACATCCCAACTTGTCCCATAGGTGTGCTAAAACAGAAATGTTGCCCCTTGTTCCCACAAAATACGGGAACACTTTCATGCCCCAACGCTATATAATGCTTTACTGTGTAGTATGACGTATTCAGTGTACAAGCAATATGATGCCCCCAAAGTGTGTCATGTATGTTGTATGGTGCCCCCCACATATACAATATGGTGCTCTCACAGTGCCCCACTGCACACAGTATGATGCCCCCCTACATTACCTTCCACCCTACAGAGTATGGTACCCCTCCACCAATCCAACTTGGAGTAGATCCCTTCTGCCCCCAGCCTCAGCATGCACAGGCAGAATAGTGGATCCGGGATTTGACCCCTCTGAAGGTGCAGATACTGTTGAAATCATGACATGCCACCGACCTGACCTCCCTGCACAGCGGGACCGCTTCCCAAGTTCGGCGATATCCCTCTTGGATCCAGAATGGTTGGGAGGTGGTGCACCTTCAGTGTCAGGATTGGGGGCTGACACTTCATTTATTCCCCCTATAAAGACCCCATATGTGTATAACGTGCCCCTTTGCTTTGTTGCAGGGTGTCGGGGGGCGAGTTGTTTGACAGAATTGTAGAGAAGGGGTTCTACACGGAGAAAGATGCCAGCCAGCTCATCAAGCAGATCCTGGACGCTGTGAAATACCTCCATGATATGGGGATCGTGCATCGGGACTTAAAGGTGTGTGACATGGGGGGACGGTGCCCGCCGTATCCACTGCTGGAAACTGGCTGCAGCGGTGGTCACAGAAATGATAGGAGTTATCCACTTTTGGGTAAAGCTTCACCCCATATTGACCTTAAATGGTCAGAACTTTGTTTTAGCTGCTGATGTGGATATATGATGTTTTTGTTTTCTGCAGGACGTGTTTTTTTTTTTTTTTTTTTTTTTGTGCTAGTTTGGGTCACAGCATATAACTTGCCAGACACGCATCAAGAAAAAAAGATTTTTGGGATTAGTTTTTGTTTTTATCTTTTCCTGTTAATGTTTCTCTCCAAATAACCTGTTAACTGGATCCTCCAGGTTATTCCGGTCATGTGAATACAGATTACGGGCCGTTGTTTGGGGTACAGAATACTACAAAACAAATTTTGTATTTTTTTTTTTTTTTTTTTAGTAATTGTTTTTGGGGTCCGGACTTATTTTTTTGCAGATGAAAGTTTTATTTACTTTTACATAATTTGTCCAAAAAATCCTAAAAGATCTTTGGGCGACATTTTTTTTACTGTGCATTTTATTTCTTCTGTAAGGACATGTTCACACAAATTTTTGCAACTTTTTTTTTTTTTTTTTTTTTTTTTTCAGCATGTAAAACAGATTTCAGTAGAAAAAAATGCGTACATTATTTGCTTTTTGTTATGCATTTTTTTTTAAACTGCGTTTTCATTGCTTTTATATTTGAACGTGTGAAAATTGCGGCGAAAACTCAAACAATTGTGCTGTTTTTTGACAAACTCATCAAGGCTCTGGATACCAGCGAAAAAAAATGCGCACAAGAGATTTTAGAAATCTCCTTGATTTTTGCCGGTGCTATAGCACGCTGCGGATTTTGTGCACCAAATACTCTGCATAAACATTCGTGAACATACCCTAACTTGGCGCTTTCTGACTTCCATACCCTAACTTGGCGCTTTCTGACTTCCATACCCTAACTTGGCGCTTTCTGACTTCCATACCCTAACTTGGCGTTTTCTGACTTCCGTACCCTAACTTGGCGTTTTCTGACTTCCGTACCCTAACTTGGCGTTTTCTGACTTCGTAGCCGGAGAACCTGTTATACTACAGCCTGGATGAAGATTCCAAAATTATGATCAGCGATTTTGGATTGTCGAAGATCGAAGGTTCTGGAAGCGTCATGTCGACCGCCTGTGGGACCCCGGGATATGTCGGTGAGGATGAACTCCGTACTCTTCCTCCTTAGATGACGGGAGGGGGATCTGACCTCGTCTGTTCTTTCTCAGCCCCAGAAGTTTTGGCCCAGAAGCCGTACAGTAAAGCCGTGGACTGCTGGTCAATCGGAGTTATCGCCTACATTTTGTAAGTCCAAACACCTCCAGCATTGGGCCCAATCACAACGTGACGGCATCTCCTATCCATAGAATGTTTAGCTTTGTCTTGGTAAACCCCTTTAAACCCCGCGTGTTCAGCTCTGTTCATCCAGGGAACTTAACCTGTTAACTTTCCCTGCTCCCCCCGCAGGCTGTGCGGTTACCCCCCATTCTATGATGAAAATGACGCCAAACTCTTCGAGCAGATCCTGAAAGCTGAATACGAGTTTGATTCCCCGTATTGGGATGACATTTCGGACTCGGGTAAGTGAATGTTCAAGGATTTTCATTGAAACCGTTCTGTAATTTAACCAGTTCATGACCAGTTACGTTTTTCATGAAAAAAAAAAAAATGTTGTAGTATTTGCCTTCTGTAGTCTCCGTGTGGCACAGTCTATTGCTGACTGCAAAATGAGTTAACCGAGGATCCGTCGGTGAGCTCATTCTAACTTGAGAGTTCATAACTCCATTTTATATCTTTCTTTTATCTCTTTCTAAGCTCTTCCTCATCCGATTTTTATGACCACAGACCACATCAAAGTTGAATGTGTGTTGAAACAAAGAGCCTGTAAAAGCCAAAAGGTGCAACATTGTTTATGAAACACAATTGCAAAAAATGATTTAGTCCCAAATACATGCAAGTAAAATGAAAAAATACTCCAAAATTGTAGGCCTTATTTTAAGAGTACCCAACCTGATTAATTTCACAATAAGTCTTAATACTAGTTGAATCTCCCAGAGCTTCAAATCCGATAATACAATTCTTGCATCCTGCAGACACCACTAGGTGGAGCTCACTGATGACTGAGGTGTACAGCCATCACTAGTTGGAGCTCATTGATGACTGAGGTGTGCAGCCATCACTAGGGGGAGCTTACTGGTGACTGAGGTGTACAGCCATTACTAGGGGGAGCTCACTGGTGACTGAGGTGTACAGCCATCACTAGGGGGAGCTCACTGGTGACTGAGGTGTACAGCCATCACTAGGGGGAGCTCACTGGTGACTGAGGTGTACAGCCATCACTAGGGGGAGCTCACTGGTGACTGAGGTGTACAGCCATCACTAGGGGGAGCTCACTGGTGACTGAGGTGTACAGCCATCACTAGGGGGAGCTCACTGGTGACTGAGGTGTACAGCCATCACTAGGGGGAGCTCACTGGTGACTGAGGTGTACAGCCATCACTAGGGGGAGCTCACTGGTGACTGAGGTGTACAGCCATCACTAGGGGGAGCTCACTGGTGACTACGGTGTACAGCCATCACTAGGGGGAGCTCACTGGTGACTGAGGTGTACAGCCATCACTAGGTGGAGCTCATTGATGAATGAAGTGTACAGCGACCTCTAGGGGCATCTCACTGAAGACTGATATGTAAAGCTCCCACTGAATTCAACTTATTTTTTTTATTCATTATAGCAAAAGATTTTATTCAGCATTTGATGGAAAAGGATCCTAATAAGCGGATCACATGTGACCAAGCCCTGCAGCACCCTTGGTAAGGTTTACTTAGCTGGTGATGTCTCTTGGAGCATCTGGTAATGTCCACCTTGCCCAGATATGGCCCCATAAACAACCTCACCCCTATATTCCTTATAATGGGGTCCGTACCGCATAGGAATGATCCAGAGGCAGCGATCTGCAGTGTAAATACCCAGCTTTCCCAGAGCGTTCTGTAGAGATGGAATCCACTTTGGACATTTTGCTATTATTAGGGGGTTTACTGAATTGCATAGCAAATATTAAGCAAAATGTGCGCCTTAAAGGTGGAGATTTCTTTTACTGCGCTCTAAAATTCCTTTGGGGGCCTAATATAGGAATCGTGACTCCCTGTTTAATATACGACCGTTGTATCTGTCGCAGGATTGCCGGAGACACAGCCCTGGATAAGAACATTCACGAATCAGTCAGCGAGCAAATCCGAAAGAATTTCGCCAAGAGCCGATGGAAGGTACGTTTGACCTTGTGTCCCCCGTGACGGCACTTCCTGCCCAGGGATATTGTGAGGATTCAGAATATCGATATCCTACCAGCATGTACCACAATAGTGAAAAAACAAAAAAAGATTTTGATCCTCAGGCTCATAAGTGTTGTCATAGGAGCAGGCACTGCACCTCTCATCTCATTACTTTAATGTTATGGTCTAACGTGGAGAATACTCAGTTGCGGTTAATGCTGCAGCCAGTCGGGGGCGCTCTGTTTCTGCTGATATTTTCGCTCGGCTCCTGGCCATGCTATACCGCCATATAGTGTTATTTGCCCATTTGCATAAAATCCTGATGGCGTCTTTTTCTTCTTTTTTCTTCCATAGCAAGCCTTCAATGCCACGGCTGTGGTACGTCACATGCGCAAATTGCAGCTAGGCACCAGCCAGGAAGGACCCGGGCAGACCACCCCAACCAGTCCATGCCATGGGAACTTACTGGTGCCCGGAGACAATCATGGTGGGTACATATAGGGCTGACAGTCAGGTCTCAGAGTACATCTCGTCCCTTTAAGGGATCACCAAACTTTTCAATATTAGCAAACATTAAAAAAAAAGTGTAAATTTAAGAACTTGACACAAAAAGAAAAATGAAAAAGTAGAAAAAAGGTGTAAATGCAATAATGAATCGGGGGCCATTTGTATATTTCTGTCTTGTTTTTTTCCCTCCATTGTAATGTTTCTGCCGCAGCCGTCGTCGGAGCGGAAGTAATTTACTTGGATTTTACGAAACCCTTTGACTTGGCTCCGCAGTTGGGTATTTTGGCTCGAGTCAAGAGCTTCGGACGTGGAGGTAACATAGAGTAGGTAGTTAGAAGCTTCCACCAGAGGGCATCATCTGCGGGTGAAAAGGAGCTCATGGACACACAAGGGTTAATGCATGTTGGCGAGAAGATGCCCACAGTAGAAACAGTAAAATTCCCCACTAGGGGGTTTACAAAAAGATTGGTGACCATAGTTAACACATTACCGAATTAGGGGCTTTAGGGGCTAATATTTGATATTTTGGGGGTTAGGCTGTTACAAGGGTTAATAGAGGAATTGTCATTTTATTTAATTTAAAAATTGGCCCCCCAATTTGGAATAAAAGCTGTTCTGATTCAGAGCATCAAATCTAGAGCTAAGTGGTAATATTCTGTTTGTCTACAGTCACCACTAGGGGGAGCTGACTGCATTCAGAGCTGTACACTGTTTCTATAACAAAACAGAATGTGGTGAGCTCCCCCTAGTGGTGACTGAAAGGATTTCACATGGCTTATCATGAATAGTTTATAGAAACCTGGCTAAAAAAAAAAAAATGAAAAAAAAACTGCGAAGGAGAATGCAATCGCCCAATAGAAGATTGAGGGTCACATATTGCTTTGCAACTTTACTTTAGGAAAACCCCAGCAAACAACCCCTCCTATCTTAGCTGCCATGGGCCTGTCACAACTTATAATCCAGGTTAAAAGTAAACTATTTTTTTTCTCCTCTTATGCTGAATCCTGAATCTAGAATTAATTTTTTTTGTGTGATAAAGACAAAATTTCTGGCAGAGAATCTGAATCTCTTTTCTTTTATGCGTTTTGACAATGCAATAACGTCATGTCGCGGACTCTGTCAGAATGATTAATAAAGACGTAATTCCCAGCCCAGCCTGTGTAGCCAAAATGGTTTTATTAAAGCAGAGCACCACTTAAGCTTTGTTGTTTTGTTTTGATACATGGCTCCAAATGTTCTGCACGGATATAGAATTAAATGCTGAAATTAGAACTACCGGCAGCCTCCACTAGAGGGAGCTCACAAGCCAAGAGGAGACAGACTTACAACAAGCCCCCTCTAGCTGGCAGAAGAATTTTATAATTTGCCATAATAATTTTGGAGTTTAGTGTGTGTAATTTATGATTTTTAGACCAAGCCCTGAACTCTCCTCTCTTACACAAAGCCAGGTTACTACACTCCCTCCACACAACCTAAAATACTTTGGTATAAAGATCATGGGACAAGGGGTCCCAAGCGCATTAGCTGATCCCCTCTGAGCGTCCGCTAGTGTCCTAAGGTTTGGCTAATTGCAGTAATGAGCTTTTCTTGGGCAGAGCTCGTAGCTGCCGCTTGTAGCACTAGGATAGATTATGTGTAATTATTTCCTCGCTCGCGCGCCGTAAACTGTTTTTATGATCATTTGATTAAAGCAAGGAGATGTTGTGACACGTCTAATTAACCCGCCATTAAGCCCTGTTATTGTAGCCGAACGTCAGACGCCATGCGCTTTTCTTTCCAGCGGGAGAAACTTTCCCAAACCCCCCCCCCCCCCCTCCCCCTTTAAGGGAACACTTCTTAGTTGGTCTTATTTTCATGTTGAATTTACTGTCTTGAGCTGACAGGTTAACTCAAGTTGCCTGCGAGGGTTAAATCCCATGTCCTGCTCCCTTTTAAAGAACCTTTTTGATACTTCAAAAATGTGAAACCGGTTTTTGAATATCTTACTCCTAAGCTGAGATGCGATCGTTTAAAGTTGCAGTCTCAAAGACAGAGGCTGCACCACTGAGAGGGCTTCTGATCGCTGTGTGTAGTGTTGTCATGGAGACCGGAACTGTTTTTATTTTGAAACATTTGAAAATCTGGATCCAGGTGATTTGTTCTTTAATCAAAACAGGTGGGAGCAAGATTTCCTCAGTAGTGCAGCCTCAGCTTGTGGGCCTGTAACTTCAAGCTGGTATATCTCAGCCTAGGAGTGAGATATTAATAAACAGATTTCACATCTTTAATGTAGACATAAGGGGCCTCTTATCTAATGTGGAAGGACTCTGTTGGGTTCTAAAAGTGGGTTTTAGCTTTGTGCACGGAGATGTACAAAGACTATGGCATGGCTCTGCACGTGTGGCGAGCGAACAAAGCCCCCATTGTACGTCTGCCGCGTGGCCCCTCGATGAGCTGCAAACGTGAGAACTCATTGTGCACAGAAAAGTCCCCGCTCATGGCACTGAAAAGGGCTCATTGTGTCGGACACGATTTCTTTGAGCGGCTCACACCTAAAACAACACGGTGAGATTCTCAGCGCAGCAGTCATCCGTTACAAGCGTGTCCCGGCCGGCAGGACTTTTCCCATGAATATGGATGTGAATTTGAGGTTGGGCCAGAGGTGGCCACCAATGGGAATATCCACTTTGTGTGATTCCAAGACTGGAGCGAAAGGGAACTTACCCCAATGTTCGCATAGGTAGCAGAGCGATGATTCTGCTGGCTCAGCTGCCGTCCTGATGTAACCTCCTCTCCAATGTGCGACGTGTGGGAATGGTGTCCAGCCTTACGGCTAAAGAAATAATAATGAAAAAAAATCTCACGCGGTAAAATAACTTTAATCTTGCCATAAGATTGTCTCGACTCTTCCATTAAAATTCAGAGATCTGCATGGCATGGCTGCGGCCTTTGCATCAAAAACACGCTGCGGAATTTGCTGTGGGAATCCCTCCTTGTGTGTGTAATTTTGCACCGCTAGGGGGCAGCACCTGCTCATTGTGGCCCTAGTTTAGCATAAAGTTTTGCAGGATGTAAGCTCTTCCAAAAACTGGAATCTCTCCTCATATGGACTGCGTGTGGTTTTGCAGCTCCATCGCCTTTTAAAATGAATTTGGCTGAGCAGAAATTACTATAGACAACCAATAAGCAGATGTGGAGACGTTTTTATAAGAAAGCGGCTGTATTTTATAATCGTTCATCCCTATTTACTTTTACTTGGAAAACATTAACTTCGTATTGTGACTGAGGTCAAATGGGTGAAGATGGAGAACTTAGTATTGTGAGGCCACTTGGGTGAAGTTGGTGAACTTATTATTGTGAGGTCACATGGGTGAAGATGGAGGTCTTAGGCTACTTTCAGACTAGTGTTCTGAGGCGCAGGGCTGCCGCTAAGGTCCGCCCCCGGCCTCACCTCCTCCGGTCAGCTCCTCCTATGAACGCATGACGCTGCATGCCATCAGTGTACCCTATATTTAGCGTTGGGTACGCTGGCCGTGCACTGGTATGATTTTGTCAGCGCTTGCGCCCTTTTGGCGCTGCGCCAAGTGCACAAAAATGCAACAAGGTTCCTTTTTTAGTGCGCTCGGCGCAGCGCCAAAAGGGCGCAAGCGCCGGCAAAATCATACCGGCGCACGGCCAGGGTACCCATCGCTAAATATAGGGTACGCTGATCGCATGCAGCGTCATGCGATCATAGCAGCTGACCGGGAGAGGCGTGGCAGGGGCGGAGCTTAGCGGCGGCCCTGCACTGCGCCTCAGGACGCTAGTCTGAAAGTAGCCTTAGTATTGTGAGGTCACTTGGGTGAAGATGGAGAGCGTAGTATTGTGAGGTCACATGGGTGAAGTTGGTGAACTTAGTATTGTGAGGTCACTTGGGTGAAGATGGAGGTCTTAGTATTGTGAGGTCACATGGATGAAGATGGAGGTCTTAGTATTGTGAGGTCACATGGGTGAAGATGGAGAACGTAGTATTGTGAGGTGACATGGGTGAAGTTGGTGAACTTAGTATTGTGAGGCCACTTGGGTGAAGATGGAGGTTTTAGTATTGTGAGGTCACATGGGTGAAGATGGAGAACTTGGTATTATTAGATCACCTTGGTGAAGATGGAGAACGTAGTATTGTGAGGTGACATGGGTGAAGTTGGTGAACTTAGTATTGTGAGGCCACTTGGGTGAAGATGGAGGTTTTAGTATTGTGAGGCCACTTGGGTGAAGATGGAGAACGTAGTATTGTGAGGTGACATGGGTGAAGTTGGTGAACTTAGTATTGTGAGGCCACTTGGGTGAAGATGGAGGTTTTAGTATTGTGAGGCCACTTGGGTGAAGATGGAGATCTTAGTATGGTGGGGCCATGTGGGTGAAGATTGAGAAGACCTTTTTGATTATGATCTCTGTTTTGATAAGTGTCTTATTATTCTGCTCCATTCCAGGCTCCCTTTCTGATAGCTGTCAAGACCGCTGTTCCCAGAAGACCCCAGAGAACAACTCCTTGGTCTACAGCACTCACCACTGCCCCCAATCAAATCGGGTTTAATGTCGTCACCCTGGGATGTGATGTCACTGGAAACAAAGGAGGCGGCCGTGCTTGCATTACTCTGGTGGGCCGACTGTAAAGGGCGGATCTTCAAGCCAGGATAGACCTTGCCTATTAAACAACGGGGGGGAGGGACTTGGGTGGAGAGACGGTGCAAAATGAAGGGGGGAAGGGCAGGCCTTGTACGTATGCTTATACGTATGTACGATGGGAGAAGCATGGGCCTGATGGAACGAATGAAACGTTTACAGATAGTCTAAGGACGTCCTTCTCGTTAAAAAAAAAAAAAAAAAAAAAAAAAATTGTAAAATGTTGCCTGCACATTGTATGTAGGGGAAGGGAGTGTGTACATTTTAATGTCTCGAGGTGAAGACTCTTTGCTGCTGTGTTACTTGGCTTCCAGTTCCAGTAAAAACTCTTCGTTGCTAGTAGGAAGAGCTTGAGGTCATGAAATATTGTGGGGTGGGACACCACCGAGTCTCCATGGTGGTGGGACCCTGAAATGAAAGGGTAGCCCTTTAAGTAGATCATGCCCGGTCATGGTGGACAAGAGAGATGGAGGATGGTGAAGGTTCTCCGTGTTCTTCCAGGTCTGGAGCCGATTCTCGGCTTCATTATCTCATAACATCTCGCAGCGCTCTGAATAACACAAATACCGAGCACCCGATACGTCTCGGAAGGCCTCCTGGCTAAACGTTTTCTGCAATTTCTGCTAATTTTTTTTTTTTTTTTTTTTTTTTTTTTTTTTGCTTTTAGTGGTGGAAAAAAAATTGCAAAATGTTTTTTTTTTTTTTTTTTTTTTAAATTTTATTCTAGAGACACGTCTGTAGTGTTGAAACCCGACACGGGGCGATGATATTACTGGATACAGTGGTGGATTTGTGAATGTATTTTACTGCAGGGCAATGTAATAAGACCCCCTAAATCCCTGGGGCCAGTAATGGCCTAGTCTGCTGGAGCCCCTCGTTAGTCTGGTGCTAACATATGTCAACCAGATTGGCCGATAGTGTAGGTGGAGCTCCAGGGCCGCGTATGTGCGCCACCATTTTATGGCGTACTTCATATAGTTTATAATCATTTTATCCATGCCGTAATAGGGATATTGGATCCTGGGCTTGTGGAGGGGTCGTGCTCAGTCTGATTAGGAAGAGCTGCAGTGTAAAGCATGGAGGTGAAGAAGTAGATTTTAGACTACCTTAGGCTCCATTGGACAGTGCAGTTACATTGAAGTCATTGATCACAGCAGACCCATAATGGGGAGAAAAAAATGACCATAAAAAACAGGCAAGCATTACCCAGAGGTGGCAACTTGTATGTTTAAGGCTACATCTGGACATCCCCTTTTAAGGACTACTTTTTAACTGACCGGAATTGGCGTTCTCTTATGTGAAAAGAATATGCCGAGTGCAGAATTGGCAAATATGATACAATTTTAAGGTTATGACCCACAGTGGGGTTGTCCTGGATTAGAGAAATATTCCACAAAGTGCACCAAACCTCTTTAACGTGATCGTCTACCTTCAAATCCCCTGAATGATTTCTTAGTTTGTCCTTGTAGCTGTCGCAGCTTTGTTTCTCCTGATGCAAAGCTCCAAATCCCCTGTGTAGATCTATTAAATGAAAAAAAAAAAAATTCTGCCACCACTAGAGGGAGCAGAGGAGCTCACTGAATACTGGTTATACATTGGAATCAATAGTAAAACTGTCTGCGGTGAGCTCCCCCTAGTGATGGATGCAGGTACACAGATTCTAATTATATGACTGTTTATGCTGCGGATTTGGAGCTCTGTATCAGAAAATTATATATGGTAGTATAAAAAAACTTCCACTGGTTCATCACATACGGTTGGGTTTGATAGAGTTCCGTGAAGATAAACTGCACCAAATGTGCATGGAGAGTTACAGCTCTCCATCCATACTTTGGTCTGTGGCTCTGGCAGCCTGTATCCTGCATCCTGCAGTCTTCCTGCACATGGGCGCGCGTCATGTCTCCACCAAACGGAGCGCGTCGAGGGGCTGGTGACGCGCCAGTGGAATTCACATACGTTGTTTCAACCTGTTCAGGGCGTAGATTAATCTCTAAAATAGGTTTCATTATTGCAAGTTGTTTCTAGATTTTCTACATAGCCAGCAGGGATTTTTTTTTTTTATGGTAATATATATTTTTATTTTTATTACATGGGACTTGTGGCTGCAAAGAATAATCATCAGAAGAAATATAAATTACGTGCCGTATCCAACACAGGTGGCCAAGATGTCAGCCTTAATCCCGTCACTCGGCCTCTGTCTTGCCCCGTATCCTCTGCTGGGACAGAATGACTATTCATTCTAGTCTGGTCATGGCATTGATGGCAGCAGCATTAGAGGAGTGTGTTGATTTTGTAAGCGAAAGTGACCTCTTACAAATGATGATGAGATGTGGAGTGATGTGACTGGAGCAAGCTCACCGTGTGGGAAGGAGGGTGCAGATGAGTGGGAGGCCATGGACTCGTCAATCCCAGTAGTCATTTGGATCATGGAAAGGATGATCACCGCAGAAGATGAGTGGTCTGATTTTCTAGGGGAAAGTGACTTTTCTTTTACTCTTCATGATAGTGAGGAGTGGAGAGAATGCTCGCGACATGAGGGTGGGAATACAGGCAAGTGGGAGGCCACAGACTAGGTTTCCAGTAGCTGATAGGATTATGGGACAAATGACACCAGCAAAAGAGGAGTGTGCTGATTCTTGCAGGGGAAAGGGACCTTTTCACGTTTTTGATGATGCTGGTGAGTAGTGGAGAGAACGGTCATGACGTGATGATGGGATTACAGACGGGCGGTCAAAGGCTAGGTTCTCAGCTGGCCATTGAATCGTGGAGGATGTCCGCTGGAGAGGAGTATGTCATGAGCTGCCGTCTTGTGAATAGAATCATAGAATCATAGAATTGTAGAGTTGGAAGGGACCTCCTGGGTCATCTGGTCCAACCCCCTGCTCAAAGCAGGATTCGCTAAATCATCCCAGTCAGATGTCTGTCCAGCCTCTGTTTGAAGACTTCCATTGAAGGAGAACTCACCACTTCTCGTGGCAGCCTGTTCCACTCATTGATCACTCTAACTGTCAAAAAGTTTTTTCTAATATCTAATCTGTGTCTCCTCCCATTCAGCTTCATCCCATTGCTTCTAGTCTTTCCTTGTGCAAATGAGAATAAAGTTGATCCTTCTACAATGTGACAGCCCTTTAGATATTTGTAGAGGGATGCAAGGAGAAGAGTGAATGATGTGGAGTTGGGTCCCCAGCAGCACCGACGTTTTAAGGAGAGGATGGTCCTGACCTTGTAAGGGGGGTAAGGGACACGTCCGTCTATCGGATTTCATTCATCAGGATAGGAAGATGTGAGAAGATTGTATCATGGTGCAGCGGAACAGAGGATTTCAGGAGAGTAGTTTGCTGACCCAAAATATCGGTGAGGAAAGTTCTGCATCTAATGTAGACCGTGGCATGAAGTGGGGAGCAACAGGGACAAGTGGGGGGGGCCCACTGACCCCGCTAGCTGAATACTAAATATTAATGACCCCTTGTGTGCGTTACTCTGCATACATTGTAAATAGAACCATCCTATAATTTGTTTATTCTGATCTAGTACAAAACTGAAATATAATATAATAAATATATATATATATATATATATATATATATATATTTATTATATTATATTTCATTATATATATATATAATGTGTATGTGTATAATATACTATTTGATGACTTCTGTGACCAACTACCAAACCCAGACCTGGTGTTCCAGTGTATACAGGGATAGGGTTACAGGTCCCCATTGGCACTCACTAGTTCTGCCCGAGATCCCCGCCACCTATTAGAGAACTGCTGCTCCCATCATTCCCTGACTAATGCCCCAACTCCCAACATGCTCCAGTCTAGATACCTGGCAGCGGAGGAGACCCATGGGGACCTCCATTGAAAGCTGCAGGTGAAGCTGGAACATTCACCTCTACTTCTTGACCAATGCTATTAAAGGGAGTTTGAGGCCGTTTTTAGAGAACGGCAAACCACCGATCCCGGACCCTCACTGCAGTCTTCTGACCCGGAGAGTTGGCCAAGGTTAGTCACCTTTTTTTTTCTTCTTGGTTGAAGTCATATTTTTGGGCTTGGGACCACCGGAGACGATCTCCCAAGTTCTCGGGTCGTCTGCAGCCAGTTTCGATGTCTATATTTTGGGGTGTTATTGGGTCCTTGGTCGTCCCCCCAGTTGTCTGTCGCATTATAGTGTTCATTCCCAGGAGCTTATAACTAATTGCCTTCTCTAGACCCTTTTTGTCTGCGGGCACAATAGGAAATAAGAAACAATTGCGTGAAAATCATGAATTCATCAGAAAACTCCATAGTTTAATCAGATTTTTGAGTTGCATGTATTTTTTTATTGCTATTTTTATTTAGGGGCGGAGTCTGTTTTTTGTTTCAGGAAACAATACATGTACACTAGCTACAAAGTCTTTGTATATGAAAAAAAACCAAAAACCTTTTAGCCATTGTGAATAATTTCTATTTTTTTTTTATTTTTTTTTATTTTTTCATTTAAAGATCGTGATATTGAAAAAAATAAAATAAAATTGTAACACTAAAATATTAAAGGGGCCCAATATATAACTTACATTCTGCAATCTTCAAGCCTTCTTGTCATTGGCTTTCAACAGGGGCAGTCGGAAGGATAATGTTATGTGACAAGTGGAAGTTTCCATTTAATATTTTGTTGCTTTTTCCATGTATTAAATCATTTTACTTTGTATAAAAAAAAAGTCATATGTAATCCTTTTATTTAATGGGGGTGGGGGTTGTCTAGGATAAAAAAAAAAACCTATGGCTACTTCCTTTGAAAACCGACGCCACAATTGTACACAGATCATTACAGTGGGGCTGAGCTGCAATACCACATACAACCTGTGGGCAGGTGGGGCGCTGTTTATAAAAGGTGGCCCTGCTTTTTCTAAACATGCACAAGTCCCATTAGAACTAAAAATATATCATAATACAGTGAAAGTGAAGGTAAGACCCCCGGTCACGCGACATCTGATCGGACTGACGTATCGGCCAATTCTAACCCGAAAAGCTACTACTATAAACCGTTTTGCCTGTTTTCACCCGGTTTCATGTAAAAGCATGTGTAATGAGGATTTTTTTTTTCAATAAAAGCAAAAAATATATATATAAAAAAATGTTAACAAATGTATATTTTATGGCTCGTTTTGTACTAACCCTGTTGCTGCAAAACTAAATCCTGCAGTGCGTTGTGTTGTAGGCCACTGCTGGCAGCAAAGAGTTAAAATAGAGTTTTCATTGCTGATACTTCTGTTTTAGATTTTGCGTTCTTTGTATATGTACATATATGTATAAATGATGTTTTTTCTGGACTTGCCAGTCTTTGCCTCTTTATTTGCTGGGACTTGTGCGCTGGGCTCCAGCCCTATATGATAACATCCCAGCCTAGGATTGGTCAACACCACACCATCTGTAGATGACCGGAGATCAAGTCTCTTGGTGCTGGATGAAATCCTAAATTACATCCTGTATTTATACTCCAGAGCTGCACTCGCTATTCTGCTGGTGCAGTCACTGTGTACATACTGATCCTGTATTGTACCCCAGAGCTGCACTCACTATTCTGCTTGTGCAGTCACTGTGTACATACATGACATTACTGATCCTGAGTTACATCCTGTATTATACTCCAGAGCTGCACTCACTATTCTGCTGGTGCAGTCACTGTGTACATACATTACTGATCCTGAGTTACATCCTGTATTATACTCCGGAGCTGCACTCACTATTCTGCTGGTGCAGTCACTGTGTACATACATTACTGATCCCGAGTTACATCCTGTATTATACCCCAGAGCTGCACTCACTATTCTGCTGGTGCAGTCACTGTGTACATACATTATTGATCCTGTATTATACCCCAGAGCTGCGCTCACTATTCTTACAGGAATGTAACTCAGGATCCGTAATGTAATGTATGTACACAGTGACTGCACCAGCAGAATAGTGAGTGCAGCTCTTGAGTTGGTATAACATTACTCTATTGTCCTTATTTGCCTTTCTGAACTCTCCGCCATATGTATTAATGTCCTGTAGGGTTTTTCCGTTGAGTAAAGGTCTCATTATGGGGAACATGTGGTGAAGATTTCCATCCACAGTAACAATCGGACCTTGTATCGTTTCCTCGCTTTACACTGATCCATCCGCTGTTTCCCATAATGATGAATAGGTTACAGAACACAGAGATTTTTCCGATCTTGTTTGCTCTGGGATTATTTGCGTCCCCCATTCCACAGGAGTGAGGTCATACTGTGCTTCATGCGGGAAAGAATAATCCAGAAGGATCTCACTAGGATCCTGGAGCCGCCCGCCCCAATATTGTAAGAAACCCGCTATAAAAGATGACACCAAAGCCCGGGGGTCCTGGTACAGGTGAAAAAACAAAAATGAAGAGCGGTTTTGACTTTGTACAAAAAAAAAAAAAATCCGGGACCACATGCGCCTCTCTGAAGAATTAGAAAAAAATGCAAATGATGATGAATCGATCCCCAAAAAAAGCTTGTTCCACTGACTCAATTCCTCCAGGAAACCCTGCTCTTCTCTAAACACACCACAAGTTTCAGGCATCTAATAACCTCCGATGCCGAGGTTTCCTCCTCCACATGTTGTACCCATTAGTGGATGATGGATTAACCCCTTATATACAGAGTCGGAAAGCCTCTCCGCCCTCGTCTGCTGGGTGCGTTACGGACCGCGCACATCTGGAGCTGATACAGATGACGCAGCGCTGACGGTGATGACGTCATTGACCCTAATATCCGGCTCCTGGTGTCACAGGTGAAGATCCAGAGAACTGAAATAGGAGCTCTTGGGGGTGGAGGGGATCCTGACATCGAAAGCCTGACTTCTCCCTGTACAATGGATGTGCCCACCATAAGAGCCCCCTCTCCACTGCGGGGTGAGCTGCAGTTAGTGGTGACTCTGGGTTATTCACTAGGGCCCAAGTCGGGGTTATTCAGTGACTTTCCTTGGTTTCTTGTTATGCTCCTGCTTAGTGTTAGTATTTTTATCTCTACTCTATCACTGTGTGCACAATGTCAGTAGTGTGACATCACTCTGTGCATTATCCCTGTACTGTGACATCGCTGTGTGCATTATCCCTGTACTGTGACATCGCTGTGTGCATTATCCCTGTACTGTGACATCGCTGTGTGCACAATGTCAGTAGTGTGACATCACGGTGTGCATTATCCCTGTACTGTGACATCACGGTGTGCATTATCCCTGTACTGTGACATCGCTGTGTGCGTTATCCCTGTACTGTGACATCGCTGTGTGCGTTATCCCTGTACTGTGACATCGCTGTGTGCGTTATCCCTGTACTGTGACATCGCTGTGTGCGTTATCCCTGTACTGTGACATCGCTGTGTGCGTTATCCCTGTACTGTGACATCGCTGTGTGCATTATCCCTGTACTGTGACATCGCTGTGTGCATTATCCCTGTACTGTGACATCGCTGTGTGCACAATGTCAGTAGTGTGACATCACGGTGTGCATTATCCCTGTACTGTGACATCACGGTGTGCATTATCCCTGTACTGTGACATCGCTGTGTGCGTTATCCCTGTACTGTGACATCGCTGTGTGCGTTATCCCTGTACTGTGACATCGCTGTGTGCGTTATCCCTGTACTGTGACATCGCTGTGTGCGTTATCCCTGTACTGTGACATCGCTGTGTGCGTTATCCCTGTACTGTGACATCGCTGTATGCGTTATCCCTGTACTGTGACATCGCTGTATGCGTTATCCCTGTACTGTGACATCACTGTTTGTGTTATCCCTGTACTGTGACATTGCTGTGTATTATCCCTGTACTGTGACATCACTGTGTGCGTTATCCCTGTACTGACATCGCTGTGTTATCCCTGTACTGTGACATCGCTGTGCATATTACCCCTGTACTGTGACATCACTGTGCGTATTACCCCTGTACTGTGACTTCACTGTGTATTATCCCTGTACTGTGACATCGTTATCCCTGTACTGTGACATCACTGTGTGTATTATCCCTGTACTGTGACATTGCTGTGTATTATCCCTGTACTGTGACATCACTGTGTGCGTTATCCCTGTACTGTGACACTGCTGTGTGCTAATCCTGTACTTATTACATCATTCTGTGTGAAAAGACAACCCCATTTATGGGGCAGTGGGGGCTTCGTTCTTTGTTTCTGGGGTCTTACTTTCTATAGGTTCTTCACCAATCCTACAGGTGACATCTCTGTCTCTCCTTATTTCACTCTACATAAAACCTTATTTTGCATTTTACTCTTCCCTCCTGATATGTTGTACATAAGAGATGAAGTCTGGATGAATGACGCAGGTCCCTGCTCTGTTATCGCTGTTTATTTTCTCTTTGTGGTCATCTCCTGTTCAGGCCACCCAGGGTGACTTTAACCCCTAGTCTGCCACTTCAGGCTCTAATACAAAATCTACATCCGTCAACCCCCCAAACCATTACAGCTAGTGTAAAAACACCTCTACACCTTTGCGCTGTCACTTTAAGATAGCAGGGGCCAAATAAATAACACCGCTATATAGTGCGCAAAAGGAAAAAAAAATTAAAAACTCACCTTATAGTATATATGGTTCATATTTGCCCTAAATTCCAGGGATTTTGCAGCTGTTCTCACAATGTATAACAGTATGACATTTAGATTTAACAGCGTTGTTGCTACTTTACCGTAATTAACCTAATCTTTTTTTTTTTTTGCATTTCCTAGAACTGGAGGGTGTAAAAACGTAGGCTAAATTATATGAAAAGCAACTTTTTGGCTCGAAAATTCTGTGTACCAGCAGCCACCACTAGGGGGAGCTCAAAGCATAGATTTATATGGTAACTGTAAAAAACTATGTGAAAGCTCCATCTAGTGGTGACTGTAAGCTACAATATTGGAGCGCTGCTTAGTGTGAAGTTAGTAAAAGTCACTGGGGCAGATTTATCAAAGTTCATGCAAAGGAAAAATGGCGCAGTTAATTTTTTTTTTTTTTTTTATCACTAATTTAATTTTTCAAATGTTCTCTGAAAAATGGAAGCGGCAAACTGGCTGCTATAAGAAGACTGATCCTTTCGATCTAGCGCCACTTTTGAGAAATCTCCCTCGAGATCGTGTCACCATTTACATAGTATCCATTCTGCTGAATCCAGTCATGTGTGTCAGGACCAGGGCAGATATTGAGGCTTGCCAAGCATTGTTACCCGCCAGTCCTGGAAACATATTTTCTCTTTATTCGAGCTGTCATTCGGCTTCTCTGCAGTCGGCTCTTGTTTGCTCTGTTGTGGTAACGGCCTCCGAGAAGTGGCGCTGAACGTCTCTTCTGATGTAAGAAAAGTGGACAGCGAGGGATGTGCAAAAAAAAATACTATTATCTGAGCAACTGGGAATTTTCCTATGGCTGAAAAGTCATTTATGTGTCAGCGACGCCCTCACCAACATCAAGCAATGTGCAAGTATGACATCTACTTATCATATACTGATAGAACAGCGGAGAAAAAGAGGAGCGAAAAGATGATTCCAAAATTATCAAAATTTATTAAATCTATTACAAAAATGTGCACAAAATCATGATGAGGTGTCAATATAAAACAGATGAATGTACACCCAAAAAGGATCCCTCCACTGACCCAGACGGAAAAAGTGTCCACCTATATATGATATTATCAGTATATCCACAATAGATAGTTTGAATTCCAACACATTCAAGGTTAAAGAGTACCCAAGGACACCCGGTACTGATCAAAATCCATATATATATGTATGTGTGTATATATAATATATACAGTGCCTACAAGTAGTATTCAACCCCCTGCAGATTTAGCAGGTTTACACATTCGGAATTAACTTGGCATTGTGACATTTGGACTGTAGATCAGCCTGGAAGTGTGAAATGCACTGCAGCAAAAAAGAATGTTATTTCTTTGTTTAATTTTTTTTTAAATTGTGAAAAGTTTATTCAGAGGGTCATTTATTATTCAACCCCTCAAACCACCAGAATTCTGTTTGGTTCCCCTAAAGTATTAAGAAGTATTTCAGGCACAAAGAACAATGAGCTTCACATGTTTGGATTAATTATCTCTTTTTCCAGCCTTTTCTGACTATTTAAGACCCTCCCCAAACTTGTGAACAGCACTCATACATGGTCAACATGGGAAAGACAAAGGAGCATTCCAAGGCCATCAGAGACAAGATCGTGGAGGGTCACAAGGCTGGCAAGGGGTACAAAACCCTTTCCAAGGAGTTGGGCCTACCTGTCTCCACTGTTGGGAGCATCATCCGGAAGTGGAAGGCTTATGGAACTACTGTTAGCCTTCCACGGCCTGGACAGCCTTTGAAAGTTTCCTCCCGTGCCGAGGCCAGGCTTGTCCGAAGAGTCAAGGCTAACCCAAGGACAACAAGGAAGGAGCTCCGGGAAGATCTCATGGCAGTGGGGACATTGGTTTCAGTCAATACCATAAGTAACGTACTCCACCGCAATGGTCTCCGTTCCAGACGAGCCCGTAAGGTACCTTTACTTTCAAAGCGTCATGTCAAGGCTCGTCTACAGTTTGCTCATGATCACTTGGAGGACTCTGAGACAGACTGGTTCAAGGTTCTCTGGTCTGATGAGACCAAGATCGAGATCTTTGGTGCCAACCACACACGTGACGTTTGGAGACTGGATGTCACTGCATACGACCCCAAGAATACCATCCCTACAGTCAAGCATGGTGGTGGCAGCATCATGCTGTGGGGCTGTTTCTCAGCCAAGGGGCCTGGCCATCTGGTCCGCATCCATGGGAAGATGGATAGCACGGCCTACCTGGAGATTTTGGCCAAGAACCTCCGCTCCTCCATCAAGGATCTTAAGATGGGTCGTCATTTCATCTTCCAACAAGACAATGACCCAAAGCACACAGCCAAGAAAACCAAGGCCTGGTTCAAGAGGCAAAAAATCAAGGTGTTGGAGTGGCCTAGTCTGTCTCCTGACCTTAACCCAATTGAAAACTTGTGGAAGGAGCTCAAGATTAAAGTCCACATGAGACACCCAAAGAACCTAGATAACTTGGAGAAGATCTGCATGGAGGAGTGGGCCAAGATAACTCCAGAGACCTGTGCCGGCCTGATCAGGTCTTATAAAAGACGATTATTAGCTGTAATTGCAAACAAGGGTTATTCCACAAAATATTAAACCTAGGGGTTGAATAATAATTGACCCACACTTGTATGTTTAAAATTTATTAAAATTTAACTGAGCAACATAACTTTTTGGTTTGTAAGATTTATGCATCTGTTAATAAATCCTGCTGTTGTGTGAAGTTTGAAGGCTATAACTTATTTGCATCTTATCAAACCTGCTAAATCTGCAGGGGGTTGAATACTACTTGTAGGCACTGTGTGTATATATATTATATATATTAAACAACAGGTCTAAAAAGGCTCCACTATAATATTATACTGCATCGTTGAATAATCATAAAGTGCAGTAAAGGTAGGTATGCCCAAGTAGGAGCTGCAAAAAGCATTGTGTTGCAATTCAAACTATCTATTGTGGATATACTGATAATATCATATATAGGTGGACACTTTTTCCGTCTGGGTCAGTGGAGGGATCCTTTTTGGGTGTACATTCATCTGTTTTATATTGACACCTCATCATGATTTTGTGCACATTTTTGTAATATATTTAATACATTTTGATAATTTTGGAATCATCTTTTCGCTCCTCTTTTTCTCCGCTGTTCTATTGATTACTGGAGCAGATATGGCTGCTGCCTGGGGTGAACAAATGGTTTTGATATCATCCCTGGGCATTTCAGCTTTTCGTATGGGATCCTTGTTATTATCATATACAGACTATAATACTGCCCCCGATGTACAAGAATATAACTACTATAATACTGCTCCCTATGTACAAGAATATAACTACTATAATACTGCTCCTATGTACAAGAATATAACTACTATAATACTGCCCCCTATATACAAGAATATAACTCCTATAATACTACCCCTATGTACAAGAATATAACTACTATAATACTACCCCTATGTACAAGAATATAACTACTATAATACTGCCCCCTATGTACAAGAATATAACTACTATAATACTGCCCCCTATGTACAAGAATATGACTACTATAATACTGCTCCCTATGTACAAGAATAAAAATACTATAATACTGCTCCCTATGTACAAGAAGATAACTACTATAATACTGCTCCCTATGTACAAGAAGATAACTACTATAATACTGCTCCCTATGTACAAGAATACGACTACTATAATACTGCCCCTATGTACAAGAATACGACTACTATAATACTGCTCCCTATGTACAAGAAGATAACTACTATAATACTGCTCCCTATGTACAAGAATACGACTACTATAATACTGCCCCTATGTACAAGAATACGACTACTATAATACTGCTCCCTATGTACAAGAAGATAACTACTATAATACTGCCCCCTATGTACAAGAATGTACAAGAATATAACTACAATAATACTGCTCCCTATGTACAAGAATACGACTACTATAATACTGCCCCTATGTACAAGAATATGACTACTATAATACTGCCCCCTATGTACAAGAAGATAACTACTATAATACTGCCCCCTATGTACAAGAATATAACTACTATAATACTGCCCCCTATGTACAAGAAGATTACTATAATACTGCCCCCTATGGGGACTAAAATATGGAATCTCCTCTGCTGTCACCATATATCATTCTGGTCAGGAGGTGTGTGTATGTATGTATGTATGTATGTATATATATATATATATATATATATATACACTACTCAAAAAAAAAATAAATAAAGGGAACACTTAAACAACACAATATAACTCGAAGTAAATCAAACTTCTGTGAAATCAAACTGTCCACTTAGGAAGCAACACTGATTGACAATCAATTTCACATGCTGTTGTGCAAATGGAATAGACAACAGATGGAAATTATTGGCAATTATCAAGACATCCTCAATAAAGGAGTGGTTCTGCAGGTGGGGACCACAGACCACATCTCAGTATCAATGCTTTCTGGCTGATGTTTTGGTCACTTTTGAATGTTGGTTGTGCTTTCAAACTCGTGGTAGTATGAGACGGACTCTACAACCCACACAAGTGGCTCAGGTAGTGCAGCTCATCCAGGATGGCACATCAATGCGAGCTGTGGCAAGGTTTGCTGTGTCTGTCAGTGTAGTGTCCAGAGGCTGGAGGCGCTACCATGAGACGGGCCAGTACACCAGGAGACGTGGAGGGAACTGTAGGAGGGCAATAACCCAGCAGCAGGACCACTACCTCCGCCTTTCTGCAAGGAGGAACAGGAGGAGCACTGGCAGAGCCCTGCAAAATGACCTCCAGCAGGCCACATATGTGCATGTGTCTACACAAACGGTTAGAAACCAACTCCATGAGGATGGTCTGAGTGCCCAACATCCACAGACGGGGGTTGTGCTCACAGCCTGAGCCACTTGTGTGGGTTGTAGATCCCGTCTCATGCTACCACGAGCTTGAAAGCACAACCAACATTCAAAAGTGACCAAAACATCAGCCAGAAAGCATTGGTACTGAGGTGTGGTCTGTGGTCCCCCACCTGCAGAACCACTGCTTTGAGGATGTCTTGATAATTGCCAATAATTTCCATCTGTTGTCTATTCTATTTGCACAACAGCATGTGAAATTGATTGTCAGTCAGTGTTACTTCCTAAGTGGCCAGTTTGATTTCACAGAAGTTTGATTTACTTGGAGTTATATTCTGTTGTTTAAGTGTTCCCTTTATTGTTTTGAGCAGTGTATATATCTATATATTAAGCTCTTATCTATGTGGAGCTATAAACCATTCTCCAGCGAGGTCTCTGGCCTCATTATATAGCAGTAGCGTTGACCTATTTTCTCGACCCTTTCTCTCATTCCCCTGTTCTGTATTATCCATTATTAGTGGACGGAATGTGAGATCCGGTTTCTTTGGCTGTTTCTTAGTAATATAACGATAACTGAGGTTTTATAACCACATGAAAATATTATACACTTTAAAATTGGAGCCAGTTTCCTCAGTTCTCTCGCTTCAAGTTAGTTGAAAAATCCTTATTTTCTAGGCCATGAAAAATTCCCAATGAAATACCAGCACATTCTTTTAACCTGTAATTTTAGGTTTTTTCGTTTCCAGCTTTTCCATTTCACATATTCAATTTTTTTTTATTATAACCTACCACTAAAAGATTTACTTTTGTTCCAAAGCATTTAAACTTAAAAACAAAAAATGAAGCAAATTTGCTACAAGACTTCATTAAAAATCCTGTGTGTGCAGCTTCTAGGCCGATCGATGTGTCTCCATGGTGACAGACTACAAACACACGCTTCGTAGTCTGGGCATTCCGACATGGATTTTTCCACTCTCAGCCTTTGTTCCTACAGTTTGTAAGTTACCAAGAAGCAAAAGAAGAGAAAATCTCTGTCCATCAGTAGAAGCTTAAAGAGCTGGCGCCTTCCTAGTTAAAGGGACGGTGTTTTATATGGTTGCGTCAAACCCTGAAACATCCCTGGAGCTCATGCAGTAGTATTAAGACTAGTCGTCAGGATGGAATCCGGACTTTTTATTTTAGCCTTTAATGCATTAAATTATGGAAATATGACAGCATTGAAACTGTTAATATTCCTGTTTATTATTCATTTCTCTACGATATATATTTTTATTTGAGTTTTCGGGATAATGGCTGATACATTTATATACATTGCATATACAATGGCAAGAAGTGGACTGATTACGGCGACTGGATTTGAAATCGATGTTACCCCGGTCCGATCAGAAGTCCATGGTGATCTACGGCGGTACCCCGGTCCGATCAGAAGTCCATGGTGATCTACGGCGGTACCCCGGTCCGATCAGAAGTCCATGGTTATCTACGGCGGTACCATCGTCAGATCAGAAGTCCATGGTGATCTACTGCGGTATCCCGGTCCGATCAGAAGTCCATGGTGATCTACAGCGGTACCTCGGTCCGATCAGAAGTCCATGGTGATCTACGCCGGTACCCCGGTCCGATCAGAAGTCCATGGTGATCTACGTCGGTACCCCGGTCCGATCAGAAGTCCATGGTGATCTACGGTGGTACCATCGTCCGATCAGAAGTCAATGGTGATCTACTGCGGTATCCCGGTCCGATCAGAAGTCCATGGTGATCTACAGCGGTACCCCGGTCCGATCAGAAGTCCATGGTGATCTACGGCGGTATCCCGGTCCGATCAGAAGTCCCTTGGTGATCTATGGCAGCCCCTGGAATATTGGCGCTTTCATGGTACATGACGTATACATTTGTGTCCTTTTAGCCTCTAGCATTGAGTTCTCCTCCATAACCAGAGGAACAGACCGGATTACGAATCCATCCGGTTCCCGGTTGCTTTCTTCGTTGGTCTTGATATGATCTTCTTGCTCTGTTTGGGGTTCTCCATATCCAGACTTTTGTCCTTCTCCAGAAGTTGCTTGGACAGAACGTCTTTCTTATTGTCCTCGGTGGCCTGGCGCAAGGATCGTTTCAGGTTCTTCACTTTCTCTCGAAGATGTGCGTTGGCTTTTTCCAGGAATCTGACCTTTTGGGATAAGGTTTTTGACCGTTCTTCTTCCTCTAGTAAGGCCCTCTGTACCGAGTCACACATCAGCTTCAAGAAAGAGGATAGAAGACATCAGACAATGTAGTTTGATATCTCTGGTTCACAGGGAAGTTATCATCCGAGAAGGACCAATTGTTTAAATAATTTTTTGTTACATTTATTTTGTTTTAATTTTTGCCTTTTTTTTTTTTTACATTCCACAGTCTGTATTAACCATTAAAAAAAAAAAATTAGAAATCTTTCAATTCTCACACCGACCACTGAGGCGTTTTTTAAACTCTTAACTTTCTTTTGTTTCAGGAAATAACACATAAATATTAGCCACAATGATCAGATTTTATTTATCGAAGCATCTCATGAGCGTGTGCAATGGTCATCGTGAAGGAAAGGGGAGCCGTGACATTAACTATTGTGATCGGTGGATCCTGTGTTATCAGAGGTTGTTATCTCTCTTTGTAATCTTGTCTCTGATGATAATAATACTGCTGAAAAAGCTTACAAAATGGACAGGATAAAATTAGAGAGTGGTAGATTTTATGTTATCAGAGGTTGTTATCTCTCTTTGTAATCTTGCCTCTGATGATACTGATGAAAACTATTACGGAATGGACAGGACAAATGAGATCACCTATTGTTACTAGTCGATCATGTGTAAATCAGCTGGGTATATAGGTGTTATTCATACTTGTACTCCTGCCTTTGATAAAGAAACTGCTGGAAACTCTCCTTGAAAGGACAGCAAGTATGGGTTAAAAAAAATATTGTAATCTTGAAATTTTGACTCGGGCCTTTTTTTTTTTTTTTTACTACAATATTGTGATATGAAAAAAAAGCCAAAATTTATTATTTAAAAAATCTGTATTTTAACAATTGGTCGTTTTCGGATTATACTTTCCATATAATAACACGGTGAAACTTGATGATACGAGTCCTGTATTAAGGAGGAGACAGAAGATACAATGATCGGCGCCGACTTGGAGACGATTGTAAACATATTGTATCTTAAGATGTGTTGGGAAAGATGAGACTCCATAAGGAATATTTGGTTTTAAGAAGCTGGAGAAGACTGAAGACAAGGAACCGAGCCAAGTGCTGATCTAGGTAAGATCTACAACCAATAAAGGTGCCATACACACGAGACGGGCGAAGGCTCATTCAGCAGATGCCTCTCTCCCCGGCCGATCACTCTTGTGCTTTTATTGGAAAAGAGGAGTTAGCTTCTTCTAGACGTCTCTGGCTGCGGCTTATCGGCCTTGAGAATAAAAGGATCGAGTGTTGAATACAAGCTGTCCGATTCTCATCTGCTATGACCTCATCTGATGGAGGAGCCTTGGAGGCCCCTATACACAACGGATGGTTGACAGGTCAGCTGAGGCTAAGTAGATGTAGAACAAAGGTGTCCAACTTTGAAGTTGTTGGACAAGACTCCTATCTGAGAAACTCCATGAAGTGTGTCAAGTTAATAGGTTGGAGACAACTCTACTACATGTGTCAGAGAAGGTTATTCTCTTGATCTCTCTTCACGAGTGCACCGCTCCACAGCTTCGCTGTTTGTCGTGGCAGTGCGCTTGTGAATGTCTGACAATTTGGACCAGCGGCATTGTCGCACTGCTAACCCAGACTCCGTGCTCTCCCATGATACAAGCAGAGGCAGTTTTGCCTTTGTGCAATATCGGTGGAGCGCAGGGGACCTGAAGCCGGCCGGATCTAATGATCCAGCAAAAGGGCTTGCAAGCACGCGCTCCTTGCTTAAAAAATCACCTACTCCTGATAGGACTGCAGTGGTGGCCACTAATCTAGGCAAAGAGCACAGCATAGGAATACAAATCTCTCTCTCCTTGATGATGAAGAGGATTTTTAATAAGAGGTAAATTGCAAAGTTGCTGTTTTTTTATAAGCACTTTGCAATTTTACCCATTTGTGACGATGGGGAAAAAGCCCCTTTAAGAAACTGAAAACTTTGAAGCTTTGGATAAGATGTTTGAAAAGATTGTATGAAACGTAAAGAGTCTAAAAGAATACATACTGTATTCGTAGAACATTCCATAAAATGGGACGCCTCTCTTTGTTTTTGAGATTTAAGAAGCCAGAAAAGATTCTGCAAAAAAAAAAGTGAAGATGTATATGGCACAAAAAAAATAGAACGAAGTAATAATCTGGATAAAATCTACAAACTCTTTCCTATGTTATGTTGCAGTAGAAGAAAGGTGCCGAACTCTAGAGTTGTTGGACAAGATTCTGATTGTTGCAGAAAACTGCATGAATTTTGCGGAGTTTTCAGAACCTGGAGAAGAAGATGAAGAAATCATCCAATTATGAAGATGTCAGAAACATCCCTGAGATGTGTAACCTGCTGTGAAAGGTGAAACATGAAGAGTTATGTTGTGAAGCTGGAAAATCCACAAAGGGTCAATTATTAAGAGGCTGGATGGGATCTACAGATGTCATCAGATCCTAACGAAGAAACCTTGAAATGCGTCACATTTCGGTATCAGGAAAACTTTGCTAAATGAACCATAACATTTGGAGAAGACTCTGATATGTGTCAAAGATTCGCTGCCCGAGAAGAAGCCAGAGTGTCGCGTGCTAAGAAGGGAACAGTGAAATACTAAGACGTCAGATGTTACCATGATGTGTCAAGTTTTAAGAATCGGGTGAACAAGGTTAAAGATGACAAAGCGAATGATGTGAAGGTTTACAGGGAATCTGTCAGGAGGATGAACGTTCCTAAGTGCTCGATATTAACGTGGAGGTCATAGTGACCGGTGTGAGACATGTAGACCAAAAGAGCAGACTGTCGGTCATTGCATGTCTCACACTGGTAACACCTCCTTTCATATATAATAAGCTGTGGAGGCAAATTCTCAGGGAGATCTATGTCCAGCCCATTTGATCTTAATGGCTCATTTACATATTAAGAAAAACATGAATTTCTCTCGAATTAGACATTGGATCGCAGATTTCAAGGCATTATTTTATCCAGCTTCCGATGACCTACATGCCAATATAGATGGCTCAGGAGGGGTGATCCTACTGACAGATATCCTTTAAGAAACTGGATCACATGTACAATATCTATGATGTATTTAGCAAATACTACAAAGGTGTCGTATTTGGAGTTTTTGGAAAAACTTCTTGTAAAGTTGGAAAGATTCTACGAAATATCAAGATGAGGATCTCAAAAAAATGCATTAGAAATTTTACGAAAGCTTTATAAAATGCGCAAAATAATTCTTGATTTGAGATGATTCCAAGAAGTGTGTAAGGCAAGAAGAAGCTCAGAGACAACTGTGTTGAAAAGGGTCAAACTTTTATAGAAGTTACAAAACTTGAGAGTTTAACGTATGACATTTGGTGGAAATGGTGGAGCAGATGCTGACAAGCGATTCAGATATTAAGGAACTGAAGAGGACGAGGTCATTGGTGACGTGAGGGTGTAGAGGTTCTTTTTTGAGAAGACTCCAAGAAGAATGACAAATTTTAAGAAGAAAACTCTTATTTGGATTTATAGGCATATTTCATATCATGGAGCTGGAGAAGTTGGAGCAGATGCTAGGATGTGGCTCAGGTGTAGACATTTGTGACCAGATCTGAAAAAGGTTTGAAGAACATGAAATGTGTCGGGCAAGAAACAAAAATCAGAAGCAGATAGACCTACAGAAAGACAACAACATGGAACAAGTCTCAAGGAGGTTCTTCAGACCAGACGACTGTCCACTCACCCTGCTGTCCTCTTGAGCTTCCCAGTCCGGGGAGTAAATCTGTGGATCTATTCCAGCTGCGCAATTAGAAAACTGGAATATATTTGCAAATATCCGATTATTTTCTGGTGTGTTGGGGAAGATGGGATCTTGAAAATTGATGCCGTGTGGAAGGAGGTTATAATTTTCATCCATCCTAAAGGAGAAGAAAGAAAAGATGTTAGACGAAAAGATCCATGGAAGAAACGAGACTTTTTGACCAAGCAGAACGTATTTAATAGATGTGATTTTTCTTCTATTCATTTTTAGTGGTAAATGCCAAAAAACACTTTGCGGGATTCACCCTGCGCTCATCCCGGCCGTTCAGTTGGGTCAAGGACTAAATCTCTAGGAAAATAAACGCTCCAAGGAAACGAAGAGTCTTGGGAAAACCAACATGACAACTGCTCCACGTCCGTGATCTAGAAGACTGGGGTGCAACGAAAAGGCCATTATCTGCTATTGTGCCCCCAAGGGCAAAGCTATAGGGGGAGCAGATGCAGCAGTTACACCACAGCTCTTGTGCTGCCGAGGAAAAAGACACCACCAGCCTTTATCTATGGTGCACGGCCGGAGAGTTCCCTCGTTGCACATTTTGCATTACGACCCAAGAACTTTAAGTTACGGTCAATGAATGAAAACATTCTATTTCGAAGCTCCGAACCTATCCATAGCTCGCCCCGCTCTCAGCCCAGAGCTGGATATAGTTGTATCCGGAGTAGACCATGCTCTGTGAGCTAAACGGCCTCCAGACTGATCCATTGTAGTTAACTGGTGCGGCTGCTGCCAAGTGTATATAATTGTATAAGCCCGAACCCAGGATCGGTTAATCACGGTTCAGTCTGGATTCCAGATCCACAATTGGATGCAAAATTAGCTACAGAATAATAGTCCATGTTTCTGGAATATTTTAACGTATAGATGTATAGACTTATAGACTTTCGGGTAATTTCAGCTTTTTATTTTGTCTGGCACAGAAGTGAAGCCTGAGATCTACAGCCGGCACACACAGAAAGGCGCAGAACTCTGAGCGAGAAAATGTGTTATGTATCAACCTGTAAGTCATAAAGAGACCCGGAGGGAACCGAGCGCAGCTTCCTGCCCAGAGACTGAAAACTTTCCCCATCAGTGTTGCATTGCTGTAACAGAACATACAGGAGCCAAAGGGGGAGAACGCCGAGGGCTGCACATAGGAGGGAGACGCAAAATGTGACCTCAAATACCCACACCGTATATGTACAAGAATACAACTACTATAATACTGTCCCCTATGTACAAGAATATAACTACTATAATACTGCCTCCTATGTACAAGAATATAACTACTATAATACTGCTCCCTATGTACAAGAATATAACTACTATAATACTGCCCCTATGTACAAGAATACAACTACTATAATACTGCCCCTATGTACAAGAATACAACTACTATAATACTGCCCCTATGTACAAGAATATACTATAATACTGCCCCTATATACAAGAATACAACTACTATAATACTGCTCCTATGTACAAGAATATAACTACTATAATACTGCTCCTATGTACAAGAATATAACTACTATAATACTGCTCCCTTTGTACAAGAATATAACTACTATAATACTGCTCCCTTTGTACAAGAATATAACTACTATAATACTGCTCCCTTTGTACAAGAATATAACTACTATAATACTGCCCCTATGTACAAGAATATAACTACTATAATACTGCTCCTATGTACAAGAATATAACTGCTATAATACTGCCCCCTATGTACAAGAATATAACTGCTATAATACTGCCCCTATGAACAAGACTATAACTACTATAATACTGCCCCTATGTACAAGAATATAACTACTATAATACTGCTCCTATGTACAAGAATATAACTACTATAATACTTCCCCCTATGTACAAGAATATAACTACTATAATACTGCTCCTTTGTACAAGAATATAACTACTATAATACTTCCCCCTATGTACAAGAATATAGCTCCTATAATACTGCTCCTATGTCCTATGTACAAGAATATAACTACTATAATACTGCCCCTATGTACAAGAGTATAACTACTATAATACTGCTCCCTTTGTACAAGAATATAACTACTATAATACTGCTCCTATGTACAAGAATATAACTACTATAATACTGCTCCCTTTGTACAAGAATATAACTACTATAATACTGCTCCCTTTGTACAAGAATATAACTACTATAATACTGCCCCTATGTACAAGAATACAACTACTATAATACTGCTCCCTTTGTACAAGAATATAACTACTATAATACTGCTCCTATGTACAAGAATATAACTGCTATAATACTGCCCCCTATGTACAAGAATATAACTGCTATAATACTGCCCCTATGAACAAGACTATAACTACTATAATACTGCCCCTATGTACAAGAATATAACTACTATAATACTGCCCCTATGTACAAGAATATAGCTCCTATAATAATGCTCCTATGTACAAGAATATAACTGCTATAATAATGCTCCTATGTACAAGAATATAACTGCTATAATACTGCTCCTATGTACAAGAATATAACTACTATAATACTGCCCCTATGTACAAGAATATAACTACTATTATACTGCCCCATGTACAAGAATATAACTACTATAATACTGCCCCTATGTACAAGAATATTACTATAATACTGCCCCTTATGGACAATAATATAACTACTATAATACTGCCCCTATGTACAAGAATATAACTACTATAATACTGCCCCTTATGGACAATAGTATAACTACAGCTATATGCCTGGTCTTGTTCAGTATCCTGGGAGCTGCACTGGTTGACAGTCCCTTGACCGGTGTAAGCTGCAGGTGGACAGTCCTTGCACAGTAGCCCCCCGTACATCTGTATGACGCTCTTGTCCTGTGTACCCTCCGGCCAGAGGACGGATTACGCTGCATTCCTGGGGGATTTATTAAGCTTTTATATTGCAGAGTTGTTTTATCTTTGATCCTGTAAGATGGGTGCAGTCAGCAGGACTCGGTCACCGGCTCGTCCGCACGCTCCGCAGTCATCACATCGGATAGCTTGTTATGTACATTAATGGCTTTCAGTTATTTCCACAGATCTGAGTTGCGCTCGGGGTCAGACCAGTAAAAATACCACAACTGTGGAAACGGCCCCCATGTCTGACTCTTACTTCAGCTGCATTGGGAGAAGTTAGCTACTTCCACGTGTCACTCATAGGTGACATTTCACAGCTTTCCTGGTTCCTTTTTCCGCCATGATTTAGATCAATGAGAGTAGAAAGAAAGGACGGTTTTATTGACTGCCAGGAGGATCTACGAGAGGGAGGAGGAGAGTTCTCTACATGACTGGGTGACCGAAAAGCCCTATAAACGCGGATATGGCTGACGATGAAAGACCGCTACCTCCTCACTGCAAACTTACACTATGCTTCCTCCGCTAGGAAAAAACAAGGGCAATGAAACACCTTCATTGTGAGGACTAGTGGGGGGTCCCTGAAGACAGACCCCCACAGATCATAAAGTCATGGCATACCCTATCGATATATGTCATCACTTCATGAGATGGGAGTACACCTTTAACATATATTTTACCTGCTCTGATACATTGTAGCAAAGCATCAGTACAATAGAGAGAAGTAGGCCAGGATTTATAATGGTCTGATCACCATGGGGGGCCGCACAACGGATAACATAAACCACCCCCTACTGTATATATACAAGGTATACACAGGCCATGATTAAAGACATCGCCCGGATACGGCCCTGGTGGAAAACCTGCCCGAGGGGTCACTGGGGGGATCTCCGATAACTTCTAAGGCCGAGCTAAGAGAATCTAGTCATAAACTAAACATAACAAAGGAGGCAAGCTGGGAAACATCCGCACAAGACAGGAGCAGAACAATGTCCACGATTTCCAAAAGATATCCTAACACCAGAAAAAGGACTGGAGCAGCCTGGTGACCCCTTCTGATGAAAATATCCACTCTGAGATGCTAATACAAATGGATCTCAAATTCTGCTCTGATTCACTTCTCAATATTTCTATGTCTTGTATCTCTGTATACAGGGAGCTCACCCTAGTTGTGGCTGCAGACAGGATCTTATCCTGTATCACTGGATACAGGGAGCTCCCCCTAGTGGTGGCTACAGACAAGATCTTATAATGTATTTCTGTATACAGGGAGCTCCCTCTAGTGGTAATGGCAGACAGGCTCTTATCATGTATCTCTGTATACAGGGAGCTCCCCCTAGTGGTGACTGCAGACAGGATCTTATCATGTATCTCTGTATACAGAGAGCTCCCCCTAGTGGTGCCTGCAGACAGGATCTTATCATGTATCTCTGTATACAGGGAGCTCCCCCTAGAGGTTACTGCAGACAGGATCTTATCATGTATCTCCGTATACAGGGAGCTCCCCCTAGTGGTGGCTGCAGATAGAAGTTGAGAACTGGGGGGTTAGTCTTCTGGTCAATGTGGACTGTTCCTACACAGTGTGGGGTATGCCCTACTTACAAGGAGAAAGGTAACATCCAGAATTTAATGCATTGTTCATTTCCAGGAGGAACAACAGAGGAGCAGCACAATGCAGAGTCATTTGCTTTGCTCCAGGACTGTTATTTGATGGTGAAATAATGATGGTGGAGGTGTTAAAATAGATGTTGCCTGGCTGAATGTCTTTGATCATCCCAAAAAAAAAACAACAACCCTCGTGTGCTGAGCCCAGCTGCCAAATTATCCTCAACCAGTTCCAACAATCCATCTCTTCTGACCCAGCAGTCTGGACTATAAATGTGAACCATTCTTAGGGGTGCACGCATGTGGGGGTGCACGCATCACAGAAGCAAAGCGTCACGAAGATAAGCGTCGGGATACAGCAGTTATTACATGGCAGTGAGTCAGGGCAGGAGTCAGGTAACCCACACTCTGCTGTCCCTTTTAACCATGTGCTTTATTCCTATCCTCCTATGTTCTCTTGCAATCCACTTTCACCAACCAATCCCCCCTCCATCACAACTCATATACATCGGCTCCTCTCTCTTTCCTTCTCCCATGTACAGCTCCCATGCACTTCTCACCTTCTTAAAAAACCTCAGCCCATCTTGCCCAAACACACTGCACAAAAAATCTTCATACAATTCCAAAAATTACTTGCTCTTTATCTTCCTGCTCCTACTGATTTCAGGGGACATCTCCCCCAACCCCGGTCCACCATCCCCCAACCTCAACCCCTACCCTACCTCACATCGAAACCTTAATAATCTTACTAATATTATTTGCACTCCTTCATCTCCTTCTTTCAATTGTGCCCTTTGGAATCCACGGTCTGTATGCAACAAGCTTCCTTTCCTACACAATTACTTTCTGAAAAACTCTCTGAATCTGTTGGCCCTCACGGAAACCTGGATTCAGGATTCTGACACTGTCTCTCCTGCTGCCATTTCCCATGGTGGCTTACAATTCTCCCATTCCCCGAGACCGACAAACAGACCTGGTGGTGGAGTCGGCATACTCCTGTCCCCACAATGCACTTTCCAGGTCATCCCCCCAGTTCCATCACTCTCATTCCCTTCTTTTGAAGTCCACACCATCAGGCTCTTCCGTCCCCTCTCCCTCAGGGTAGCAGTCATATACCGGCCCCCAGGCTCACCCACCCACTTCCTGGACCATTTCTCTGCCTGGCTGCCGCACTTCATGTCCTCAGAACTACCAACCCTTATCCTGGGAGACTTCAACATCCCCATTAACAGCCCCACTTCCACATCTGCATCCCAGCTTCTATCACTAACCACTTCTCTAGGCCTCTCTCAGCTCTCAACCTCTGAAACACACAAAGACGGTAACACCCTGGACCTGGTTTTCGCCCGGCTCTGCTCAATCTCCTACATAGATAACTCACCGCTTCCCCTCTCTGACCACAACATTCTCTCCTTTACACTCACAAATCCTCGCTCACCCCAGCACCCTCCTACCTACCATTCAGTCAGAAATCTACAAGCCATTAACCCTCATACACTTTCAGACTCCCTACACTCATCACTGTCCCCAATCTCTTCTTTGTCCTGTCCTGATCTGGCTGTACATCACTTCAATGACACTCTTAGAAGCACCCTTGACCAAGTAGCTCCCCTCACCCTCAGAACCTCCAAACACAGAGTGAAACAGCCCTGGCTCACATCGCAAACCCGATTTCTCCAGCGATGCTCTAGGTGTGCTGAACGCTTATGGAGGAAAACCCGCACACCAGAAGACTTCATCCACTTCAAATTTATGTTAAGGACATATAACTCTGCCCTTCACCTCGCCAAACAGACCTACTTCACCACCCTGATCTCCTCACTATCCAACAACCCCAAGAAACTTTTTGACACCTTTCACTCCCTCCTCAGGCCAAAAGCACAAGCCCCTATCACAGACATTTGCGCTGATGACCTTGCCTCCCACTTTATAGAGAAAATAGACAATATCCGTCAGGAAATCCGCTCCCAATCACCAAATTCAGTGACTCCCATCCCTCCCTGCATTTCCCCTGGCTCACTCTCCACATTCGATCCCATCACAGAAGAAGAAGTCTCCAGGCTCCTCTCCTCTTCTCGTCCGACTACATGCACAACCGACCCCATTCCCTCACATCTCCTCCAGTCTCTCTCCCCAGTCGTCACAACTCACCTAACTACAATCTTTAATCTCTCCCTCTCCTCTGGCATTTTCCCATCCTCCTTCAAACACTCTATCATTACTCCATTACTAAAGAAACCTGCTCTCGACCCATCCTGCACAAACAACTACAGACCAGTCTCCAATCTCCCCTTCATCTCTAAACTCTTGGAGCGCCTGATATACTCACGCCTTACCCGTTACCTCTCCACTCACTCCCTCCTAGACCCTTCACAGTCCGGTTTCCGCCCACTACATTCGACAGAAACTACACTCATCAAAGTGACCAATGACCTTCTGACAGCAAAACGTAATGGTGACCACTCTGCTCATTCTTCTCGACCTTTCTGCAGCTTTCGACACTGTTGACCACCATCTCCTACTCTCTAGGCTCCAGTCACTAGGCATTAAGGACACTGCTCTTTCCTGGTTCTCCTCCTATCTTTCCGACCGCTCCTTCAGTGTTCTGTTTTCTGGCTCCACTTCATCTCCTCTTCCTCTCACTGTTGGGGTACCTCAGGGCTCAGTCCTTGGCCCCCTTCTCTTCTCTCTCTATACGGCCCCAATTGGACAGACCATCAGCAGATTTGGCTTTCAGTACCATCTTTATGCTGATGACACACAACTGTACACATCATCCCCTGACCTTACCTCCGCTGTACTACAGAACGCCAGTGACTGTCTGTCTGCAGTCTCCAACATCATGTCTGCTCTCTATCTGAAACTCAACCTCTCCAAAAATGAACTTCTGCTCCCACCATCTACTAACCTCCCTAAATCTGACATTTCCCTCTCTGTGGGTGGCACCATAATAACACCCCGACAGCAGGCACGCTGTCGGGGTGTTATGTTCGACTCCGATCTCTCCTTCACCTCCCATATACAATCTCTTGCCCGCTCTTGCCGCTTACACCTAAATAACATCTCTAGAATCCGCCCTTTTCTCACCATGGAAACAACAAAAACTCTCACTGTCACCCTGATCCACTCCCGCCTGGACTACTGTAATGCTCTATTAATTGGCCTCCCTCTCACTCGACTCTCCCCTCTCCAGTCTATCCTTAATGCAGCAGCCAGGGTTGTCCATCTGGCTAATCGTTACTCAGACGCGTCCGCTCTTCGCCAGTCGTTACACTGGCTGCCAATTCATTACAGGGTACAATTCAAAGTACTTGTTCTCACCCACAAAGCTCTCCACAGTGCAGCACCCCCTTACATCTCCTCCCTCATTTCTGTCTATCGGCCTAACCGACCGCTGCGCTCTGCAAATGACTTTCGACTAACCTCTGCCCTAATCCGTACCTCCCACTCCCGACTCCAAGACTTCTCCCGTGCTGCGCCAATCCTCTGGAATGCTCTACCCCAAGATATTAGGATCATCCACAATTTGCATAGTTTTAGGCGCTCGCTCAAAACACATTTGTTCAGAGCGGCCTATCACATTCAGTAATCAAAGTCATGTTATGTTTGTGTGTGTGTAGCCCATTCACTATCTCCATCTAACCCCCACCCCCTGAAGATGGCTGGACCGTCATTGTAAATACATCATTGTAAATACAAACCTGTGCTTTGTATCTCCCCCACCTCATTGTAGATTGTAAGCTCCACAAGCAGGGTCGTCTTATTTCGCTTTAATTATTGTATTGTTAACGTTGTTACTTATGACTGTTGTGTTTGAAACTGTTCAACTGTAAAGCGCTGCGGAATATGTTGGCGCTATATAAATAAAGATTATTATTATTATTATTATTAATACAAGTACATAGTAAATCAGACATGTCAGGAGAGAGGAAAGGTGCTCAGGGTGTAACCCTCCCTTTTAGAAGTTAAAGGGGGTGTTTAATCAAAACTGCAAAACTTTATTCCTAAATCCCTCCAGGGTGGCAATCATTCTTTGTAACAGTTTTCTATTATGGCACTTAATGAGGGTCCTTATGACCAAGTCACTCTGATATGATGTTGCCTGTGAGGGGCGAGAATATTGCAGCAGCACCACGACCTGCGCTGCAGCACCAATCTCTCACATCTCATGGGCATTTCTGTAATCCTGATAGTGCAACTCTGAAAGGGCCAGAAACACCTAGAAAACTATCAGACTCCAGGAACTTCTTGCAACCGTAAGGGGACAGTCTACTACAACAATGGACGACCATCAAAGACAGCGAGCACCGTACCCACCCCAGAGCCATCATGGCCGCCCCGCTTCCCTGCCGACCTATTAAGTTAACAAGCCGTAAAACATTCCAAGTGTCGATGAGTTATGTCCCGACGTTTACTGTATGGGGAGTCCCAGTGCCGTCTGCGGATTTATCGCCCCTTGTTATAGGCTGCACCTCATTAAATCTCTGCTTTCACGTTTTATGAGATAATCTCCACCGGGCGGGTCAGATACGGTGATCTGTCCAGGATCTGTCAGTCATCTGCTGTCTGGAAACCAAATGTGTAGACGGATAAGGGTCTGCGGAGGTCTCCAGATGTCTGTATGGGGTCTCCTCTCTCTAAGAGGCGTCTCCATGGTGGGATTCACCTTCAGGGCCCTCATAATGGAGCGAATTATAAAAGGCACAGCGGCGTTATACGGCACAGCAGAGTAGAAGCTGCTCACTCATTGTACAAGAGGGGGAGGAGGTGAGCTGTGACATCACCTATTGTGAATGGTGGATCCTGTGTTATCTACTGTATATAGAGGTGTTATCAATCATTGTACAGGAGGAGGTGAGCTGTGACATCACCTATTGTGAATGGTGGATCCTGTGCTATCTACTCTATATAGAGGTGTTATCAGTCATTGTACAGGAGGAGGAGGAGGTGAGCCGTGACATCACCTATTGTGAATGGTGGATCCTGTGCTATCTACTCTATATAGAGCTGTTATCAGTCATTGTACAGGAGGAGGAGGAGGTGAGCTGTGACATCACCTATTGTGAATGGTGGATCCTGTGCTATCTACTCTATATAGAGGTGTTATCAGTCATTGTACAGGAGGAGGAGGAGGTGAGCCGTGACATCACCTATTGTGAATGGTGGATCCTGTGCTATCTACTCTATATAGAGCTGTTATCAGTCATTGTACAGGAGGAGGAGGAGGTGTGCTGTGACATCACCTATTGTGAATGGTGGATCCTGTGCTATCTACTCTATATAGAGCTGTTATCAGTCAATGTTGTCATCAGCCAACATTTGGATCTTGCTTCCACCTTCTGGCCCCATTGTGTTTCCGTAAGTCCTGCCTCTTGATAGGACACCTCTCTCTCATCTTCACTAAGGGGTTCAAGGTTCATCAGATCAACTGCCCACCACACACCCCATCTGGCCTCCACCCAGCCCTCGGGAAAATGACAGTGTCCCGTTCACGATGCAAGATACCTCCTGGCCGTGCACCTCTCAATGCAGCGTCATAAACATCTCTAACCGGAGAACCTCTTTAAACATGAATTTTATTTAACTAAACCAATAGAGGTCCACTCCTCTCTACACCGTACATAGGGTGTCGATTTTGGGAACCCTTGAAATAAGTCAGATTACTTGTCATTTTCACTGGTCTCCTGTACCACAAAAACTTTCGGCATCTATTGAGGAAAATTTCCCTGTCTTTACTTAAGATAGTGGTTGATTATTTGATACAAAGTTCCAAATCCCCTGCATAGGTATAAAATTCAGTGATAAAATTTGCACTACCTTCATCCACCACTAGAGGGAGCTCTCCATATACTATGTTAGGGTCAATGTATGAACAATATGCTGTGTGCTCCTTCTAGTGGTTCCTACAGACAGAATCTTAAATCTCTGTATACAGGGCGCTCCCCCTAGTGGTGGCTGCAGACAGACAGACAGAATCTTATCATGTATCTCTGTATACAGGGAACTCCCCCTAGTGGTGACTGCAGACAGGATCTTATCATGTATCTCTGTATACAGGGAGCTCCCCCTAGTGGTGGCTGCAGACAGGATCTTATTATGTATCTCTGTATACAGGGAGCTCCCCCTAGTGGTGGCTGCAGACAGAATCTTATCATGTATCTCTGTATACAGGGAGCTCCCCCTAGTGGTGGCTGCAGACAGGATCTTATCATGTATCTCTGTATACAGGGAGCTCACCCTAGTGGTGGCTGCAGACAGGATCTTATCATGTATCTCTGTATACAGGGAGCTCCCCCTAGTGGTGACTGCAGACAGGATCTTATCAAGTATCTCTGTATACAGGGAGCTCCCCCTAGTGGTGGCTGCAGACAGGATATTATCATGTATCTGTATACAGGGAGCTCCCCCTAGTGGTGACTGCAGACAGGATCTTATCATGTATCTCTGTATACAGGGAGCTCCCCCTAGTGGTGACTGCAGACAGAATCTTATCATGTATCGCTGTTTTCCAAAAAAGAGATGCAGCTGAGAAACTGAACATAGAAGAAGAGGACGACTCCTGGACTGACTTTATATTTTGCTCTTGCAAATTTTCTGCCGTTCTGTGTATGCAGCTCCAATGCAGAATTAGCATTCAGTTAGTAAGAACTTTCTGACAGAAGGTTACAGGATCAGATTTGCTTTTGCAGACGGTAACCTTGGAAACGCATAGGTCTGCAGAGAAGCTGTATACACAAAATAGTAGTTTTTTTTAATAGTAATAATGATGATTTGCAAAGTTGCTTCTTTTTTGGAATTTGCAAAAGAGTACATATCCTCTTACGTGAAATAGTGGAAAAATAGTGTGAGCATGTCCCAGACCTACGTTACCTTAGGAAGAAATAATAGGAGTTGTTCTCCATCACGGTGTACGAGTGACAGTTGAAGTAGCCGAGTCCCGTGACATTAAGTCGGGATCCCGCAGGAACTTCCAACATGCTCCCCCAGCCCTGGTCACACAGCAGCTCAATCTCCGCAGAGTAGAAGAGGTCGGAGTTGTACTGCCAGGGCAGGTAGTTGTAGACGCTGTAGCTGTCCTGATGAAGTGCCAACACCTTGGCAAACACCACGGTCTCCACCAGTTCCGCTCGGCAAGCTTCGGTCTGTGGTCTCCAATCTTGAGGCATCTGGCATCCTTCAAGAAGTCCAAGCGTGATGGCACCAACCACAATGAGCCTGAGGACCAGCATTTTGTCAGCTCTTTACCGTTCCTGGATTTCCTCTAGATAAATTTTGGCAAACTACCCGAGGACGTTCAAAAAGGAGCCAACGAGTCGTCAATGGCTCCAGATGTCAAGAGCAAATGCCAAAGACTCTGCTGAGATCGGGCAAACTCTTCTTCGTCTTTTCAGAGATATGCTTAGTGTCAACCAGCCAAATGTGGACCATCCATGGGATGAAGAAGGTTCTTCTCCACCAGGTTACAGGAGAGAAGTCTCTTTGTGCTCTAGGTCACCCTTTTTGGCATCCACTCCTGGCTCCTCACTCCATCCCTCCTAGGCAGCACGAGACGAGATACTTGTGGTTGAGTTTGGAACACGTTCTGGGGTCTGTGTGATGTTGAGACGTTCTGTGCGAGAGGGGGAAATAGTCTGCCGCTAATTAAAGTCCATTCAATCGACTGCAAATTCCTGAGCAAACAAGACAGATCAGTTTTCAGCCTGTTGCGTTTCGCAGCCTCCAGAATGTAGAACCTTTTCCTACGGAATTACAGAAGCATCTCGAGAACTCTCTCTCCTCCTCGACTGAGGACCCTGTGGAGACAAAGAAATCTCCATTTACATTGGAACATGTTTCTTCTGATGGTCTTGACAAGCAGCAAACCTATTTAGGATTGGAGTGTAATAGGAGCCCCATCATCCGCCCTCCCACTTTTGTCTATAAAAAAAAGTGCATATTTTACTGATTAAAGAGAAAAAAAAAGGGACTGCAATGGGAGCAGCAAATAGGCGAGGAGCTTCCAAATTTTACCCACAACTCTGCCAAAGGAGGGAGAGCAATGGAAACCTCCTTGGCACAGATAACTTAGGAATCTGGAAGGATAGAACAGGTTTTCTCCACTTGTTTCAAACAATTTTACTGCAAATTATAAGGTTAACATGAAGCTCCTGGGACACAATCCAAGATCTATAGCAGGGGCCACATCAATCATATGCTGTGTATGTTGCAGATGGACTATTGGGGCCTTCTCAGGTTCCATGTACAACCCTATAGCTATTCTTCTGCTGCAAGTGACCCTAGAAATACAATATACATACCCCCCCCGGCCCGCAGCAAATGGTACAGACCAGTAAAGCTTTTTAATCATATTGTCATCAGTGCCCATAGTGGTGGATTCAACCATTATTTCATAGGGGGATTTATGACTATAGCAGTAGCTAAGCTTTCCTTAACGTGTGTCTAAATGCCCTGGCTAAGTCAAAATTGCTTGTTGACCCTAATTATATAGCCTAGTATGGCAATAGAAGATAAAGGGTCTGCTTAATAAAATAAACCTGATTGCTCTATAATAATAATTATAATAATAAAAAGTTCTAATTTTCTGAAAGAAAGCAAAGAATTAACATACACATAGAGCAGTACTCTACAGAACAACATCCCATAAAAATTGCTATTTTCCCTGTAAGTGACCAGTTGTACTTTTGTTCTCCAGACTAACAGGGCGTATTGATAACCGCTATTTCCTGCATTGGCAAATTAGGGGTTATCACTAGTGATGAGCGAGCATGCTTGGAGAAGGTGTTATCTGATCATGCTCAGGTACTAATAGAGTGTTTTCGGCGTGCTCTAATAATATGTTTTGAGTCCCCGCGGCTGCATGCCTTACTGTTCGACAGCCACAAGACATGCAGAGATTGACTAACAGTCTATCCCTGCCTGTATTGCGGCTGTCAAATAGCCCCGAGACATGCAGCTGCGGGGACTCAAACATAGTATTCAAGCACGCCGAAGACGCTAGATGTGCACCCGTGCACGCTCTGGTAACACCTGCGGAGGTCGCAGAGTTGAGATGTGGCGTACTCACATTGAACATGCATCACAAATTAGGGGTGACTGATGTAGCCTGTGAGCCTACTACATGACAGGTGGGGGACTTGTTACAGATTTTACATTATAGACCCCAAAATATTCAAATTGCACCTACATGTGCTTCTCACAAAATTAGAATATCATCAAAAGTGAATTTATTTCAGTTCTTCAATACAAAAAGTGACTCTCCTCTATTCTATAACGTCATTACACACAGAGTGATCTATTTCACGGGTTTATTTCTGTTAATATTGATGATTGTGGCTTACAGCCAATGCAAACCCAAAAGTCATTATCTCAGTAAATTAGAATACTTAATAACACCAGCTTGAAAAAATATTTTAAAGTCCAAAATGTTGGCCTACTGAAATGTATGTTCAGTAAATGCACTCAATACTTGGTCGGGGCTCCTTTGGCATCAATTACTGCATCAATGCGGCGTGGCATGGAGGCGATCAGCCTGCGGCACTGCTGAGGGGTTATGGAAGCCCAGGTTGCTTTGATAGCAGCCTTCAGCTCGTCTGCATTGTTGGGTCTGGTGTCTCTCATTTTCCTCTTGACAATACTCCATAGATTCTCTATGGGGTTAACGGTCAGGCGAGTTTGCTGGAAATCAAGCCCAGTGATACTGTTGTGTGTACACCAGGTGTTGGTACTTTTGGCAGTGTGGACAGGGGCCAAGTCCTGCTGGAGAATGACATTTCCATCTCCAAAAAGCTTGTCGGCAGAGGGAAGCATGAAGAGCTCTAAAATGTCCTGGTAGACGGCTGCACTGACTTTGGTCTTGATAAAATACAGTGGACCTACACCAGCAGATGACATGGCTCCCCAAACCATCACTGATGGTGGAGACTTCACACCAGACCTCCAGCAGCTTGGATTGTGGCCTCTCCACTCTTCCTCCAGACTCTGGGACCACTGACAACAGTCCAGTTCTTTTTCTCCTTGGCCCAGGTAAGACGCTTCTGGCGTTGTCTATTGGTCATGAGTGGCTGACACAAGGAATGTGACACTTGTAGCCCATGTCCTGGATACGTCTGTGTGTGGTGTGAAGCAATGACTCCAGCAGCAGTCCACTCCTTGTGAATCTCCACCAAATTTTTGAATGGCCTTTTCTTAATCCTTTCCAGGCTGCGGTTATCCCAGTTGCTTGTGCACCTTTTTCTACCACACTTTTTCCTTCCACTCCACTTTCCATTAATCTGCTTGGATACAGTACTCTGAACAGCCGTCTTCTTTAGCAATGACCTTTTGTGGCTTCCCCTCCTTGTGGAGTGTGTCAGTGACCGCCTTCTGGACATCTGTCAGGTCAGCAGTCTTCCCCATGATTGTGGAGCTACTGAAACAGATTAAGGGACCTTTATAAACTCTTAGGAAGCCTTTGCAGGTGTTTTTTGTTAATTATTCAAATTTACTGAGATAATGGCTTTTGGGTTCTCATTGGCTGTAAGCCATAATCATCAACATTACCAGGAAACGTGAAATAGATCACTCTGTGTGTACTGACTCTATAGAATAGAGGAGATTCACTTTTTGTATTGAAGAACTGAAATAAATTCACTTTCTGATGATATTCTAATTTTGGGAGAAGCACCTGTATGTCTGTAAAGGGTAACATGCGCTGACGGAGCTGTCGCTGCTGTGATGATTGCAGTCCATTCTTCTTCCCTCTCTAGTAATTTTCCCTTAAAGGGTTGTCCATTATTTGAAAAAAAAATAGCAGCTTATTTAGGAAACAGCGCCAAACCTGTCCATGGGTTGTGTCTGGTATTGCAGCTCTACTCCATTGAAGGAAAATAGGATAAGCTGCAATACCAGACACAACCTGTGAATAGATGTGGTGCTGTTTTTGGAAACAAGCAGAAATGTTTTGTAAGAACTTACATAAGAGTCATTTTTTTCCCTAGATCTGACAAACTGTAAAGAGAATAATGGATAATTATTGTAAATGAGCCTGTTGCATGAAGTGCAGGTGCCGTCTTTGTTGTACCAGAGTCTAAGGCTGGAGTTATTCTAGCATTTAAAAATTTGGTCCGATGTTCATCCAGAATAGTAGGACGAGTGTCATGGGAAAACAATGCGATTTTTAGCAAGTAGCATCCATCTGCAATGGGTCTTTAGCATCAGCTTTAACATACAGTAATTCTCTGTAATTTCAAGCTAGTTTTATAACTAATAGAACAATCTCATATACAGATATAAATAGATCGAAAGATGTCACTGAGATATATAATCAGTGCTACTTGTAAGATTTCTGTACTTGTATTTATTTCAAAATTAAATAAAAGAAACAAAAATGACATGGGGACCCCTAATTTTTAATAACCAGCTGAGGGAAAGCAGACAGCTGAGAGCTGGTCTTAGTAGCCTGGGAAGGGGGTAATAATTGTGGAGCTTCCCAGGCTATTAATATCACAGGTATCTGGGTAGCATTTATTGGTTATTGCAAAGTGGGGTCCCCTCTATATTTAATAACCAGCAAAGACTAAACAGACAGCTGCGGGCTGATACTAATAGCCTGGGAAAAGGCCATTGTCACGCCCGCCTCCGTTGCTCACATGCGGGGCCCTGCGCGCACCCGCTCCCCGGCTCGTCCCCGCTCCTGACCTTCGGCCTCCCTGACATCGGTCCCATGCTTCTGTGGCCGGCGCTCCGGCTACACCACGTGACGCGGTGGCTCCGCCCCCAACATGGCGGCGCCCATCGCCTATTTCTGACCGGCGTCTTCCCAGGTAAGACGCCTGTGTATCGCTCCCGGGTCGCTGCTCTTTTGGTCAGCGCTCAGTGCGCTCTCAGGCCCTGTATATTTCTCTGTGCTTTGCTCTGTTTGGTATTTCTGCGTCCTCTTCCTCTGCTCGCCACTCCTGCGTTCCTTGGTCCCCCTCGCCTCTGGTGCCTTCACCTCCCCTTGCCTCTGCCGTGCCCTCTGTGTGCTCGCTCCCCTGTGACCCTCTTGTCCGTGCAGTCTCTCACCCCTTCTCTCTCTTGCAGCCTCCAGCCACCACCAGCTCCGAACCCTCCAAGTCTCTGCGTTTCTCTGGCTCCTTTCTGCTGTCTCCCAGACCGCTGCTCCGCTGACTCTCCGCCCTACTACCTGCTGCTCACCCAGTCGCCCCTTGGGCTCCGGCTGTCAGGGTTCCATCCCCTGTGGGCCTGCCCCTAACACTCCCTGTATAGGGGGTGGCTCCACCTGGTTCAGCTCTCCCGCAGGGGCTCTGGAGCCGTGACCCAGAGGGTCCACTCCGAGTTACTCTCCTTATTTTTGCCATCCTAGCAATCCGTAACAGATACACAGGCCATAGACCCCGCTGGAGTCACGGCTACTCAGAAGGAGTTAATTTTTTTACGGGAGAATCAAACGCGCATAATGTCCTTTACGAAATCGATGGACGCGCGTCTCTCCGCCCTCCAAACCTCTGATCCTGGTAATGCGGCCCAGCTGGCCGGCTTACAGCAAGAGTTAGCGCAGCAGCGGGACGCACAGAGTCACATCCTCAGCTATATGGCTTCGGTTGATGGCCGCTTACTCGCACTCCAGGCGGCCGCGGCTGCTCCCCCTCCAGTTGCTGGCCCTCACCCCTACCGCGGTTGGCCAAACCACCCCGTTATAACGGTGACGCTAAACTATGCCGAGGGTTCCTGAACCAGTGTCGCCTCCATTTTGAGTTGCAGCCTCAAGCATACCCCACGGATCGGTCTAAAGTGGCCTTCATAAGTTCCCATCTCGAGGGGGATGCTTTGGCATGGGTAAACCCCCTCTGGGAGCGTGATGAACCCCTGGTTGCCCACTTGGCAAATTTTTTGGAGACTTTTCGTCGCGTATTCGACGAGCCAGGTCGTCTCGCCTCGACTACCGAGTCTCTGTTCAGCCTATGCCAGGGATCCCTAACCGTGGGGCAATATGCCATTCAATTCCGGACTCTGTCGTCCGATTTGGGCTGGAACAATGAGGCATTGGTGGGAGCGTTTTGGAGGGGGCTTTCGGGTCGTATAAAGGATGAGCTGGCAGGCCGCGACACTCCCACGGCCCTTGAGGATCTAATCTCGTTGGCGTACCGAATCGATCTGCGGTTCCAGGAACGGGCTCGTGAGAGAAGACTCGCGCGCCCGCCGCCATCTCCTCGCAGACCACCCAGTCCTCGGTCTAGGCTTTTTCCCTCTGCGTCAGTACCCGAGCCTATGCAAGTGGATCGCTTGAAGCTCTCCGAACAGCGACGCAAGGAGAGGAGTTCTCACGGTCTATGTTTCTATTGAGGTAGCGGGTCTCATTTGCTCCGTACCTGCCCAGAACGTCCGGAAAACTTCTCCGCCTAGGTCAGGTAAGAGAGGCCTCCCTAGGTGTGCACGATTCCTCTCAACCCCTTTCTCTGTCTGTCCTGTTACATGTGGGTGGCAAACGGGTCTCCTTGGCAGCCTACGTGGATTCGGGCGCCGCTGGGAATTTTATTAGACTCGATGTAGTCTCTAAATTTTCGGTCCCTGTGAAGGCCCTTGAGAGGCCCAAGTCCTCGCATCTGTAGACGGTAAACCCTTGCAAGAGACCGTTAAGCTAGTTACGCACGAGATCGAGCTTCAGATTGGCGCCTTGCACAAGGAGAAAATCTCGTTTTTTGTTTTAGCCGCTATCTCCCATCCTATTCTCCTTGGTCTTCCCTGGTTGCGACTTCACAAGCCCACCTTAGATTGGCGTAACGGCAATGTTTTGTGCTGGGGGGAGTCTAGTCGCTCTCGGTGTCTGCAGCCGGTGCATCCCGTGGGTGTTCCACGTCTCCTTCCTGGTCCCTCCAGTTTGCCGCCCGCATATAGGGCCTACGCGGATGTCTTCGACAAGAGAGAAGCTGAGGTTCTTCCACCCCACCGGCCTTATGACTGCCCTATCGAGCTCATTCCTGGTGCCACTCCTCCCCGCGGCAGAATTTTTCCTCTTTCTCTAGCCGAGACGCAAGCTATGTCGGAGTACATCCAAGAGAACCTAGCCAAGGGCTTCATTCGAAAATCATCCTCGCCTGCTGGAGCAGGTTTCTTTTTTGTGAAGAAGGATGGGACTCTTCGTCCGTGTATTGATTATCGGGGCCTTAACCGCATCACAGTAAAAAACAAGTACCCACTTCCATTAATTCCTGAACTCTTCGATCGCTTGAGAGGAGCACGAGTCTTCACCAAGCTAGACCTGCGAGGAGCCTACAACCTTGTCCGTATACGGTCCGGGGATGAATGGAAGACCACATTCAATACACGGGACGGACATTACGAATACTTAGTAATGCCATTTGGACTCTGCAACGCTCCTGCAGTATTCCAGGAACTCGTCAAAGACATCTTTCGAGATCTCCTCTATGTCTGTGTAGTGGTCTACCTGGACGACATCTTGATTTTCTCTCCCGACTTGGCCACCCACTGCCGAGATGTCCGTCAAGTCCTGCTTCGTCTCAGGGAGAATCACCTATTTGCTAAATTGGAGAAATGCCTCTTTGAGCAGGTCTCTCTGCCGTTCCTTGGCTACATCGTTTCGAGTACTGGCTTGGAGATGGATCCTGAAAAGGTCTCTGCTGTTCTCAAGTGGCCGCGTCCCCAAGGAGTGAGTGTAATCCAGCGTTTTTTGGGCTTCGCCAATTTTTACAGACAATTCATCCCGCACTTTTCTTCCTTAGTCAAGCCTATCTCGGCTCTCACTCGCAAGGGGGTTAATCCCCACACTTGGCTGCTGGAGGCTGAAGCCGCTTTTAAAGATTTAAAGCAGGAATTCGCTAAGTCTCCGGTACTCCACCGTCCAGACGCCAATAGACCATTCCTCCTGGAGGTTGATGCCTCGTCTGTGGGGGCGGGAGCTGTCCTTCTGCAAAAATCCTCCTCTGGACGCATGGTCACATGTGGGTTTTTCTCCAAGGTTTTCTCCACCCCAGAACGTAATTACTCCATCGGAGACAGAGAACTACTAGCCATCAAACTCGCCCTCGAGGAATGGCGCCACCTTCTTGAAGGAGCTGTCCATCCGTTTACCATATTTACGGATCATAAGAATTTGGCTTATGTTCAGACCGCCCAAAGACTCAACCCACGTCAAGCTCGATGGTCTTTGTTCTTCGGGCGCTTTGATTTTCAGCTCCACTTCCGGCCAGGGAATAAAAACGTCAAGGCCGACGCCCTGTCTCGTTCCTTTTCGCCTGTGGATAATGAGGATGGTCCAGCGCACATCATCGATCCAGCTAAGATTATCACTGTGGCTCCCCTAAGCGTACTTTCTCCACCACCCGGTAAGACCTTCGTTCAAGATGGGGACAAGGCTAAGGTCCTACGCTGGGGCCACTCGTCTAAATTTTCTGGACACGCTGGAGTGAGGAAGACTCTCTATCTTGTCTCCCGTCACTATTGGTGGCCATCGCTTCGCCAGGACATCTTAGACTTCATCGCTTCCTGTCCTTCGTGTGCCAGGAACAAGGTCCCTCGATCCCGGCCCTATGGGCTCCTTCACCCATTACCCATACCCACGACTCCATGGACCCACATAGCTATGGACTTCATCACCGATCTGCCACTGTCCTCGAGATGTATGGTTATCTTAGTGGTCGTGGATCGGTTTTCGAAGATGGCTCACTTTGTTCCACTGTCTGGTTTGCCTTCTGCCCCCGAGTTGGCGAAGATTTTCTTGCTCCACGTCTTCCGTCTTCATGGCTTTCCTCAGCACGTTGTCTCAGACAGAGGAGTCCAATTCACCTCTCGATTCTGGCGAGCTCTCTGTGGATTGATGAAGATAACTCTGGATTTTTCTTCAGCTTATCATCCCCAGTCAAACGGACAAGTGGAACGGGTCAATCAAGTCCTAACTTCCTACCTCCAGCATTTTTCCAACGCTCACCAAGATGACTGGGTTTCTCTTCTTCCGTGGGCTGAGTTCGCGTACAATAATCATCCCAGTGAAGCTTCTACCAAGTCTCCCTTTTTTGTGGTTTTTGGACAACATCCCGGCATCCCCCTTCCCGTTTCCCCCACCTCGGGTGTACCGGCGGCAGATGTTGTGTCGATAGATTTCTCCCAGATTTGGAGGGACACCAGGGAGGCCCTTGAGAGAGCCAGTCGCAAAATGAAGGATTATGCCGATAAGAGACGTTTAGATGCTCCCCCATACTCCCCCGGGGAGAGGGTCTGGCTATCCTCACGGTATATCAGACTAAAGGTCCCTTCCTATAAGTTGGGCCCACGTTTCATCGGTCCCTTTGAAATCCTGAAGCGTGTCAATGACGTGGCCTACAAATTAAGATTGCCCGCCTCGCTAAGAATTCCTCATGTTTTTCATGTATCCCTCCTCAAGCCTGCGGTATTTAATCACTACCACTCAACTGCTTCTCAAAATTTCCAACCCAGCAGTTCTGATAATACCTTTGAGGTTAAGGATATACTCGCCACAAAAACGGTTAGAGGTCGAACTTTGTTTTTGGTCGATTGGAAGGATTTTGGTCCTGAGGAGAGGTCCTGGGAACCTCTAGAAAACATTAATGCACCTCGGATCATGAAACGATTTTTCGACAACCTTAGGAGGGGAGGGAGTAGAGGGGGGGTACTGTCACGCCCGCCTCCGTTGCTCACATGCGGGGCCCTGCGCGCACCTCCCGGCGCGCACCCGCTCCCGACCTTCGGCCTCCTCGACATCGGTCCCACGCTCCTGTGGCCGGCGCTCGGGCTACACCACGTGACGCGGTGGCTCCACCCCCAACATGGCGGCGTCCATCGCCTATTTCTGACCGGCGTCTTCCCAGGTAAGATGCCTGTCTATCGCTCCCGGGTCGCTGCTCTTTTGGTCAGCGCTCAGTGCGCTCTCAGGCCCTGTATATTTCTCTGTGCTTTGTTCTGTTTGGTATTTCTGCGTCCTCTTCCTCTGCTCGCCACTCCTGCGTTCCTTGGTCCCCAGAGGCGTATCTAGGCTTTCTGGCACCCGGGGCAAGAATTCGGTTCGGCGCCCCCCCCCCCCGCCAAGTACATATGCGACTTGCACACTTAGCCATGTACCTGCGAGCTGCTCTTCCTAATGCTCTCAATGTTCAGTAAAAAACTGAGAGAAGCAGGAAGAGAAGCTCGTTGTCACAGGACCATACCTATGAAAATCGCATATGAGTGAAGTGTCTATGTGATGACACTGGAACTTTCAGAGCTGAATTCTGACATTGCAGCTTCTGAATTCTCACAACGAATGCACTGCACACATTTAGGATTCTCCCTTGCCGATGTACAGTCATGTCAGCACAAGTATGTGATTTATATACTTCTGGCCACATTCCGACTAGACGTGCCCGGCCTCGCTCTGTTCATTTTCATTGAGTGAGGCCACACATGTCTAGTCAGCATGTGACCGCATGTATGTAAATTACCGGCACGAGAGAATCCTAACAGCGTTCAGTGAGCACTGTGAGAATTCAGAAGTCTGCAGTCACATAGAATGACTGCAGACTCCGCACAAACCTGGACAACTCCTGTAATGTTCCTAACAAATAAAAACATGAGAATTAGTCAGTATCACAAATAACATTTACATCCAGGTACCTTATATATGACGTCGTCTCTGCAGTCGGTCTCCTTTTCTTCTTCTTGTCCAGACCCCATGATGAGTTTTCTCATCCACATCTCGTCTCTACAGACTTCCATCTTCTCCGGTCTTCTGCAGCAAATCTCCACACGACGCCCTTAAAGATAGAAGTGTCATTATAATGCCCCTAAATACAAATATCTGCAATATACTGTCTCCTCACACTATTCCCCTCCCTCCTCATACTGTCTCCTCACACTATTCCCCTCTAGCATCCCACCTGTTCACCATACTGTCTCCTCATATATTTACCCCCTCACTCTCTATACTGTCTGCTCACACATATCCCTGACTGCCCATACTGTGTCCACTTACATTAACCCATTCGCTCCCCATACTGTCTGCACCAATCCCCCATACTGTTTCCTCATACATACTCTTTATTTTGTGTCCTCAAATCTCCCCACACATTAAATCCCCCCATCCTCAATCCCCCACACACATTAAGTACCCCCCATCCCCACTCCAAATCCGCCACACATTAAATAACCCCCCATCCCCACTCCAAATCCCCACACACATTAACCCAATCCCCACTCATTAACCCCCATCAGCACTCCAAATCCCCCCACCCCAAATACCCCCACACATTAACCCCCATCCCCATTCATTAACCCCCACACACATTGACCCCATCCCCACTCATTAACCCCATCCCCACATTAACACCCCCACACATTAACCCCCATCCCCATTAATTAACCCCCACACACACTGACCCCCATCCCCACTCATTAACGCCCCCACACATTGACCCCATCCCCACTCATTAACGCCCCCACACATTGACCCCATCCCCACTCATTAATGCCCCCACACATTAACCCCCATCCCCATTCATTAACTCCCGCACACATTAACCCCATCCCCACTCATTAATCTCCATCACATTAAATAACCCCCATCTCCACTCCAAATCCCCCCACACATTAACCCCATGGCATCCCCACTCATTAACCCACACACACATTAACCCCCATCCCCACTCTAAATACCCCCACACTTTAACCGCCATCCCCTCTACAAATCCCCCCATCTCCACTCATTAACTCCCCCTCATCGCCCATCTTCGGTGGTTCTTCAGCTCCACAGTGGAGCACACTTACCACCAACGTTTGCTTTGGGCGCCGGGGAGTGACGTCAGCAGCGTGATCACATGACCTGATCACGCTGCTGACGTCGCTCTGGCCCGGCGGTCAGAGCTTCATTTGTACTGGCGTCTGTATAGACGCCAGTACAATTGTTCCCTGGGAGCGGGCACGCGCTCCTTCTCTGTGCCGGCTGTCAGCTTGACAGCCGACACAGAGTACCGCCGACTCCCAGGCCGGGGGGGCGGCCGCAGCCGCCGGGGGGAGACACTGCGGACCACTGCATTAGGCGGCCCGACTGCGCCCCCCTGCTGGCTGCGCCCGGGGCAACTGCCCCGGCTGCCCCCCCCCTAGATATGGCCCTGTTGGTCCCCCTCTCCCCTGGTGCCTTCACCTCCCCTTGCCACTGCCGTGCCCTCTGTGTGCTCGCTCCCCTGTGACCCTCTTGTCCGTGCAGTCTCTCACCCCTTCTCTCTCTTGCAGCCTCCAGCCACCACCAGCTCCAAACCCTCCAAGTCTGTGCGTTTCTCTGGCTCCTTTCTGCTGTCTCCCGGACCGCTGACTCTCCGCCCTAGTACCTGCTGCTCACCCAGTCGCCCCTTTGGCTCTGGCTGTCACGGTTCCATCCCCTGTGGGCCTGCCCCTAACACTCCCTGTATAGGGGTGGCTCCACCTGGTTCAGCTCGCCCGCAGGGGCTCTGGAGCCATGACCCAGAGGGTCCACTCCGGGTTACTCTCCTTATTTTTGCCATCCTAGCAATCCGTAACAGCCATGAATATTGGCCCCCTTCCCAGACTAAGGATACCAGCTCTCAGCTACCCCAGAAATGGTGCATCCATTAGATGCGCCATTTCTGGCAGTTAGCATTGGCTCTTCCCACATGCCCTGTTGTGTTGGCAAGTGGAGTAATAGTTTTGGGGTTGATGTCAGCTGGTTAATGTCTGCTGACATCAAGCCCAAGAGGTTAGTAATGGAAAGGCATCTGTATGACATCCCCATTACTAACCCTGTAAGTTTAGTCATATAAACACACACAGAGCAAAGTCCTTTATAATAATAATCTTTATTTTTATATAGTGCTAACATTCCACAGAGCTTTACAGTTTGCACACATTATCATCACTTTCCCCGATGGGGCTCACATTCTAAATTCCCTATCTTTGGAATGTGAGAGGAAACCCACGCAAACACGGGGAGAACATACAAACTCCTTGCAGATGTTGTCCTTGGTGGGATTCGAACCCAGGACTCCAGCGCTGCAAGGCTGCAGTGCTAACCACTGAGCCATCGTACTGCCCAACTCCTGACCCTTTTTACCCATTTATTAATATCAAAATAAAACTCATCCCTGATGTGCGGGAGGAGGAATGGGAAGAGATTCTAGAGTCTCCAATCAAGGTGTCCCCATCTATTAATAATAGAATGACCCAATCAAATGTTCCAGTCATCAGAATATTTGAGATGTCATTCATCAGATGAAAACTTTATACATATGATATGGGGATCCCCTATTATCCTCCTATATTGGAAGGAGGTGACATCACTATTCACATCCCTAGTACAAACTCCTGTTCCTCTTAGCCCGCTGGTTTGCTTATATGGGGTGCTGGATGAGGAAACTTGGGGACATTATGTTGGGATCTTCCTGCGAGAAACGCTTTTTCTGGCCAGAAAGGTATCTGCATTACGTTGGATGGGTGGCTCACACCCCTCTCTTAGGGCCTGGATTGAACTGGTGAACTCGGTTATACCATATGAGGGCACACTATATCAAAATAGGGTATGTTTAGGGAAATTTGATATGATTTGGGATAGGTGGAACTCTTCTCATCTCACCCTACTAATGCGCAGCGATTCAATGCCACTATAAAATGTTAGGTTTTACATTCTAGGGCATCACACGGAGAGTAATATAGTGTAACGGTGTTTGGCGCCGAGATAGTTGTAGGTACAAGAATTCTTTTGAGATATGTAGTATCAAACAAGTATAAGATTGAATGATATTCAACTTTCTCTGTTCACTTGTTAATTGGCTTATTACCTATGTAATAATACAAAGACTTGTATAATTTGCATTGTACAAATAGTTTGCACAATAAACAGGTTGTCCTTTTGCAAATGCTCTGAAAAAAGTACGTGTTACTTTGGATATATACAAGTGTGTACAGTCTACTTTGTGTTTAACAAACGAATTAAAAAAAAAAAAAAAGTAAAAATAAAAACACAAAGTGATCCTCACCTGTCCGCAGATAATCCTCATATGATTCTGTCCCACGAAAAACTCCAGGTTGCTACATCCAGATGGTTTGTTGAGCGGTGGCATGATGCGACCGCTCAGCAAGCAAGCCGGAGCACACTGAGACAGCACCGTGAGAGCGCTCCTACAGTGTCGAGTGCTGACGTGGGTAAGGTCACTGGAGTTCAAAGCCGATGAACACCGGTCACCTTACTGATGTCACCGCTCGCATCGTGAAAACAATTCTCACATTTTTCGTTAGTAAGGTGACCGGGGTTCATCAGTTTTGAACTCTGGTGACCTTACGTCAGCGCTACACACTGCAGGAGTGTTCTCATGCTGCTGTCTGTGTGTTCCGGCTGGCTTGCTGAGTGGTCGCATCATGCCACCGCTCAACAAACCACGTGGATATAGCAGAGCTTTGTGGGACAGCATCGCATAGGTATTATTTGCGGACAGGTGAGGGATCACTTTATATGTTTATTTTTCTTTGGATATTAATAAATGGGTAATAGAGTGTTGGGGAGTTTTTATTTCAAGTAAAGGACTTTACTCTGTGTTTGTCTTTATTACATTTGACTACGGGGTGTGAGAATCATATGGGAATAGTGGATGAGGGCAGGTATATCTCGCCCAGATTCCTTTCCTATGTGGCCTAGTCTGGTCAGTATCGCACCTGCTTGCTAATGAATAATGGGAGGTGGATATAAAAGGTTGCCAGGTGGTTGTGTGAGTGTCTCAGCCTGGGAACACAGAGAGCCTGTCTGTGTGAGAGACACACGTGAGTGAAAGCAGTGCCCACTGCAACTGTGGTTTGGCTGGACGGGAGAAGCCCGCCAGTTGGTAGTTAGGTTGTCCATTGTTTAGTTAGTGCCGGACAGGTAAGGATTTGTTTATGTTTTATTTCCTTTTTGCATTGCTTTCACCTTTAATAAACCTGACCCAGTGTCAGTTATACCCAACTCCCAGCTCTGCGCCTGAGTTTCCCGCTGAACGCACGTGACCTTTGACCCCAGCAAAGGCGGTCCCGGAGTGTTTTATCACATTGTGGTGGAGAATGCGGGCATCACGTTGCAAGCATGAGCATGGAGGACGTGGTGAAAGCGCTGGTACAGTCCACCGCCGTCCAGCAAGAAGCTAATCGGGTGATGATGGCCCAGCTGAAGGAGTTGGTGGACATGACAGTTACCGATCGTTCGCTTCTCCAGCAGGTGGCGCAGCGCTTGGCAAGCTTACCTGAGCTTAACCTGGAAGCCGAGTCGAGAGTGATTCACGTGAGTCGGTACTGGCAGAAGATGATGACCGAAGATGACGTCGAGGCATACCTGACCACGTTTGAACGGACGGCGGTGCGAGAAAAATGGCCGAAAGCACGATGGGCCGGCCTGATTGCCCCGTTTCTTTCCGGTGATGCCCAAAAGGCATATTATGACTTAGAGCCTGAAGCCGCGCAGGACTTTGACAAACTGAAAGCCGAGATCTTGGCCTGGCTGGGAGTGACGACCGCTGTCCGTGCACAGAGAGTGCATCAATGGACTTATCAGCCGGATAAACCACCGCGGTCACAGATGTTCGACCTGATCCACGTGACGAAGAAGTGGCTACAACCCGAGGTGTTTACAGCGCCAGAGATAATCCAGAGAGTCGTCATGGACAAGTACCTGAGAGCTCTACCGCCAGCCCTGAGGAAGTGGGTAAGCCATGGAAATCCTACGACGGCAGATCAACTGGTGGATCTGGTTGAACGTTACTCCGTGGCGGAAGGACTCCGAGACGACGCTACCCCACCTTGTTCTTCATCATCTCCACGTGGAACCGGTAAGACTGTTCCAGGGAGTAGGGGAGGAAAATGGGACTGCCCGCACTGCGAGGCCGAGAGTAACGAACTATGGTCTAAGCAAGGGGCCCGTTAGGTGTTTCCGCTGCCAAGAGATGGGACATATTGCTGCGAACTGTCCGGTCACTACTGAACCCATGCAGTGCGACGTCACAGACTCTAAAAACCGCATGTCTATGGTTGCACGGGTAGTGAGTGTGAATGCCGGTCAAAAGGATGTGGAAAAACACTTGTGTGATTTAACTGCTGATGGCAAAAATGTGGTGGCATTGTTAGACTCGGGAAGTGTGGTGACTCTGGTGAAGGCCAGTCTGGTGTCAGCCCCGACTGGACCATCAGACAAATTTTCTGTAACGTGTGTGCATGGAGACACCTGTTCGTACCTCACCACGATTATATGCATTACTACTTCCTATGGGTCTGTGCAACATAAAGTGGGACTCGTCCCGGCGTTATTGCATGATGTTATCCTGGGCCGGGATTTTCCCCACTTCTGGCAATTGTGGGAGAATCAGTTGATGCCCTCGGGTAAAAGTGTACATGATTCTTCTCCCAGGGCGCGTGTGGGTCCCGAACCCCTGGAAGAGGTCTCCCCGGAAGACTCGGGGGAAGAGTCTGCGGGAAATGACCTGCAGTTCCCGTTTTCAGTCATGGCGGGTGATACGGAGGAGACCGGGGAAGAGGAGGATGCTGACAGCCGTCCACCTCCCTGTTTGCCGGATTTAGAAGTTCAGAAAGATGACTTCCAAAGCGAGCAAATAAAGGATCCTACCCTTTCTAAGGCTAGGACAAATGTAAAAGTGATAAATGGGGTACCCGTAGAACCTGGCTCTAGGCTGGCATATCCTTACATGGTTCTGGAGAATGATTTACTCTATTAGATAGAGAAAAAGGGGGAAGATACGGTGCAACTATTAGTCGTGCCAAAACCCTACCGGCAGCAGGTGCTGGACCTGGCCCACGGACATGTGATGGGAGGTCACCTGGGAGTCCAGAAAACCACCGAAAGGATATTACACTGTTTTGTTTGGCCAGGCATGCATCACGATATTCGTGTATATTGTGAGTCTTGTCCTGACTGCCAAGCCTCTGCGCCTAAGCCCCGGTTCTGTAGCCCTTTGGTATCCCTACCTATTATTGAAGTCCCGTTTGAGAGGATTGGGATGGATTTAGTTGGGCCCCTTCCACGGACTGCACATGGACACCAACATATCATGGTCATCTTGGATCATGCCACTCGTTACCCGGAGGCCATCCCTTTGCGTAACACGGCCACCAAGACGATCGCCAAGGAACTGGTGCATGTGTTTAGTCGGGTCGGTATACCAAAACAGATACTCACCGACCAGGGGACCCCCTTTATGTCCAGGGTAATGAAGGAGCTCTGCCGATTGTTACAAATCGAACCGTTACGCACATCCGTGTATCACCCTCAAACAGACGGGTTGGTCGAACGGTTCAATAAAACTCTGAAGCAGATGCTGAGAAAGGTGATAGACAAGGATGGGAAGAACTGGGACTATTTACTTCCGTATTTGCTTTTTGCCATCAGGGAAGTACCCCAGTCTTCCACGGGATTCTCGCCTTTCGAGTTATTGTACGCCCGACGTCCTCGCGGACTGTTAGACGTTGCAAAAGAAACCTGGGAGGGTCAGGTCACTCCGTTTAAAACAGTGATAGATCACGTCACACAAATGCAGGACTGTATTGCGGCTGTTATGCCTATCGTCAAAGAACACATGATACAGGCTCAAGGAGCCCAAAAAAGAATCTATGATAGGGGCGCCAAGATCCGTACGTTTGCACCCGGAGATAGGGTGTTGATCCTGGTCCCCACGGTGGACAGTAAGTTCCTGGCAAAGTGGCAGGGCCCCTTTGAGATTAAGGAAAGAGTTGGTGAAGTAAACTACAAAGTATACCAGGCAGGTAAACGGAAACCTGAACAGATTTATCATGTAAATCTGATAAAACCCTGGAAAGATCAGTCTGCCTTGTCAGCGGAGCTGGCCCGTCCCGTATGCTCGCATACCGTACCGGAGGTACGGGTTGCAGAGACTCTCTCGGAGCAGCAAAAGACTGAGGTCAGGCAGTTTCTACTTCACAACCAAAAGTTTTTCTCAGACAAACCCGGGCAGACTACGCTAATGAAACATGACATCGTAACGGAACCTGGTGTCACAGTTCACGTAAAGCCCTACCGAATCCCGGAAGCGCGCCGTGAAGCCGTTTCCCGAGAAGTGAAGGCAATGTTAGAGTTAGGTGTCATTGAGGAATCGCACAGTGCGTGGTCCAGCCCGATTGTGCTAATTCCTAAACCGGACGGCACCATCCGGTTCTGCAATGACTTCAGGAAACTGAATGCGGTCTCAAAATTTGATGCCTACCCCATGCCCCGGGTCGACGAGTTAATAGATCGGTTAGGAAAAGCCCGGTATATTACGACCCTAGACCTAACAAAGGGGTATTGGCAGATCCCTCTGGCGGAGGCTGCCAGAGAAAAGACGGCATTTGCTACCCCAGAAGGTCTATTTCAGTATGTGTATATGCCGTTTGGACTGCACGGAGCACCGGCGACCTTCCAGAGACTGATGGATCGAGTCTTGAGGCCACATAGGCAGTATGCTTCGGCCTATTGGGACGACATTGTCATTTACAGCTAGGACTGGGAGACTCATCTCCAGAAAGTACAAGCTATGATTGACGACCTGTGGGAGGCAGGTCTAACCGCGAACCCCAAGAAATGTCACATCGGGCTAGAAGAAGCCCGGTATTTGGGGTATGTAATTGGGAGGGGTGTTGTTAAACCCCAGGTTGATAAGATTCAGGCGGTTCAGGACTGGCCACAACCTGTCAACAAGAAGCAGGTGCAAGCCTTCCTGGGGATCGCCGGCTATTATCGCCGGTTCATACCCAATTTTGCAGCCATCGCTACCCCCCTGACGGATCTTACAAAAGGGAAAGACTCCGTCATGATTAAATGGAGTTTAGCGGCTGAAGAAGCCTTCCATAGCCTAAAACGGGCACTTTGCTCTCAGCCCGTACTGGTGACTCCGGACTTCCGCAGCGAGTTTGTGGTACAAACGGATGCCTCTGATACCGGTATCGGGGCCGTACTCTCACAAGTGAGGGACGGAGTGGAACACCCAGTCCTCTATCTCAGCAGGAAGCTGAATAAACACGAGCAAAGGTATGCAGTCGTAGAAAAAGAGTGCCTAGCTATTAAGTGGGCTCTAGAGGCCCTCAAATATTACCTGGTGGGCCGAAAGTTCAGGCTGATCACGGACCATGCCCCTCTCAAGTGGATGCACTTGAACAAAGAACGGAATAGCCGGGTGACCCAGTGGTTCCTTGCCCTGCAGGCCTACACTTTTACGGTGGAGCACTGCCCAGGGGTACAGATGGGAAATGCAGATGCCCTGTCCCGAGTGCACTGTTTGGCGGGTGTCATTGCTCGACCGGAGTGGTCTGAGCAGAGGGGGGGGGGGGTATGTGAGAATCATGTGGGAATAGTGGATGAGGGCAGGTATATCTCGCCCAGATTCCTTTCCTATGTGGCCTAGTCTGGTCAGTATCGCACCTGCTTGCTAATGAATAATGGGAGATGGATATAAAAGGATGCCAGGTGGTTGTGTGAGTGTCTCAGCCTGGGAACACAGAGAGCCTGTCTGTGTGAGAGACACACGTGAGTGAAAGCAGTGCCCACTGCAACTGTGGTTTGGCTGGACGGGAGAAGCCCGCCAGTTGGTAGATAGGTTGTCCATTGTTTAGTTAGTGCCGGACAGGCAAGGATTTGTTTTATGTTTTATTTCCTTTTTGCATTGCTTTCACCTTTAATAAACCTGACCCAGTGTCAGTTATACCCGACTCCCAGCTCTGCGCCTGAGTTTCCCGCTGAACGCACGTGACCTTTGACCCCAGCAAAGGCAGTCCCGGAGTGTTTTATCACAGGGGTTAGTAATGGAGGTGTCTTATAGACACCTCTACATTACTAGCCCCTGGGCTTGATGCCAGCTGACGTTACAAAGCTGACAACAGCCCCAGTACTATTACCACACTTGCACCAGGGCAAATGGAAAGAGCGGAGGCCAAGAGCCAGAATTGGTGCATCTAATTGATGCGCCATTTCTGGGACGGCTGAGGGCTGATCTTAATTTGGGAGGGGGCCAATATCCATGGTCCCTTTCTAGTGTATTAGAATCAGCTCAAAGCTGTATGCCTAGCCTTTACTGGTTATTAATAAGGGGGACCCCACATCATATTTTTGGGGGGTCATCCCTTGTTAATAACCAGTAAAGGTTAAGTAGACAGCTATGAGCTGATATTAATAGCCTGGGAAGCTTCATGTTTATTACCCCCTTCCCAGACTAGAAATATCATTCCCCGCCTGTCGTCTTTCCCTCAGCTGGTTAAGAGAAATATAGGGGACTCCAAGCCATTTTTTCTTTTATTCTATCTATATCTATTCTATTCTTACGGTTTGGGCTGTGAAATTACTGTACTGATGAAATGTCGGGTTTCCTATAAGATGCATGCGTAAAAATCGCACAGCACATGCATGGTCTGTGTGCTGTGCAATTTTTTTTTTTTTTGTTTCTCCCATTATTGACTTGCATTGGCAACTGCGATCTGAAAGTTGCATCCACTCACAGCACGCCGTTATTTTTTACCAGTCCTGTCACAATCCGATTGATCCAAATGCAATCCGATTTTTTTCATCGATTTGCACTTGTCTGATTTGTTTGCTCATGTGAGCGACCCCTAACTGCTGCAATTGGAGTTTGCTCTGATCGTAGCATTTTATCCCTTTAGTAGCCACTCTCAATTGTGACGGCGGCATTTAAAAGGTTGGAAATGGGATCCCATTGGCACCCAGGGCCCTACTCCACCGATTGTACACCCGTCACTGGACTTCATAGGAGATCGGTAATTTTAGAATACACTGCAATATTACAGTATTGCAGTGTATTGTACAGTCGATCGCAAGTTCAAGTCCCCGAGTAAGACTAATAAAAATTTTTTTAAAAAGTTAAAAATTACCATCCTGTTTCCAGAAATGTAAATAAAATCTAAAAAAAAAATGTAAACATATTTGGTATCACTGAGTACGTAACTGTCCAAACGAATATTACAATATATTTATCCACAGGATGGAGGTTTTATGGTCACTTCACCCCACAAAAACATGGAATAAAATGAGATAAAAAAGTTGTAAATGGTAACACTAAAAATTATACAGCTCTATCAACTGGAAAATAAAAATGTAGTGACAACCGCACAGTGTCCGGCGTCAGATATGAGCGTATTACCTGGATGATTGCAGGAGGGCGGCAGCAATGGAGACGCTGCAGGATCAGTAAGGAGATGTTACTGAACTTGGTAGTTTCCAGATTTCTCCAAGTCCGTCAAAACCTCTTTTGGATCCAAATCTACATCGTCTTGTTAATATTTGTGGTTCTGGTCTGGGGTCGTCATTGCTGTTTCTGTCTTCTATGTAATGCAAAAATCTGTAAACTTGCACTTAAAATTCCCTCACCCCAGGGCAATGTGTAAGAAAGAATGCAACGAGGAATGTCATAGGGTGAGTGCGTAGTGTAATTATGTATTATGGCCACTAGATGGAGCTGGTTAGTCAAACAGAATGCTCAGGATTCAGGAGCCTTTGGTCACAGGTGGGGGATTACCTAATTGGTGGAGAAATATTTAAAGAGGACCTGTCACTTGCCATAAATATGTATTTTTTAAATCTGGTGTAAATGACGCTGTTCTCCTGAATCTGGCAATATTTTTCTTTTGTTCCTGCTCCTCTCCATTCCTGAGATATGGCCTCCTCTTCCTTGTATATAAATCTAGTATTGTTTGCCAAGTGGGCGTGGTCTTCAACTTTTCTTTTTGTGTTTTTAAGAATTGGCTAAAAAGACCAGACTTATATATAGGAAAGAGGAGGCCATATCTCAGGAACGGAGAGGAGCAGGAACAAATGGAAAACATT